>NC_138339.1:45957387-46557387 GCF_046562875.1 Panthera onca | reverse complement strand
AGAGCTGATTCAGTAGACAGTTGGCAGGTGAGGGGGGCGGAGATTCTTCATGTCTAACAAGCATTCAGATGATGGACGAACTCTAAATAGCAAGCCTTTACTGTAGGTAAAGACACACCAGTCCATATCCTGTGAAAAATAAGTTTTGAGACATTTGAACATTGAGATCTTTATATGAAGATCCAGATTACCAGCTCCTCTTGTGAAATCTCAAGAACTGGGCCCACAGGGCTGGCATCCCCAAATGGCAACGAGAGGCCGGAGCGGAGTGGCAGCTGCCCTCAGGAGGGACGTGAGTTCCCCGGCTGCCCCTGCGGGCACGTCAACCTGCAGCCCTCCAGCCAGGCTACTCAAGGCCTTCGCTTTATACGTGGATAACTGCAGACCCAGACTGAAGCTCCTTGCTCAGCGTGTCGGGCTCGCTGTGCAGCATTCAGGCTCCACACTCCAGCCTTTGGACCCCTCAATCTCTTTCCACATGAGTGGGAGAGCAGGAATAAACTTCTGTGACCTAAACTTACTCGATGTGCACTGGGATGGGAAGGGGGAATGTAGGAGCTAGTAGTTAGAGTCTGGAGGAAAAACCGCTGGCAGCAATCGCTGTAACTACACAGCCAGGGGCCAAATACGGAAGTGAAAGCATCTGAATTCCATGTGGACGGTCAAGGAGAACAACAGAATGTGTCTCTTGTTATTCATTCAGATCGTTTATTAAGAGTGAAAGTCGGGCCGTCCCATCCGTGTGATATTGCAACATGAAAAGTCACGTACATACTAAGGAGACCCCACAGAATGGAGAGCCTTTCAACAGTACAGAGCCATAGATTACAAAATTAAAATACAAGTGATCCCCCAAATTTGGCAGGAAACAAGTACAGTATGAGGAGGCCTGGAATGGAAGGGCACTTGCTTTTTGATAAGGCAGTTACAAAATGGAGAACAAACCCACACCCTGAAAACATTCTGATGGGCATAATGGAGAGCAGACACGTAAAACAGGGGTCCTGTATGACCCTCCGCCATTGGCGAAGATGCATTCATGGAGTGAGAGCAACCGGAGGGTTTGTGGTTTAAGACGTGAGCCAGGTGAAATAACTGATTGCAGACATTTCTACCTTAAGAAGAGGTCCCACCTTGCCCCAGACTAGACTCCATCTCAAAACATCAGATCAACTTGACCCAACCTTGAACTTGGGAACAGTCTGCAATAAAATGAAGGGACTAAAAAGGCACCCCCAAACACCGTGCTTTCCAGGCCATGACCTTGAGTTTACTTTTGTCCTTCAGTTCAACTGCCTAGCCCAGTAACAGGGACCGGGAGGCTGGGAATCACAGGGCGTCAGAGCTGTGTCTGTCCAAGTCAGGGCCATCTGAGTGACACAACCCCAGAGGACCACAGGAAAGGCAGAAGCCTGACCAACAGATCACAGAGCAAGCCCATTTTGTGAGAACTTAGATTCTAGGGCAACACTACGTCTCCCGCAAGGGCTTCTGAATCACAGTCTTAAATCATAAGCTAGAACTGTTCTCCCCTCACATTCATTGTGCAAACTCAGCTGACTGCTTTCCTAATCATTTCACACGACCTTGAGCAGCTCAGCATGTTGGTTCACAGCCCCGAAGAGATGGCCTTGGGAACCTCTCTGCTCAGTGGCCAGGTCTCAAGAATCTGAAGGCAGTTACATTAGACAGGATTTGAGTCCTGTGCAAGTCAGAGAGTGAGCAGAGCTCTGGACAGGTCAGGAGGACGAGATGTTAGTCCAGACAGTGCCATGTGACTCGGGCAAGTTGTTCTGAATTTTAGTCTCCTGTCTTTAAAATGAATGAGGGCGCACCAGCAACCTTAAAGGACTTTCCAGCTTGAAAGTATGGCACTTCTAGGACACAGAGACATGTGGTGTACCCCCCCTCCAAGGTATCCTAAGCTTCGTTTGCTCAATAAAAACGTGTGAAGAACTTGCAGAAATTTTAAGGTAGAAGCCCTCAGTAGCCGTGGAACCTTTACACTCCACAGGGAGCAGTGTTTTACAATCTTCTAGCTAAAACTCTTCCTGAGTGATGTGAGCATCTGTTTTTGTGTGGCAAGCATGGAACCAGGGTCTCACACCTTCTTAGGTTATTTTTTATCAGGCTGATAGCATCCCTTCCTCTCTTGACCCCTCCGTTAGCTTCAGCGGCAACAAGTGAGTATAACCAGGCTGATGGTGTTTCCGCAACATCCTTCAACAAGAAACTAAATGGACCAATGCTGAGGGGGAAGGACAGTCAGCACACCAAAGTGTCCATCTGCCAGCTGCTCCTTTCCAAAAGATGGCTGCTAGGCCATGGGACAGCGCCAGCGATTGGGTCCTTGGCCAAGATGAACAACTCGTTCCACATGGCCCCTACTGGGGACAGACTAAGATGGAAATTACAGAGAACACAGAAAAGCCAGAGGTTTACAAAGATAGAGCAGCCTTCCCCAGGAGGTAGTGAGTTCCCTGTCCTCAGAGATGTTTAAACCCAGACTGCTCAAATCCTTGGTGGGACAGTTGTAGGCAGAATGTCAGCACCTGTGGGGAGACCGGACTGATGACTCAAAGACCCTTTCCTTACTTTTGGATCTCACCATTATAAGGACTGAGAGCCTTTAGGGGACTTCCATGAAGCAACTTTGCTGGGATCCATGGTCTGGACAGCCTACTTCAACAGACAAGGGCTCCCAAGTAAGTCCCCTGTCCTACTTTCTCCCTTGTCTACCAGCTGGTTGTCCTGCAGGATATTAACCAAGAAGTTCCCACAAAATAAGCAGCAGAAATGCCAAGGTTAGATGTGACATTCCAGCTGCAAACAATTATTAATATCTGTTCCCTGGAAGGCTAGCAGTGAATATTTAGCTATGACAGGAACATCTACCAACTTGGCGGCTCTAACACATAAGTGAAATTCCTTGTCATTTTACAATGCCAATCTTGAAGCCTTTGGTTTCAATCTTTCATGGGATTCAGCTACGATCTTTTTCACATGCTGTTGCCAACCTAAGAGTGTGTTTGCTGAAATAAGAAGTTTGTCCATTTGTTTTTTTAAAACCCTAAATCAGAGTGACATGAGTGGCAGGATGCTGACATTTCCACGTGACAACCTTCAGCGCATATGAAAGAACCACACCAGGCTGGACCGAGGCAGGCACCATACTCTTTAAGAAGACAACGTCCGCTCTGGATTTCACATTCCAGTTTTGCCCAGGAGCACCAAGAGGAGAGAAGGCAATGTTGCAACATTACAGGTGGAGAGAAGCGCAAGAGTCCTTGGCAGGTGCGTAAAAATGTAGGCAGCCAAGATGAACACTGCTTTCCCCAAATCCCACTCCTTCGGAGGGCCCCGCCATTTCCCATAGGCAGAAGCCTCCTGCGCACAGATCAAGCCATGGGAAACTGCAGAAGAGGCTAAGGCAAGCGGCTTAGTGGTTTGATGAAAGAACAGATTTCTGCACACATGAGAAACGTCAGTTCAGATAGCTTTGTCTTTTCTCTCATCTGACACGTTTTCAAAGGGTGAAAAGATACCCACGACCTCCATTTTCCAAAAGCACCTCTTCCGAGGAGAGGCGGCACAGCGTCTGGCCGAAGGTGCGAGTCTCCCCGGGGTTCTGGCTGGAACCAGAGCGCGCTTACCGATACACGTGAACAGATGGATCCTAACACCACAGCTTTTTGTACAGAAACGTACTGCTGTCTCTCCCCACTGGGAAACGGACCTGCTGTTCAAGAAACAGTGACAGGATCTACACATCTGCAATTTTCACTTACACATCAGAAAGGTACACTTTCTTGACAAGAGATGGACCTTTCCAGACAGCGGGTTACCAGTGCCTTAACCTCTAGGCCTATCTGGCCCCCCAAACTGCAGCCTGATGAGAAAACACTCCCCTTGACAAGGGGGGGGGGGGGGCTTGGTGTTTGATGCCTCCAAAGCCTTTCTAACTCAGCCTCTTAGGAAAAAACCCATACAAGCCACATAACCTTTGAGCCTTCCTGATGTCCACACACCAACATCTTTCAGCTACACGCAGTACGACAATTTCTACATACTGAATCTGAATGACTAAAAACACTCAGAGAGTACCTTGACGTGCCATCCATAGCCGGTGTATTAAAATAAGATCCCCTCATAGTCTAGAGTATGCTCTATGTACATTCATTTATACATATTTAAAAAGGCTGTAATCTGCTAGACGTGCATTCTGAACACTGGTGAAAATTTGCTGCAATGGAACACACTGCATTTTAGTGACAGGGTGGCCTGTCCCTGGTCCACAGAGAGCATGGCCCTCTGCCTCACAGAGCGGAGACCTTCAGAAAGTGCACCACCCTGCTTAGTGGGGTTTTGTTCTGACTTCTCTGTGCTGATGCCCAGAGTAAGCCATCTGTGGGACATTAAAACTTTCTGCCGGGCCAGGCCATCCACAGCTCCTTTTACAATTTAAGGCTTAAGAAAGAACTCACAATTGAAACTGAGTAAGAAAATGATACTTTTGACCACAGTTTGTGTCAAGACGGTCAGAAATTAGAATCCAAGTCCTTTTCTTCTCTTTTTCTCCCAGCCCCTATTCACATCCTTTGTCCCCTAATACACTGATTAGAAACTTTTTCAAAAGCATATTTTTGGGTATAAAGCTTTGCCTTCAAAGGAGACTTTGGCTCTGATATAAGAAGATAGAGGAATCTGAGGTTTTGAACATTAAAAAAACTCAGGTAATTATTCATACTTAAAAAAAAAAATCATTTTAGCAATCTTTTTCCCCTAAAAGGGAGGCAAACTGCTCAGAAAAATGAACAATGGCACTGACCTTTGTGAATAGCTCAAACTCATGATTTGCTGGTGACCCCGAGCCCAGGGAGTCAAGGCCAGTCAGACTTTTTGTCCCAGAACTGGACTTATGAGCAGGAATTACATGATCCTTGGCAGCTTTCTTGGTGGTTGTGAACTAAGGATTCGTACTTCTGAAAACATAGGCCCCAGATCACTAAATATCTCCATCTGTCAAAGCATTTATGGCCTAGAATGACTGAAGTCATAATTCGTAACTTCACCCCAAAAAGTAAAGCACAGATGGTGTGCAGAGGGCTGCGTCTCCTGTGAGGGTCTCTGCATCAGTGTTTCTGGAACCTCCATGAACAGAGCTTGGCACATGCGCTTGCCCTCAAATCCTCTTGTGATGAGAAACCTCCTGCTGGTGCATCAGAACTTCCTCCGTACTCTAGAAGTTAAGTGGTGAGCAACAGAAATGGCAGGGGTCTCATTACCTAGAGGTGTGAAGCAGATGTTACGAGGCCGGCACAGTCAGTGACAGTGCAACTAGCCAACAGATACTGCTCGAGTGCCTACTGTGTGCAAGGCGAGGCACGGGGCCAGTGAGGAGGACCGCTGTCGAACTGATGTGCTGCTAAACGACAAAGCTCGCAACAAAGCGGGGGCACGTCTGTCTGTCCCCGGCAGACCCGGGTCTACCGCTCCTCAAGCTGGCTGGGCCTCACTGCTATCCCAGTGCCACCTCTCACACAAGGCAGAGTGGTATTACAAGGTGAGTACCGAAATATTTTTTATCCCACACTTCCAGTAGAATTGGCTTAGTGCTTTGTTAAATGCTACAATACATAGTCTCTCAATCTCATTATGGTCTTGTTTTTTCAGTCCAGCAGTTGCCTTAAAAGAAAGTCTTTGTATAACATGCTGACTCATGAGAATATGATTCTCCTGACCGAAAAGATTTACAGTATTCATCATTCAAACTTCTTTATTTACAATAAAATTTAACAGTCTTTATGGGCCTAAACGTGGCAGATATCACCTGTGCATTAAGCATCATACTTTGTTCCTTGATGCGCTTCTTCCTCACTCAAGCTGCTTGCCGCCCTCCGATTTCTGGTCCAGTCTACTCTTGTTACTCTTAACCATGTAGATGAAGTAGGCGAGGGTCTCTTTTTCATTCACAGGTATGTTCCTGAAGTGTCGGCTGACAGTCTACATGAGGGAAAAAAACCAGAGTCCATTAAAGCATGCATAAATCAGGGCCACAAAATCTGAACTGTGCCAAAGAGGGAGCAGGACTTAGCTTCCAGAGCTAGGGAGGGGATTACGATCACTGCAGAACTTCCTACAGTGCTATACAGCTCAGAATGCCCTTCTTCTCCAGGGGTCTGCGGGATTTGGTTTCCAGGACTCCAAAAGCAGCCCTTTAACCCACAACACTCCCAAAGTGCAGTTCTATTTCAGTGGCAGCCAACTGTCCATCATGGCAAAAAGTCAAGGTCATCCCCATGGAGGAACAGGTTGGGACTGCTCTGCTTGGCCAGCTGCTACCATCTCCAGCTCTCAGGCCCTGGGACTGGGCAGAAAAGTGTCTTTTTAAAATTGTGTCAAATGAGAGGCGCCTGGGTGGCTGGGTTGGTTGATCTTGGCTCAGGTCGTGACCTCACGATTCTTGAGTTCAAGCCCTACATCGGGCTCCCTGCTGACAGGGTGGGCCTGCTTGGGATTCTGTCTCTCCCTCTCTCTTTGCTCCTCCCCTGCTCATGCGAATGCACGCTCTCTCTCTCTCAAAATAAACAAACATTAAGAATAAAGTAAAATTGTGTCAAATGAATAGCCAGTTGTTCAGATGTAAGTGTTTGACCCAAGAATTCACCTAAATAGAACTGCCTCTTGAAAGACACATCACATTTGAAGAATAATCTGTCATTCACTATGCACTCCTGACATTTGGCTTTATTTTATAAGTCCTGAGAATGCAGGTCTCCTCTTGCCCCACCTCATCCCATCCCTTTCACCAGGGTGAATGCTGGAAATGGGTAACATTACCTTAAAGGGTTAAGTCTTGTGCACTATGTTTTATCTAGATGCTGAAGAAGTTTCAAGTAAAAATGATAGATCAGCAAGAAACCCCTAAAGAAAAGATCAAAAACCTATGGGGCTGTGAACTTTTAAGGAAATTTCTGATTGGATTGAGGGGGCTAGGACTGATGAAAAAAAAAAAAGTCAGAGAACTAGCACTAAAGAGTGGTCATCTCTGGATGGTAGGATTATATTTTTCTTTTTTTCATTTTCCCAATTTTCTACAATGGGCAGAAAAGCACATTAAGAAAAGCGTGAGGAGAGGTCCTCACACAAATGCCAATCGGACAGAAGTATCAAGCCAGGCTGTCAATATTTTAAGACAATGGCCAACAGACCATTCTCCGCCCCCTCCTCCAAATTGTATTCAGAGCTCAGGATAGGAGAAAAATTTCTTGGGTTCCATTCATTAGAATAAATGCTTCCATTACCAACATCAGAGTAGAAGAAATCAAGGAAAAAAAAAAAAACTAAAGAAAAAAATAGCTCCTAAAGAACATGAGCAAAGGTTTTGGGGTGATTAATCTGACACACCTGATGTGCAGAAAGGACCATATCTATAAAGAATCTTACAAAACAAGATTCAAACAAATGAACAAACAAAAGCACACTCAGGACTTAGGATCAGGAGTCTTGAGATTCCAGGCTCAGTTCTGCCATGAACTTGCTGTGTGATTTTAAATAAGTCATTTCCTCTCTCTGTGCCATGGTTTCTGTGATAGAAACTGGGCCTTTCCAGGTAAAGCTGTGGGATTTTGGATTGTACAAAAGAGGGACTAGGAAGTTGTTTCCAGAGCTGTGGAGGGCATTATGATCAACAGACACACATAGCGGTAGGGGGAACCAAGGTCACTGACAGAAGCACACTTCTGGCTTTCTTTTTACAGTGCAATTTGTCCACTTACTTCTGCTAACTGGGCCTTATTGAAGCCTGGTCTGGTCTGCAATTTGTAGTGTCGTTTATAACGCCGTAGAGTGTTCACCTGCAGCTGGAACAGGTCAACCTGGAGAGAAGAGGAGAAACACATTATCCATCACCTGATTAGGCATGACTCACCAGAGTGCACTATGTGCCCAGCACTACTCTAGGAGGGGCAGGGGTGAAGAGAACTACAGAAACATCTTAGAAATGATCCACTGAGGACTAATAACTTGCTGGGAGGACAAAAAACAAGACAAAACAAAACAAAACCAAAAAACAGTGGAAACACAGTTCTGGCTGGGAAGGGGTGGTCTCAGGGGGCTCACGGAGGCAGTGAAACTGAAGCAAAGGAGAGCAGGGTTTAGAAAGATGGTAAGGACGGGGCTAGTGTAGGGAATGAGAGAGAATACCAGGAGTACAGAGAGTCATGAGAGGAAGTCATGAGAGAAAGAGGGGTCATAGGCATTAGTGACAGGTTTAAAAGGTGGGACTGGAGGGCAGCAGGTCTCAAAAAGCAGGAGCTACCATAGGTAGTAGAGGGTGATGTTCCAGGAAGATGTGTCTAGTGGGGGCTTGTAGGGAAGACTGGTGGGGGGTGCGGGGGGTGATGCTGTAGCAGGGATCAGAAATGAGATACTCGAATTGAGCTTTGGAGGCTGGTGATACTAGAGGGGGACACTAAGATGGACAGCAAAGGTAAACCCAGACAGGCATCCTGGAGGACGACAGGCCACAGCTTGGCAGTAGACTGGACGGGGAGCATGAGGAAGGACAGTGGGAATTACTGCTGTTCTCAAAGAGTTCCTCCCTAGGCTGAGCCTTCAGGTATCAGAACCCCCAACAACTCTTCAGGGAAAACTGAAAAGCTACTGTAGCTAATGTGCAAATCAGCAGGTTAGGTTGGGGTCTCTGCAGACGGCTGGATGACAGAGGGAAAGGACCCCCCCTTTTTTTTCTAACACAGGAAGAGAGGAAAGCTTCACAGTCATGAGATATTGAAGGCCCAGAAAGCTGGGCTGCTTTTACCTGCCTCTAAAAGAGATGTTCTTGCTTCGGGCAGGTGGAGAGCACTTAAAAACAAAATGAATGATCAATATGAGGGACCAAAGTCCTTCATTCTTTTCAAAACATTCCTCAAACCTTTTTTTTTTTTTTTTGTAAAAAGCATTGAAATTGAATACATCCATTTCTTTATAAAATAATAATACTAACGCTAAAGGCGACAGAAAAATACTATAAACCAATGCTAGAAAAAGGGACACCGAGAGGGGCAGGGGAAAGGACCATATTTCCAAAGGGTTTCTCCACATCTGCAGACAAAGGCCCGCCTACTCTTTCTATTCCTACGCAGTCATTTCCACTCTGAGTGCTAACAGGCAGTTGCCTTATGAAATATTCATGTGTCAAATATTCAACGTACATTACCAACGGTTCTTCTTCTGCTGAGTCTTAAGTGAAAACAACTTAGATAGAAAGAAAAGCCAATACTGCTTCCTGCAGGCTTGCACAGGAGGCACTGGCACCTTGAAGGTTTGAGAAGTCTCAGTCTCATCATCTAGTGCAATGGTTCTCCACAAGGGATGCTTTTGCCCACCCCCAGCCCCCCCCACTCCGCCCCACCAGAGGACACCTGCTAATGTCTGAAGACATTTTTTGATTGTCACTACTGTGGCGACTGGCATCTAATGGATAAAATCTGGGGATGCGGCTAAACATCCAATGATGTCAGGGACAGCCCTGACAGCAAAGGCTTATCTGGCCCCAATGTCAGCAGTGCCAAGGGTGAGAAACCTTATAGCTGACTTTGGAATGGCTCCTTGGGAACAAGCCTGGACCAGGGATCAGAGCGACGGAAATCAGAGCTGGTATGCATTGACAATGTCCACCTTCATTTTGCAGACCAGAAAACAGAGGGCAAGTGACTTCCCTCAATCCATATAGGCTCAGTCTCCACCTCTGAAGGCAAAAAAAAAGTTTAAAAAAACTTGCCATTGTGGTTGTAGTTAAGAATTTATCAGGGGTTTCTTGAAGAAAGGCAGTATGGCCTACAGGAAAGGACACTGGACCGGAGCCCCCTAACTCTATGTGTGACCTCGGGTCTCTGTGCCTGTCTGTAAAATGATGGGGCAGTGAGACTAGTTGATTTCTAAGTTTTCAGCTCTCAGATTTGATATTACCATGACTCTCTCTCGATTCACTTTTCAAACAAACCACAGCAAAACAAAGGGGACTAAAATTATTTCTGAAAACAACCAGTGGACCAGGCCAGAGATAACGATCACATTAGAATCCATTCTCCCAGCTTTCTCAAGCTGATCCTTTTGACCTTTACCTCAGGAATGTCAGTGTCGTGCTCAGGAGAATCTCCGCCATCGTCACTTGTCTTCCTCTTCCTTTTATTTCGTACACTCTGGATGAAATTTTTGTGGAAGTCGCAGATATACAGGTGCCTTACCTGATGGGAAGCAAATTAAAGTGAGAGTTGCCGATTCCATGGAAACAGCAACAGGTATCTACCAAATTATGGGGTTCTCGCCACTGCAAAGCACTGAAGAGACAGAAGGAAGAATAAGACGTAGGCCCTAATTGCTAGAGGTTTTATGTTGGGTTGTAGAAGAAAAAACCCACAAAGAGACACGAACATTACTATCACACTGGGCGGCAGATCATAAACTAAGTCCTCACTGAAGGCTAGAGACGATAAATGGTACGGATTCAGCCACGGAAGACATGCCTGTGGCTGGGACAGTCAGTGCAGAGGTCCCTGACTACAAGGGAGAATTTAGAGGTAGATAGGAAGCATTCCAGATGGGAAGAAGAGCCAAGACTTAGAGTCTCAAACACGGCTGACAAAAAGGCGTGAGGGAGACAGCCCAGGGTAGACAGTGTCAGTGAGGTGGAGATAACGGCCCACATGGGAGCACAATGAGAGTTCGGGGGTGGGGGCTACGAGAACAGCTTAGACTTTCCTTAAGACAGAGTCCCCCAAGGTTTTGGAAGCAGGGAGTGATGTGACATTTTCAGACCTGTAGGAGTTATGAATTTACAATGGGCTGGAAGGCACTGTCTCAGGAAGGAGGAGAGGAGGAAGGATGGGGCTGTGGCGACGGCAGACAGGACTTCCTATTTTCACACGGACAACAGCTACTACTGTAGGATGACGTCTCTCTGAAAAACTTGATTTCTGTGTATCAGAATTATACTTCTTGCATCAGCACACCTCTGGTCCACAAAGAGAAGTGGAAAGGTGCAGAGATTCTCATTCTCCCAGAAGCCACATGGAAGAAGGTGGATGCTACCGCTGATTTTCGAATGCAGGCTGGAGGCATAATAGTAAGTGAAGGCAGCAACAGCAGCTAAGTAGTAACGTGTTTTTACTGAAGAATGTAAGTGCCAGGGTTGGCTGGAGGAGACACTCAAAAACCTAACAAACTAAATGCCTGTGTAAATGAATTGGGGTTGTTGACACTGAGGCAGATGTCACACAAATGTTCTTGAGGGACTTCTGAATTTGAGTTTATTCCTTCTTTTTTTTTTTTTTTTTTCTTTCTTTTAAGTAGGCTCGGTGCCAGCATGGGGCTTGAACTCACAACCCTGAGATAGAGAGTTGCATGTTCTACCAACTGAGCCAGCCAGGAACCTCTGTTCCTTAAATTCTTTTATTTTTTATTTTTTAAATGTTTATTTTATTATTTTTTTAAATTTATTTGTTCTTATTTTATTTTTGAGGGAGGGGCGGAGGGACACAGAGAGAGAATCCTAAGCAGGCTCTGCACTGTCTGCACAGAACCCGATTTGGGGCTCGAACTCACGAACTGTGAGATCATGACCTGAGCCGAAATCAAAAGTCAGATGGCTTAACTGACTGAGCAACCCAGGCACTCCTAATTCTTTCCTTCTTTCTTTCTTTTTTTTTAATTTTTAAGCTTACTTACTTATTTTGAGAGAGCAAAAGTGAGCATGAGCAGGGGAGGGGCAGAGAGAGAGGGAGAGAGAAAATCCCCAGCAGGCCTGACGCAGGGCTGGAACTCATGAACCATGAGATCATGACCTGAGCCGAAATCAAAAGTCGGACGCTCAACAGACTGAGCCACCCAGTCACCCTATTCCTTAAATTCTTAAAGATAAAAGTAAGCTGACAGGAAACCAACATCAATTAATTCAGGTCTTTTCACAGAGAAAATAATGAAAATCGCTTTGCAGTCAGATGAACAATCACTTTCATGTGGTTGGGTTGGGGAGTCATGAGTACTTTTCAGTTTAGATTGTGACCATATCTTGCAGACAGCAGGTGTTCAGTAAGTGCAGTCGCACCAACAGAGGCGTCCCTCGCATCTAAAAACAGCTTAGGCCAGCAAAAGCCACCAGTTACAAATGGTTACAAATTGGAGTAGCTTTGCCAGAGTCAACTCTGTCAAAGGACTTTCAGTTACAGCATGTCGCTGTCCCAAAGAATCCCTCCCGGTTGATGTATGGACCACGGGGCAAGGTTTTATCAGGGAAGAAAGGACACTCACACCCTACTGTCCATCCCTGATAGGAAGCTGGCCCTCATGTTAGCTAGTTCCATGTGTAAACTCTGAGATTAAGCAGCTTCTCAAATTCACAGAGTGCCACACTTGGTAGAACAGGCCGCAGAGGTGATTTCCCGAGCTGTGGCTGGGAGATTTCAGGTCAGGACACTAGAATAATGGAATCCTGGATGGAAGAGAACTTAGCAATCACCCGTGTAACCCCGCTGGCCCTGATCAGAGAGAAACAGAAGCCACACAGATGGAGTTATGATCTGGCCAAGGTCACTCAGACCTTCTGATCCTTCACACATGTCCTTTCCTACCCCAACATTTTCTTTATACTGTTCTCAACTTCACTTTTCTCCAGAATAAAGGAGAAATATGTCAATTGGAGGAATGTTTGAAAACATGTTATATGTTAATAACTCATAGAACACTGCCAATGTCTACATCAAATGAATTTAAACTGCCTGAGTTGGACTTTTGGTGCTATTATTTTAAAAGGTTCTCTGCTAGACCCTTTTACAAGATAAATAGTCCTTATTTCTCCTTAACCATTTTGAAGTACATACTGGTTTTCAAAAATTTCAGAGCTCAGTGGCCTTTGGGGGCTACGGGTTGAGGAAGGAGGGTGCTAGCAAAGGCTCTAGTGTTTTTCTTTTCCGTTTCCCTTTCTGCAACAGCTAAAATTTCTTGTAACACAGCAGTTACTTAGAATTGAATTCCTGCCCAAGCCTGTGAGAATGAAACAGAATCCCCTTCAGAAATAATGATTGCACACCACCACCTTGAAACAAGTTGTGAGTGATTCCATCTTGAAACACTACTCCTCCAGAAGCATTACTTTGGGGGAACTCTGGTGCCAGGCTCAGGATGCCTCTTTTGTAGACACTGTGTGTGAAAACACCAACGTAGCTCAACACAGGTTTTCCAGTGGGGTCACCGGGTAAATGGAGCCCCCCGGTGGCAGCATCACAATTGTTCAGATGTCATGGCATCCAAGGGTTTAAAAGAACAGGAAATTTCTTTTTTTTAAGGATTGGAAAATATTATTATTATAAGCTGCTCAAGTAAAGTCGCCCAACCACCTACACAAAAGGTAGGCAGTGTTTCCAAGAGGATGAATTCACTGCTGTTTTAGGATTAGGCATTTCACTTCAGCATGTGTCCTAATCTGGATCTCTAGCCAATTGTTTGCCCTCAGATGAATTTCTTTCATTCATCCATCCATCCATCCATCCATTCATTCATAGAGATTTGTAATAAGAAAAGCCATTAACTCACTCCCAGCCATTTTTTAAAATAGCATCTTTCCATTCAAGAGTTGCAAATATGTATTGTAATTGTTAACTTAAAAAAAACTTGGGGGTGGGAGGGAAGAGCCTGGAGAAAAGGGCAGGGAAGACATTTTATTTATTAAGACTTAATCAAGGCTTATGCATGGTGCTTGGAAGTAAATCAGATAATGGGTTTTTAAATTAACCAGCCTCTCAGTCACTGTGACACTTTGGCACTGTCCTTTCCTATCTCTGGGCCTCAGTTTCAGCTGCAAAACCCGAAGTAAAAAAGTGGCTGCCCTTTCAGTTTAACAAGCAATCTATGATTTTCCCCAACAGTGGAATTTTGGTCCTAAAAAAGAACGGATGTTAACCACCTGAACTTAGCTTGTCTACCAGAATATTAAAACCCCCCTTAACTCATTTCCAATTCCTAATCACAAGGCAGCCACTTAAGGCTTGCAGCAACAGATGTCAAACTAAAAAGTTCTTAATTGGTTGACAATAGGCACATCTTTAGAATTGTTAACTAGAAGTGGTGAAATCACACAGGAAAAGTTTCCCTATAATTAGGCACAAAACACAGGGTGATTCTAATCAAATTTAAAGCCCCCTTCCCTAAGAAGTTACTCCTAAGAAAACTGATTTTCTTCCTCCTGGTCACTTGGACTGCAGGAACCGCCTCCCAAGACCTGGTCTTGGCCTTATTTCTGCCACATCCTTGAAAAATCCCATTTCCCCACAGCTGCATGCAAAGCAGCGAGCTCGATGACCCTCTGCAGAAGCCGAGGCCGCGGCAGGGGGGAAGTAACTGCCACCTTTCCATCTCTGAAGGAGTAACATGGTTCCGAGAAGAGGAGAAGTTAAAGAAGAGCTGGGCCCCTTCATCGCCCCCTCCCCAACACTTGCTCCTTCGTGGGCCAACAATATTAACCCATGTCTCCCTGCTCTAAATCAACACAACAAGCCCTAAACTGTTGTCAAATCTCCCCAGGAAGGAGAGGTCCTCGGAGCCCCCTCCCCCCCCCCCCCCCCCGCCGCCCCCAGTCTCCCGGATTTGGGCAGAATCCCAGTCGGAGCCTGTCTGCGCTGAAGCGGCCTTTGAAATCCCGAGTGCAACTCCCCACCCAGTTTGCAGATAAAGGGCGGCGAGGCCCAGGGCGGGGAGGGCCCCGGGGTCCGGCCCTCAGCCGGGGACAGCGGCCGGAGGACGGCGGCGCGCGGGGACCCAGCCGGGGACAGGGGCAGGGGCAGGGGCGGACTCACGCTCTTGTCGATGTCCAGCTTGAGTTTCTTCTGCGAGATGCTCTTCTGGACCCTCTTGCTGAAGGAGGCGTTGCCCGCGGGCCGGACGCAGCGCTCGCCGTCCTCGATGAGGCAGCAGCTCTGGCCGTAGCCCGGGGCGGCGGCGGGGGCGGCGGGGGGCCCTTCGCGGCTGTCCTCCTCCGTGCTAAAGCCGTTCATCTCCCCGCCCCGGGCCGGCCCCTCTGCGGGAGGATCCCCAGTAGGCCACTCCGCGGCCGCGCGCCCCGCGGGGCAGGTCGCCGAGGCCCCCGCACCCGAGGGTCCCGGAGTCCGTCTCCAGACCAGGCGCTGCCCTGCCCCGCGCCCAGGAGGCCCGGCTCTGCTCCGCTGCGCTCCGGCTCCTTCGGCCCCTGGCCCCGCGCCTCCGGAAAGCCCCTTCCTCCCCGCTCGAGGCCCCGGGGTCGGTTCCCGCGGCTCGCAGGGCCCCGCCGGGGGTCACCCGGAGGCGCCTTCTGCCGGGGGCCCAGAACCGTTACCCTTCGGCGGGGGCGTCCGGGAGGGCGTCCCAGGAAGCAGCCGCTCCCTGGGGACTCCGGGCCCGGCTTGCCAGGGGGTTTCGAGGGCCCCCGCCGGCTCCCGCCTTCTTTCGGCTGCGGGGCAAACTCACCGCCGGGCAGCTCCGCCGGGGTGGCACGGCCTCCCCGCGCGGGACCCGGCCTCGAACCCGCGGCGCCCGGGCCCCGGGGCGCGTCCGGCTCGCTCCACCCCTGCAGCCGCTCGGCTGCGCCCCGAGTCCCGCGGCAGCCCCTGGGCCACCCGGCCGCCGCCCGCCCAACACACCGCACCACAACAGTTCGCTCCCCCGCCCTCCGCGGGACAGCGGAAGTCCCGCCTCCGCGCGGACATTGGCCTCGTTCGCTCTGTGGGCGGGGCCCCTGCCGCCGCTGGCGCACCCCATTGGGCGCCTCCGCCGCCAGTCTCCGGCGCCAGGCTACTTCCTGGACTCTGCTGGGATGGGTTCAAAGTAGAGAAAGTGGAAGAGGGAAGAGTTACCCGGGTGCGGGAGGGGAACCGGGCCGCAGACTCTTCAGGCTCGGGGAGGGATAGTGAGCAGGGGCCTGGCTGGACGGAGGGCCAGATTCCGGGAACGGAGGAGCACAATCGGGGGCGTACTGAAGTGTAGACGTGGGCGGGGGCGCCGAGGGACAAACATAGGGAGGGGCATTGAGGGGGTACCTGACGAGGATAGAGGTTCTGTCATGAGAAGGTAAAAACCGCAGGACCAGGGCCAGAGGACCCGCAGACCGATGGGAGATAGGGTGGATGAAACAGCACAGAAAGCCAGGCATGGCGGGAAAGACTGAGGGACAAGCCGGTACAGATACGTGGAAAGACGTGCAGAGGAGATGATGGGGGTCTGATGGCGGGTATTGCAAGGTAGTCGGATGCTGGAGGGTGGCGGAGACCTCAGACTGTAGAGACTGGGACTGGCTTGGTCGGCGCCGAAAGAGGAGAGGGAGGAAGAAAACCCCTACGGGGCTTTTGTGACCCTTCGGCTGGGAAGAATCGGAAGTCAGTATAACGTCTGGAGGGTGAACTGGGTGAACCGCGCGGGGAAGCGGGGACTGCGGAAGACCGGGAGAAAAGGTTGGAGTGGAGGATCAAGGGCCAATCTCGGCATGGGGAAGGGCTTGCTGTATCTTGAGCCTTCCCTGAAGCTCTGTAAGCTGTAGCTTCTATTGCTTTAAAGCCTCCCGATCTATCCACGATAGCTAGCAAGCCCCTGAGCTTGGGGTTAGGTACCCAGGGCATCACACACCCAGAAGGGCCTTCGGAAAATCTAGTCTAGCACCCCTAGTCAGGCCACCTCTCTGCTGGGCAACTTGGGGACTAACAATGACCAAAGGCCCAAAGGGACTAGCCCAGGGTCATAGGGTCATGTGGTCACGCAATCATTTAGGGATGGGTAGCATTGACCTGGGTGGGGGTGGGGGGTGTTCGGGGGGGGGGAGGGGCGGGAGTGTTAGGTGAGCACTTGTACCTATTTTGGTAGTACTAGGTGGCTTGGCATTAAAGAGGTTTTTGGTTTGTGCCCTGATGAAAAAGGGAAAGCTACCAGTTTCCATGTTTAGGAGCAGATGCTCTGTGATCTTAAATTTTCTTAAGTGACCTTGAACGTATTTGTACTCTCTCGTCTAGTAATTTCACATGCAGAACAGCCATTTCAGGAAATTGGCCTACCAGAGAAAAATTTAAACAACGATGTTCATTGTAGGATTATTTATAAAAGGAAAATAGAAAAAGAACCTCAAGTTCCACAAGAGAAGTGGTTAGGTAAACTACCTAACATCTTCAGAGTGAGATATTTTGCAGTTATTTATGATCTTTTCAACATTTAAGGTAGTTTCAACATCACTGTAAATGTTTTCTATATAGAACAATTCATCATGGACTCTTCAACAAAGAATTGATGATGAGTTGGAGAAGTGCTGTATTCATGTTAACTTAAAAATGCAGGATTTAAAATTGCATATGGGATATGTGTGTACATATAAGTTAAAAAATAAAAAAAGGAAAGCAACTATTTGTGCATATGAAATCTACCAAAGTACTAATGTTCTAATAGTAATTATTATCATGGGTAGTGGAAATATGGTTGATATTTTTCTCCTTTTGGTCTACCTTTGCATTTTCCCCAGGAAGCAATTATTGCCTTCATAGTAGGAAAATATAGGATGAAAATTAATAGGAAAAAAGGCACAGTTTAATAGAATGCCTCACTCAGAGTTCATACATTCAGAAGTAAATTATTGAACGTATTACATACACCCATTTCAGGGTCGGCCACAAGAGAAGAATAAAACATAATCTTTACCCTAAAAGAGAATATCTTCTAGCGGGGGGAGCTCAGACACATACCCAGAAAACAGTTGGGTGTCTATACAAGGCAGTGTGTGATGTTGGCTCCAAAGTTGACTGGTATGGATGAGAGGTCTACATTTCCCACATATATTTTGCCCTTAGATATTTTTCAAAACAGCACTTACATCCAGTGCCAGGCTGCTACAGTACACACAGCTTCTTCGCCAGATTTTCCCCTGGCATTGCCCCTGGAGCAGGGGAGAATGGTGCCTTTTCCTTTTCCTAGATGGGTTCTGTCTCTCTGTCTGTCTGTCTGTCTTTCTCTCTATGGAATTTATTGTCGAATTGGTTTCCATACAACACCCAGTGCTCATCCCAACAGGTGCCCTCCTCAATGCCCATCACCCACTTTCCCCTCCCTCCCACTCCCCATCAACCCTCAGTTTATTCTCAGTATTTAAGAGTCTCTTATGGTTTGCCTCCTTCCCTCTCTCTAACTTTCCCCCCTCTCCCCCCTGGTCTTCTGTTAAGTTTCTCAGGATCCACATAGGAGTGAAAACATATGGTATCTGTCTTTCTCTGCCTGACTTATTTCACTTAGCATAATACCCTCCAGTTCCATCCACGTTGCTACAAAAGGCCATATTTCATTCTTTCTCATTGCCATGTAGTATTCCATTGTATATATAAACCACATCTTTATCCATTTGTCAGTTGATGGACATTTAGGCTCTTTCCATAATTTGGCTATTGTTGAAAGTGATGCTATAAACATTGGGGTACAAGTGCTCCTATGCATCAGCACTCCTGTATCCCTTGGGTAAATTCCTAGCTGTGTGATTGCTGGGTCATAGGGTAGATCTATTTTTAAGTTTTTGAGGAACCTCCACACTGTTTTCCAGAGTGGCTGCACCAGTTTGCATTCCCACCAACAGTGCAAGAGGGTTCCCGTTTCTCCACATCCTCACCAGCATCTATAGTCTCCTGATTTGTTCATTTTAGCCACTCTGACCGACATGAGGTGGTACCTCAGTGTGGTTTTGATTTGTATTTCCCTGATGAGTGACATTGAGCATCTTTTCATGTGCCTGTTGGCCATCTGGACGTCTTCTTTAGAAAAGTGTCTATTCATGTCTTCTGCCTATTTCTTCATGGGATTATTTGTTTTTCAGGTGTGGAGTTTGGTGAGCTCTTTACAAATTTTGGATACTAGCCCTTTATCCGACATGCCATTTGCAAATATCTTTTCCAACTCTATCGGTTGTCTTTTAGTTTTGTTGATTGTTTTTCATTTGCAGTGCAGAACCTTTTTATCTTGATGAGGTCCCAATAGTTCATTTTTGCTTTAAATTCCCTTGCTTTTGGAGATGTTCCTAGATGGGTTCTCTATCTCAGCTCTTGGGGTAGGGGATGCTCCTTATCTGCTACTCCTGAATTCTTTAGAGTTCTCTTTACTGTTTTACTACTGTGCCCTGTTATAATTCATAAATCTTTATATTAGCTTTCCTCTGTTCAAATTACTGTGTGATTTCTCTCTCTTAATTGGACCCAGACTGACACCCTCAGTTTCTGTGTAATTTTGTGTGTGTGTGTGTGGGGGGGGGAAGGGCGGTGCACATTCTTTTAACTACCATTTATAGACAATCCTATAGTCTTTCTTCAAGGAATATTTATAATCTCTCCTCCCTGTTATTATGTAGTTTGGTTTTAAATAACAATTTTTTTTTTTTGGAAAAAATTCTGAGTTTTCTGCTGGGGGAGTAAATCTGTAACTCCAGAAAGGAAATATAATGAAATATTCAGATAATGAAGAAATGAATACAGAGAGAAGCTTCTGTGATCCTTGTTTTGCCTTGTGTAGGATTTGAGATTCTTGAAATGGCCAAGAGAATCTGCTTTGCTACATTTATAACTTTAGGTAATTAATTTACAACAGTTCCTTAAGTGCTTGAAAGATCTTGCTTTTTAGATTTGTAAGTCTGCCCTGTTGGGCATTTAAAGTGTTTGAGAAAATCAGACATATTAAATTTGTAATTGTAGTCTGAAATGTCTAAGGAAATTTGATTAATTAAATCTGTAAGCCTGTTAAATGTTTAAGGAGGATTGAATCTGCTAAACTTAAGAATTAATTCAACAGTAATCAAAGAATAAGTGAAAGTGATTGTTCTTATCTTTATATGAAAAATCACCAGATTTATAAAGGAATAACAAGATTTTTAAATTGAACATAAAGCCTTTAATAAAAGCTAGGTTTTAAATTGGCAACTTGACTCAGTAACTGTAATATTCTTTTCCATCCCCAAGTCTACCTTCAGATAATTAAAATTACAGGCTGATAACCCCCAACTCCATAGTTCTAGCTGAGGCCTCTCCTCAGAGCTCCAGAAAACAGCCTCTGGAGCTTAGATGCTCCAGAGGCATCGCAGACCAAATGTTCAAGTTAAAAGCTTCGGACAACCGAATCCGTTAACTGCGACCTGTACCACCCTTGATTCTCTCTTCTTTCACCCCACTCCAAGCCCACCCATCATTGAGGCACTTTCTTCTCCTTCCAATAGATATTTAGAATCTGTCCCTTTTGCTTCGTTTCCTATGGCCAGCAGTTCAGCCCAGGCCACCATCACCTTGTGTCTAAAGTGCTTCACTGGCCTATGAGCTGGTCCCTAAACCACTCTTTCCTGATGGAGCATCTATACAAACCAAACCTTGCCCCACTTCTCTTAAGCCCCTCACCAGCTTCCCAGTGCATTCTGACAGTGCCTCCTGCCATCTCTTTGCCCCCTTCCCATGCCTCAGCTCTGTTATTCTTCCTTAAGTTCCTCATATAAGCCAGACTCCTCCCTACCTCAAGGTCTTTGCATTGGCAGTTGCCTCTACCTGGAAAGCTGTTCCGCTCACTCCTCCCACAGCTGGCTCCATCCTCCAAGTCTTAATTTAAATGTCACCTCTGCAGAGAGTCTTCCCTGATTAAAAGGAATTTTTCTTCCCAGCCCCTGCCCATCGCTATGCTCCATTTCGTGTCTTTTCTTATTAGCATTCATCACAATATTCAATGATTCTATTTTATCATTATTTTTGTGCTGGGGCTGTTTCTCCCATTGCAATATAAGCTCCACAAAGGCCAGGACCATGTCTGCCTTGTTTGTTGTTGTAGCTCCAGTGCATACAACAGTAATTCTCCAATTCTGGTAGCTAACAAGAGTAGGGACCCCATAAACATTTTTTCAATAAATTAAGTATGTCCAACTCTACCAAGACATTTATTAAGTAATAAAAAAGATACAGGGCACTATATGGAGTATGGATTCCATTTGTTTTTCTTAAAATTTTTATACCCAAATACACATATTTGGAAACACAAGAAACTAGTAATTGTGGTTGCTTCCGTGGTGGGGACTGCAGGTCAAGGGAAGAAAGGAAGAATCTGAAAATTAAAAAAAAAATTTTTTTAACTTGAGAGAGTGAGCAAGCATGAGTGGGGGAGAGGGGCAGAGGGAGAGAGAGTGAATCTTAAGCAGGCTCCATGCTCAGCACAGAGCCCAATGTGGGGCTCGATCCCATGACCCTGGGACCATTACCTGAGCTGACACCCAAGAGTCATATGCTCAACCAACTGAGCCACCCAGGCACCCCAGAATTTGAATTTTATAACCTCTGTTCCTATTGGATGTTTTACAACGTGCCTATATTTCTAATAATAGTAAGAAAAACACCATCTTTTGGTATTGTAATTTAACAGGAAGTATGGAATACCAAAAAAGTTGGAAGAATCTCGGAATAAAGGACAGTCATTTAAATGGAATAAGTTAAGCTTTATGAAAAGTCCACAGCATGAGTCTATTTTCCTCATTTCGCTGAGGACGCATGAAAGTGTCCCCTGGCTCTGGTCTGCAACCTGGCACTTGACAGGTGCTGGCTATTGGCCAACGGTAGCTCTTGGCACTGTGGCTAAGGGCAAAGGCTCTGGTTTGAACTCCAGCTCTGCCACTTTACTAGCCGTAGGACCATTGACAACTTATGTGAAGTATATAAGCCTCAGTTTTCTTCATCTGTAAGATGGGATGATAATAGTACTTATAGGGCTATTGTGAGGATCAAAAGTGATATTGTAAAGCACTTAGCTTAGTGTCTCGTACATAGTAAGTGTTCATTAAGTGGTAGTTATTATTTCATCCATTTTATGCTGACACCCCTTGTACTCAGGTTTAGATTTCTGCATGTTAGAGAGTGAGACCTCACATTGCAGGATGGAAAGGTGGTGCTGCTGATCTGTTAATCGTTCAGTTTCCACACAGGCAGTTTCCATATCCATCTGTGCAGCAATGATTGGGAAGTGCTTCATTATTTTGTTGTATCTTAACCTCATCTTAAAAAATTATGTGGATGGAAAAATGAAAGCACCAAGAGTAGTGATAAGAAGTGTGTGTATGTCAAGAAAGTGAAAAGACAACCTACAGAATGGGAGGAAGTGTTTGCAAATCATACATATGATAAGGGACTTGTATTTAGAATATATAATGCACTCTTATCATTCAACAATAAAAAGACAAGCCAATTAAAAAGGGGTAAAGGTTTTTTTATTAAAAAAATTTTTTTTTTTTTTGCGTGTGTTTTTTAAGTACCAGAGTCCACTGAGGCATTTTATTTGCACACATGTATTATATCCCTAGAAAAAAGAACCCCGGGATTTTCTCTCTGGTGTGTTTTGCTTCTTCATGATGCCAGCTGAGGTTGTCAGTGAAATGAAACCAAACTGGTGGGACAGGAGCAGACTATTCTGCCATTTTTCTAGCTGTACATCCAATCTGGGGCTGATCACACGTGTTTAACCTGCCCATGAAGTTCACAACAATTTTCCCAGCTCTGTGATCATCCATGATTTCAAATTCACCAATGTAACCATGCTTCAGCATCATAGTTAGAAACTGGAAGATGACTTTGGAGCATGGACTAAGAGCCTGGTGTTTGCCTCTCTTTTTGGCATTGTTCATGCTCTTGAGAGCATCTGCCAGGACATTCATGCACGCCATAATGGCGGCACGAAAAAATGGTGGAAAGAGTGACAGGTTTCGAATAGATATTTCTCCAAAGAAGATATACAGATGGCCAAAAGCACATGAAAAGATGCTCAACATCACTAATCATTAAGGAAATGTAAATCAAAACTACAATGAGATATTACTTCATATCTACTAGGATAGCTATAGTACATAAGACAGGTAATAGCAAGTATTGGTGAGGATGTGGAGAAGTTGAACCCCACATACTGCTGGTAGGAATGCAAAATTGGTGCACCCATCTTGGAAAAAGTTTAACAGTTCCTCAAAAAGTTAAATGTAGACTTACCATATGACCCAGCCATTCTACTCTTAGGTATCTACCCAGAGAGATGAAATGTCTTTCAACTGATGAATGGATAAACAAAATGTAGTATTTCCAGACACATTATTATTCTGCAATAAAAAGGAATGAAGGACTGACACAATATGGATGAACCTTGAAAACATTATGCTAAGTGAAAGCCAGACACAATGGCCACATATTCCATGATTCCATTTATATGAAATGTTCAGAAAGGGCAAATCCATGCAGATGAGTGGTTACCAGCGGCTAAGGGACTGGGGAGCTTGGGTGGGGAGTGACTGCTAATGGGTCCAGAGTTTCTTTTTCGGGGGACAAAAATGTTCTGAAATTAGGAAGTGGTGATAGTTGCACAACCTTGTAAATATACTAAGAACATTGAATTATACACTTTAGGTGAATTAGATTTCAATAAAGGAAGTATGTGTATCATTAACTGTAATTGACATAAAGGTAGGAGTCATTGGATTTATTGAAAGGAATGAATCTTCAGTCTCCACTTGATGTTCTTAAGCACTTTTTTTTTTTTTTTTTTTTTAAAGTAAGCTCTAGGCCCATTGTGGGGCTTGAACTCATGACCCTGAGATCAATAGTTGCATGTTCCTCCAGCTAAACCAGCCAGGCACTTCCTTATGCATGTTTTTTGATTAGTAAAGAAAAATAATCAACTTGAAGATATAGTAGGAAATGCAGGAAATATATCATCAAAGATTGCGTCCAAAAATGCAGGTGTAATTGAAACTGATAAACCCTTTTTTATTCCTTAGGAGCAAATGTGCCCTGTTGATGGAATACATTTTTTGTTTGACTTTTTACTTTCGACATTGGTCACATTTTCAGAAACCAATTCTGTATGGGAGTGGGGTTGTATGTGTAGTCTGTCATGGGGAAACAAACCTTTGTGCTTCTCCTTTCTTTAATGCTAGATGACCAAGCAAACTTCTCCTAAGAAAAAATTCAGCTGATACTAGGAGGTTGCACATAATTATTTGGGTTACTGGATATTTGGGTCATTGGGTCTAATGCCCATAAAAAAATGAACAACTTCAGATTCATATATCAGTCTTCCATGAGTTTCATTAGGAAAAGTCAGCCCTGGAAAGCTGTTTAGTTTTGGCCTTAACGAAATATGCAACTAATGGTGACATAAATAATAAGGGTTATTAATCAGTTTCACAAAACTAACATTTCAGAGATAGGTGGTGCGTTCATCAGCAGCTCAACAATTTCGGAGGTCCAAATCAGTCCTCCTGAGAGCTGGGGATAAAACCGTGGACTAGAAGACACTAAACAAGTAAACGAATGAATAAAATAATCAAAGCACTCCTCATTATTACACTGATGCCGTGTTTGCAAATGTGCCTACTCACCAAAATAGATTTGTGACCTCAGAACCGATACTTGCAGCACCTCGGAGGTCACCTGAAGCACCTCGGAGGTCACTTGCAGACGTGTGCATGTGCAGAGTGGCAAAAAATTGGAGTTCCCCCTACATGCACGTTCCCAGCTGAGGTCTAGCGTGCATGCTCTAAACAAGTATCCTTTTCGTGGGCAATGTGGTGTCACGTTTTACATATTTTTGTGCTTTTTGTTGGTGATTTTGGTTTAAAATGCCTCCCAAGCATGGTGCTGAGGTGCTGTATGGTGTTCTTAAGCACTAAGATGTGTCTATGGAGAACATGTGTGTGTTAAGTAAATTTCATTGAGGCATTAGTTCCAGTGTTAGCCCTGAGTTGGATGTTGACAAATTAGTGACCTATTATTAAATAAGGTGTCTTTAAACAGAAATGCACATAAAACAAGGTTATGTATTGATCGTTTGATGAAAATGTTTCGAGCAGAGGCTCGCAGGAGCCTACCCCTGTGCTTCCCCTAGGGGCGTGGTCGTGTTTGCTGATTCCATGTTCACAGTGACTCAATAGAACATAACTACTGTGAACAAGGAGAATGGACTGTATGTCAGGATAAGTGCCATGAAGGAGGCTACAAAGGTGCTCAGCATGCCAGAAAATGATGTGTGTGGGGTGGGCCTGTTCTTGACAGGGTGTGCCGGAAGTTTCTTGGGGGTGGGGGTGAGCTAAGCTGGGACCTAAACTCTGACAAAAAGCTGCCAAGCAGAGGCAGAACATTCCAAGTGGAGGGACCACTTGGTTTTGGAGGTGGGAAAGACTTGGCCTGTGAGGGCCTGAGCCCTGCTGGGGAGGTGATGGAGAAGCAGGCAGGGGCCAGCCTGGAAGGACTGTTAGGACCTGGCTTAGAAGTTTCGGTTTTATACTAGAGGCCTGGGGTAAAGTCACAAGCAGTGCAGCGGTAATCAGGTGTCTCTGGGTCCTTGTTTGTTCTCATCACTAGGCTAAAGAGGTCACAGATTATTCCTTATTCATCTCTGTATTTCCAGGGCTGAGGACAAAGGTGGAGCCAACTACTGGGCACCCAGCGTGGACCACCATGGGCCCACAGTACATATGTCGGTATGCATTTGTTGTCTCGATGACCAAGCCCTGGGATTCTGCAGCTGTAAAGAAACCATAGCAGGGACTTTTCCCAGAATGTGGACTCCAGCCTCATGAGGACTCCAGACCCCAGGATTCCAGCCTCAGCATCCCAGGCTGAGAGGCCAATGCTGGGGGCGGGGGTGTTTAGCTCTAGCTCCAGCGAAAGCAGACCTACCATCCCCTTCTTCCCATCCCCAGGCAGGAGCTGGCAGGAGATCAGATGCTACTTCAATTCCAAGTGGCTCATGAACAAAAGCTGTGAAGTTGCTAAGAAACCTGCTTCTCTGAGGGTTCACTAGGTTTTCCTTTGTTTCTATGGCAGTGTGTGTGTGTGTGTGTGTGTGTGTGTGTGTGTGTATGCGTGCGTGCATGCACACCAAGGGTCGTCACCCTGCCAGCTCTGAAGCAAGTCAGATTGGAAGGTAAGGATTGCAGACTTCCCTGGGGCACCTTCATGGGCCCGAGGATCACCAAGCCAGGCAGCCCAGGCACTGAGGGTGAACAAAGAGGAAACGGATGCCCGTGGCCAGAGGTTAGCAGAGCTGTAAGCAGCTGCAGGAAGGGAGCTCTGGATACTGAATCCTGGACCCACTTCAGCAATAGCCCAGAAGCCGTAGGGTGGGAGACACCAACAGAACTGAAAGGGGGCCCCACTCCTATCCCCTAGGTTAGCTTGGAAAATAAATCCCTAACAACCTCAGGTCTACTGCAAAATACCAGATGCAGGATTTGTACAACTGTAAGAGTACGGGCTGACCATTATCTACTTTGCTCCCCTTCTCCCCATTGTCATGGAAAATCTGAGGCCTAGGGAGGGGAAGGGACTTTCTCAAGAACACACAGCATGTAACGGATACAGGAGCACTCTCTCTCAGAAGGCCTGTGGGCTGTGAGTGGAGGAAATAAAAGCCTAAAGTGTAATCTGAAGCTGTATTCTTCACCCGTTTGTCCATTCTTCAAATACTCATTGAGCCTTTACTCAGTGCCAGGAGCCCCCAATCCCCAATTCCAACTAAGTACAGAGAGAGAGAATCCAAAATTGTTGGCAAATTGCCAAATTCTCCGCCTCTGCTCCCGAACAAGTATGCCACCAACCACTGACAGAGCTCCCACTGTGTGTCCAGCTAAGTGCTTTAGATACCTTGGATTCTACCCTTGCTCGCGGGCTTGGGAGCTGAGGAGCTAGAACGGATGAGACATGTTAATTCCCCCCATCCTCCCACCTGTCCCAGTGGGGAAGGACCTTTCCTCCCAGGAATCAGTGATTTCGAGAAGGCAACTGAGGGCCAGCTGCCCTGGAGTTTTCACTCTGCAGGCCCGAGGTGCCAACTATGTGCCCAGCAGCTCGAGAAAGTCATTCCTGTCTATAAACATCAGTTGAGGGCACATCTGATGCTCTCACCCTGCCCAGTTTAAAACCCTCCAGTGGTCCCTACTGCTTTAAAAATAAAGCTCAGAGACGCCTTAACATGGCCTACAAGACCCTGCAGAGTCTGGCTTCTGCCCACCCTTTCCTTCTTGTCTCTTTTTTCTCACTCCCTCTGCTCCCACCTCACTGACCTTCATACCTGTCATGTTCCCTCCACAGGGTCTTAGCACATGCGGCCCCTGCACCTGGAATCTTCTTCCCTCTCTTCCTCTGTCCCTAGTAAAAGAATTTAATCTTTTTAAAGAAACCATTAAAATTTTAGAAGAAAATTAACAATATCCATCTTTTGGTTCCAGGGCTCAGAAGGCCAGTGAACAGATTTCCACCCCCTTAATCTGCCTTTTCCAAGCCGTGGTGCACAGCGCCCTCTGGTGGGCTCTGAGTGACAGCATCAGCAGGCAGCTTGGGCTGGCGGTCACCGGTAGTCCTACACTAAGTTTCAACCAGGGAACCAGAGGTGGGGCTGGAAGGATCATCCAAAAACTGGCCATTTTACAGCAGAAAACTGAGGTCTAGATAGGGGGCAGGATCTGCAGAGCCAGGCCAGCCAATGCTGTTTCTAGAATGTGGTATTACACAAATGATACAAATCTAATATTCAAAAGCATCGTAATATTTTGGTAGGTAGACACCTGTGGCTGATAGGTGAGCATCAGAAATAAAGCCATTTCACCTTGTCCTGCCCCCCTGAAATCTTCCATTCCTGGCTGTAGTCTGTCAGACCCTTTGTGGGCTACCCCACCTAACCCTGTGAGCTCATCTCCTGTGCCTTCAACACGGAAACTCCCTCCTGCTCAGGGTTCTTGCAGTCGTGACTCCCTTTGCCTGGAACTCTCTCCCACAAACTGCCTCTTGGCTCAGACTTCCTCATGTCTTTCGGCTCTCGCAGAGACACGCTCTGACCGGCCTACCTAATGTTGCCTCCCAATCTAGTCTCTGAGACATCTCGGTTTATATTCTTCATAGCCCTGCTCACATCTAGAGTCATCTTGGTTGGTTGGTTGAGGTCCACCTTCCTCTCTAGAAGGACAGCTGTTGGGGACTTGTTCGGTACCTGGCAGAGGGCCTGGGTACCAAGCAGACACTCCCTGAATACGTGGGGAATGACGGACTGAAAAATGGTGCGTGACAAGAATAAGCCAGAGAACACGTTAGAGAAAGTCTGGAGGTTTACTCAACAACAATCACAATTGTACACAGTAAGTCAGTTCATCACAAAGGCTCACTTTTCCGGGCAGAAGAGAGGTTGGTGGTCTTGAGCTCTCTGTTTAGAATCCCAGTCTGCCATCTCAATATTCCCTGCCTGTAGTCCCTTTGGGATCCCAGGCTTCACGCCCAAAACAAAGCAGGAGCTCAACCCTGTTGTCTGGAGAGGCTGAATCAAAGCCATCTGGGGAGCAGATGCTAAGAGGACCTTGTCACTTGGGATGTAGGTCCAACACCCACCCCAGAGGCGGCAGTGGGCCTTGGCCTTGGCTCAAGATCAAGTTTGAACTGAAATATTACTTCGATTTTCACAAAGAGCATCGGTGGAAAGTAGAAAAGAATTCCAGAATTGGACTGCACTCCTTGCCCCTCTCCCATGCTTAAAAATCTTCAGAAAACATTAAAAACGCATTGCCTCCCAGGAATTATAAAAGATCGCCCAATCTGTACACACTAGAGACCACTGAAGCAAGGAATCCCCAGTCATAGTAATTCTCAGTTACTACCGTAAAGTGCTTTGCCATGCTTTTGAGATTCCAGAGACTAGAAAAATGAAGATACACGGAAAGAAACATGGATCCGTTTTCAAGGGTATCATCTCTTTCTTAAGGAGAGAGAGAAATTCGACAGGTAGGTTTGGAAAGTGAATATAGGGTGCACTTTGGGAATCTATATGCCGCATCTTCAACAGGAACTGCTCTTTCTCCCCTAGGCCTAATGTCACCCCCCCCCCCCCTGCCGTGGAAGTGCCCCCCTCTGCCTCTGAACTAATTCTTCCACAAGGGGAGAAAGGGGTGGTTCCTGGACTATTTTAAAAGTTGAAAGCTCCAGGGGGAGGCACACGATAGAATGGCTTTTCACACGTGTGCCTGAACATTTAGCCACCTCCAAAGGCCTTGTATTTACAGCAAAGAGGCTCTCTGTATTCCAAAATGTTTCCGGAGTTCCCCCTCTGGAAAGGCTGCTGGTGAGCCACACGGTCATGATGCTTTCTGGCCGCACCCTGTTTTGTGACCTCATGCTCAGAATAAAGGGAGGCAAAGGGGCCCACGTTCTCACCCATGACCCAGATGGAGAGCGTCTCCACAGGTCCTGGCTGCTGTACTGAGCATCGGCTGGCAGTGTGGGCAGGAACCTGGATCTCTGAGACAGGTGGTTTTCAAAAAGGAGGCCAAAGCAACCAGTGGTATTTGTAATCAGTCAGTTGGTCAGCTGAGCCGTGAACCTCTTCCTTCCCCTCTTACACACTTTGCCGAGTCCCAGCACCTCCTGGTGAGGGCTCAGCAAGTGCTGCTCAGAGGACCTGCCCATCCCCAGTCGAGGGTGCAAAAGCAGATAATGGGACGGAGGAAAGCTGAAGCCCGCTTGCTGCTGCACCTGCTTTCCACAGGAGTCCCGGTCTTGCCGAGGACACTGTCACCCACTTGGAATGGGACATCTGGAAACCTAGCGAGTGCATTGCACTCTGTGTGGGGGCTGGGGTGGGGGACTCCAGGCATGGTCTACAAACAGGGCCCTCTCCCAGGGGTTGCTGAGGCCCTTCTAGGCCACAGACAAAATGAGTTGTCCAGCTGCCCTTTTAACTTGGAGGGTTACTTGCCATGAACTGGAACAACTCCAGCCTCTGGCCCTTGAGGGGCATCTCCGCCTCCCAGATCCTGCCCTAGGCCCAACGTCTCCTGCTTGAAATCAGAAGTTAAGAAACACACACTCATCCAACAGAAACTGCACACACTCCCACGAAAGTTTCCCCTCCCCCGCCCCCAACCCTGCCCCTTTATGTTTGTCTAGCAAGGCACTAGGAAATTGTTCAAGTTTAGGGATTTGCTGTACATTTGCATTTTTTTCTTTTTAAAAGGCACAGTTTTTATTTTAATGATGCTGCTTTGCTCTCTGATGATGAACCCTCAGTTCTCCAAACTGCAACTCTTGTTCTCCTAGATCCCAGAAGGGGCCTCATCTTTGGACTCCTTCCTATGGAGGGCCACTTCTAAAGATATGGCACTCGTTTGGAAAAGACACGGAGGGATCAACAAGAAGGGATCAAGCAAGCTGTTGCACGCACAGGGGCCACCTCTCCTGGGGACAGGTGGCCAGGGCAGGGTGTGTGTGGGGGCAGAAGTGGAGGAAGTGATGCTTTGCCAGCTATATGCTTAATTGGGGTGGTGGTGGTTAGGAGTGTTTTATCTGCCTCCCCGCCCCTGATAACTGATGGCCTTGAGATCAGCCAGCATCTCAAAGGCAGATTCATGGCTCTGTTCCCAGATTAATGTCTCATTTAATTGGTAAATGACACAATCGAGAGACCCAGCTCTAATTGGAACACTGATTTCAAGTATTTCCTGGACTAGCTGGTGGGAGCCATAGGTTGTAGAATGCGATTTCCATTTCTGAATCAGTGGGTGGCAGGTTGGTCACAGAAATGCTTCCTATTAGCTTGGGAGCCCTCTGGGAGTCCGACACATAATTAACAAAGGAAAAGGTAAACACGAGGGACTGGCATGGAGCTGGGTGTCTGCCTGTTCGTGGGACCCTCCTCCACTGCAGCTGTGAAGGCGGTGGAGGGTGCAGGGCTTCGGGTCTGCACTGTGGACCATGTCGTACCCAGGCCTCTGGTACGAGCTGACGGACATGGGTCACCCACCCCCTCCCCCCCCCCGACACCACCAACCTCGGATTTCAAAGATTGTCTCTAGGTTGGGGGCTGGATGCCTTAACTATATTACACTTGGCTGGCTCTTTTAAATCGCAGCATTCTAGAAATCCCAACTGGATGCTAGAATACCAGAATCCTATGTGGCGTTCTAGTTTGTGATCCAATGATACAGTTCTATAAAAATTCTAGAGTTCTATGTGAGAACTGGAGCCGCAATGAGGTCAGAGGCTGGGCATTTCGCCCCCGGTCCACCTTGGAGGCCTCCAGACTTTGTGAGGTGAGCACTTCACACATCTGCTCCTTTCTTGAGGCAGGTAATCGCCCAAGAGAGAAAGAGGAAAATGGAAGCACTGATAAGGGAAATTCAGCCAGAATATCTGGTTTGGAGGTCTTCTACTAGGCCTTTTCCATGGGCCCAAGTCATCTGAAACCCAGCCCTGAAGAGCTGGTGGCTGAGCTGTCTTGTGCCCAGAGAGCAAGGAGAGACATCCCATGTGTCCATGGCGGCAAAGGAACGTCTAGGGGTCCCGCTTCCGACCCCAGGCCTGGCAGCTGGCCAGTGTTCAGTACCAGATGCTCTGAGGGCCCAGGTATGGCCTTCGAATGCATCACCTGGGGCTGTGACAGAACAGAAGCCGGGCAGTAACTGTAGTTACTCAGTTACTCCATGACAGGCAGAAACTAAATGGCTGAAACCAGTGGCCCCAAGAAAGACTCCCTCCCTCCCCTTCTGCAGCGGACGGACGGCAGAGGTGCTACAAGTGCCCAGACGGACAACAGGGGCTTCTCTTTCTAAAGGGCTGTCACATACGAGCCATCTCAAGGCTAGTTAACCTTGTAGGACCCATTTTCGGGTGGCCTAGGGCTGCCTTGGCATTTCTCCCACATAATGCCCAAAGGAACGTGGTGACAAAGTTGGTAAGGCCCTCCTAGATTTCCATGATGCGGTCAGGGATTAAAGCAGGCACTGCTCTTTGTGGGGCCTCATGTGGGGTCTGTTGTCCACCCCGCGGCTACCACTGGGCCTCAAGGAACAGGTGGGCCTCCTGCTCCAGCCGTCAGAGCCCTCTCTGCCCTAGACCTGTTGGCCAGCGCCTTTCACGTCACGCTGCCCACGGAAGCCCTGCCTCCCTCGGGAGGGGAAGGCTGCCGGAAGCGCCAGGAGAGGACCCCACCAGGCCCGCTGAGACACCAGGGCTCAGTTCCTGTTGAATTTTTCCAAGACTGTCGAGTTGGTGTGTTCAAACAGCCACTGCTGGGTCAGAGAAGAGGGGTTACAGGTGTTCATGAAGATCCTGTGGTCACTTTCACTGCAGTCCATGCAACTGCCGCTGACGGGGTGGTACAGGGTCTTGTCCTACGAAACAGGGAGGTAATCAGCGAGGCGACGCTGGGGATCTGAACCAACGGCAGCAGCAACGATAGCAACGGGGCAGTGAGGCAGCGGCCGGCCGCGTTCACTGACCTGCGAGGCCTCCCTGCTGAGGGCACAGCGAGACCCTGCCCAGCCTCCCCCGCAGGCGGCCTTGCCCTGTGCCTGAGCTCTGCCCGGGGGGATGCGGGTGGAAGTGACCTGTGTGCCACTTCCGGGCCTGGGCCCTAATCATGCTCGTCTCTGGCCCACTGGCATCGGTTCTCATGATGGTGGTGGTGCTGGTGTTTTATGGACTCAGCTGCCAGCATGTAAGAGCATAGCGATTTCACATAAAAACCTGGCTTTCTGGCATCTCTCAAATGGCAGAGAAGTGGGGCATGGTGGGTGTGTGGCGCGAATGCACGGGCAAGCATGCTCTGTGGGGGGAAGTGAGGTGCTGCATGCCCGTCTGCTTCTCTTTGTTTAAAACCAAGCAGGTTGCCCTGTTCCGCCCACACAGCCCGCCTTACTTTGCGGTATTTCCACAGCTGGTTGCCCTTCATGCTGTGGCAGTCATAGAGGGTGACCGGGCTGGTGTTGGAGATGGCGTCAAAGCAGAACTTCTTTGTGTGTTGGGGGTCTCCAGGTCGGATGTCCTCTCTCCAGGTGAAGGTGAACACCTGTACATACAGGGACATCATTATAGGGATGGCAAAACCGGGGACTTTCTTTTTTTTTTTTCTTTTTGAGAGAGCGAGAGTGCATATGCAGGGGAGGGGCAGAGGGAGGAGGGGGAGAGAGAATCCCAAGCAGGCTCCATGCCATCAGCACAGACCCCGACGCGGGGCTCGATCCCACAACCATGAGATCTTGAGCTGAAATCAAGAGTTGAATGCTCAACCAACTGAGCCACCCAGGCACCCCTCTCTTTTCTGTAATGATAGAAAATGTTAAACATTGAGATCCAGGGAACAGTATCGACCACACCTCTTCCAATCACCCAGCTTCGACAATTACCAACTCATGGTGAATCTTGTTACAGCTTTACCCCCCCATCACAACCCCCCACCTCAACGTTATTCTGAAGCAAATTACAGACATCATATCATCTCAGGTGAAAATACTTCACTGAAGTGCCATTATAACAATAAAAAGTTATTGCAAAGTCCTCAAGGTCATCAAGTAAGAAGAGTTCAAGTGTTCTTAAATTGCTTTGTAAGTTTCTTTTCACAGTCTGTTTCAATCAGGATCCAAACCAGGTTCACTGTTGTATTGAGTTGATAAGCATTTTTTCCAGCAGCTTTACTGGAGAATAACTGGCATACAATTAACCACACACATTTAAAGTACATAATTTGATATGTTTTGACTCAATTTAATTTTAATTTGACTTGTTTTAATTTCTGATTCTTCATTATTCATGTATAGAAATACAATTGGTTTTCGTATCTCATAACTTTGATAAGTTCATTTATTAATTCTGGTAGTTTCTCTGTAGAGTCAATAGAATTTTCCACAAAGGTGATCCTACAGTCTACAAATAAAGATGATCATATAGTCTACAAATTATTTTCCTTCTTCACCCATCTGCATGACTTTTATTTCTTTTTCTTGCCACAGGTTAGTACAGTGTCAAATAGAAACAGTAAGGTCAGAGTCCCTGTATTATCCCTGATATTAGGGGTAAAAAATTCAGATTTTTACCATTAAGTTTGATGTTAGCTGCGGGTTTTCTATAGATGACCTTGATCAAGTTGAGGAAGTTCCCTTATTCCTGGTTTGCGACAGTTTTTATCAGAAATGAATGTTGGATTTTGTCAAATGCTTTTTCTGGGTATAAGGTGATTATGTGGTTTTTCTTTTTCAGTTAGCATGGTGAATCTATTGATTACTTTTCTAATGTTCAACCAATCATGCATCCCTCAGATAAATTACACTTAGTCACGATGTATTATCCTTTTTACACACTGTTGGATGGGATTTTCTAAAATTCTGTTTAGAATTTTTGCACCTATGTTCACAAGGGATACTGGTCTGTAATTTTCGTATATGGGTCAGTCTGGTTTTGCTACAACGGTAATGCTGGCCTCACAAAATAAGTTGGCGAGTATTCCCTCCTTTTCTGGAAAAGTTTTTGTAGAGTTGTAACATTGCTTAAGTGTTTGGTAGGAATCACCAATGAATCTATCTGGGCCTGGAGTTTTCTTTGAGGGAAGGTTTACAACGGCAATGTCCGTCTCTTTAATAGAACCCTCTGTTGTCTGCTCTCTTGAAAAGAGCGTTTCACACATTTTCTGTTTTTCAGTTGTTTCTGGCAGGAGGGTAAATCCAGTCCCTGTTACCCTACTCCATGTTGGCCAGGAGTGGACCCCATGGTGGCAAAGGAGTGGTTGTGCCAGCTACTGCTTCCTGATTATCTCCCGTGTCTTCTGCATTTTAGACTCACATTTCTCCCTTTTCAGGCTCACGAGAGCTCTCTGCTCAGGGTGTCTGAGAGCCCTAGGGAATATCGATCCCACAGGGGCAAATGGGCTGCCATGCTTCCCATTTCAGAGGGTGGAGGCTGGCACAGCCAGGCAGCCAGACATCATTTTGTTCCTTGTCCGAATGAATCTTCAGGCATTAGTGTGGACTCTGCCATATAGTGAGGCTATCCCAGGTCGAGCTCTCCGGGCACGTTCTCCCAGGCCCTGTGCTCTTCCTGGTCTCTTTTGGGGTTCTCCTTCGTGGGGTGGGTGTGGGGAGCAGCCACACGCTGCCCTGAAGAATTCAGGAGAATCGGTGAAGGAGGGCCACTTCTAATAACTGTTACCAAGGGAGGAGAGGGAGCAAGGACTTCAGAGGGAGGGGCAGACATTGTCAGTCCGGGCACTGGGCCCATCTGAGAGGTGGTGCTCTTCCTTCGCAGTGAGAGTGCCACACACCCCTTCTGAGCTCTGTTTTTGCAGAGGCCCCGCAATATGGGCTTCTATCAGTGTGCACTTCCAAAATGTCAGAAAACCCACAGGAAGGAGACTATAAAAATGTTCCCTCGAACCAAGAGTCAGTGGATGCAGGATGCGGTGTGATTTTAGGGTTAACCGTTGGTGCTGGGGGGATCACGGCAAGTTAAATGCAGTTTCTTGAGGGTGGTGGCTTTTCTGCACTGCTGGCCTATAGCCTTCATTCTTCTGATAACACCGCCTGGGCACGATCCCCTGGGGAACCCACTCTCCTCATTCGTCTCCCCGTCCTTCAGGTGAGGCTAACCACACCACAGGCTCCAGGAGTGGGCATGTGACGTGGGCTTGATCAACATGAGGACTGTATCACATCCCCTATTGTAACTGGCTCAGGAAAGCCAATATGTGAGCACCCCACGGCTTCTCCAGAACTCTGGAAAGGGACATGCCTTTTCACTGGCGGGTTGGAAGCCTTTGCTGCTGGTGGTCATATCTGCCACCATGTGGGAAGAGCCGGATGAAGGATGAGGCCAACAGAGAGGAAGAAGAGTTGAGACCCTGGAGAGCTCCTGATGACATCATTTAAGCTCTTCAACGGCATACATGAGCCAATATGTTCTTCTTTTTGTTGAAGGCCATTTGGGCTGAGTGTCTGTCGCCAACAGACCCGATTGATGATTTTATTGCAATGTGAAAGATTCCTCTTTCTAAGGTGTTCAGAAAGCTCTTATAACTCATCCCCTGGGCTAGCTTTTGTGACTCGTCACTGACCCTTGGCGTCTCTCTCCCTGCCCTGACCATGTGAGCATTCCAGGCCACAGATGGCCCAGGAAAACCCGGCCGCCAGTCCCTGAGAAGTGGCCCTTACCTGCATGTTGTTCCAGGCAGCCTCCCCACGGCCCCGGACACAGCTCTCCAGCCTCAGCGGGGAGCCCAGGGCCCCATGCTTCGTGTCAGCACACAGCCCTGTGCCCACGTTGCGAATCTGAAAGAGACAGAAGGAAAGAGTGGACTAATGAGGCACCTTGAGATAGTCCCCTGGGACCCCGCCGGGATGGAAGGAGGGAACCCAGCAGAGACATCGGATGGAGGAAGCTCTGCATTATCTTAATGAAGCTTGCCCTGGGTTGGTGGACGTGCCTTGCGCGTCTCAGTACAGGAATACTCAGTCCTCAGAGAGGAGCTCCTCCAAAGCCAGCTTTGTCCTAGAGCATGCAAAGTCATAGGGTGGCAGTGGGGACCTGGAAGTTGAGGGGGGTTGGTATTCAGAGGACTCTCTGGCTCCATTCCTGGAGAATCTGATCCAACAGTTCCAGGAATGGAATTTACTCCCATTCCAGGAGACGCAGGGACCATATCTTGAAAGCCACCCTAGAAAAGGATGGGGCATCTTTGCTGTGGGGTCTTGGCCTTAAAGAGCAGGTGAATGGCAAGAGGTTCTCGATCCAAAAAACAAGAGTTTCAGTAAGACAGGGTGTGGTGTGGTGGGAGGAGCACTGGGCTGGAGCAGAAGGCCTCACTGCTCACGGTTGGTCAGCACTCACTACCTGAAGGCCACCGTGCCGTGTAGGTGCATCGTGTAGTTCCTGCCTCCCTCACAGAATCACTCCTATCTTGACTGAGGGGTTGGGTTGGAGGTGTGGTGGCCGTGAAAACGTGCTCCTCAGTTGCCCTGCTGCAGGGAGTCTGACTGCCCGGCCGCTGTGTCCGGAATCCACTGTGACTGAGTGTAGGCTGTGCTTCCCATGGGCTGCTTCCAGCCAGCGATGGAGCGGGACAGGGGGACTGTGGAGGCCCATTCCAGGGAGATGCCGAGTTCTCTGGTAGGAGACTTGGCTTGAAGACTGCTCAGTCACTTGGCTCAAGAGCATCCTTGCAGTGTGGGACTCCTCCTACGGCAGCCCTTCTTCCTCCCCTTTCCCATTCCCAGCAGGCAGACCAGCCCCACAGCAGATCTCCCAACCTCTCCTGGCTCCCTTCTGGTTCCTTCTCTCAGGGGTTCCCCAACAAGTCTCTTGGTGTCTGCTTCTTGGAAGACTGGCCCTAATACAGGGGTAAAAGCCAATAAACTGGCAAAGAAATGAAGAGCTTCATGAGGGAAGTCAACACGACACCTCCTCTACAGTATCTATGCTGGTGTTAGATGGGACGGGCCAGATAGCTTAGTCAGGAAAAGCCCCTCTAACTTGCTGTATGAATTAGAACAAGCCATACCTGGTGTTTCTGTTGGCTCAAACCCCTCACTCCTTTCTTTGGTAACAGCACCCTGATTTTCTATGGGACTACCGCCCTCTCCCCACTCTGTGGCCTGCCAGAGTATCTGTCCACCCCTGCTTTCCCCCTTCCTCCCGTGGCCACAGTGATTGGTGCAGACCTAAGAATCAGACTTGATTCCTGGAGCTGTGCTGGCTTTACTGGGAAGGAGGCATATACTTTCTGTTGCTGGGCTAGCTTCAAGCTTCTGGAAACCATCTCGCTACCCTCAGCATGAGGCTAACAGAAATGGCAGCAGAGGTAAACAGGAGAAAAAGCAACTGACATCATTTGAGCCCCTGGATCCACGTGTCTGAAGCCACAGCTACCCAACGTTTCTATGAGATTCACTACATTTCTCTTTTCACTTCAAACTGGACTTCTGTCACCTGCAAGGAAGGAGATCTAACCCTTATGCTCCTTGTCCCCCAGCCCCGGTATGTCCATCTATAAATGAGTGGTCCTCTCAGCTCAGACACCAGGAGCCAGAGTCTGGTGACAGAGTGCTTCTTCTGCTAGAAGACGGTCTGCCTCCCCCAGCAGGACGGGCTTGAGGAGTGTGACACAGGCAGCGGCCCCAGGACCCTCACTCAGAAAGGGCTGTCACTGGTTTAAAGCTCTGCTGTCGTGGTCTTAAAAGTTTTAATAATAGTGTTGCTGTAAACATTGGGGTACATGTGTCCCTTCCAATCGGCATTTTTTATCCTTTGGATAAATATATAGTAGTGCTACTGCTGGGTCGTAAGGTAGTTCTATTTTAATTTTTTTGAGGAACCTCCATACTGTTTTCCAGACTGGCTGAACCAGTTTGCATTCCCATTAACAGTGCAAAAGACTTCCCTTTTCTCCACATCCTCGCTAATACCTTTTGTTTCCTGCGTTGTTAATCTGAGCCACCGGGACAGGTGTGAGGTGGTATCTCATTGTGGTTTTGATTTGTATTTCCCTGATGATGAGTGACGTTGAGCATCTTTTCACGTGCCAGCCAAATTATGGAAAGAGCTCAAGTGTTCGACTGATGAATGGATAAAGAAGATGTAGTTTGTTTACATATATATACATATATATATATACATATATATATATATATATATATATAACATGGAATACTACTTGGCAATGAAAAAGAATGAAATCTTGCCATTTGCAACAACGTGGATGGAAATGGAGGGTATTATGCTAAGTGAGATGAGTCAGTCAGAGAAAGACGGATCTCATAGGGTTTCACTCATGTGGAATTTGAGAAACTCATCAGATGAACATAGGAGGAGGGAAGGAAAAATAAAAACACAGAGAGAGGCAAATCATAAGAGACTCTTAAATACAGAGAACAAACTGAGGGTTGCTGGAGGGGAGGTGGATAGTGGGATGGGCTAAATGGGTGACGGGCCTTAAGGAGGGCACTTGTTGGGATGAGCACTGGGTGTTCTATGTAAGTGGTGAATCACTAAATTCTACTCCTGAAATTATTACACTATATGTTAACTTGGATTTAAGTTAAAAAAAATTTTTTTTAATAATTTTATCTTTGAATTTGTCAGTGGAATCTGATAGGACAAGGGAGCATGCATGTGAGCAGAGGTGATAACACGGTACACGGGCATTCGCTGTACCTTTCTTCTGTGATGCCCCAGAAGCACAGAATCCTTGGGGTCCTGCGTGCATGGGAGTTCAGCAAGACTCAAGTTACAGGTAAGACTAAGTGGGGTGCTGGCATGTCTGAAGGCCATGCTTTCCGACCAGAACTTGACTGCACAAAGAAGGCCGAGGTATTCAGAGACACAGGAAGAGCCAGGGAGCTCTAATAGCCTCTTACTTGCATTACTTCCCTGGACCTGCAGACCACTTTCCTTACCAGCGGAAGATAACAACACAGAAGGAAGGGAAGAAGAGGGCAACCCCCAGTTTTTCCTTCTGCTCTTCCTCACGCATCAGCAAGCCACAGGTAGAGTGGGTTTAGAAAGTATGCATTATCGGGGTACCTAGGTGGCTCAGCTGGTTAAGCAACTGACTCCTGGTTTTGGCTCAGGTCATGATCTCATGGTTCGTGAGTTCAAGCCCCACAATGAGCTGCACACTGGAAGCACAGAGCCTGCTTGGGATTCTCTCTCTCTCTCTCTCTCTCTCTCTCTCTCTCACAATACATTTAAAAAATTTAATAAAATAAAGTATGCATTAGCAACAAGTGAAATAAAATCAGCTGAGTTAGCTTTGTGCTGTGTTTGCACTGTTCTGGTAAGAAATACATATGCACGTACAAGGGTTGAAATACAGATTGTGAAATTTCACCCATCTGGCACATGAGCTAAATGCTCTTCTATTTGCATTTAAAACTCACACTGCATAATATGAAGCTGAATGGTAAAATTTATGCTAATATTAAAGTTTTAATTTTTCTCTACTTAGAACATTAAGTAGCATATAAAAACCACCACAAGGCTAGAGTGACTCAAGAAAGAAACATGTTTTATATTTCATGCCTTAATTGGCACTCTTTGCCTGTCTTGTGAATAGGGGTTCCGCGTTTGCATTTTGCACTGGGCCCTTCAGACTCACCTCTCCCCAAGCTGCCGCCGGGGGCTCCACCGGCGGGTAAAATTTGGGCAGGTCCCACGCGATCTTGGTCATAAACCACTTGAAACTCTTGCAGTTAAGGGAGCTGCGGAGCTTCTTCTGGGCGGCGACGTCCCCAGCAGACAGGTGGCGGTACTCTGGCCGGCGTTGGTAAATGTGCTCGGCGTACTCGTCCATCCATACCTCGGCTACTCGCTTCAGGTTCTGGAGGGCGACAGGGAGGTGGAAGGGTCAGGCCCTCCGAGGGGCTGAGGCCAGGGGCGGGGAGGGGGGGCTGGGGGCAAGGATCCTGGAAGTTGAGGTTCATCTTTCTTATTTTGTGTTGCATCAAAGACCCTAGCCCACCATGTTTTTAAAGCCTTCTATATTTATTTATGCATGTTTTAAGGACTCTACAGCTTCTGGCTAAGAGATGGCTGTTGTTTTACCTGTGCATCTTCCACCCCCTTTTTCTAGCTGTAGCCTCCCTCCTCTGCTTCTGTCCTCTCTCTCAAGTGGCTTCAGGAAAGGTACATGAACCAGCCCCGCTAATGGGAACCAGCCCTGACTCTAGGGATTGGTCAGCGAGCACGTGACTCACGCCAAGCCAATCATAATCAATGACATTAGCATGGCGATTTCCCTGGAAATATTGGGGAGAATTGGCTCTTTCCACTTGCATTCATTGCTGGGTAAGCTAGAGGCCAGAGCTGCTGGGTCATATGGAAAACCTGACCAAGGCTGAATGAATGAAGCAGAACTGAGGGCTGGACGAGGAACACGTTCCTTTTAGTACCTGAATCCAGCCATACCTGAAGTGAGCACTATCTTGGGACTTTCTATTAACATAAGTCAGTGAATTCTCTTTCTGCTTATGCCAGTTTGAGTGGGGTTTCTGTCATTTTCTATTAAGAGTGCTGACCAAGTACCCTGGTTGAAAACAATAATTTGCAACCAAAAGTTGTAATTCCACCAGCAGCTGGAATTTTAAAAAATCCTTTGAGGTGCAAAGCTTGCTGCTTCTTTGAATATGAAGCACAGGGATGATCGATATAAAAATGACAACCACATTACTGGCAAGTAGAGGCAGCAGTCAGGAAAACAACCTGTTTGTGAGCAGACTTGGAGATAGAGGGAAAGTGAATTCTTCTGTGTAACTGGGATGAAAATTCCTTATTTCATCTGCAGTTGTAGACACCACCTGCTGAGAACTTCAGACAGCTGGTTCCAGAAGAGCACAGCTTCAGTGTTCAGGGGGAAATTCTCTGCTCCAAAATATCTTTCTCCAACCCCTGACTGTTGCCAGAAATCTGCCCTTCACCCCCAACATTTAACTCTACAGGCTTTATGCTATCATAAAGGATTTTCTCCCTATTGCAATCCAAATTTTCTTCTGAAGGGGAAAAGGGAGTTAGTATTTTAAACTGTTACCAGTCATTCACACTGAGGTGAATTCACACTGAGGTGTGAATGACTGCTCTAGAAGCAGAAGATAAGGCAGGGGTGGACAACTATTTTGTGTAAAGGGTCAGATCGCAAATATTTTGGGCTTTGCAGACCATATGGTCTTAACTCTGAGGTGGTGGAAAAGGAGCCCTAGATAGACATTATGTAAATGAATGGGTGTGGTTGTGTTCCAATAAAACTTTATGGACTGAAATTTGATTTTCATGTATCACAAAATATTCTTCTTTCATTTTTTCACCCTAACTACTTAAAAATGTAAAAACCATTCTTAGCGCACAGGCCACATGAAAACAGTTTGCTGACTCCTGAGCAAGGAGGAAAGAAGCCATCAGGAGGGGGCCCCATGCCAAAGACAAAAGTTTTCACCCACTCTTCAATTTTGCTGACTCTGAGTTTGGGACTAGGAAGCTATGGAATTTCCTTGCTGATATCAGCCTCATTCTTTCCGAGTGCTGAAGAGACTGACAGTAGGTTGGAAAACAATTAAGGAACAAACACTTAAGGAACAATACCAGGCCCCTGCAAGGCAAAGGCTGGGCTTAATTTAAATCTGTGCCCCGAGGAAGCTGAAAACCGAAAAAGGCTTGCACTCCCAAAGTCTCTCCTTTTCCCAGGCGGCCCACCTAGGTCCTTCAGCACACTAATTTGCTCATGCCACAGGGATGGTGAGGAATTGTGGCTTCACTCCTCTCTGGCTGTTTGTCCTGGAATCTGTACAACTTGAGTAAGACTTTGGTTTCCCTCTTTATGTAGCTCTTTTAGGGCTTTTAAACCGACCTCTCCTTGAATCTATCAAAATGATCTTCTAGGAGATAATGCTCTAGAAGGATTTGGCTGTTAAAACACTAAGCAAACTTGTGATTTGCTTTATGATTTAATGTATGATCTGCAACTCAAATATGATCTGCAACTCAAGGAGGGTGGCAGTTAGATACTTGGGACACAAATTCAGGGGAGCCTGATTCAGGCATCTTTGTGGTCCTGCATATGTATGTGGGGTGCCCCTCGTATCATTCATTAGCTGGTTTAAAGTCGACAGGAGACTGAAACAGTACAGACAGGTGAAAAAGAAGTTAAAATGTTTCAACCCAGAATTCAGAGAAGAGGCTGAAAGAAACTTCGCAGTCTTGTTAAGAGATGCTGATACCAAGATGAACAGCTGTCACTGTTTAAGCAACAACTGCTCTGTGTGCCAGGCACGGGTCAGACCTAAGTGGCTTTGAATTCTGGCTCTAGTTAATGTCTCTACATTTCACTTATCTCATCGCTCCAGTGGGGATTAAAAACAAGTGAAAATTAAGTGAGACATGTATGGAAGATGCTTCGCCTGAAGTCTAGCCCACAGGAAACTTTTATGTGTTACTACAGTTAGCTGTTATTCACTGAATTCATCTGTGGTTCGGTAAAGAGGAGGTGGGTGGTGCCTTTTTACGAGGCAGATCTTATAAATGAGTGGATAAGAAAAGGATGCTTCGGGAATAGTCCTGCTCAGGGGTCAGAGGTGTCCCCATGGTCCCACCACTCCTAGTAGCTGGGAGTCGCACTCTTGGGCTTCCTGACTGACGTTGTTCTGTTTTCCTGCCTGGCACCCTCCTCTGGGATTGCCAATGGGATCTCAAAAGAAATGGGATTCCTACCTCTCCAGCTGAATCTAAAACCGCCCTCCCAACCTACCCGGGTCGGATGGGCTGTGTCCTAAGCGCGGATGGCAGATGTGACTGTCCTTAGAATCTTACACCACTAGAGGGCACTGCTGGCTCTCTTTTTCTTCAACACCGGCGGGCAAAGCAGCCCCTGGAGCTCAGCTCCCACCTGGGGAGACCCACTGCCTCGTTGAGCCGGCTGGTCTTCCTTGTACCTCGCAGGACGAAGGCTCTTCCTGACCCAGAGACTGCAGTTCTGCATGTCATCAGGTGATGAGGGAGGGGGAGGCGGTGGCCAGGGCAGAGGGAAGCTGTATGGACTGATGCCAAACAGGCTTGCAAAGGGGTCTCTCTGTCCGAAGGGGTCTCCACAAGGCAAAGCTGTGCCAGTTACCGAGTTACCTTCCCAGCTTTCCCCAGACCTCCCTGCGGCCCTCTTTCCTTTCTGGGCACCCCCACCCACCCCAAGGCAGTAACCTTGTTTTTTTTTTTTTTTTTTTTCAAGACACTTAATATTTTAAAATTTGAGGCTCAGTGGAATATCATTAATACAAAAAACAACCCCCAAAACAAATCTCTGGCTAACATTTCTATTTGTAGCCAGTGGCCATTTAATTCAAGCAGCGATTAATACAAACCATTTTAAGCTAATGAAATAGTTTGACACACAGAATTTTTGGCAATGTTAGTGGGGAGGGGGTGGGGAGAAGAGCAAGATACTTACATTTATTAACCACCCTCATGCCTGGAACTTTTAAGTACTTTGTCTCAGGCTTTCTCAGTGTCTCACACCGCTCCACCTGCACGAACATTTATCTAACAGGCTTCTTTAAATCACTTCTGGTCTGACTTTGCACCTATGTTAGCTTTATCCTAATAATACCTGTGAAATCACAAGTCTGCTACACTAATACATCTTAACTTCTAAAGCACATTAATTTAAACGCATGTAAATAAAAATGTTCCTATGTCTGCCACCTAAAATCATCTTGTCTGTCACACCTGGAGTAACTATGCTATCTCCCTGACTCTACTGGCAATGCTAAGAGTCACCAACAAATTAGCTTCTTTTTAAGTAAAAGAGGAAACACAGGCTCAGAGGAGTTAAGCAACCCTCTCAAGGTCACAGCTCCTAAGTGTTTAAGCAGGGGGTTAAGTAAGTTCTCTTAAACTGGATTTCACCTGGAGAGTTGGGGGAGGGGGGTGCACATCCTCCCCCCCCCTCCCCCCCCAGGCACTTGGCTTGGAGTTCCCAGGTGTCTCAGGATGCCTCTGCTCTGCTGATGAGCCTAGCCCCTCACCCCGTCCCCATCCAGGGAGCCATCACCTTACCCGGGCCAGGCTGACTCCAGCGGGGACTTTGTAGGGTACATATTTCCTGTAGATATGGCCCACCCTGGAGCAGGGAATGTCCTCCATGCGGCCCCCACACATCCACACCTGCAGGGTGGGAAGGGAGAAAGATGATATTTCTGCCTCTCATTCACCACCCCCTCAAAGGTCACTGCCCCCTCCTCCAATACATTCACTGGAAGCATCAGCTTGGGACTATTAAAGCCCCCATTCACAGAGCGAGGAAAACACAGTAATAACCACAGCAGTTTTCAATAGTTGACAGCATTGAGCGCCTCCTCGTTGCCAAGCAGTCTGCTGCAAGCCCCCCGTGCACAACTGCATTTAAGCCTTGTCAGAAGACCAAAGAAGTGGGTAGTAATGGAGCTCCATTTTACAGATGAAGAAACGGAGGCTCAGAGAAGCTAAGAAGCTTATCTAAGGTCACAGGGTTAGTGAGCGGTGGAACTAGAATTTAAACCTGGCTTTAGCGGACTCCAGAGTCTGGGCTCCGAACAAGTGCAGGTGTGGGGAGAGCTGTGTTGAGAATTCTAGGCAGCAAAGGGCGGCTCAGCGGGAAGGACTATGGTGATCGCCTTGGTAACGTCTACCACAGGTATGAGAGGGGAAGAGATAGCACCTAGGCTCTGTATATTTACCGACTGTGGTACCAGGTTCTGGAGTTTCCTCTGAGATCTACAAGCCTCTTGCTGGGTCACCCTGAGCAGAGGCAGCAGGCTCCCTGCCCTGACTTCTCTGCAGTCCGGCTTACTAAGCCACACAGCTGGCTATCACTGTAGAGAGGAATTCCAAGTTTCTCCTTGTGTTTCCCTCCATTCCTGGCATCACAAAGAGCTCCTGAGTTTGACTGCATGTGGTCTGATGGCAATGTGGGAAATCTCCAGAAGTAAATCCACGCTGACGCATATCCACTAAGGGGCCTGGCCTAGACACCGTCCTCAGCAGTCCTGGGGCCAAATGCTGGCTCAGCCACTTACCAGGTTTGTGACTTTGATCAAGGTACTTAACCTCTCTGAGACTCAGTTTCCTCATCTGTAGAGGATTAAATGAGGCAGGCCGTGGGGGTGAGATATTGCATGTAAAGTGCTTACTTAGCACAAGACTTAGCACGCAGTCCTAACAGTTACACACTCTAATGGTTCATTCAGACATCTGGCTAATATTCACGGGGTCTCTGCTACACACTGTGCCCAGTGTGTGTCTGCTGGGCACACACGTGGCAAGTTTGGTAAGGCCCTTGTTCTCATGGAGGGGGAGTATGGTGTGCAACCTCCAGGATGGCCCCCAGTGATCCTCGCTCTCTGGAGACACCTCCCTCCCGAATGAGTCACACGAGGACTGAGCCGTGTAACCAAAGGAAAACTGCAGAAGTGGTGGTCGTAGAAGACACTGTGGCTTCCACTTTCCTCCGTGGGGTCACTTGCTTTGGGGCACCTGGCTGCCATGTTGTGAGGACACTCGAGCAGCTCTGTGGAGAGGTCTAGGTGGTGAGGAGCTGGGGCCAACGTGCCAGCCAAGCTGAGTGAGCCGTCTTAGAAAGGGATCTATCAGGCCCAGTCCAGCCTTCAGATAACCATGGCCCTGGCTGATACCTTGACCACAACCTCACGATAGACTCGAGCAGAAATGTCCTGCTAAGCCACTCCCAAACCCCTGACCTTGTGTAGGTTTGTGTAACCTTGTGATACTATTACTGTTTGAAGAGGGTATGTTCAAGGGGATTTTTCTCCTGTGGCAGTAGATAATCACTACAGAAAGCCAGTTGCAGATGGTGACATGTGCTATAAGGAAGCCAAAGCAAGACTCATTGCCTGGATCTCTGAGAAGTGATGTTACCTACGCCAGTCAGGGATATCCTCACTTAGAAGGGAAAATTAGATACAATACTTAGATAATGAGAAGGTAAAAGTAACATAAGGATCTGAGGGGTGAGAGAACAGGTGGAGAGAAAAGCAAGTGTAAAGGCCCTGAGGTAGGGCCAGGCTTGGTTGGCTTAATCCCTGAATGGAGGAAGCCAGAGGCCTGGAGGAGGAGCAGAGATGGGCGGGAGGTCAGAGACAATCATAAGGGTCTTGCAGGGAAAAATAAGGAGGCTTCACCAAAAGTCTTCAGGGAGGGTGACGATATAATCCAATTTCTATTTTATGAAGAGGACTCTGCCTGAGGGGTGGAGAATGGGTTGTAGGGGGCAGGTGTGGGAGAGGGAAGGCCCAGAAGCTCTTGGGAGATTGAGGCAGGTATGGCTTCGGGTTTGTGGGGGCTGTGGTGATAATGGTAGGGCCCAGCTGCACTCGGGACCTTATTGCTAATCTTATTCCCGTGTCTCCTTGTTTGTGAATGACAAGTAGGAGTGGGAACGTCTGTAACCCCAATTCTGTGCAAGAGACTATTTTCCAGCTTGAATGGCTCAACAGGATATTGGGGATCTGGCTTTATGTCTCAATCAATTCACAGGCTCTAGAAGGACTGCTTTTCCTCCTCATGAACCTGAGGGCCCTCAGTCCCCCATGACTCTGCCAGCCACTGTCTCCATCCCACCCCAGATGTGCTGTATCCCGGGCTTCCTGCAAGGGGACCTGTATGCATGAGGCTGCAGTGAGTGCAAGTGCTGCCTGGAGAAATGCAATTATAGTCTGATCTTGGGGGAGAAAAAAAAATTGAGCAAGTCAATAGAACAGAATATTGGTCTTGAGATAATGGGCTCCTGATGGTAGATTAATGTCAAGGCCAAGCCAAGAAGTTTATTTTCAAAGCAGGAGATATTGATCAGGCGCCAGCCTCCCATAACAATAACTCTTCCTTTATACAAAATGACTGACGTGGAAGTGATGCTTTTGTCTGGCGGGTATCGCCCAGCTTGCTGCTGGGCCGCCCCTGTCTTTTGGGAGGCAGAGTGGCGCTGAACAGATGGGGGACACCTTACCCCACTCTATTTCTGACGGTCTCCTGGGCAGTTGACTAGGCTGGCGTCCAGCTCCCCTGACTCCATATTAAACTCGCATTAGCTAACAAGGTTGTGTCTCCAGCTCTGCCTGGCAGGGAGCCTTCCTTTATGTAGACAACGATCAATCTCCACATCCTTCTCTTTGCTGTGACCTCTGGTTCCTTTGGCCCTGACCATGCTGGCCATCTGCCTAAAGGTTCCTGAGGGACCAGGGTGACCTTGATCTGCTGAGAGGTTTAAGGCATCCAAAACACCCGCAGATTTCCGAGACGTCCGGAGCCCAGAAGGAGTCCTAGCTTTAGACGATGGGTTTAAAGCTTCCCTGCCCTTCCCTGAGTGAGAACTGCCTTCAGAGACAGAGATATCTGTTTGTTCAGCTAAAGCTGCTTCCAATTCCTGAGTCCTCTTTGAGCACCTGAACAACCTGAAGAGGTATCTGGCAGGAGCCCAAGACTGGAGGGGACTCTCCCTCCAGGAACACGACAAAAGATGGAGGCACAGAATGGTGTCATGACCCACCCTGGGTGGCCAGAGGTGGTCTTGGATCCCAGGTCCCATGGTTCCAGTCATGGCCCAAGCCACCCACCTGTGCACCTCTAGGGTCCTCTCCTACCTTCCTTCACAACTGAGGCAACCGCCACACAAGACCCATGATGACCATAGCACAGGGGTTATGAGCACACAACCCTCTCCATTCCCAATGCCAACTTGTGCAGCCGTGTGACCTGGCACAAGGCATTGACCTGGGGAGCGACAGTCTCCTCACCTGTGACCTGGGCATGGCAGGTCACTACTACCTTGCAAGGCTGCTGAGATGGCATGAGACAGCTCATGAAAAGCACTCAGCTTAATGCCTGACCAAACGTACCAAACGTAACTACGTTAGTCATTTCTGCTTGCAAAAGAACGAGAAATGCCACCACCTTGAAATTATACAGCATTTGCCCTTTTGCCCAACAGCATGTTTTTTTTTATCCTATGGCCTGATTTCCTAAATGGAAATCATTCATTTTTGAGAGAGAGAGAAAGAGAGAGACAGAGCATGAGCGGGGAAGGAATAGAGAGAGACAGAGACACAGAATCTGAATGAAGCAGGCTCCAGGCTCTGAGCTGTCAGCACAGAGCCCGATGCGGGGCTCAAACCCACAAACCGTGAGATCATGACCTGAGCCGAAGTCGGGCACTTATCTGACTAAGCCACCTGGGTGCCCCATGAAGTTTTTCTAACTTACTTGGTGGCAGAACCTGTAACTGACTGGGAGAATGACAGGGCCAGGCAGGGCTGGGGTACAGTCATGGGGGCACCACTTGGGGCCTGGGTGCCCCAGGGTGTTCTCCTCTCCCCCAGGTATCACACCTGTGGGGAAAGAGTCCAGCTGATGGCAAAGAGAAGGGGGAGCAGCAGCCAGATCACATTTGGCTGGGACCCCATCACATTTGGATGGGGACACACACAGACCACCAAGATGATGTACCTGCAACCCCTCTCTGCTGGCTTCCCTCCCTCCCTCCCTCTCTGTCAAGCCCCTTGCCAGCCTCCAAGCCCACAGGGGACACAGCTGCCTGCCCTGGGTGCCGTGTTGCTCTGCCTTGAGGAGTTTGCAAACACCCCATCAGCTCATCTCTTGGTGCCTTTCTCCCCGGCGCAACAGCCTTCTCACTTCTCATAGAAGCACTGTGCCACCAGACAAGTACAAATCTAATTGTAAAAGCTTGCTCCCTATTCATGTTCACTGCTGCTTTGATTTATTTTATTAGCAAACTTCTTTTGTGTGATGACAGGCTTCATTACAGTGTCTATAAAAGACAATTACTTGCTCTTATCTCCTAAACTGAGGAGGGAAGAAACAAATGGTGATGTGCATCAGAAGACACTCGGGGACCCAGAGACAGTGTGGCAGAAGGGCCCATCCTGTGAGGAAAACATGAGCCAGTAGGGGCCCTGGCGAAACCTCTGTCAAGGACATGGCTGCCTGGAAACCACCAGGCATGACTGGTCATCCTTCCTGCTGACGGCCAGGAGAAGACAACATGTCTTTTGCTTTTGGGATCTCGGCTGAGGACCCCTATGGAATTCCAACCCTACTTAGTTGCACTTGGGGGACATAATATGATAATAGTTGCCACCAATTATTCTGCATTATCTGTGTGCTTAGAAGGTACGTTCCTGTTATGAACTCCATTCTGGAGTTAAGAACTGAGGTCTAATCCAGGCTCCTCAGCAAGCTTTGTGAGTCTGAAAGCCTCAGTTTCCCCATCTGCAAAACGGGATGAATTATGTGTGCCTGATAGGGCTGCGATGGGACTGGAATGATGTAATTCTGAAGCACAGAGGGCTGTAAGCAATCTGTATAGTGTGATTTGAACACATGGCAGCTGGGGGGCACTGGAGGCAGGCCATGCAGTTCCCCTCGGAGAAGAAATGGCGTCATATCCATGTCTTCCAGAAGTTCACATGGTTTTGAATATATTAGTTTGTTTTGAATAAGATACTGTTTCAGGGAGCTTACCAGCATGAAAGGACCTCACTCACGCTAGTTTGAGATATTTATAATGGTTACTGGATGCAGCTGGTGAAGAGTAGGAAAAAAACAATTTTACTTTATTTTTAAAAACCACTTGAAATACAGATTTGAAGGGGTACATGCACCCTGATGTTTATAGCAGCATTATCAACAACAGCCAAACAATGAAGAGAGCTGAAATGTCCATCGACTAATAAATGGATAAAGAAGATGTAGTGTGTGTGTGTATATGTATATATATACATATATACATATATATGTGTGTGTGTGTGTGTGTGTGTGTGTGTATGGGTGTGTATAGATATATATACATATATACCTGTACACACACATACATACATATAGTGGAATATTAGTGACCAAAAAGAATGAAATCTTGCCATTTGCAATGATGTGGATGGAGCTAGATGGTATTATTCTATGCAAATGAAGTCATCAGAGAAAGACAAATACCATATTTCACTCATATATGGAATTTAAGAAACAAAGCAGATGAACAGATGAGAAGGCGGGGAAAGAGGAGAGAGGGGAACAAACCACAAGAGCCTCTTAATGATAAGAGAACAGATTGAGGGTTGATGGAGGCAGGTGGGTGGGGGATGGGCTCAATGGGTGATGGGCACTAAGGAGGGCACTTGTGATGAGCACTGGGTGTCGTATGTACCTGATGAGTCATTGAATTCTCCTGAAACCAATATTGCACTGTCTGTTAACTAACTAAAATTTAAATAAAAAAAATAAAAACCATTTGAATTTACTTCTAGGTTAATATATTATTTTATATAATATAGTTTTAAGCACATATGTGTATCTAAATGAATAAATGAAATGTCTGACTAATTCAACAACATCCTTAGGTGTTTATAGACAAGTTGGCCAAAAAATGGGAGGTGGCTGCCTTACACTGGGGTTTCGTTGCTTAAACTAATAAATGAATTTAGTCAAGTTGCAATTTCCCTGAAATGTGACTCATACTTGGGACAGAGCACTTTCATAACCACCCAGTCAGAGAGGTCCTATCATAACTTTTACGTGCGAGGAAGCTGAGGCCTTGCGATATAAGTGCCTTCCCCGAGGTCCCTCAGCTCATAAATGGCAGAGTCCAGAGTGGAATCTGGGGCTGGGTCCCCCCAGAACTAGGCAGCTCTGAGACCTCCAGGTAGACTGTACCTTCCTGGTTTGATCTTTCTTAAGCCTGGTCCAGACCCTATTACGGTCTTCTGCCAAGACCCCTGTCAGCACCTGTATTGCCTACAGAATGAATGGGCACCCCTGGCTTGCAAATAAGGCTCTCTGCCATCTGTTCTTCTCTTGATCACTTCTGGCCCTCTCCACATCCCCCGGACTCGTGTTGTGGATGCTGAGAACCAGCTGCGGTGCGTTCGCTTGTCTGTTGTGTTGGGCGCCGTCCTTCTCTTCCCATGAATAATGCAGCCCATACAAACATTCATTCACTCATTCATTTACACTGGACCTAGTCATTGGGCAGCGTTGCTCTAAAACCCTGTCAGAAGAAATGGAACAGAAACTCGCTGTCAAGGGTGGACCCAATGACCCAAACCTGATGATGTAACAGGGGAAAGGTGCTGGGACATGCTGACCAACTGCCAAGCAGTCTACCCATTTGCTCTGTCCTTCCACGTCCAAGCCTGAGAACATTCTCCATACAAGACCCCACGTATTCATTACTGCCATAATCCTCACCCTTGTGAGCATCAGAATCATCTGGAAAGCTGGTTAAAATACAGACTGCTAGGGCCCCACCCCGAGGGTGTCTGACTCAGCAGGTCTGGGGTGGAGACTGAGAATCTGCATGTCTAACAAGTTCTCAGATGCTGCTGCAAAGGCTGGTCTGAGGACCACACATTGAGGACCAGTACATGCTGGAATAGTGACAACCCCTCTCAGGATAATGGTATTAGCTAGTTCACACAGACAGCCCTGTAAGTTTCAAGTTCTTAGTGCCCTTGTAGATGAGAAGATACGGGTTCAGCAGAAAGGGCAAGTGAGCTGTCCAAGGTCTCACTGAAAGTTCATTCCAAAGCCGGGCCTGGAGCCAAGGTCTTCGGCCTCTGTCTTGTCAGCCTCAAAGCTCTTTCCACTCCTGTCTTCTTGTAACTGTAGCCTGATCGCATCAACCATAACAATGCAAACATTAACAGCTACCATTTATTGATCATTTATTACATGTCAAGGCACTGAGATAAGGTTTTAACACAGTTTGACTAACAGCACGTTCACACCCATGCTGTGAAGTAAAGATTATTCTATCCCCATTTTACAGCTATGAAGCCCAGAGAGATTAGGCCACTTCCCCAAGGTCACACAGCAACTAGCTAATCAAGTCTGCACCAGAACCCAGGGGGTTTGATTCTGAAGGCCATGTACTTCATCCGATGGTGTTCAATGGTGTTCTAACATGAGGGTTCTGGTCAGAACAGCTACCACTTACCAAGTGCCTCCTTTTTGCCTGGCTCTAAGCCAGATGAATGTTTCATGCCATTTAGTTCTTAGAACAAAGCTCTGAAGAAGTTATTATCTCCATTTTTAGCAACGAAAGATGGAGGCATGGACACAGGTATGTGCTGGTTAGGAAGCCATGGATGACAGATGACCCTTGGGCCTTTGAGCCACCTTCCTGGAGGAATGGTGGGAGATGCAGGCCTCCACAGACACATTCATGGAATTTCAAAGGGCTTGCTGAGAGTCATGAGCAGAATGCTTTCCCTGCTCCCAGAAGGCGGCTCTTGGGAAGCCTGGGCACCTGTAGCCAGGAGGAAAATGGTGCACGCGGCAGAGCACGTTTGCGGCATCCTCGGACAGCTTAGCCAAAGAAAGAATTAGCACTAGGTTCTCAGCGGCAACTCTGCAGCTGGTCTGAGTCAGGTGGGAGGGGGGGGGGGCGGGTAAGTGATGGGATGGGGGAGGTGTTGCCATGCAGGTCCTTGGATGGTAGCCCCAGATCACCTTCTGCCCCTTGGGCTGGCCTCTGGAAATCATTTTTCCCTCCTGAGCAGCAACGCAACTCCCCTTGGGGCTGGTGCTGACTTCTGGACCCTTCCTGTAAAAAGGGCCTCTGTCTAGGCTGGGCCCACCTTTCCTCCACCCCTCCCACTGGTGGAATGAGTTTAAGAGTCAGGACATCTGGGATTTAGCTCCGGCACTGCCACCTTCTAGCCGAGGGACCCTGGTCCAGTCATGGAACCATTAAGGGCATCAGGCCATAACATCACCTGTACCCCATTTCTGGTGTGCTCCTGCCTTCTTTTCACACTATTTTACTTACTCCTCCTGACGACGCCATGAGTTTTACAGAAGGAAAGCCTGAGTTTTCTCATTTAAAATCTGCCCCAAATCTGCAGCCTGAGACTGGGTTGGGCTTTGACACTATGTCAAACAAAGCAAACCCAGGGGCCCTGATACTTCCTGCCTCTGCTGGGATGCGTTTCCTCGTGGAACAAGACTGTCTCCTGTCCCCTCATGTGGCATTTCATGACTCCCTCGCTCACATGGACCTGCCCCTTGGGACCCTCAGGGAGGAGCCACTGCCTCCTCAGGCCCACCCTGCAGAGCTACGCTCCATCCTTCCCTGGGGTCTCCTCGCTGTCACTCCCTTCTCTGGAGGCCTCCCTTGGCGAGGGGTGGTGGTGGTGGACTCTCATGCCTGAACTTGCAAATGGCCCAAACACAGCACCGGGATGTATATGGTGGGGCGGGGGATGCTGGAAGGGCTGAAAAACCGTTTTTCCTTCTTAGTTTAAAAAAAAACTTCATTCTTTCTTTATAGAAGTGATATGTACTTATGATGAACATATTCATTGTTATAGAAATAGCAGAAGGGGACAGCTGCACCCTGGAGCCCTCCCGCCCCCCCAATGCCACAAGGAACAGGAAACTTTCATGGCGTGCTGGGTCAGAGCACAGGCTCAGTCTGAAATCCCCGCTCCAGCCGTGTGAGTTTGTGGAAGTGACTTAACCCAAGCCTCAGTTTCCTCATCTACAACACGGAGAAAGTGAGAGCACCACCTCGGCTTTTAAAATAATATTCCATTGTTTAGATGTGCTTTTATTTATTCCCTAAGGATGTACATTTGGGTCCTGTCAATCTTCCCCCATTGGAAGTAAGGCCTCAACAAATAACTTCTACCCAAATCTCTGCTCATCTTTGCAGTTGTCTCCCTTGGATAAACTCCTGGGTATGGAATTTTGGGTCAAAGAATGTGCTTGCTTTGGTACATAACAGATTTAGCTAAATTGCTATTAACAAGAGGTATCCACTTATACCACTGCAAAGCCCACACCTTTCTCATGCCAGCTCATCCGTACTGTCCGGTGGAAGCATCCTGTCTCCTGGATCTCAGAGATGAAGATGTCCTAACCCTGGCCTCCTAAGGACACGGTGCAGTCCCCTTCCTGGCTCGTTCTACTGCCACCACCTCTAATCCAAACCACGCTTGCACCTGTGTAAGTCAAGGGACTTTCCCCACAGCATCGTATCCGATCCTCTCTCACGGGGCAGGTAGGAAAGCTGTGTCAGCACTGTCTGGGATGTGAGGGCCAAAGAGGTCAAGCAATTGGTCCAGGATCCCCAGATGGATGAACAGATGGATGGAAAGCCAAGATGAGAAGCCAGTGCCCTGCCTTCTCACCGAGTACTCTTCCCACAACACCACCACTACCAAAAGGTGTTGAGGTAAGTCTAGGAAGAGTGGGGCAAAGGAAGTTTTATCAGATACAAATTGATGCCACTAACAGTTATTTAAAACACCTACTGTGGGCCACACACTGGGTATAGAAATGGCCTCCAGGGAACTCAGAGGCCAGTGGGTAAGACAGGTCACCCGTTGGGTCACAATTAACATGAGGAATTCAGAGCTAAGCCAGGAGTAACGTTGGGGTGGAGCCTCGTTAGCACAGGCAGCTCAGGTAAGGCTAAGTGGGAGCCTCTCAGACTAAGGAAAGGCATTTCCAGAAGAGTGAACAGTGCCTCCTTCCAAAGATGACCGGACACACGAGCCTGGGGCTTGTGAGCAGCTCCATATGGCTGTGCGGACACATCTGTGTGGACGTCTGTGGTCTGCCCTGCCCCACATTCATTCCCCTTCTAGAAACAATGACTGGGCTTTCATTTGGGGAACCAGCTCATCTCCACTTTCCGGTCTCCAGGATGGACATGTGACTGCAGCTGACCAATCAGAACATGGCTCAGGGATGGGCAAGGAACCAGCAGGCCAGTGAGAATCACCTTGGGGACTTCTACAGGAAGGATGGGAAAGATAAACTCCCTTTCCAGTGGGATACTGGGTCCACAGAGAGAAAGCCTGACCTGAACAGGAAGCCAACCGAGATGAAAGTTGTGCCAAGAGACTGAGAGAGACGGAGACCGGATGAGATGGGTTAGTCTCTGGATCCAGCCAGGCCTGGAGGGTCTGCCCTGGAATTTCAACTGTGTGAGCCAACTGATTCTGATTTTTGCCTTCAATCAGATGACTAGGGTCATCTGTAACCAAGAGTGCAGACTAATCCAATGCGGTAAGAGGATGGAGGGTGGAGAAATGAGCAGGGGTCAGCTCACGAGGCAGGTACAGGCGGGCTCTGGAGTTAAAGATTTAACCTGCCACCAGAACTGGGAAGATTCTAACCGCCAAACAGGAGAACTTCCATGGTGTGACTGTGCCTTTTGGAAACAATATGTCTCCTGGCTGAGAGAGTGTGTTGGAGGGGCGGGGGGCGGGGATCATTGACTCTTCCAGAAATTTCAGAGCCTTAGAATACCTTTTCTAGGGTTTTCCCATCAGGATAGATGGCCTAGTCCGGAATTGGAGCCAAATTATTAATTCATCAGTCCTGATGCCACATATCAATTTATCTTAATTTCTGAAAATGCACTCAGGCCTTTCAGACCAGTCTCTTTTGTCCATCACCAGGAAGAAAGGGGTCTTAGCAGAGATTAAGCGGAGGGAATATGGCCCTTTGAAAATGCTCCGCTCTGGCTCAAATGGAACACCCACATTTCAGGGAGGCGTCTCTGGCGGATGAATGGGCTTGCCTGTCTCCTCCGCACTGTGGCAAGCTTTCCACAGGGGCTCAGGAGACAATGCACAGGCAGATGGACCGCCACGGGCTCTGGGAACCCATGTTCTCAAAGCCAGGACAGAGAAAACTGAGGGAGGAAAGTCTCCCTTCCAGACCTGGGAGCCTCCTCATTACGCAGAGCCCTTTCCCCTCGAGAGTGAAGGACATTAATTGGATCAAATGGAAACAGGAGCCAGCCGCCTCCCCGCCTCCCGGACGAGAGATTTCCAATATGGCTTCATTACCAAGTCTTTTGTAAATAAACTGTGTGGAGAAAAATGCCATTTGTTCTGCTGTAATTGCCTGATGAGCATCATTAGATAGGTCTTTGAAACACACAGAATGAAATCATTTTGGGTTTGGGAATTCCTTTGTGCAACTCCTTCCCCATTCACTATTCTCCACAGAGGGTGTTTCTGAAGGGGGACTTCTTGACCATGGAGGCTGGTTTCTGGCCAGCGATCTACCTGCTCTGAGTGTGTCACAAACACGTATTTATTCAGTGCCTCCTCGATGTCAGGCAATCCTTTCGGTACCTGGGACACAGCAGTGAGTGAAACACACAAACAATCCTACCCTATCGAAGTTGACATTCTGGTGAGCACTCAGAACACAGGTGTGCCCATTTCTGGGCACACTTGGCAGAGAACTTGATAAATCAAGTTTGCTCGATGGCTGTATTGACAAACTGTGAAGTTAAAAGTCCTTTGATTCCTTGTGTGTGATTGCACCGTACCCATAAGGATGTGACATCTGGAAAGCTAGACTGCACCGGGCTACGGATACCCAATGACATCTGTGCCATCACTTGCCAGACCTGCACCCATGGCAGACATCACTCATCAGTCGCCACCCTCGTTCTGATCAGCTTGGATGCAGCTTTGGAATACATATCAACACCGCGCTGGGTCGCCCCTATCCCAGAGCAGATCAGAGATGGCTGGGAGAGGAAATCTATTTGCTACTTCTCACTTAGACGGTCATTAATTCACTTCACTGAGAGACTGTAGAATATCCCAGTAAATTAAGAACGAGCCCAGGAGGAGGCAAAAACAGAAGAAAGGGGGGAAAGACCACTGCCAACTTCTCAGGCTAGTTTCCCTCTCTAGTGTTCTCTCCTGTCCCTAGAGAGGCCCAGGAAACGTGGCAGGTCACAACGCAGGCTTTGAGTCAGGCCCCCCTGGGGTCAGGTCCTGGTTCCGCTATTTCCACCTGTGTGGGGCCTTGGGCTGAGCCCCTTGTGTCTTCCTGTGAAATGGGTATAATGATGACACCGCTCTGCTAGGGTTGCTGAGAGGATTAAAGAAGCCAACACGTGTGAAGGGCTTGGCATAGGGTCCCGTCAGCTCCGAGCAGGGTTGAAATTCAGCTGTTGTGGACCAGAGCTGACACAGACTTGTGTCCAGCTGGTATCTGCTCTGACTGGTTGGTGCCTGGGCTGCCATCGCCATTAAACACTTTGAACACCAACCGTGGACGTGAGTGTTGGTTAGGTTAGGGGCTGGTCCCCTTCGGGGAGACAACTTCAGAACTCTGGAAGTAAAACAGACACAGCCCGCCCTTCAAACTCAAACGATGTTTTGGTAGAATTCCAGGTCGTTCTTTTCTTGCTACTCAAGAATTTATGTTCCCTAGTTCTGAACTGCTCAACCAGAGGTGTACATGGTGATGGCAATGATGTCGATAACGAACATAATCTTTGGGACGTTGTTAGGAAGCACCCAACCGTCATGGTCGCGTTTAATCCTCTGAACAACCCCGTGAAGATTCAAGTATCATTAAGCAGATTTTGTGGCAGCAGAAACTGAGGCTCAGTGAGGTGAGTCTTCCTTGTCTGAGATCACACAGTCTGTTGGAAGTGGCAGGGCCGGGATCTGACCCCAGCACCGAAGTCTCAATCACAGTGTCCCACCTAAAAAGTTGATGCCCGATTCGGGGGGCATCAGGGTTGTGTATTCACAGGGCTTGGCCCAGTAGTGGTGCCGCTGGCCATCCCTCGCGGGCTGGGGGTATGCCCTTCCAGGAGCCCTGGGAATTTAGACGCAGACCCTGGCCAGACGTAAGGGGGCACGGGACAAGCTAAGCCTCCCCTCAGAGGGACCGAGCCTCTGTTCGTCACCTGAGACCAATATGGAATCCCACAAATGAAGGGGAGGAAGTGGCCCCAGAAGGGTGGGTGGCTAACTAGTAGCCACCACGCCCTCAACTACCATTGTCAGCAAGCTTCTACAGCACATGGGCTGCTCTGATAGAGTAAATATTTACTCACTGGATCTTGAATAGTTTCTACCCATTTTTAATTGCTGGCTGTGTCCCCGGGTTGCATGTTAAACACTTCTAAGATATTATCTCGTTCGCTCTTTGCAATAGCTCTGGAAGACAGGTAGTATTATTATTCTGTCATTTCAGACGAGGAGAGAAAGCTAATCTAAACTTGCCCCAAATCACACAGCTCCTGAGTGGTGGAACTGGGATTTGAACCCACACTTTTCTGACTCCACAGCTTGAGCTCCTGCCCAACGGTCTCTACAGCCAACTCCAGCAGTGGTGGATACAGAGAAAGCACACTTGAGAGGGGTGGCCACGACCCACTAAGGCTAACTGGGAATCTGCGAGGCCACGGGCCATCCCCAAAGCACAGCATCCCTCCAGGCCTGTGTGTCCCACTTACCCCGGCTTCTCTTCCCCCCTGCTGGTTTGCTGGATACCTCACTGGGAGACACCACCTTTACTGGAAGCAAGACCTGTCTTATTCCAACACTGCCATCCTAAGAAGGGGATGACATTAAGGTAAATGGCAGTCAGAGCTTAGCAGCCTAAGGAGACACCCCACCTCCACTATACACACGCAAGAAGGAGTAGCCCATGGCCTCTGACTTGTCACCTGAGGAGCAGGGGCTGCTGAACCCTGAGCATCCAGAGTCTTTCCAGGCTCAGAAAGCCAAGGGGGTATGGCAAAGAAGGGGGCTTCCGAAGAGCCGGCTCACCTTGAATGAGATTTCATACTGCTCCCCTCCCCAGATCTCCAGGCCTGGGTCGTACCCACCCAACTCCCAGAACCATTTCCGATCCACAGCGAACAGTCCACCGGCCATCACGGGAGACCTGTCAGGGAAGAAGAGTGTGGTGTGAGGACAAAACGTCCCGGCGGCAGGCTCCGAGTGCACGCTGACACTGCTATTCCCCCGGGGAAGGTACTGCACACTGCCCCAAGGGCACAGCCTATGTGTCTAGCAGGGAACCCAATGCCCCTCCAAGGGAGGGCCCAGGCTGTCTTCTTTCTCGGCCATGACTTCCCTTCTTAAATACTGCATTTTAATCAAACGGATCCAGAGCTCCTTTCCACAGTCACTTGTGAGAGGAAATCACAGTAACGTGCGCCTTGCAGTGGCATGGTCTATGCCTCTCCAGTGCTCCCACGGGTTAAATGGTCTGAATCGGGTCCCTCTGGGCCTGTCTGCACAGTAGAATCTCTTAGATGACAAAACACGCAGCTGTCTGGGCCCTACCCCAGACCTAGGAAGCTATCCCTGGGCGGTAGAGTCTAGGAATGTGTGTTTTCAAACAGGCTCCTTGGATGAGTCGCCCTCAGGCTGCCCAGCACTGGACAGGAGTTCTGCTGAGAGTTTGCAGAGGAAGACACAGCTTCTGCTCTTTCAGGTAAACTGGGCTAAGACAAACTCTGCACATTTACTGTCTCATTACCCACTGAGCGCCAGCTGAGCCGTAGATGCTGGAAGAATGTGCAGGTAAATCAGAGCTGGCCTGGGACTTTGGGGGATGCTAGTGTGGCCGGGCAGCTGCCTCTCAGGACAGAAGGACCCAGAAGATGGGTGGGGGGTACCAAGGGCCTCTGGGAGGTGCAGACGGCACTAAAGGAACATGGAAGGAGCGAGTGTCTGCCACCAGGTTTTGGGAGTGACGAGGGAGGCTGGGGCAAGAGTCAGGGAGGGGTGCTCGGGGTGGTGGCATTTGAGGTGGGTTTTGTTTGGACAAGTGGGCAATGAGGGGAGAGGAAGGTACCCTGGAGGGGAAAACCACAGGAGCAAGGGCACAGAGATGATAAATGGGGCAGTGCCACGGGTAACAAGTCAGCACGGCATCATGCCAGGCCAAGGGCAGGGCTGGCATGCTGCAGCCTGCCTGGGTCCCCCTGGTGCCTCACACGGGGCTGGCATCTGAGGGGCCGCCGGTACTCGCTGAGTGACAATCTCGCAGAGTGACCGTGTCCTTGTCTGGCTCCACTGGAAGACTCCAGACCCTCAAACCAAGGAACATTCCAGCAGCGAACTCCATGCCACCTCCTGGCCTTGGGAACTGCAGGTTCATGGGAATTGGGCTGATTTAAGAAGAACTTAGCCGACCCACATGCCTCCCACGCTTCATGTAGCAGATGAGCCTTGACAGCATGGCAGGGACTCCTTTAAAAGAAGATCCCCTTGAATATTCACTGAGGGCTTGAATGTGGCAGGTGGTTGACTGAACTGATGATTTAATAAAATGACTGCTCCTTGAATTGACCTCATGAGGTGGGCCTCATCCTTATTATCCCATTGACACGTGTAGAAACCGGAGCACAGACCGGGAGGTAACTTGCTCCAGGCTTCACAGCTACTAAGCAGGATTCGAATCTCTAATCTATGCCAGAGCTCACACCCTCAGGGCCACAAAACTCGGTCTCCTATCAGGGAGGAGCCATGGAGAGGCAGGTGATGAGTGAAAAGGACAGGGGAACAGGGATGGGGAAACTGTCACTCCACTCTCCTTTACCTTTGGTGGGATGTGAGATGAAGTGTTTAACCACTGAACCCCGTATCGCCCGCTGCAGTGACCTCGGGCCACATGCGGCTACTGAGCACCCGGAATGGGACTACTCTGAATTGAGTTGTGCCGGAAGTGTAAGGTACACACTGATTTCCAACACTTACTGTGAAAAAAATAATAGGTCTCATTGACCATTTCAGGGATGCCTGACTGGCTCAGTCGTGGGGTCTGCGGCTCTTGGTCTCGGGGTTGAGAGTTTGAGCCCCACGCTGGGTGTAGAGATTACGTACACATAAAATCTTAAAAAAATAATTTCCAAGTGTTGGTTACATGTTAAAGTGAGACTATTTTAGATATACTGGGTTAAACAGAGTATATTACAAAAATGAATCTTACCTGCTTCTCTTTACCTTTTTTTATGTGGCCACCAGGAAATTTAAAAGTATTTTTGTGGCTCCCATGATTTTCTACTGGACGGTGCTCATTTAACATCTCAAAGCCTGTCCCCCCATCTACACAATGAACATGTAGTTACATTTCCTAGCTCACGTTGCTGTTATAGTTCTGAAAGTACCCAGTACTATGAAACATACGGTGTCTAATATCAACTTTCCTTTGTCTTCTGAAGATGGTGGGGTTTGGGTTTTTTGGCTGGAGCCATACACTGCCTGGAGAGGCAGGGAGCGTTTCTGAGCCAGGGCTTCATGGGAAATCAAACCCAAGACTCTGCATGCGGAAACCAGCCTGGGCGGGAGCCCGGGGCAAGGACCTAGGAGCCACGGTGGAGCAGGGAGATCAGCCTTAAGGCATTTTGGATGCTGGATGCTGGCCTCCAGAGGGAGGCCTCTCCTCCAGCCCCATCTGTTTCCTGCCCGTGTTCAGCAAGAACAACAACGGTTCTGAGTGTCTAGTGTCTACCACTCACTTTACCGACATCATCTCCAGCTCTCACAAAGCTCTATTAGGCTCCTTTTCAGACGGAGAACTCTGGAATTCAGAACAGGGACATACTCTACTCAAGGGCATGCGGTTACTAAGCGGATGAGCTGTGGTTCCAACCGGGGTCGGCCACCCAAGCCCATGTCCTTCAAACATCATTCTGTCGCCCTGGGCCTGCGGATTGTTCACTGTGGGCACCGTGGAGCGGTGTGCAGGAAATGACCACGATTTTTCTAGTGGCCTCTCTCCTGGGTTTTGTCCAAGTACAATACAGAAAAGATACTTTTGGAAAGAATCGGAAGATACAAAGGATGGAGGGTCCCTCGGGAAGCATCTAGACCAGTGGGTCTCAACTGTGACCACACAGTTCGCATCGCCTGGGAGCTTTAAAGACTATTGATGCCTTGATCCCATCCCAGACTCTGGTGCGACTGGTCTTGGGTGGCGGGTGGCCTGGTGGGTTTTGTTTGTTTTTACAAGCTCCCCAGGTGATGCCAATGTGCAGCCAGGGTTGAGAGCCATTGTTGCAGGGCAGGCCCAACCCCTTCAATATCCAGGTGAGACGACTGCGGCCCTGGGGGGACGGGGTGGGGGGCGGGGGGGAACTACTGGGGCCTCTGCTAATAAGCAGCCACATGACCTGGCCTTACCCTCTCCTCATCCTGCAATGAGGAAGATGAACGTGCCGAGACCCATCCACATAGGGGCCACGACTAAGCTTATGGTACTGGTTCAAACCACAGGGGGTTCTGGTTACCCTGAAAATTCTGTTCTCTGGAGTACCCCATTCCGACCTCAGCCTCTGCTGTGTGTCACCTCGGGCAAGTCTCATGTCCTCCCTGAGCCACAGGGTCTGTGCCAGTCAAGGGTGGAGGATTCCAATTACACCCTGGGGCTCTGTTGTGAGGGTTGTGTGCGGTCATGTCAGCTGGGACTGCTCTGCCGGCTCAGCTCAGATGTTGGCTACTCCTTTTGTTGGTATTACTCTCCAAGAACTCGGGGCAACTGGGGCCTCGGGCGTGCGGAGGGTGTTAACTGCATGATGTCGCCTTGGGTTCTGACAGTAGTGGTTGGCCATGTTCAGGAGACCAGAGGTCAGGGGAAGAACACAGACGTCTGGCCTGCTCAAGCGGCACGGGGCTCCACCCATGCCCTCTGCCCTCAGCTCACGAGACTCCCTTTGCCCAGCCACCTTTTATTTCCCTGAACAAGCGGGGCCTCTTTGCCCCTCTGAGCCCTCCCTTGGGCCCACAGCATCAGAGGCTCTCCTCAGGAACCCTGGTGTGCCCTGTGCCCATGACGATGGCTGAGCTGCCAAAAGACCCCTTTCTCAGGTGGGGAGTGTGAGGCGCAGGGAAGCTGGAGTTCACTGAGGCCAAGCTGTGGTTAGGCAGGTGTGGATAATGGCCTCCCAAAGAAGCCAATGCCTAATTCCTGGAACCTGGGGATATGCCACCTTACACAGCAAAGGGACGTTGCAAATAGAATTCAAGTGAAGGATCTGAGATGGGGAGATTGTCCTGGCGGGCCCAATGTAATCACAGGGGTCCTCATATGTGAAAGAAGGAGGCAGGAGGGTCAGAGTTAGAGAAGGAGATGTGATGATGAAAGCAGGTGCCGCAGAGAGATAGTTGGGGGAGGGGGGGTGGGAGAAGGAGGGGGAGTGATGGCGGAAGGAAGGAGGCGGAGACTTGGACATGTTAGGTTCCTGGCTTTGGAGACGGAGAAGGTGGGACACCTGGGTGTCTCAGTGGGTTTAACGTCCCACTTTGGCTCAGGTCATGATCTTGTGGTTCCTAAGTTCGAGCCCTGTGTCGGGTTCTGTGCTGACAGCTCAGAGCCTGGAGCCTGCTTTGGATTCTGTGTCTGCCTCTCTCTGCCCCTCTCCCACTCAGCTCTGTCTCTCTCTCTCTCTCTCTCTCTCAAAAAAACGATCATTAAAAATATTTTTTTGAAGATGGAGAAAGGAGCCACGAGCCAAAGAATGTGGGCAGCCTCTAGAAGCTGGAAAGGGCAAGCAAACCGACTCTTCCCTAGAACCTGCCTACACCACGCCTTTAGCTCAGTTAGACTCCTTTTCACACTTCTGATCTCCAGAACTTTAAGAGAATAAATGTGTGTTGTCTTAATAAGCCAGTAAATTTTGGGTAATTCATAATTGGGAAACTAATACAGCAGAAGACTGGACTTTGGCTTTGTACCCAAAGGTCTTTCCACATCTCTAGGAAGGGAGCCAGAGTGGCTCACAGGGCAGCACAGGAGGAGCCCCAGAGAGACACGGGCTCTAATTCTGGCCTGGCACTGACTCACTGTATAAGTGAGGCCCCCCCTTGTCCTGGAGCTGCAGTCTCCCCATTTGCAAGGGACTGGTGTCCATCACCTGTAGGTCCCCTCAGCTTTCACATTCTAGGATGTTACGGGTCCACTCCACACATTGACCCCTAAACTTCTACCATGGGACAAGCTGCTATTTCCTAACACTTCCAAGAGGGCCTAGCTGAATGATGGGACAGCTGTCTCCAGGGGCAGACAGGCCTGCAGGTGCACCCAGCCTTTACTGCTTCATAGCTGTGAGACCTGGAAAAGGTGCTTAACCTCCTGGAGCCTTGGTGTCCTCACTTGGAAAATATGGATAATAATTTTTACTACGTATGGTTGTTGGGGATTAAAAAGGATCAGCATGTGATACGCTCAGCACTGTGCCTGGCATTTAGAAAGTGTTCAGCAAGGCGTGGTGGTGGTGATGCTGGTTCTTGCTGACCACGGGGTGCTAGGCTTGAGGGAGAGAGCAACTCTGTTCATCCCCAGCTGGCAGGAACACCGCACAGAGGTGGCCAGCTGGGAGGTCCCTAAGCTGAGGCTCTGAGACAGCCTGGGAAGAGCTGTGCTTCCGGTTGGGGATGTTTGCCCTGGTTCCCTTGCAGTGGACTTTTAGGGGGAGGTGGCGGTCCCGAGTAGGGTGTGTTGGCGAGGGGTCACTAGGTCAGCCACTGGGACCAGCCTAGGTCACTTGTACTTACTCAAATGGGTCGCTTGGGTCAGCTTTCTGAAGTTCTGGAGGAATCGGTATCCGCTTATAGTACATCTCCCAGTCAAAGGCGCCCCGCATGGCATCGCCCGCCTGCGTTTCATACCGAAAGTCATCATGGTCGATCACGTCAATCATCGGGCACACAATGGTCTTGCGGTTCCGGGCAATGCGGTCTGAAGAAGCCAAGAGATGCCCATTACAGAGGCAGGACAGGGGAGCAGCTAGGTCCACGACCCTGCTCTGCAGCTTACTTGCATTCTTAATGTGTTCCCTGAGTGACTTCTCCGAATGCTCGAGTTTGAGAATCCCAAGAGCAAGGGAGAGGGCAGGCTTTAAGAAAGATGGACCAGGGCTCCCGTCCCAGTCCTGCTACCTGCGAGCTACATAAACAATGTCTCTGAGCCCCAGTGTTCTCCTCTGTGAAATGGGGAGAAGAGGTTCAGCACCACAGGCTGGTAGGAGGACAGGATATGACGACGGTTTGAGGTATCCAGCACGGTCGCCTGTAATGGTCAGCGCCATTGCAGAGAGAGATTAATTTCCTTCTGGGAGGGCTCCTGTTCTGGCCCTGTCAGGCTCCGCATTCTGGGTCCTAAGCTTGACTCATGGCCGAAGTAGCCAGGCACGCCAGCTCCTCAAAACTTCCCAGCTATGGTCAGTGAACAAGTGGTCCTCCTTGCGAGAGAGTTTAGCTCGCTTTTTCCAACAGCCAGAACTACTGAGGGGGGCATGTACTATCCCATGAACTCCTCCTGACTGATGTACAAGCAAAGCCTGGCAGACCTCTGCCCTGCAGGAATGCTACAGGCTAGGTGATTCAAGATGGCAAGGGCAGTCCCTAGCCAGATGGCTTTTTATGGTCCCCGTTAAGCCAGGGAGAAGCTGATTCTATACAACGCACTCTGCCCAACCTACCAACCAGAATTTTAAGCTTTGGTTTGTTCTGTTCTTCGATGTTCCTTCTGCCAAGAAGCCGTGGCTGCAGCTTGGGGGTGCCAGTGATAAAGGGGCCAGTGGGCTGTGCTGGGGTGCCTGGCTGCTTGGGCCAGCAGTCAAGTTCAAGGGTGGGAATGTGGAGTCTGGTAGGGCCAGTGTAGGCTGGCATCTGCCTGGGGCTTGGGCTTCATCAAGTACTTTTTTCTTCCAGGAGAGAAAGCAACATTCTTGCCCTTTTCTAAACTGCAAGACAACAATCCATAGATGGGTCATTAAATTGATTGTGTGTGTGTGTTTGTGTGTGTGCATGTGCATGTGTATAATGAACCAGGAAAGAATACTGAATGTCAGGATGCATTCCACCTGATAAGAAAAAGTACTTTTTTAGGAAACAGGTTTCCGTTATATTGCATGGGTGTGTATCTGTGTACTGGATTGAGATGTCCAATGTATTTCTAACTGTGGCACATTGGTTTAAAAAGTCTGAGAAGTGCTGCTTTTGGCAGTGTGTCCTCTGGGGTACCAGTGCCCGATGTACCTATGGTGTGTTTAAAAAACTGCCAGGGCTGCTCCTGCCCCAGGTGCACCGAATCAGAATCTGTGGGGGCAGAGCTTGGGTCTGCCTTGTGAACAGACTCCCTAGGGATTCTAATGAAGTCGAAGAAACTTCTCCAGGGAAAGATCTAGAGAGGGGCCTCCCTTCCTAATTATAATTATTCACGCCCATGCAGGGGATTTCACTTCTGGAAAGGCTCTGGGCCGTGGCTCTGCTGCAGGCTGGCTGAGAGCGGGAGGTTTGAGGGGTCAAGGCTTAGCATCAGCGAGGCAGCATTCCAGGGTGCTGCGCTCACTTGGGGACAGAATGCCCAGGTCCCAACCCTGGCTTTGTCACCTACAAGCAGTATAACCTTGACAAAGGTTATCTGATGCCTCTGAAACCTCGCTTCCCTGCCAACAAAATGGAGGACGACAGCACCTGTCTCATGGGGTTCCTGTGAAGACCAAGGGGGACAGTGGGGCCAAGATGCTTAGCTCAGACTCTCGCACATTCACACATCCCATTAGTGCTCCGTGGACATTGCTGTGACCAGGATTGCCGAAAGAAGCTCAGAAGCTGAGCACCTTCCTCATTCTCTTTGCTCTTTAGTTTTCTCATTTTTTCTACGTAGATAATAAGGCCTGGCCTGTCTACATTCCCATGTAACTGTCAAATTCAAAAGTGGCTGTGGCCTAAAAAGCCAAGGGACTAGCGGAGCCATGATGATGATGATGATGATGATGATGATGATGATGGCAGAAATGAGGATAAACAGTGGCTTTCCTTTGGGGGACTGAATCCTTCTCTCTGGCTCAGGAATGCCTCATCTGCACAGAAGGCAGAGAGAGCTGTGCATGGAGGTGTTAATGGTTTTGAGACAAAGCCCTGATGCGCTCTGTCAGCTGCTCATATTAACAGGGACAGACTTTTGCATCTACACCATTGGTTCACATTTCTTTTGGAAAAAGAAAAAATAAAAAGAGGGAGAATGTTTCCTCCATGTATTCTGCAGATTATGAAAATTACCCTCATATATTTCCATAGAAACAGAGTTAAGGGCTATTTAGACTCCCAGCTCAGCTTTGTGGCCCTCCACTTCGAGTCACTGAATGACCCAACAAATGAGTTGTTCCTTCAGCACTATAAATTAGGTGATTTATGGTGAGACTTTTTTCTTTCTCTTTTTCTTTTTCTCTTTCAGTAATAAGAGGCAGATGCAGAGACCTCTTGGTTTAATTAAATACGGAGTTTACCAGAAAATCTGGGTTATATCCTTTTCCTAACCCAGTGGGACCCTGGACCCTTGGGATCAGAAGCGTATCATCTAATACTGAAGTTCCATGCTGATCTGTGTTAGAAAACAAATTGGCTGGATTAGCCCATTCAACCGTGTGGGTTTTGCTTTCTGTTCTCACCTCTGCCTGATGGTCTAACCAGTGCTCGTCCAAGTGTGGTCCTCGGACCAGCAGTGCTGGCACCACCTGGAAGCTGCTTAGAAATGCAGCTTCTCAGACCCTACCCCAGACCTCTCCAATCAGAAACTCTGGGGTGGGGTCCAGCACTCTGTGTTAGTGAGTCTTCCAGGTGATTCTGACACAGGCTCAAGTTGGCCCTGAACTACAGTCTCCTTTGCTTCCTGAGCTTTCTGCTATGGTGAGCATCCCCATTCATTTGTGAGTTTTAATTTCTCCCTGGATTGATAATGCTTCTCCAATCTGTCTCTGGCCTGTCCCTCACCTGATTCCCAGTCTCAGTAGGACATTTCCTCTTTGATGTCTACCTGTTAGCACCAGCTCATCACCTTCCACAAATCTGAACTCCGCAGAATTCAGACCTGCTTCTTCAACAAGCTATGAGGCACCTCACTGCCCAGCATCCAATCCTCTTGTCTCCCTTCTGTCCACATGGCTATGATGGATGACTTCTGGATCATGCTGCCCTGTCCACAGCCCTTTCCTGATAGCTGCTGGAAATTCTCCAGAGAGGAAATGAATTTAGGGAGGCAGTGTGATTTCTGACCATGGACAAAATTTAGGGCCAGAGAGATGGTAACTTTGACACTTATGACCCAAGGGAACAATATTGAGTCACTCAGTATCTCCAAACCTCAGCTTCTTCTACTATGAAATGGGGACACTTTTGACCTGGCATGGTTTTGTGAGGACTGGAGATAATGCTTATCACTTCCCTGGCTCAGTAGCAGGGCACTGAATGTTAACTATTCTAAGTTGCTAGGATAATGTCCCTCCACAATGTGGCTCCTACAGCAGACAGCCTTGACTTGCTTTCCAATAAAACTTGAACTAATCTGGGAGAGGGAATCATGTAACTAGACTGTAGTGTGCTGTAGGACTTTGGGTAAGTCACTTCCCCTCTCAGCTTCCTTCTCTGTAAAACGAAGGGACAGGACTCGAATGGATTTTTAAGGTCTCTGTGAGCATTCCTGAATCCCTCGTGGCACCTGGCATTGGGTGGCAGCATCTCAAGCAGTCAAGAGAACCCTTGTGGATGATCCCTGCAGAAGGCCGGGGCCCACCTTGCCTTGGGAGGGTCTCTTACCGAGCAAGGGGGGGAGCCAGTTGACATTGGCTTCACAGTGTGAGTCTAAGAATGTGATGACATCCCCAGTTGCTGCAGAGGCCCCCAGCATCCGGGTCCTTATCAGCCCTTCCCGCTTCTTGGTTCGAAGAATTCTCACACTGGGGAAGAGGGCCATATAGTCTTCAAGTGGCTTCTTCAAGTGTTCTGTGAGAGAGACAGAAGAAGACAGATGGACAGATGGGTTAGAACAGCTGCTTAGTAATCACTCTTGTGACTGCTCCCTTACGTGTGCACAGTATTTTATAGTTTATTTTTTTATTAAAAAATTTTTTTTAACGTCTATTTATTTTTGACAGAGAGAGAGAGAGACAGAGAGAGAGAGAGAGAGAGAGCATGAGCGGGGGAGGGGCAGAGAGAGAGGGAGACACGGAATCTGAAGCAGGCTCCAGGCTCTGAGCTGTCAGCACAGAGCCTGATGTGGGGCTCGAACCCATGAGCTGTGAGATCATGACCTGAGCCGAAGTTGGACGCTCAATCGACTGAGCCACCCAGGCGCCCCTGTACTTTATAGTTTAGACACAGCTTTCCCATATAATGCCTCATGGGACCTTTCAGATATGGCCAAGGAGGACAGGGACCACCACCTGCATGCTGTAAATGGGGACTCCGAAGCTCAAAGAAGTCCAGGGATAGTGCCAGACCTGGAACACACAGAGATCATCTGCGTGAGAGTGTGGGCAGTGGTGGTTTATGCTTGGCTGATACCTCTTCCCTCATTTTCTGGAATCAACACTCTGATTTTTCTTGGTGAAACTGCCCCTCCCATTTTCCATCCATTACACTTTGGTGGGGCTCACCCCACCCCTGGATCCAAGGGGGAGGAGCAGGTAGGATGGGCCTGACCAATCAGGGCATTTCATTTCCTTGCCTACAGTGATTGGTTCAGGAATGGCCATGTGACCCGAGTTGATCCAAATAATGAATCCTGAGAAGTTTGTTTTTTTTTTTTTTTTTTTTCAGAACTACTGAAAAACCAGGCCCTTTCTTCTCATTAGAGTTGCTAACTTGGCTGGCCATAAATCTGGAGCTGCTGGTGACATCTTTGGCAAATGAGGTGATAAGAGTTGGGGGAGGGGCAGTTCTGCTGACATTGAAGTAAACATGTAAAAAGAATCAAGAGATGGAAATTATTCTGATGGCATTTTGATTCCCCAGATCCCTCTGTGCCTAAAGCAGATAGACTCCTAAATGTTCTTACTACACACGAAACAAATTCCTCTTCTTGTTCATGCTAATGTGGGTTGGGTTTCTATACTGTGCCTGGTAAAGTCATTCTGAACAAATCTCAAAAATTATCTCTTTTTACTAAAAAAGTCCCAGCCTTAACACTGGTGTCTCTTTAGTTTAATCAGGGTTAGAGCACTTTATGAAAAATCTAGTATGGCTACAAAAAAAGTCCTAACGTTTATACCACACTTAATGATGAAATAGCGAATGCTTTTATCCGATGATCAGGATAAAGGCTGTATTGTCTCTCACCACTTCCATTCAGCATTGTACTAGAACTCCTAGCCAGTGCAACTGGCAAGATAAAGAAATAAAGGCATAAAGATTGGGAAGAAAAAGGTAACAGTATCTTTACCTGTAGATGACATGATTATTTACATAGAAAAATCCTAAGAAATCTACAAAGAAGCTAGCAAGATTTCAGGATACCGGTTTAAATGTTGATTTAAAAATTAGTTGTATTTCTAAGTACTGGCAGATAAAAAAAAAAAACTTGGAAAATTCAATTTAAAATAGTAAGCATACAATTTGCAATTTAACAAAAGAAGTAAAATCTGTATACTTTGAAACTGCAAAAACACTGTTGAAAAATATTAAAGACTAAAATAAATGGAAAGACAGTCTGTGTTCATGGATTGGATGACTTAATATTGTTAAGGGGGCAATACCTCCTATGTTGATCTAAATCAACATTTAGTGAGATCAAAATCACAGCTGATCTCTTTGCAAAAATTGACAATTGACAAGCTGATCCTAAAATTTATGGAAGAGATCAACAGATCCAGGATAGCTAAAAATCTTTTGATTACTTACACATGAACATTTACAGCAATACTACTCACAACAGCCAAAGATTGGAAATAACTCAAGCTTCCATCACCTCAAGAATGGATAAACAACTATGAAATATATTCATACAATGGAATATCACTCAACCATAAAAAGGAATGAAGTACTGGTACATGGTACCATGCAGATGAACCTCAAAACATTACACCAAATAAAGGATGCCAGCCACAAAAGGTCACATGTTGTATCATTCTACTTGTATGAAAGTCCAGAATAGGTAAATTTATAGAGCCAACAAACAAATTAGTGATTACCAGAGACTGGGGTAGAGAGAGATGGGGAGTGACAACTCAATGGGTATGGTGTTTCCTTTTGGAGTGATAAAACATTTTGGAACCAAGTGATGGTTGCACAACATTGTGAATGTACTAAATGCCAGTGAATTGTATACTTTAACATGGTTAATTTTTATGTTATGTGAATTTTACCCCAATTAAAAAAAATGGGTAAAAGATCTGAATAGGCACTTCTCCAAAGGTGATATACAAATGGCCGATAAACACATAAAAGGATGTTCAACATCCTTAGTTACCAGGGAAATGCAAATCAACACCACAATGAGATACTACTTCACATCCACTAGGATGGCTATAATGCACAACTCAGATAATAAGTGTTGACAAGGATGTGGAGGATAAGAATCTCTATATACTGTTGGTGGAAATGTAAAATGGTGCAGCCACTTTGGAAAACAGTCTGGCAGTTCCTCAGTTAAGCACAGTTACCATATTACCCAGTAATTCCATTCCTAGGTGCTCACGCAAGAGAAATGAAAACACACATCCACCCCAAAATTTGCATACTAGTGTTCATAGCAATATTCAAAATATCCCCATATTGAAAACCATAGAAATATCCATCAATTGATGAATGAGTGAACAGAACGTAGTATATCCACACAATGGATTTTATTATTCCACAATAAAAAAGGAAAGAGCGATTAAGACAATATGGATGAACCTTAAAAAGAGTATTCTGTGTTAAAGAAGTCAGACACCTAAGACTTGATATTATATGATTCTATTTATATGAAATTTCTAGAAAGACAAAATTACAGGGACAGAAAGGAAGTCAGCAGTAGTCTAGAGCTGGGTTGGGAGTGGGGACTGATTACAAACAGGCACAAGGGAACATTCTGGAGTGATGGAAATATTCTAAAACTGTATTATAGTGATCATTTTAAAACTGTATAAACTGGGGCGCCTGGGTGGCGCAGTCGGTTAAGCGTCCGACTTCAGCCAGGTCACGATCTCCCGGTCTGTGAGTTCGAGCCCCGCGTCAGGCTCTGGGCTGATGGCTCGGAGCCTGGAGCCTGTTTCCGATTCTGTGTCTCCCTCTCTCTCTGCCCCTCCCCCGTTCATGCTCTGTCTCTCTCTGTCCCAAAAATAAATAAAAAACGTTGAAAAAAAAATTAAAAAAAAAAAAAAAAAAAAAAACTGTATAAACTGACCTAAGAACTGAACTGCAGACTTAAAATGGGTGATTTCTGTGTTATGCAAATTATACCTGAATAAGGTTGTTAAATGGAAAAAAAAAATGTATTTCTATATCCTGGCAAAGAACAATTGGAAAGTACAATAAAAATACCATTTATAATAGCTTCATATAGATAAAGACCCAAATAAATGGAGAGATAAATCATACATATAGACTTGAAGATTCCATATTGTTAAAGAGTCAATTCTCCTCAAATTCATCTATAGATTCAACATAATCCCAATGAAATCACAGCAGGTTTTGAAATTGACAACTTTCAAAGAACCTAAACTGTGAAAACAAAAACAATCTTGAAAAAGAATAAAGTTGGAGGACTCACTGATTTCAAAACTTATTACAAAGTCAGAATAATCAAAACAATGTAATACTGGCAAGGAATAAACATAACCAATAGAACAGAATAGAGGAGCCAGAGGTATACCTATATATATGTCATTGACTGACTGGTTTTTGACAAGGGCACCAAGGCAAATTCAATGAGAATATAAAAGAATTTTTAAAATGTGCAACAAAACAAATGAGCAAAGGGAAAAAAGAAAGACAAACCAAGAAACAGATTTAACTATAAAGAACAAACAGATGGTTACCAGAGGGGAGGTGGTGAGGAGATGGGTGAAATAGGTGATGGGGATCAAGAGAACATTGGGGGCACCTGGGTGGCTTAGTTTGTTAAGCGTCCAACTCTTGATTTCAGCTTGGGTCACAATCTCATGATTAGTGGGTTTGAGCCCCTGTTGGGCTTTATGCTGACAGTACAGAGGCTGCTTGGGATTCTCTCTCTCCCTCTTTCTCTCTGTCCTGCTCTCTCTCTCAAAATAAATAAATAAGCATTAAAATAAAGAGCACACTTATGATGATGATCACTGAGTAATGTACAGAATTGCTGAATGGCTATGTTGTGCACCTAAAATTACCATAACACTGTATGTTAACTATACTGGAATGGAAATAAAAAACTTGAAAAAATAAAACAGCTAGCATAACTGGATAAACACATGAAAAAAGATGAAATGCAACCTCTACCTCCTACCATACACAACAAATAATTTTAGATGGATAGCAGGTTTAAATATAAAAGCTAAAGTTATAAGGTTTCTTGAAGAAACATAGGAGAATATTGTTGTAAACTTGGGGTAGGAAAAGATCTCTTAAGACTTAAAAAGCACTAACCCATAAAAGGGAAGACTGATAAATTGGACTTGATTAAGAACTTGCTCTTCAAACTTTGCTCATCACAACACATCAAAGACATCAGTAAGAAAATGACAAGGCAGGCAACAGTCTGGGAGAAAATATTAACAATACATGAATCTGATGAAGGACTTGTATCAAGAATATGTAATGGATTCCACCAAAGTCAATAATAAACAGATGACCAACTTAAAACTAGGCAAAAAGCTATGAAACATTTTTACAAAAATACATTTCACAAAAGAATTGATATACAAACAGCCAACAAGCATATGAAAAGATGTGACTCAAATTAAAAGCCTGAGATGCCATTTGCTATACATTCCCCAGGGAGAGGAGTTAAGATGGTGCAGGAGTAGGGGGGCTCTAAGTTTGCCTCATCCCTCAAATACAGCTAGATAAATATCAAATCATTCTAAACACCCAAGAAATCAATCTGAGGGCTGAGAGAACAAAACCACAAGTCTACAAGTAGAAAAACGACTACTTTGTGGAAGCTTCTTTTAACAAGCAGATCAAAGCACCTAGATCTAGGGTTTGTTTCTTCTTCTTCTTCTCTGGACAAAATGACAAGATGGAAGAATTCATCCCAAAAGAAAGAACAGGAAGTTGGGGCATGTGGGTGGCTCAGTCAGTTAAGCGACTGACTTCGGCTCAGGTCATGATCTCACAGCTCATGGGTCTGAGCCCTGCATCAGGCTCTGTGCTGACAGCTGGGAGCCTGGAGCCTACTTTGAATTCTGCGTCTCCCTCTCCTTCTCTGCCCCTCCCCCACTTGCATGCACGCGCACGCTCTCTCTCTCTCTCTCTCTCTAAAATAAACAAACATTGAAAAAAAGAACAGGAAGTAGAAGTAATAGCCAGGGATTTAATCAATACAGATATACAGATAGAAGTAAGACGTCTGAACTTGAATTTCAAACAACAATTATAAGGATACTAGCTGGGCTTGAAAAATGCATAGAAGGCACTAGAGAATCCCTTAAAAGAACTTTTAGTTCTTTTAGATTAAAGAATTAAAAACTAGTCAGGCTGAAGTTAAAAAAACTATTTAAAAAAAATTTTTTTTTGTAACGTTTATTTATTTTTGAGACCGAGAGAGACAGAGCATGAACAGGGGAGGAGCAGAGAGAGAGGGAGACACAGAATCTGAAACAGGCCCCAGGCTCCGAGCCGTCAGCACAGAGCCCAACTCGGGGCTCGAAATCACAGACCGTGAGATCATGACCCGAGCCGAAGTCGGAAGCTTAACCGACCAAGCCACCCAGGCGCCCCTGAAATTAAAAAAAAAACTATAATCAAGATGTAAACCCAAATGGATGCCATAACAATGAAGATGAACAAAGCAGAGGAGAGAATCTGTGATAAGGAAGATAAAACTATGAAAAATAATGAAGTTGAAAAGAAGAGGGAAAGAAAGGTAATGAATCATGAAGGTAGACTTAGAGAACTCAGCAACTTCTTAGAGCAATAATATTTGTATCACAGGAGTCCCAGAAGATGAAAGAGAAAAAGGGGCAGAAGATTTATTTTAGCAAATTACAGCTGAAAAGTTTCCTATCTGGGGAAGGATACAGACATTTAAATCCAAGAAGCACAAAGAAGTCCCATGAAATTCAACAAAAGCTGGCCATATGACCTAGACATATCATAGTCAAATTCACAAAATACACATACAAGGAAAGAATCCTGAAAGCAGCAAGGGAAAAAAAAGTCCTTAACCTACAAGGGAAGACAGATCAGGTTCGCAGCAGACCTATCCACAGAAACTTGGCAGGCTAGAAGGGAATGGCAGGACATATTCAATGTGCTGAATGGGAGAAATATACAACCAAGAATACTTTATCCAGCAAGGCTGTCATTGAGAATAGAAGGAGAGATAAAATGTTTCCCAGCAAACAAAAACTAAAGGAGTTTGTGACACTAAGCCAGCCCTGCAAAAAATATTAGAAGGGACTCTTCGAGTGGGGGGAGAAAGACCAAAAGCAATAAAGACTAGAAAGGAACACAGAACATCACCAGAAATACCAATTTTATAGGTAACACAATAGCACTAAATTCGTACCTTTCAGTAATCACTCTGAATGTAAATGGTCTACATGTTCCAGTCAAAAGACACAGGGTATAAGAATGGATTAAAAAAACAAGACCCATCTATATGCTGCATAGGAGACTCATTTTAGACCTAAAGACACCTGCAGATTGAAAGTGAGGGGATGGAAAACTGGAGTAGCCATGCTTATGTCAGACAAATTAGATTTTTTTTTTTTTTGGAGTGAAAAGCCTTTAGTTTAATGATACTCTGCCTCTTTTTTTTTCAATATATGAAATTTATTGTCAAATTGGTTTCCATACAACACCCAGTGCTCATCCCAAAAGGTGCCCTCCTCAATACCCATCCCCCACCCTCCCCTCCCTCCCACCCCCCATCAACCCTCAGTTTGTTCTCAGTTTTTTAAGAGTCTCTTATGCTTTGGCTCTCTCCCACTCTAACCTCTTTTTTTTTTTTTTCCTTCCCCTCCCCCATGGGTTTCTGTTAAGTTTCTCAGGATCCACATAAGAGTGAAAACATATGGTATCTGTCTTTCTCTGTATGGCTTATTTCACTTAGCATCACACTCTCCAGTTCCATCCACGTTGCTACAAAGGGCCATATTTCATTCTTTCTCATTGCCATGTAGTACTCCATTGTGTATATAAACCACAATTTCTTTATCCATTCATCAGTTGATGGACATTTAGGCTCTTTCCATAATTTGGCTATTGTTGAAAGTGATGCTATAAACATTGGGGTACAAGTGCCCCTATGCATCAGTACTCCTGTATCCCTTGGGTAAATTCCTAGCAGTGCTATTGCTGGGTCATAGGGTAGGTCTATTTTTAATTTTCTGAGGAACCTCCACACTTTTCCAGAGTGGCTGCACCAGTTTGCATTCCCACCAACAGTGCAAGAGGGTTCCCGTTTCTCTACATCCTCGGCAGCATCTATAGTCTCCTGATTTGTTCATTTTGGCCACTCTGACTGGCGTGAGGTGATATCTGAGTGTGGTTTTGATTTGTATTTCCCTGATAAGGAGCGACGTTGAGCATCTTTTCATGTGCCTGTTCGCCATCTGGATGTCTTCTTTAGAGAAGTGTCTACTCATGTTTTCTGCCCATTTCTTCACTGGGTTATTTGTTTTTCGGGTGTGGAGTTTGGTGAGCTCTTTATAGATTTTGGATACTAGCCCTTTGTCTGATATGTCATTTGCAAATATCTTTTCCCATTCCGTTGGTTGCCTTTTAGTTTTGTTGGTTGTTTCCTTTGCTGTGCAGAAGCTTTTTATCTTCATAAGGTCCCAGTAATTCATTTTTGCTTTTAATTCCCTTGACTTTGGGGATGTGTTGAGTAAGAGATTGCTACAGCTGAGGTCGGAGAGGTCTTTTCCTGCTTTCTCCTCTAGGGTTTTGATGGTTTTCTGTCTCACATTCAGGTCCTTTATCCATTTTGAGTTTATTTTTGTGAATGGTGTGAGAAAGTGGTCTAGTTTCAACCTTCTGCATGTTGCTGTCCAGTTCTCCCAGCACCATTTGTTAAAGAGACTGTCTTTTTTCCATTGGATGTTCTGTCCTGCTTTGTCAAAGATTAGTTGGCCATACGTTTTTGGGTCTAGTTCTGGGGTTTCTAGTCTATTCCATTGGTCTCTGTGTCTGTTTTTGTGCCAATACCATGCTGTCTTGATGATGACAGCCTTGTAGTAGAGGCTAAAGTCTGGGATTGTGATGCCTCCTGCTTTGGTCTTCTTCTTCAAAATTACTTTGGAGATTCGGGGCCTTTTGTGGTTCCATATGAATTTTAGGATTGCCTGTTCTAGTTTCAAAAAGAATGCTGGTGCAATTTTGATTGGGATTGCATTGAATGTGTAGATAGCTTTGGGTAGTATTGACATTTTGACAATATTTATTCTTCCAATCCATGAGCAGGGAATGTCTTTCCATTTCTTTATATCTTCTTCAATTACCTTCATAAGCTTTCTATAGTTTTCAGCATACAGATCTTTTACATCTTTGGTTAGATTTATTCCTAGGTATTTTATGCTTCTTGGTGCAATTGTGAATGGGATCAGTTTCTTTATTTGTCTTTCTGTTGCTTCATTGTTAGTGTATAAGAATGCAACTGGTTTCTGTACATTGATTTTGTATCCTGCAACTTTGCTGAATTCATGTATCAGTTCTAGCAGACTTTTGGTGGAGTCTATTGGATTTCCCATGTATAGTATCATGTCATCTGCAAAAAGCGAAAGCTTGACTTCATCTTTGCCAATTTTGATGCCTTTGATTTCCTTTTGTTGTCTGATTGCTGATGCTAGAACTTCCAACACTATGTTAAACAACAGTGGTGAAAGTGGGCATCCCTGTCGTGTTCCTGATCTCAGGGAAAAAGCTCTCAGTTTTTCCCCATTGAGGATGATGTTAGCTGTGGGCTTTTCATAAATGGCTTTTATGATCTTTAAGTATGTTCCTTCTATCCCGACTTTCTCAAGGGTTTTTATTACGAAAGGGTGCTGAATTTTGTCAAAGGCCTTTTCTGCATCGATTGACAGGATCATATGGTTCTTATCTTTTCTTTTATTAATGTGATGTATCACGTTGATTGATTTGCAAATGTTGAACCAGCCCTGCATCCCAGGAATGAATCCCACTTGATCATGGTGAATAATTCTTTTTATATGCTGTTGAATTCGATTTGCTAGTATCTTGTTGAGAATGTTTGCTTCCATATTCATCAGGAATATTGGCCTGTAGTTCTCTTTTTTTACTGGGTCTCTGTCTGGTTTAGGAATCAAAGTAATACTGGCTTCATAGAATGAGTCGGGAAGTTTTCCTTCCCTTTCTATTTCTTGGAATAGCTTGAGAAGAATAGGTATTATCTCTGCTTTAAACGTCTGGTAGAACTCTCCTGGGAAGCCATCTGGTCCTGGACTCTTATTTGTTGGGAGATTTTTGATAACCGATTCAATTTCTTCGCTGGTTATGGGTCTGTTCAAGCTTTCTATTTCCTCCCGATTGAGTTTTGGAAGAGTGTGGGTGTTTAGGAATTTGTCCATTTCTTCCAGGTTGTCCAATTTGTTGGCATATAATTTTTCATAGTATTCCCTGATAATTGTTTGTATCTCTGAGGGATTGGTTGTAATAATTCCATTTTCATTCATGATTTTATCTATTTGGGTCATCTCCCTTTTCTTTTTGAGAAGCCTGGCTAGAGGTTTGTCAATTTTGTTTATTTTTTCAAAAAACCAACTCTTGGTTTCATTGATCTGCTCTACCGTTTTTTTAGATTCTATATTGTTTATTTCTGCTCTGATCTTTATTATTTCTCTTCTTCTGCTCGGTTTAGGCTGCCTTTGCTGTTCTGCTTCTATTTCCTTTAGGTGTGCTGTTAGATTTTGTATTTGGGATTTTTCTTGTTTCTTGAGATAGGCCTGGATTGCAATGTATTTTCCTCTCAGGACTGCCTTCGCTGCATCCCAAAGCGTTTGGATTGTTGTATTTTCATTTTCATTTGTTTCCATATATTTTTTAATTTTTCTCTAATTGCCTGGTTGACCCACTCATTCTTTAGTAGGGTGTTTTTTATCCTCCATGCTTTTGGAGGTTTTCCAGACTTTTTCCTGTGGTTGATTTCAAGCTTCGTAGCATTGTGGTCTGAAAGTATGCATGGTATAATTTCAATTCTTGTATACTTATGAAGGGCTGTTTTGTGACCAGTATATGATCTATCTTGGAGAATGTTCCATGTGCACTCGAGAAGAAAGTATATTCTGTTGCTTTGGGATGCAGAGTTCTAAATATATGTCAAGTCCATCTGATCCAATGTATCATTCAGGGCCCTTGTTTCTTTGTTGACCGTGTGTCTAGATGATCTATCCATTTCTGTAAGTGGAGTGTTAAAGTCCCCTGCAATGACCACATTCTTATCAATAAGGTTGCTTATGTTTATGAGTAATTGTTTTATATATTTGGGGGCTCCGGTATTCGGTGCATAGACATTTATAACTGTTAGCTATTCCTGATGGATAGGCCGTGTAATTATTATATAATGCCCTTCTTCATCTCTTGTTACAGCCTTTAATTTAAAGTCTAGTTTGTCTGATATAAGTATGGCTACTCCAGCTTTCTTTTGGTTTCCAGTAGCATGATAAATAGTTCTCCATCCCCTCACTCTCAATCTAAAGGTGTTCTCATGTCTAAAATGAGTCTCTTGTAGACAGCAAATAGATGGGTCTTGTTTTTTTAATCCATTCTGATACCCTATGTCTTTTGGTTGGCTCATTTAATCCATTCACATTCAGTGTTATTATAGAAAGATACGGGTTTAGAGTCATTGTGATGTCTGTATGTTTTATGCTTGTAGCAATGTCTCTGGTACTTTGTCTCACAGGATCCCCCTTAGGATCTCTTGTAGGGCTGGTTTAGTGGTGACAAATTCCTTCAGTTTTTGTTTGTTTGGGAAGACCTTTATCTCTCCTTCTATTCTAAATGACAGACTTGCTGGATAAAGGATTCTCAGCTGCATATTTTTTCTGTTCATCACATTGAAGATCTCGTGCCAATCCTTTCTGGCCTGCCAGGTTTCAAAAGAGAGATCAGTCATGAGTCTTATAGGTCTCCCTTTATATGTTAGGGCACATTTATCCCTTGCTGCTTTCAGAATTTTCTCTTTATCCTTGTATTTTGCCAGTTTCACTATATGTCGTGCAGAAGATCGATTCAAGTTACGTCTGAAGGGAGTTCTCTGTGCCTCTTGGATTTCAAAGCCTTTTTCTTTCCCCAGTTCAGGGAAGTTCTCAGCTATTATTTCTTCAAGTACCCCTTCAGCACCTTTCCCTCTCTCTTCCTCTTCTGGGATACCAATTATGCGTATATTATTTCTTTTTAGTGTATCACTTAGTTCTCTAATTTTCCCCTCATACTCCTGGATTTTTTTATCTCTCTTTTTTCAGCTTCCTCTTTTTCCATAATTTTATCTTCTAGTTCACCTATTCTCTCCTCTGCCTCTTCAATCCCAGCCGTGGTCGTTTCCATTTATTTTGCATCTCGTTTAAAGCGCTTTTCAGCTCCTCCTGACTGTTCCTTAGTCCCTTGATCTCTGTAGCAAGAGATTCTCTGCTGTCCTCTATACTGTTTTCAAGCCCAGTGATTAATTTTATGACTATTATTCTAAATTCACTTTCTGTTATATTATTTAAATCCTTTTTGATCAGTTCATTAGCTGTTGTTATTTCCTGGAGATTCTTTTGAGGGGAATTCTTCCGTTTGGTCATTTTGGATAGTCCCTGGAGTGGTGCGGACCTGCAGGGCACTTCCCCTGTGCTGTAGTGTATAACTGGAGTTGGTGGGCGGGGCCGCAGTCAGACCTGATGTCTGCCCCCAGCCCACCACTGGGGCCAACATCAGACTGGTGTGTGCCTTCTCTTCCCCTCTCCTAGGGGCGGGATTCACTGTGGGGTGGTGTGGCCCGTCTGGGCTACTTGCACACTGCCAGGCTTGTAGTGCTGGGGATCTGGCGTATTAGCTGGGGTGGGTAGGCAAGGTGCACGGGGGCAGGAGGGGCAGGCTTAGCTCGCTTCTCCTTTGGTGATCCACTTCAGGAGGGGCCCTGTGGCACCGGGAGGGAGTCAGACCCCCCGGAGGGATGCAGAAGCACAGTGTTGGGTGTTTGCTCGGAGCAAGCAAGTCCCTGGTAGGAACTGGTTCCCTTTGGGATTTTGGCTGGGGGATGGACGAGGGAGATGGTGCTGGCGAGCGCCTTTGTTCCCCGCCAAACTGAGCTCTGTCGTCCCGGGGCTCAGCAACTCTCCCTCCCTTTGTCCTCCAGCCTTCCTGCTTTCCGAGCAGAGCTGTTAACTTATGACCTCCCAGATGCTAAGTCCCACTTGCTGTCGGAACACACTCCGTCCAGCCCCTCTGCTTTTGCAAGCCAGACTCGGGGGCTCTGCTTGGCCGGCGGGCAGCCCCTCTGTTCCGGCTCCTTCCCGCCAGTCTGTGCAGCGCACACCGCCTCTCCGCCCTTCCTATCCTCTTCCGTGGGCCTCTCGTCTGCGCTTGGCTCCGGAGACTCCGTTCTGCTAGTCTTCTGGCGGCTTTCTGGGTTATTTAGGCAGGTGTGGGTGGAATCTAAGTGATCAGCAGGACGCGCGGTGAGCCCAGCGTCCTCCTACGCCGCCATCTTCTGCCCTCCCGATTCAGACAAATTAGATTTTAAAGCAAAAACTAACAAGAGATGACGAATGGCATTACATCATAGTTAAGGGGTCTATTCATCAAGAAGATCTAACAATTGTAAATTCTTATGCCCCCAACTTGGAGACCCCAAGTATAAAAACCAATTAATGACAAACATAAAGAGACTCACTGGAAATACCATAATAGTAAGGGACTTTAACACCCCACTTACAGCAACGGACAGATGATTGAAGCAGAAAATCAACAAGGAAACAATGGCTTTGAATGACACTCTGGACTAGCTGGACTCAACAGATGTATTAAAAGAACATTTCATGGTAAAGCAGCAGAATACACATTCTTTTCGAGTGTACATGGAACATTCTTCGGAGTAGATTACATACTGGGTCACAAATCAGCCCTCAACAAGTACAAAAAGATGGAGATTATACCATGCATATTTTCCAAACACAATGCCATGAAACTTGAAGTCAGCCACAAGAAAAAATTTGGAAAGACCACAAATGGAGGATAAAGAAAGTCCTACTAAAGAAGTAATGTTAACCATGAAATTAAAGAAGAAATAAAAAAGCACATGGAAAGACATGAAAATGAAAACATGACAGTCCAAAATCTTTGGGATGCAGCAAAGGCAGTCCTAAGAGGGAAGTATACTGCAATATAGGCCTACCTCAAGAAACAAGAAAGGTCTCAAATACACAGCTTAGCCTTACACCTAAACGAACTGGAAAAGGAACAGCAAATAAAGCCTAAAGCAAGCCTAAGAAGGTAAATAATAAAGATTAGAGCAGAAATAAATGATATAGAAATAAACAAACAAAAAACCAGTAGAACATATCAACAAAACTAAGAGCTGGTTTCTTCAAAGAATTAATAAAATTGATAAATGCCTAGCTGACTTATAAAAAGAAATAAGAAAGAATCCAAGTAAATAAAATCACAAATGGAAGAGGAGAGATCACAACCAACACCACAGAAATACAAATAATCATAGGAAATTATTATGAAAAATTATATGCCAACAAACTAGGCAAACTGGAAGAAATGGACAATTTACTAGAAACATACAAACTACCAAAATTGAAACAGGAAGAAATAGAAAATTTGAATAGACCCATAACCAGCAAAGAAACTGAATCAGTAATCAAAAATCTGCCAACAAAAGTCCAGGGCAGATGGCCTCCCAGGGGAATTCTATCAGACATTTAAAGAAGAGTTAATCCTATTCTTCTCAAATTGTTCCAAACAATAGAAGTGGAAGGAAAACTCCCAAACTCCTTCTATGAGGCTAGCATTACCTTCATTCCAAAACCAAAGACCCCACTAAAAAGGAGAGTTACAGACCAATTTCCCTGATGAAAATGGATGCAAAACTCCCCAACAAAATAGTAGCAAATTGAATCCAACAGTACATTAAAAGAATTATTCACTATAACCAAGTGGGATTTATTCCTGGGCTGCAGGGATGGTTCAATATTCTCAAATCAATCGACATGATATACCACATTAATAAAAGAAAGGATAAGAATCCTCTAAATAGATACAGAAAAAGCATCTGACAAAATACAGCATCCATTCTTGATAAAAACCATCAATGAAGTATGGATAGATGGAACATACCTCAACATCATAAAAGCCATATATGAAAGGCCCAGTGCTAATATCATCCTCAATGATAACTGAGAGGAAAACTGAGACCTTTTCCTCTATGATCAGGAACAAGACAGGGATGTCCACTCTTCACCATTACAGTTTAACATAGTACTGGAAGTCCTAACCTCAACAATCAGACAACAAAAAAGAAATAAAAGGCATCCAAATCAGCAAGGAAGAAGTCAAACTTTCACTATCTGCAGATGACATAATACTCTATGTAGAAAACCTGAGGGGCACCTGGGTGGCTCAGTTGGTTTGGCGTTTGACTTTGGCTCAGGTCATGTTCTCATGGTTCACGAGTTCACGCCCCGCACTGGGCTCTGTGCTGACAGCTCAGAGCCTGGAGTCTGCTTCGGATTCTGTGTCTCCCTCTCTCTCTGCCCCTCCCCCACTCACACTCTGTCTCTCTCTCAAAAATAAATAAAAATCAAAAATTAAAAAAAAGAAAAGAAAACCTGAAAGACTCCACCAAAAATTGCTACAGCTAATACATGAACTCAGCAAAGTTGCAGGATATAAAATCAACTTATAGAAATATGTTGCATTTCTGTACACTGATAACAAAGCAGCAGAAAAAGAAATCAAGGAATCAATCTCATTTACAATCATAGCCAAAACCATAAGGTACCTAGCAATAAACCTAACCAAAGAGGTAAAAGATCTGTACTCTGGGAGTACCTGGATGGCTCAGTCAGTTAAGTGTCTGACTTTTGATTTTGGCTCATGTCATGATCTCATGGTTCATGGCTTCAAGCCCTGTGCTGGGCTCCACGCTGACAGTGCAGAGCCTGCTTGGGATTCTCTCCCTCTCCCTCTCTCTCTCTCTTGTCCTCCCTGACTTGCATGTACTCTCTCTCTTTCTCAAAATAAGTAAACTTAAAAAAAAAAATTCTGTGCCCTGAAAACTATAGAACACTAGTGAAGGAAATTGAAGAGGACACAAAGAAATGGGAAAACATTCCATGCTCATGGATTAGAAGAGCATTATTAAAATGCCTACACTACCCAACGCAATCTCCCCATTTAATGTCATCCGTATCAAAATACCACCAGCATTTTTCACGGAGCTAGAACAAACAATCCTAAAATTTTTATGGAACAACAAGAGACCCCAAATAGCCAAAGTAATCCTGAAAAATAAAAGCAAAGCTGGAGGCATCATGATTCCAGACTTCAAGCTATATTACAAAGCTACAGTCATCAAGACGGTATGGTAGTAGCACAAAAACAGACTCAGAGATCAATGGAACAGAACAGAAAACCCAGAAATGGGTCCACAACTATATGGTCAACTAATATTTGACAAAACAGGAAAGAATATCCGACGAAAAAAATACAGTCTTTTCAACAAATGGTGCTAGGAAAACTGGACAGCAACATGCACAAGAACGAAACTGGACCACTTTCTTACACGATACACAAAAATACACTCAAAATGGATGAAAGACCTAAATGTGAGGTAGGAAACCATCAAAATCCTAGAGGAGAACACAGGCAGCAACCTCCTTGACCTCAGCCATAGTAACTTCTTACCAGACATGTTGCCAGAGGCAAGGGAGACAAAAGCAAAAATGAATTTTTGGGACTTCAAAATGAAAAACTTCTGCACAGCGAAAAAAACCAATCAACAAAACTAAAAGGCAGCCCATGGAATGAAGGAAGGGATCTGCAAATGACACCTTGGATAAAGGGTTAGTATCCAAAATCTATAAAAAACTTACCAAACTCCATACCCGAAAAACAAATAATCCAGTGAAGAAATGGGCAGAAGACATGAATAGACACTTTTCTAAAGAAGACATCCGTATGGCCAACAGGCACATGAAAAGATACTCGACGTCACTCCTTATCAGGGAACTACAAATCAAAACCACACTGAGATACCACCTCACGCCAGTCAGAGTGGCCAAAATTAAGAAATCAGGAGACTATAGATGCTGCCGAGGATGTGGAGAAACGGGAACCCTCTTGCACTGTTGGTGGGAATGCAAACTGGTGCAGCCACTCTGGAAAACAGTGTGGAGGTTCCTCAAAAAATTAAAAACAGATCTACCTTATGACCCAGCAATAGCACTGCTAGGAATCTACCCAAAGGATACAGGAGGGCTGATGCATAGGGCACATGTACCCCAATGTTTATAGCAGCACTTTCAACAATAGCTAAATTATGGAAAGAGCCTAAATGTCCATCAACTGACGAATGGTTAAAGAAGATGTGGTTTACATATACAATAGAATGCTACTTGGCAATGAGAAAGAATGATATCTGGTCATTTGTAGCAATGTGGATGGAATTGGTGGGTATCAGGCTAAGTGAAATAAGGCAGAGAAAGACAGATATCATATGTTTTTGCTTATATGTGGAACTTGAGAAACTTAACAGAAGACCATGGGGGAAGAGAAGGGAAAAAATAGTCACAGAGAGGGAGGGAGGCAAATCATAAGAGACTCTTAAAGACTGAGAACAAACCAAGGGTAGATGGGGGGTGGGGGGAGAGGGGAAAGTGGGTGATGGGCAGGGAGGAGGGCACTTGTCGGGATGAGCACTGGGTGCTGTATCGAAACGAGTTTGACGATAAATTACATTAAAAAATAATAAAATAATAATTACAACCTCACCCAAACAAAACAAACAAAACAAAGAAGGCATCCAGGTGGCTAACAGAGACATGAAAAAATGCTCAACATCACATATCATCAAGGAAATACAAATCAAAACCACAATGAAATACCACCTCACACCTGTCAGAATGACTAAAATCAACAACACAAGAAACAACAGGTTTTGGTGAGAATGTGGAGAAAGGGGAACCCTTTTGTGCTGTTGGGTGGGAACTGGTGTGGCCACTCTGGAGAACAGTATGGTGGTTCCTCAAAAAGTTAAAAATAGAACTACCCTATGACCCAGCAATTGCACTGGTATGTACCCAAAGGATATAAAAATACAGATTTGACTTGGTACATGCATCCCAATATTTATAGCAGCATTATCAACTATACTCAAATTATGGAAAGAGCCCAAATGTCCACTGACTGATGAATGGATAAAGAAGATGTGGTATATTATATACAACGGAATATTACTCAGCCATCAATCTTGCCATTTGCAATGAGGTGGATGGAGCTAGAGTTTGTTATGCTAAGTGAAATAAGTCAGTCAGAGAAAGACAAATACTATATGATTTCACTCGTGTGGAATTTAAGAAACAAAACAGATAAACCTATGGGAGGGGAGAAAAAGAAAAAAAGAGAGAGGGAAACAAACTGTAAGAGACTCTTAAAGACAGAGAACAAACTGAAGGTTGGTGAAGGCAGGGAGGTAGGGGATGGGTTAGATAGGTGATGGGCATTAAGGAGGGCACTTGTTATGATGAGCACTGAGTGTTGTATGATTCACTAAATTCTGCTCCTGAAACCAATATTGCACTGTATGTTATCTAGAATTTATTTATTTTTATTAAATTTTTTAAACATTTATTCATTTTTGAGAGATAGAGACAGAGTGAGTGGGGGAGGGGCAGAGAGAGAGGGAGACACAGAATCCGAAGCAAACTCCAGGCTCCGACCTGTCAGCACAGAGCCTGATGCGGGGCTCAAACCCACAGACCACGAGATGGTGACCCAAGCTGAAGTTGGACGCTTAACTTACTGAGCCACCCAGGCGCCCCTATGTTTATTTTTAAAATTACTTATTTATTTTTATTTGAGAAAGAGAGAGAGAAAACACGTGCGTGCAAGTGGGAGAGGGGCAGAGGAAGCAGGCTGCACGTTCAGCATGGAGCTCGATGGGGGGCTTGACTTTAGGGCTGTGGCATGACCTAAGCTGAAATCAAGAGTCAGACACTTAACCGGCTGAGGCACCAGGTGCCCCAACTAATTAGAATTTAAATAAAAATTTAAAAAGAAAAAAAAATGCTAACCATCAACAAAACAGAACAAAATTAAAAACTACATTCCCCAGAATGGCAAAAAGTAAAGACAGGAACAGTATCAGGTACTGGGGAAGAGGTGGGCAATTGTAACTCATTCCTTGCTGGAAGGAATACAAAGTGTACAACCACTTTAAAAAGCTGCTTCTTACAAAGGTAAAGAGGCGGGGCACCTGGATGGCTCAGTCGGTTAAGCATCTGACTTCAGCTCAGGTCATGATCTCATGGTTTGTGAGTTCAAGCCCCACATCAGGCTCCATGCTGACAGCTCAGGGCCTGGAGCCTGCTTCAGAATCTATGTCTCCCTCTCTCTCCACCCCTCTGCTCATGCTCTGTCTCTCTCTCTCTCTCCCTCTCTCTCTTTCTCTCAAAAATAAATAAACATTTAAAAAAAAAAAAAAAGGTAAAGAGGCAACTGTCCTATGTCCAGCAATTCCACTTGTAGGTATTTACCCAAGAGAAACAGAAACATAAACCTGGAAAAACAATGAAATGTTTCACAGTGGTTTTATTCATAATAGTACCAACTAGAAACAACCTAAATGTCAGCAACAGGTGAAGGGACAAATGAATCGTGGTAGAGTCATACAATAGATTCCCTACTCAGCAACAAAAGGAGCAAATTTTAGTGTACCCAACCACATGGATGATTCAAAATTACTATGGTGAACCAAAGAAACCAGACACAAAAAATAACTCAGTGTATGATCATTTGCAGCTCATCAACAGCCAAAATAATACTCTCTGTCTCAGCTGGGAAAATTGAACTGAAAATCAGGAGAACAGGGCTCTCATGTCTGGCACAGTGGGCCCATCCTTGATTTCTTCTGGGCCTTGGTGCTATCCCTGAATCACGGTTTGGACCGGGTCTTCTAGGGCCCAGGACCCAGGCTTCATGGAAGCCCAGTTAGCACATGACTAGAGCTACCAGGTGACCCCCTTTCCTAACCCAGGCTGCTCTGAATTCACTGCATCCGGGCTTAGAGCTGGAAGGGCCCTCCTAAATCAGGGAGCACATTCGGATCACCTGGTGAGCCGGCTATAAATGCAGCTGCATTGGGCATCATCCCAGGGGACTGTGACCTGCTAAGCCTGGGGTAGCATCCAGCGTTTTCAGTTTCACTTGACCCACAAGAGATTCTGATGCACAGCCAGGTCTGGAAACCGCTAGAGTAGTTCAGTTTCTTTATTTTGTAGACAGAAAGCTGAGGTCCAGAGAAGGGAAGGACTCACCTTTGACATATACTTAACAGTAGGGCTGGGTTCCAAACCAGGGTCCCCTGGCTGCCTGGTTCAGAGCCCAATGACCCTTTTATTTTTCTAACTCCGTACAGAAATGTTTCACTTTCACTGTCACCTAAAGCAGATTATAATTTGCAAAGGAGCTGCACACATTTTATCTCGCTTGGTTCATAAAATCATACTCTACATCATGCTTCTTCCCACCCGACAGGTGAGAAAATGGATGTTCAAAGAAGCTAAGAAACTCGCCTGTGGTTGTATAGGCAGTAAATTGAGAGGTTTTGTATAGAGACATGATGTTTCCCCCTTTTTATGTTTCCCCAAGCTCTTACAGTCATATGCTCCGACTTTTTTTTTTTTTTTGCCAGTTCTATCCCACTCTAATCTGTTTTTTTTTTAAATCAACTCACCTTTTTAAATTAAAAAAAATTACTGAATTACATTTACTTTAAAGGGAAATAAACATCATAAATGGAAAATTGATACCAAATGGAATCAAGAGTTAATGAAAAACCGAAACAAATAAAAATAAAACAATGTGACTCAATTTTAGGCAGATCTTCCTGCCCCTCCCTCCCACACTGGGAGCTCACGGTCTGCTTCTCTGTCAAGAAGGGAGACACGGGAAACCAACCGAGGCTCTCCATCCGAGGTAACCAGAAGACACAGACGGGAGTTGGAAAGAGAAAAACTCTCCACATGATTCAATGCGGCCTAATGCAAAGTCTCTGAACCAACTGAGATCATCTCAGGTGCCACTTAAAACCACTTTTGCACAGGACACTGCTCCAGTGGCTCGACAGAAGTCTCCAGAAACTTCCACCACCTGAAGTGTGTTTTGTGTTGTATCCCCTGGCATCTTGGAGGTCAGAGCAATTAAAAGATATACAGAGAAAAGATGATCTCCACATGTACAAGCCGAGGCTGGAAGGCTGAAAAATACTCCGGGCCGCCTTCCTGCTTGCCTGCCAAGATTAATATGGCGCCTCCTGCCCTTTACCACTTCTCTTTGGAACAGTGACTCTGTAGAAAGCAGAAATCAATTTGCCCTAATTGAGGGACTAAATCTTTCCAAAAGAGACTTTCTTGGGCAGTGAAACAAGATAGCAAGAGGCATGATCATGCTCCAGATATGCTGCTGTTCGGGCAGGAACACTATCTTTAAAAAAAAAAAAAAGAAAAATCCATAGTCATTGTCTGTGACCACCGCTGCCTCTTGGCTGGGTTCAACTGGTAGGTCATTAAAACAAGGATGAGATAATTTCCTTCACCCACACACCACTACTCCCATCAGAGGGTGAAATATCACCCCGGCTGGCTCTAATCATCGAGGGCCCGGCTCGGGAAGAGCCCCGTCGCTAAATCACCCCGCACGCAGATGGCCGCAGTCATTACAGATCGACCAATTAGGGCCTTTTGACAGCTTGTGGTAAAGTCGGAGCAATTATTTAGGGGCAATTATGTGCCTCCTGTCCTTACCAGGAAATGCATTTACACAAAAATGCATTTACACAAAATCAGGGCTGTTGCCTTCTCTTACCACACTGTCTTCTTGGATGAGCACGTTCCCTGAAGTCACAGAATTGGAGAGCTGGAAGAGGATTTGGATGAAGATGATGATGGTCATGATGATGACAATTCTAAGGGACAATTACTGAGCCCCTGCCCACACGTGGAGCTCCCTGCTTCATACACGTAATCTCTGACACCTACAATAACACCACAGATGGGGTATTACGACCCCATTTTACAGACGATACCACGAAGCTCAGAGCAGGAAATGGAGCCTGCCCAAGGAACACAGTTCATAAATGATGAAGCCAGGGTCTACAACCCAGCCTGACTGTCAAAGAGCAGGCTCTTCCTACTGTACCGAACAAACTCCACCTCTGCCTCACTGCTCTCAGGCCCTTCGATCCAGCCAGAGGGGGATGGGGGAGGGCCAGAGAAGTTAAATGTGTTCTTGCCCAGAATCATACAGCAACATGGCGTCTTCCACCCTGGGAGTTCCCCCAGCTTCATAAGCACTAGGGCAGGGATGGAAAACAGGCTTCACTGAAGTGCCTAAGCTAATGGGTTGTAATGGATACCTAAAACTATATTAAGAAAGGCTCTGAGGCTATATTCTGGCTCAGCATAAAAATGCCAGGACTGAGGGGCACCTGGGTGGCTCAGTCGGTTAAGTGTCCGACTTCGGCTCCGGTCATGATCGCACAGTCCGTGAGTTCAAGCCCCGCGTCGGGCTCTGTCCTGACAGCTCGGAGCCTGGAGCCTGCTTCGGATTCTTTGTCTCCCTCTCTCTCTGCCCCTCCCCTGCTCATGCTCTCTCTCTCTGTCTCTCAAAAATAAACAACAAAAAAGTGCCAGGACTGAGAAGAGAGGTGTCCCCTGAAGCAGCAGGGAGGCAGCAGTCCTAATGGCACACACTCACCATTCCTATTCCAGGGGCTGCTCTGACTGAAAACCAATACTGAAGTGCTTTTGCCCTTATTACCCCTCATTTAATGGTAAGTCAGGGCCATCCAGCTTGGAGTGAGGTTCGTTCTGAAGGGAAGCCCCGTCACGGCAAGGCTTTAAGCAGGTGTCAGAAGAGCCGTGAAGAGAGCTCACAGGTGGATTCTGTGTGCCCCGTCCACACCCCCTCAGCATCTGTTCTCACGGCTACCAGCTTGCTGGCACCTGCCTCTGCCCCGGACTCTGCGCCCCCTCGGGTGGGATAGCCCCGAGCGCCTGCTCTGTGCTGGATCCCAGGGCCACCCATGGGATCGTGCACAGCTGCCCGCTCTGGTGCCATCACAGGCCATCTGTTCCCATTCTCACTGCCTCACTCTCTTGCTGGTGTTTCTCGAAGTCTCCTCCCCAAACAACTACTTGCACTCATATCCTGCCGCAGTTTGCAGGAAACCCAAATTGAGGCAAAGCCAAGCAGCAGGTATGACCGAAGGGAACTGCAAGGCTGACTGTGTGGTTCTGTGAAGGTGCCCCTGATGACTCGAGCTCAGTCACACATCGTTCTCTGGTGCCTGGTTTCTGTAAGGCATTGTAACTGTGTGTTGAGAACTCAGCCGTACAGGCACTAGCCCAAGGGCCTCATGCGCGTTTACTCATCTAATCTTCACAAACACTCCCTGGGGCAGCTCACCATTAGTATCCCTGTTTAACTGAAGAGGAAACTGGGACACAGAGAAGTTAAGTAACTCTCCCCAGGTCCACACAGTTAGTAAGCAGCAGGTCTTGGATTTAAATCCAGGCAGTGTGGCTCCAGAGGCTGTAGTCTTCTTTGTTACATTTTTTTTTTTTTAATTAGGAATCATTTCAAACATATTAACAGAATAGAATAAAGGACCCTCCCTCCCCCCCCCCCCCCCCCGACGCCCATCGACCCATCACCCAGCTTCGGGAATTATCAATTCCTGGACACTCTAGTTTCATCTCTGCTCCTGCCCCTGGGAGCTACTGGAGTCTGTGCTCTTAACCATCCTGCTGCTGGATGAGAAAAGCTGGGGAATTAACGTGGGAGGACAGGACAGCTCCCACTGGCCCTTTCCCGAGAACACTCCCACCGAGTTCTCTCAAGGTCAGGCACACAGCATCTTCTCAGGAAATACTTGTTGATGGCCTTGCTGGACTCCTCTGAAAGCCACTACAAGGAGGGTGGGACAGGTATCATTTCCGGCATTACTAGAGAGGAGACAGGCCCAGGGAAGAGAAAGTCTTGCCCCGAGTCTCTCAGCCAGTGAGGTCTGAGTGAGGACCAGAACCAGGGCCTGTGCTTCCTGGGTCACCCCTAAATACTTGTATGTGTCATGCTGAACACACACGCATGCACGCACACACAGGCTTCCCTGGGGGCTGCAGGCTTCCTGGCTCCTGTGTTGAAAGGGAGCCTCTCCTGGGGCACCTGGGTAGCTCAGTCGATTAAGTATCTGACTCCTGATTTCAGCTCAGGTCACGATTTCATGGTTTGTGAGATAGAGCCCCGCGTCAAGCCTCCCCCGTCGGGCCTCGTGCTGCCAGCGCGGATTCTCTCTCTCCCTCTTTCTCTGCCCCTCCCCTGCTCATTCTCTTTCTCTCTCAAAAATAAATAAACTTAAAAGAAATGGAGCCTCTCCATCTTATCCAGTCTCAAGGGAGTTAGGTCTCTGTGGATGGTTCTCCCTGCTGGGCTGTAGCCCAGGGAGCAACGGCATCAGAGGAGCTTCTCCAGGTTGAACGGAGTCCCCCCAGAAGATATGTTGATGTCCTAGTCCCTAGTATCTGTGAATGTGACCCTCGTTGGACACAGGGTCTCTGAAGATGTCATCAAATTAAGGGTGGGCCCTCATGCAATGACCGGTGTCCTTTATAAGACAGAAATTTGGATGCACGAGGAGAAGGCCATGTGATAATGGACACAGAAACACTCTAAGAAACACTGAGGATTGCCAGCAACACCAGAAGCCTGCAAGGGGCAAGGAAGGATCATTAGGTAGAGCCTTCTGAGGGGGCATGGCCCAGCTGACCCCTTGATTTTGGACTTCCAGCTTCTAGAACTGCAAGAGAATAAACTTATTTCGTTTGTGTTGTTTTGTTTTGAGCCCGCTAGTGTGTGGTACCTTGTTAAGGCAGCCCTAGGACACTAAGACAGAAGGGTGAGGTTTTCACCCGGGCATTGTAACGGTGACACTGCAAGAATATGGCCCCGGTCCAGGCCACTGCTGTCCTGTGTCTGGAGCACTGTACAATTTAGGGGCAAGTACAGTGGCCATGGTTGCTGTCCCTGCTCCGCTCTGTCCCCCTTTAGTCTAGCCGGCATGCAGTTCAGGGGGTGTCTGAAAAGAGAAGTAAACTGCCTCTCGTCACCCTTCCAGTGCCTTGCTTAAACCCTTCAACGGCTTCCTATGGCTCTTGGAAGAGGGTCCAAAATCCTTACCGGGGGTGACAGGGCTGTGTGTACCTGGCTTGTCCCCTCCTTGCTGCCCCCCAACATGCCGTCTTCCTTCAGGTGTCCAAAGGGCCCCAAGATGGCCCCTTCTGCCTCAGGCTGCCTGTCCAAGCTGGCCTTTCCACCTGGGTTGCCAAGTTCCCGAGCTCCTCCCATCCCTCCACAGTGAACTCCTGCGCATCCTTCAGCTCTCAGCTCAAACTTCAACTCGTCACAAAAGCCTTTCTGATGACCTCTCAGACCGCAGCTGGTCCCTGGGGCAGATTGTAGCAGAGCCCTGGGACACGTTCTTCATGCCCCTCAGCTGAGATCATCCATCGTTCTGCATTCGCGGAGTTACTCGTCTCCCGCCCACTTTAAGCTCCAGGAGGGTGGGCCCCGTGACTGCTCTGCTTGCCCGTGTACCCCACATGCCTCACGCGGAGCCAGAGGTGTCTGCGAATCCCTGCTGAACCCACACACCTCCCTCCACCATCCTTTCATTTGGTTTGATTTGATTTGATCTGATTCCCCTGTGAAGGAAGCAGGTCACGGTTCATCATCCTCATTTCAAGATGAGGGAAGTCAAGTTCAGATGATGTTGTTTCTGGTCCAAGGTTAACACAGCCAGCAAAGTAAGTGGTTTAGACAGGACTCAAATCCAGTTCGGTTTGTTCAGGGATCTTTACTCCAGCGCCGTGTGCAATCAGATCAGTTCCCAAGTAGAATACCTGAGTTTCAACTGCTGGTGCCATCAAAGCTTGCAGAGACACCTGCTGAGAAGCACGAAAAATAAAGGGGCTCTTGTGTCCCACACTCTGGCGGGGCCCAGAGCACGCAGGAGAGGGCCCCGGGGACAGGCCCTCAAGGGAAGAGGAGGAAGAGGAGAAGGGAAGTAGGGAACAAGTTACAAACCAGACAAATCAGCATCGTCCCTGTCACTTGGTTCTCTGGCCTCTGGGGTTGTTAATAATGCAGAGGCTGTGGCGGGAGAGGCTGCCCTCCACACATCCGGACTGGCTTCTGGGAGCTGTAGGTGTTCTGGGTCTCGTCATGTCTCAGCTCCACTGGGCTTCCGGCTTTTAAAGTGTCATAGCTCATCTGTTTCCAGGATTGACTTACTCACTCCTAAGTCTTAGACCGTGTATTCTAAGGCAACGCCAATCTATTTGGAGGAGGGTGGGCAACAAAGCAGTCAGAAATGTCACCTTTGTCCTGTTGTGACACTCAGGTGTTTCTAGCCAAAGGAAAACTGCTAAGATGAGGTGGACCCTTATCGTCATTGTCATGATTTCTGTCATGTGCTCACAGTGTGCATCTAGGCCCAGTGTTAAGTGCTGTTATTTATACGCATTGTCTCATTTCATCCCCACAACAACCCTACTCGGTAGGCACTGTTAACAACCTTAGACAGGGAAACTGAGGCTTAGAAAAGTTTTACACTAATCTGGGTCCAAACAGCTAGTAGGTGACAGGCAGAAGTCACACCGAGTGTTTCTGACATAATTAACTATGAAACTACATCACCCCCTCGATGCCCCCGGTCTCCCCATTCTGCCTGGTGGGTACGCTTCCAATCCCACAACCTCAATCCTGTCTCCCATCCCCTGGGATGTCAAGGGCTTTCACTTGCTGACAAAACTTATAGTCAGGTGAATATAAATAGCAGGAAAATTAAACAGAGAGGCTGGGAAGGAAAGGTGTGGTTGCACCGGGATGTGGCTTTTCGCAGGTGAAATGCACAGGCATTAACAGGCATTAAAGCATCATTCGCCACTTGGAAAAGGAAAACAGACCAGTCCTTCAGGAGAGAATACGTGTTCTGGCTCTGAGTTCTGGGAGGAACTTTAGAGTGGCAGAGCTGAAGAGGCCTCAGAGTTCAGCTCAAAGCCCTGTGTCATTCTCTTTTGATGGGGGTCCTCTCCTAAGACAGTCTAAGGTATAACAGACACTCTTGATAGCTGGTTTTAAAAAACCAGCCATTTCTTTTTCCCCTTCCTCCTTCCTGCCCTCCTCTTCTTCTTGATAATAGCTTTATTGAGACACAATTCACATCCCATACAATTCACCCACATCAAGCACACAATTATTGAATGTCCACCAGCCATTTGTGCACTGTTGGAAGCAGCGAACCAGCTGCACCTTAGCGAAGGCATTTCGGCGGACAGAACTCAGTTCAGTTTCATCAAGAAGGCGTGTGCTGCACCCCTGCTGGGTGCCGGGAATGATGCTGGGCACACTCTTTTCTGCTGATCTATCACGGTGGTTTACAAAGTGTGGACCCCAGACCAGTTACATCGGCATCACCCAGGAGCTTATTAGAGTTGCCAATTCTGAGGCCTTACCCCAAACCTCCTGAATCAGATGAGGGGGCACCCAGTGACCTGGATTTTAATGAGCTCTCCGAGTGACGCCTATACAAGTTAGCGTTCGAGAAAAACACCAATCTAACTTCTACTGCAGAAGGTGAGCCGAGGGAAATGAATCTAGGCCATCACAATCATGTTAGGATTTCTGAATGATGAGAATAGAAGCTCAGTTTTCCTGCTAGAATAACAGAAAAACTGAAGTTCTCCAAGGAATGCAAGACTATTTGCTGGCCTCAGTGACACTATGAAAGCGATGGGTAGGGGCTCAGGTGCTCTCCCCGCTCTTCCTCAGACTCACGTGGCCTGGCCTCTCCTTCACCTGCACAACCCTCCTCTTGCCTCAAGTGAGAGATCTGACAAATAAATGTTCCTCCCGATAGGTAGACAGCAAGGGGCCTCAAACCTTAACCCTAAGAATCCCTGGGGGAACTGTTTTTCACAGACATTCTGTATGCCTGGGAACAGTGGCTTTCAAATCTTTTGACTGTGACCCATAAAAAGAATACATTTTACATCTTGACCTGGTACACATACATATAACCGAAATACAAGGTGTGATGCACCTATATATATGTGTGTGTGTGTATATATATGTGTGTATATATATATACACACACACACACACACACACACACACACACACACACACACACACACACACATATACATATTCCTATTCTGGCCTCTTGGATTTCACTTTTGTTCAAAAGCTGGTCATGATCCCTGAAACTGATTTCATGACCTTCCATCTAGTACAATTTGAAAAACCCTGGTGGGTACAGTCTGGAACCTCTAATGTTAAAAAAGATGCCTCACTTGATCCTGAAGTCCTCGGCCATGGCCCCCGACCAGAGTCCAGTGCTCCCTGCCCAGTATCCATTGTTGTTATTGTTACGACAGCCAAGATTCTGAGAAAATGTACCCAAGGTCCAGTTCTATAAATAGGACTGATACTGCATTGCCTACCTCAGGAGGCCATCACTAGAACTCCTACAAGTTGATTTGAGATTTCTGGAGCACCACAAGGGTAGACAAAGTTATTACTCCCAAGTGGCCACTTTTCTCTGGCCAAAGATTTCAAAGAACATATTTTAGGTGTCCTTCCTCTCACCATAAGAGCTGATAGGAAAACATGTGTATCGGGGCTTTAGCAAGTGTGGACCCTAACATCTCTGCAGCTGGAAAATACAGAAGGACACAGTAGATCTGAGGGAACTGGGCCCGAACTCTTTGTCAAAAGCCAACATAGCTTCAACATCTGGCTGACTCACCTTTTGAATCAGTGGTTTCCACCCTATCCTACTCAATGTCCCTTTAAGTTAGTTATCTTTTTTTTTTTAATTTATTTTGAGAGAGAGAGAGAGAACAAGCAGGGGAAGGGCAGAGAGAAAGGGAGAGAGAGGAAGAGAGAAGATCCCAAGCAGGCTCCACGCTGTCAGCACAGAGCCTGACACAGGGCTCCATCCCACGAACTGTGAGATCGTGACCTGAGCCGAAATCGAGAGTCCGACACTTAACCAACTGAGCCACCCAGGCGCCCCACCCCATTTGAAGTTACAGTTATCTTGTATGGTCCCCTTTAATATCCTAAAATAAAATTCATAAGTAATATAGCCTGCATTAGCCATAACATTATACGTAATGCCCCAACTGTTGTATAAAGGAACAATAATAGAATAACTTGTGTTTCAATATGTAAATGCTTGGGCTGACTACAAGAAGACAGAGAAGTAGCCAAATGTTTGTACTTAAGAGTGTCCTATACTGGTTTACATTTCAGTGCACCTAACAGGTCAGTGCAGGTATGTGGTCTGGCACCCCAGGTACCGAGAGCAGCACCCTTGTTGGCGAGGTAATTTGCTAAAACAGTGAACAACTTCTAGCGGAGTTCCAACCCCAACAAAGCACGATCTTCCCTTGATAAACAGGTATTCCTGGAAAAGTCAGCACATACCCGGGCAGGGGAGAGAGTTCACCTGGGAGAGAACACTGCACTGTAAGCTGTGCTGGGTGAGTGGTAGTCGGCAAGAGGAGAGGAGACAGAGGAAGAGAAGGTTGGGTGAAATGCTCATGGGCACGTTCCAGTAACAAAATACGTTTCTAGGGGGAAAACTGAGGGAGGAAGACAGGGAACCAGTAAGGCTGGGTGTTATGTGTCCCAGAGGCCCTGGGAGAACAGGAATGTCTGGGGAGAGCTGTAAGTGGGTTGCTATGGAGGATGCGATGTAAAACTCCTTCTCTGCCTCTCCCAACAAGTGTTCCGTAAAGCTGGAAGTCCTCCCTGACACCTGTGCACACATGGATTCTTTCAGGGGGCCCTCCATCCAGGGTGGAAACAGAGTGAGTCCCTGGAGCAGAAGCCAGAAGCCGAGGACAGCCAAGTCGGGCATACAACGGCTGGGCACTTGGCTGGCTCCGTCCCACACACATCCTTCACCACCACCCCCCAGGGTTACCCCTACTTTACAGATGTGGAAACAGACCCACAGAGGGTCTGCTACTGCCCATGGTCACCTAGCTAGTAGTGACTTCTCTGGAACTCAAGCCCAAGTCCATCTGTCTTCACCGTCCCTTTTAATAAGTGGCCGCCTGGTCAGATGGCTTAGAGGAACAAGTGAAGTTTATCGCTCTGGCACCTTTCGCAGGACGAACGGGAAGCGGACCTCCACCCTAAAGACAAATTGTACACCTTCCCCAAACATTTGCTTTGAAACCACAAGCCTCTTGGTTCTTCGACATCACATTACAAATCACCTGACTCCTCGGGGCATAGGTGTGTGGCTTGAACATGCCTTTGGTGATTTTAAGAATGAATTATGCTCCTTCCTCAAGCAATCACATCCACCAGCTAGCTCCCAGAAATAGAAAGCACTTCATCACACAAATTAACTCCTCTCCCCGATTTCGCAGAAGATGAGTAATCTATTAAAAAAGAGATGCTATTATCTAAACAGGCAGCCTTATCTGCACTTTTAATTTCAACTAAATGCCTTGCTTCTTTTTCAGCGGGTGGGCAGGGCCATAAATCTGTTTAATAATCAGATGACGAATAAAAACACTCCAGAAAACACCACAGTCAAGTTAATTACAGCCTCCCCTGTTTTCTGAAAGCGACTCCCCACAAATTGGGTACAAATGAGAAGAGAAGGTTGGGTCCCTTGGACTTGGCCCACCCCAGGTTTTCACCCAGTTGGAGCCCATCCAGGGAAGCAGATTCATGGGCAGTTTGAGGGCCATGGGCTCTTGGTAGCTGCTCTTAAATTATGTCAGGTTGTCAGGTGTTGGAGAGCAACATGTGTTTCACATAGGGCGCACACTTCCATGCCTATCATTTAAGTTGTTAATAAAAAAGAAAAAAAAAATTCTTCCACTTCACAACAGTGTCAGCCTGTCAGTTTCATATTTGTTAAAGGGCAAAAGTATTCTCCTGGGGGAGATTTTCCTGCTCAGTGCACAGGAAGAGAAAGTTGAACATGTGTCAGAGCGTTCCTTACCACCCCTCTTAAATATTGCTGCCCCTCTTCCCTGAATTCCCCAACCCAACCCGGGCTCTCTGGAAATCTCTGCGTTGCAGAGTCCTGCAGACTTCTCATCCCGCCTCTTCCCTCCCTGCCTCCTCCCTGGTTAGTGCCAGCACAGGAACCGTGGGATCTTCAGCGATTTACATGAACTCCCACATCAGAAATTAATCTGGGTACACAGGCCTTCTGGTCTCTAATCCTTCGTCTCTCATCCCATCCACCCTGTTGGTATAGCACAGGCTTACTGATGTTACCTGGTGACGTCCCAGACCTCTTGGCAACGTCCAAAGCCCACGTTTCCACTCCGATCTCCCGTCTCAACCCGGCACTGATCCTTTCTCTGCAGACACCACTTGAGTAATTTCTTGCCTTCACTCCTTTACTCTTGCAAATCTCTCAGCTCAGAGCATCCTTCTCTGCTTCTCTGTCTCAGAGAATCCTATTTTTCCCTAGGTGCTCAGCTCACAGTGCTCCTGGATTACCATCTGTGTAAATGGTGTTCTCCTCTGAGGCTCACCAAGTACAGTGCGTGCTCTGACCCCAGCTCTCTTTGCATTCCCTGCATGTTTTGGTCAGGACTTGTGTCTTTCTGCCCGGCACCACGCTTCTTGAGGGCAGGACCAAGACTGACGTATTCCCCGTGCCTCACAACACCTGCAATTTGGCAGGGGCTGACAGACATCTGGTGAACCATCCTGACTTGGTATACTTTCCTTGTTGTTTGCTGCCTTTATTTTTTTTAAGTCTATACACAAAGCATGCTTCCAGAGGACTCAACAGGTCACCCATGGGAAGATGTCAAGCATATCTGGGAGTCCCTGTCATCCAGGTATTCACTTGTGAGTTTCTAAACATAGGAGGTAACATCAGGAAGCAAAAGTCATCTTCACAGCAGGATGTTTATCAATGAACTGACCACGCATGAAGTTCCCACTCACACATCACTCCCCACTTACCAAAGGGTATATCTCTGCCTATCACATCCATGTCTGTTTGTGAGATGGCAGCATTGCAGATGTGACCACCCGGCAATATAACACAAACTGATTATAAGCTTCTGCACAGAGACCGGCGAATGCAAACGCCCTGGGGCAGAGCAGGCAGGACCTAAAGCAGTCACTGGTTTTTATGGTTAATGTTTAAGGCCATTTCTCGTGGGCAGACACTTGCACTGAATCCTGTTAGGGCATACCCCAAAGATTCATACAGCCTGCAGGGAAAGAAACACAACAGACACAGGGGACTCCATTTTTGGATACAAAGTGTTCTGGATATTTCTTCTTTTTCTTTCAAAAGTGGAAAAATCTTTACTACTTTTTGTGATTCTAAATGTGATACACTTGTTGTAAAAACCCTTTTATTTTATTTATTTTGAGAGAGAGTGCATGCGCATGTATGCAAGTTGGGGAGGAGCAGAGAGAGTGGAAGAGAGAGAATCCCAAGCAGCCTCTGAGCTGTCAGCGCGGAGTCTGACTCAGTCTCACAAGTGAGATCACGACCTGAGCTAAGATCAAGAGTCAGACACTTAACCGATTGAGCCACCCAGGCGCCCCTGCAAAAAAACCTCTCTGAACCATCATGGAGGAAAGGAACATCTGAATGACAAGCCAGTCTTGTCACATCCACCAGCAATGGCCACTCAACAGCTTGGTGTACTTCTCATCCAGTGTCTAAAGTTTTTGAGCTTTTTTATTTTTCCTGAAACCTGTTTTGTTTTTTTTTTCACTGAACAGTACATGTAGAAGTCAACAACCAGGCTCTCTGACTCTGTAGCTCATGCCCTGTCTCTGACACCAGGCTGTGTGCCTTCAGAAGAAAGGACCAGAACCGGGAAACAAAATTTTCAGAGTTGCAGTTCAGCTCAACATAAAGAAAGAATGTTCTAACAGTGAGAGCTTCCCAGGAAGGGATGGCTCATCAGTGAGTTGTCCACCACGGGAAGAATTTGATGAGATGCTGAACTTATACAAACCAGAGAAAAGACTCAAATGTTGGAGAAAGACTACATGGCCTTGAAGGCCCCGCCAAGCACTAGGATTGTGTGATTCTACGGTTATAAGATGATATGCTTGTCCATACAGCCAGCTCTAAAATGGTGAAAATCCAGTTCTGAGGACCTAAGCCTTTAACTTGAGGACTCCTGATAGGCACGTAGTAATTTGCGTAAAGAACATGCTTTTCTTTTCACGAGGGCTAGCCTATTTCATCTACCCCTGTAATTTTCTCCTTGCCCCAGCTGTGAGCAAAGTTTACTTCTCAATGTTGTATTTGCTTTATTTGTCAAGGGCCAGAAAGCACATGGAATGCTGCCTCCCAGGGAACTCACAACGTGGGTCCATGTGAGGCAATGCAGCCTGGGAGTTTTGTGCGTTCTGAACATACACCGGTGCCACACAGAAGATTTTTCCAGTCCTCTGGTTGTCCATGAGTCACTCAATGCCCACGTAGTCTGATTTGTTAACTCGTGCTCAAACACACACACCCCTCCGATGCCCACTGCCAAGGCCCCCTGGGGAGGCATCTTGTTCCCATGCAGGGCCCAGGTGGCTGTCTGAGAGGCAGAGCCATAGCTGAATGGCATGACCCAGAAATCAGGTGGTAAAACCTAGGCGTGCCAGCAATGCCCCCTGCCTCCTCAGCACCTTCTCTATTAGGTTCTGTCACAGTGCCTGGCTATCCCTCCTTTGCCACCCCATTCCTGTGGGTTACCACATCTTCCCTCTTGGGAGTGGGGCATTTAAAAATTAGAGAAGTTTTTTTTTTTTTGTAATTTATATACACAATGGAATACTACGTGGCAATGAGAAAGAATGAAATATGGCCTTTTGTAGCAACGTGGATGGAACTGGAGAGTGTTATGCTAAGTGAAATAAGTCATACAGAGAAGGACAGATTCTGTATGTTTTCACTCCTATGTGGATCCTGAGAAACTTAACAGAAGACCATGGGGGAGGGGAAGGGAAAAAAAATGGTTAGAGAGGGAGGGAGCCAAAACATAAGAGACTCCTAAAAACTGGGAACAAACTGAGGGTTTATGGGGGGTGGGAGGGAGGGGTGGGTGGGTGATGGGTATTGAGGAGGGCACCTGTTGGGATGAGCACTGGGTGTTGTATGGAAACCAATTTGACAATAAATTTCATATTAAAAAATAATAAAAATAAAAATTAGAGAAGTAAAATGTGCTCATTTTGAAAATCACTGAAAATCAGATATGCAAAAATCAATGAAAACCACTGTCAGAGTGGCCTCTTTTAATACTTTGTGGTCTGTTGCGGCTTTTCTGTCCCTTTAGTAGAACATCCCCATGATCCAGATGGTCATCCTTCCATATCCCTTACTGCACAGTTCAGTGCGAAGTGACATTTAACTGAGCCTCATGTTGGATAGGGACAGTGCAAGGTGTTCACAAACCAAGAGAACCGAACTCAGGCCCCTGGTCTACTGAGGAAGGTATTTCTGCTGTAAGAATGACACGAACAGCTGCCACATAGTGAGAGTGATTCTGTGCCAGACACAGTGCTCAGCATTCTACCAACATCATCTCATTTAATGCTCACAAGGATCCTTGAGGTGGGATGCCCTCTCCATCTTAGGGATGAGAAAACTGAGGCTTGGAGAGCTGGATGGTCCTCTATCCTGCCGGTAAGGAGCAGAGCAGGAACTTGACCTAGGGGTAAGGGGTGGTCTGACTCCAGACTTTGCACACCTTTACCAGGGGAAGCATGAGCAATGATTAATGGCAGTTCGTTAGGAACACATTTACTCTGGGGAGGGGACCAAGGGGAGCAGGGTCTCCCAAGCAGAGTTTCCCTGGAATCATCAGGGTGGCAACGTGGGGAAGGACATTCAGGTGGAGAGAGCGACCCAAGGAAATAGAAACACAGCCCCGAAGCAGTTGAGTATCCAGGGAACTAGACAGACCTCATGTCTTCTCACCATGATAAATCTTTAATAAACAATGAAGAAGTAATTCACGCTTTCTTCTAATTAAAAGTAATTCATGATTTCTTCTGAATTAAAAGGTAATTCATAATTTCTTCTAATTAAAATACACTTAAGAATGTATGGGCATCCAACAGAGGCTTTGCTAAGAAACAAAAATTCAGCCTACAAAGGATTAAGACACAAATCCTCCCCACCCTGTCTAGAAAGGGAACATGCTAAATCTCTAAAACCTTGCAGGAAATGAAGTAAACAAACTACCTCCTTTCCTTCAGGACAGTATTATTTTTTAATTAAATGAGAAATAATACACATATTCTCCTTGTTAAAACAAAAAATCCTACAAATAAAAGAGATCTTTGGTCTTGGCTTACTCCATGGGGCTTACTCAGTAAATCACCACTGTTAGGAATTCAGAGTATATGTATCCGTGCCTTTTTCTATGTGTTTGTACACACGAAGGCATATGTATCAAAAACATCATTGTTTGGTGTGTGTGTTTACATAAATGGTTATACAGCTTGCTTTTTACTTTATAATACATCTTAGAGCTCTGTCCGTGTCATTTAGATCCAGCCCCTTTTAATGGCTGCATCATATTCCATATTAGGGATATGGCCCATTGATATATGCTCCATTGATAGGCACTTAGATCATTTCTAATTCAGCAGGATTATAAACAGTGCTGTGGTGAGCAACCTTATATGTGCCTCACCGCATGCATGGTGACTATTTCTCTAGGATAGACACCAAGAAATGGAGCTCTTAGATTTTACAATATGCACATTACAATTTTTTGATCCTCCCAAGTTGCCCTCCAAAGTAGAATTCCCAAGTTTTAGTCCCCCCACCCCGGCAGTTTCTGTTTAGAATGGTGAGAATCTCAGGAAGGAAGGTGGCTGGAATGAGGAGAGAGATATTTTAAGTGGCATATTTGATATCATAATAAAATAGTTATTTCAAAGAATAGCTGTTTTCATATTGTAAACTAGATAAAGTAGAGCTGGACAAAATCTTGGCTCGGGGTATTACACAAAAGGAAGACTCTCAAAGAGGAGGCCAGGCCCTGCTCTTCAAGAATCTCTGGTGAGGGGTGGTTACAGGATAGGATGGGCATGTTTCCTACATGGAAGTAAATGTTTGAAAACAACAACAAAACCCCAGGGGCGCCTGGGTGGCTCAGTCGGTTAAGCGGTTAAGCGTCAACTTCAGCTCAGGTCATAATCTCATGGTTTGTGAGTTTGAGCCCCATGTGGGGCTCTGTACTGACAGCTCGGAACCTGGAGCCTGCTTCGGATTCTGTGTCTCCTTCTCTCTCTGCCCCTCCTCCACTTGTGCTCTGTCTCTCTCTGTCTATCAAAAATAAATCTAAAAAAAAAAAAATTAAAAAACAAAACAAAACCCAGAGCCCTGTTAGGATTCGGAATAGGGACTGGGAAGAAGGGGATGGGGTCGGCATACTAGGCTCTCCTCCCCTAGGCCTGCTCCTGGTCTCCAGGCCACCTGTTTTAGGAGACAAATCTGGTCACCGTCAAAACCACAGCATGGAGCATAAATTTGCTGGGGCCAAAGGCAGGGCTGCTGCTCTGACCTCTCAAATCGCTCCTAGGGTCAAACACTCTGGCCCAGCCAGTGTGAGTGAAGAAGGTTTGCCCAGCCTGGAGGGCCCAGAGTTTCAGGGGCCAGATGCAGTTCCTTGGTAAAAGCTGCCTCTGTGGACGAGGGTGGTTAGAAAGGTGCTTTTACTGTGGCTTTTAATGCGTTAATGGTATATGAAGGAGGAGACAACCCTTCAGAATGGAGCCCCGCTCTGCTCCCAAGTGTGCACCAATTAAGATGATTACTGGTTTCCTTACAACACAAATACTAATGGCCTGTCACACTGTGGCATATTTTTCTTGGTAACCTTCAACTTGGAATGATTAATATGGCTCCTGTGGCAAGGCTCATATGCACAAAGGCGGAAAATGGGGGTGGGGGGTGCCCAGCTCTGACAACTGCACATCCAATGAGGCAGACATCTGTGAAAACAAGTTCTGGAGGACCGTGGCTGTGGTGGTGGGGCATGGCCACGATCAGTGGGGGAGAATGTCCCGGGAATGCTCCGCGGAGCTAGAATTAGGGCTAGCTATGTGACACTACAAAGGTCCCCTTTCCCTCTCTGGGCCTCAGTTCCTCACCTCCTTGTTAAATGGGGTGGTAATCCCTTTCCTGCCTTCCAGGCAGCATGTTTGTATAAGGGTGCTTAAAGATGCTGAGTCGGGGGGGGGGGGGCACCTGGGTGGCTCAGACTGTTAAGCATCCGACTCCTGATTTTGGCTGAGGTCATGACATCACAGTTTGTGAGACCGAGTCCTGTGTTGGGCTCTATATCGACAACTCGGAGCCTGCTTGGGATTCTCTCTCTCTCTCAATCTCTCTCTCTCTCTCTCTCTCTGCCCTGCCCCCGCCCATGTACCTGTGCTCACTCTCTCTCTCAAAATAAATAAATAAACATTAAAAAGATGCAGAGTGGGAACATCATTCTCATTGTCACTAGTAAAAATGAAAGGGCAGGAGAGGCACACAAGACAGGAGAGGGTGCACAGCACAGCGGCTAAGAGCATGGCTCCAAAGTCTGGCCGACTGAGGTCAAACGCCTAGCTTTTCCACAGTAAATTTCTGTAAGCCTCAGTTTCCTCATCTGAAAAATGGGGATAACATAGGCCCTTCTTTCTTAGGGTGCTGGAATGAAATGAGATGTATGCGGAGTGTTCGGCAAGCCCAGTGTCTGAGGACAGACTGAGCATCAATACTGTCGGCCACAGTTATTATCATTGTCAATGTTACACCAAGCCAGGAAGAATGGCATCAGCCTTGAAGCTCCCAGGGAAACCCTACCTCCCCAATTCACGTTTTGTAGGCACAGTTCCCCCCATAAAGAACACTTCACATTCCATTTCTTTCACGTAATCGAGGCCAGAGAGGGCAACCCAGTTACCCTCAACAGAATTCCTTCCCAGTGCTCCATGCGTTTTATTCAGCAAGAGAAATGGTAAAGACTGCTCCTATCTGGTCTTTTCAGAAATATGAACTGCTAGGTAGAGGCACCAACACCTCACAGATGCTTTGGGTCCAATATTCAGCAATTAATGAGGATGTAGTCAGGGGAGGCTCCCCTAACCATTCCTCCCCATTCCATTCATCTTATGTAATTAAAGCACAGTGCAAACAGGGTCTCAAAGCCTTCTCTCTCAACTCAGTCATCACCCCTAAGTCCTCAGTTCATAGGGGGAGCAGACCCTATGGGATGCCTCAAGGGTCCTAGGATGAAGAGCAGAACGGGGGCTGACATGCTTCCGGGGCCAGGCAGCTGACAGATGTGTATGAAATGAGCCAGATGGAAACCCACAAACCCAACTGGGGCTGCGGGCCCAGAGATGATATCAGGAGGACCACAGTACCAGAGTTTTATGGGAATTCTCCCAACTTCCAACTACTGACAATTCAATCATATTTTAAAATTATTTTGAAGGCCTAGTAAGCAGGTCTGTGGGGCTGTATCCAGCACCTTGAAAGGAACATAAAACTCTTCAAAGCCAGAAATTTATGACCTAGAGCAAAGGAGGAGTAATTTACCAAATGGAGTTCTTTAAACCAAAGGAGTTTAATGGATCAGAAAAAAGACAATAAAAGCCACCTGTAATTCTACTACCCAAACCACTACTAAATTTTATGCTTTCAAGCATTTAAAAAAATATGTATGTTTACAGATGTTTTGCATGGTTCTATATTTAATAGGAATGGGCTCAGCTGTACCTACCAATTTGTCACCTTTCTTTCCCTGCACTCGTCTCTGCAATCATCTCTGCATACTGCCCTCTTCAGGCAGCTCTGCACAGCACACCCTCTTCCTCCTCAAAATGTGCTTAATGGGCAGCTTCTCTGGGATGCACTGAGCCAAAGTTTCTCAAGTTGAAGTCATGAACAGTACTTTAAAAGAAACAAACTACTGTGGGCGCCTCCATAAACACACCCAGGAATTTACTTGAGAAATATCAGCCAGATCAGCCAAGGTTTCTTTCTTTTTTTTTTTAATTAAAAAAAATTTGTTTTAAGTTATTTATTTATTTATGAGAGAGAGAGAGACAGCACAAGTGCGGGAGGGGCCGAAAGGGAGAGGGAGACACAGAATCTGAAGGAGGCTCCAGGCTCTGAGCTGTCAGCACAGAGCCTGACACGGGGCTCGAACTCACAAACCGTGAGATCACGACCTGAGCTGAAGTCGGACCAGCCACTCAGGTGCCCCAGATCAGCCAAGGTTTCACTGTCCTCCAAGTGCGAATTTTCACTGCAAAGAGTAGCATCTTTATAGTTGCTAAAATAATTTTTTAAAAGATTAAAAATCAAAATGAAAAGGCCAATTAAAAAACTCCCTAACTCTTGGATCCACTGAACCCCAGTGGAGAAACACTGGTGTAAGGCACAGTAATCGGTCCCTCAGGACCCAAGGTCCTTTAGAGCTGAGCCTGTGAATCTTCTCTTTGGGAGCCCACCGCCTGACCGTTCTTCACTGCAAGCCCGAGAGCTTAGCAACCACAGAGGCCACTGTTTTTCACCCATACACACTGGGGCCCTGGACCGAAAGCCAGATTCTCCTCCCATCTTTGGGGGGTTGGCGGGAGGCTATACTTTAAATTATTTTCCCCATCGGGCTCTTGGGCAAGACTGCTTTTGAAAAAAGTTTTCACTATTGAAAAAAGGAAACAAAAAAACAGAAAATCACAGAGGTAGGCCATTCTCCTCATTCCACAGATGGTTAGATGATGCTCTGGAGAGAGGCAGGGCCTGTGACAGACGGGCATGAGGACACAGGTTTTTCAATAGGGAGACGCTCCCTCTGTCTGCCCCACGTTCGCCGCCTCAGATTCCTCCCCCAGGCCCTTTCTCCTCCCACACCAACGAGGCCTCCCAGCATTCCGGTCCACCCTGAAATAAGCATCAGCTCCTTCAGTTTTCAAGGGTTCCCTATGTATTTCCTGTCACGTGTAGATGGTAAGACATAAAACTTGAGGGGTCATCTGTGCAGCATGGGGGAGTCTCCAGTTGAACCTGGCAGCATCTCAGACGTGTGTAGCTGACGGCCTCCGGCATATTCGAGGGAGGGGGATGGCCTAGTTGGCAGGTCTGTAAATGCAGACTTAATCTTCTTAAGCTTAAGCTGGAGACACCTTTGTGATGCCATAGAAAGAAGAAATGAATTCAACTTCAGGATCCATTCCCGTTCTAAACATTAGAACAGAGGCTTCCAGGAAACGAAGGCTCTGAGTCTTGTGGCCAAACATCTGAGGGTGGCAGTAACGTGCTAGGTCTGCGACCCAGAAAGATCTGTGGGGTGGGAGTGGTCCTTGGTATGGACCTGGGTTCCAGGGCTGAGTGAGTCTGGCCTCAGACTTGTTGTATGACCTTAAACCACTTATTTCTTCTTCCTGGGCCTCGATTTCCTGATCCCTGAAATGTGGCTACTACCACATAGCTGAGTTCGCTGGGTTACAGTGAGAACAGAAATGAGGGATAGTGTCTGGAGTCAGGGTGACATGTCTGTCACGAAACACCTGCATTTCAGTTGCCTTATCTGCCAAAGGACAGCAAACCAAGTTATTCATGCTGGGAGGAGTAGAGAGGTATCAGAGAGTTAGGACACCAAAAGATCGATTCTTTGATACACAGTAGTGGCTATTGCCTCAAACACATCACTTTTAGCAAGTGCTCACAGAACCAGCAAGCTTTCAAGGCATCCCCCTCCCCTCCCCGTGCCCTTGACCTTCAACTGCTCACTCTCCAGCAGCAGAGGCAAGTGCCAGGCCTGAAACCATACCGACCAAACAGTGAGCGTCCACTTTGCAGGCGTGCCCCCAAGCTGCACGACCCCAGGAGAGGGAGACCAGCCTGGGCTGGCGCATCAGAGAAGCCTTCTCGGAGGTGAAAGACCTGACCCATTTGGGCCTCGGAGGCTGACGAGGAATGTGAAGAGGCAGAGAAACAGAAGTACAAATGGCTGTGGAGGGAAGTGTGTGAGGAAACAGGGGGGTGCTGGGGGCTGAGAGTGGACAGGCAGGTCGGACTCTGTGCCCTGTGAGGGCAGACACCTGTCTCGGACCCTTCATCTGTATTGCTCCCTAGCCCTACGGAGCACTGGAGAGACTGTCTGCGCCCAATGCATCTTTAGGAGGATCCAACTCTATCACGCATGTCCTAATTTGGCACAATCTACTACCAGTACCATAACTTGACCATCTGGTCGGGGAGATGAGAAGTAGGCCAGCAACAACAATGCCTAACTTCTCAGGAGGACGTGGAGTACAGAAGTACAGATGACAGCACCCACGACTGGAGGCGTTCATACAGGGACAGGGTCACAGGGATATACCGGGGGTCCCGCACCACGCCCGTGCCGCGAGCTCCACGAGCCGTAATACCATCGTTTTCTCTCCCATCCAGGGCCCAGCAAATGTGTGACTGTCATTATGATAAGGAGATACTAGACACAAAGCTGTGTGTTTTCTCTGAGGGTGAGGCTGAGGGCACCCCATCCATACTGGGTCACATGGAGACTTAGGAAACATAAATCACGGTAGGGAATGGAATCTGGCTCTCTGTGTGGCCACTAAGGGGCTGGGAGTGAGTCTGGACTTTGGCCAATGGGAAGTAGAGGAGGGCATGCCAGGTAGAGAAATCTCCCCTCCTCTGGTCCATGTGCAAGGACTACTCCCTGATGCTGTTCCTCCCTGCAACCTATGGAGGGGCCCCCCTATTCCCACTGAGAGTACTTGCCTGCCCACGAGGGAGCTTCCTGTGTGGTGGAAGCCTCTGCTGTAACTGCCTCTTGTTTCTGGCTCCTTCTCCCTTTTTACCCTCACCCTCACAGTCTTGGGCTTGCTCCTCCCAAGGAGTGTTAACGCCTTAATCATTGCTTAGGACCCATTTTTGAGAGGGCGGAGGCAAAGTAAGACAAAGAAGAACCATACGTTCGCTTCCACTTGTAGCATAAAATAAGTCATTCACGAGCACGGGGGCTTTAGGAGTTGTCAGTAACAGAACAACCTGCGTGCAGCACACCTTGTGACATCCCAACCCACGGTGTCCCGACACTATAGAAGAGAATGAGAGACGAGAATACATAGCACCGGGAGGGCTTGATTCAAGTCCTCCAAGGTGCTCTTGTATATCTGTTCATTAATGCAACAGGCATTTAATGATGTTGCTATGAGCCTGGCATGGTGTGGGGTGCCAGGGATGCAGGGGTAACTAAGACATGGTCCACAGCCTCAGGGAACTTACAGTTGAGTAGGAAAGTCGACATGGAAATGCTGGGGTGGGCGCTATGCGTGAGCTGGGTTATTTTGGGAGGGGGGTGAAAGGAGGTTAAGGCTCCTCACTATCTTGCCTGAGGACAAGACAATGGGGGTTAGAGATGGCTTCCCTGAGCGTGGTCCAGAAGGGTGAACAGGAGATTGTCCCACTCCTCTGGGTGAGGTGGAGAGGGCTTCCCCTGTAAGAACCTTTTGCCAGGGACCTGGTGAATGAATAAATCAAATGTGGTGGGATGATATTTAAATAAATCTCGGGGAGCAGCAGTGGTGGTACCATTGTTTTCTTTGCTCACAACCCCTGCCCCCCTCCCTTGACTACCACCAACACTCTCAAAACAACCCAAACAAAAACACCAAGGCCACAGAGATAAAAGCCATAACCAACATCAGAAAACAAACAAACAAACAAAAAGTTCCTGGGAAAGCTGAGGCTCTGACATAAACAATACATTTGGAAGAACACCTCCTCCGTAAGCGTCGAGCCCCCACGGCCATCACCGTTACCCACAGCTAAACAGGCCTGGGCTCAGGGAGTGATCAGAGAGGAGAGGGGGAGGTCAGAGCTGGTGAGGGTCCCTGCATCCAAGTGTTGCTTTCAGATGACAGAGCTCGAGACAGAAAATCCCATTTAAAAATATATTTTAATGTTTATTAATTTATTTTGAGAGAGAGAGGAAGAGAGAGAGAGAGAATCCCAAGCAGGCTCTGTACTGCCAGCTCAGAGCCCAACGCCGGGCTCAAACTCATGAACTGGGAGATCATGACCTGAGCTGAAATCAAGAGTCAGACGCTTAACCAACTCAGCCACCCAGGTGCCCGGGAAATCCCCCTTTTTTAAAACAAGTTTATATTTTGCCTACCTGAGTGAAATTTTTTATGTCCCGATGCAAGACTTTGGTGTGACCAAAGCTTTCTTAAGCCCAAAAAACGTAAATAAAATGTCCTAAGCAGCTCCTATGGGAGTTTGGTCCTCTGAAATCCAGCAAGAAAACACTAAATGGCAGCACAGCTGTCACTTGGTGGCTGTGTTCAGGCACTTGGCAGGGCTCAGGGCTCCCCATCACCTTACTGCATTTGGTCAGCCCACATTCACATGCCTGCCAGTGTCTCTGCCACTCAACTCGAGCTCTCCCCAATCAATGCTAACCATTTACAAGGCTTCATAGCATGAAGTGCCACTTCATGAACAGATACATAATTGGTGTAATTTGAAAAATGGCAGGTGACAGGGTCAGGTCCAAGGCCAATTCCTTTCTGCTGCCTGACTGATGGGCAAGGTCTCTGGGGGCAGGGACCAGAGAAATGGCAGAATGTAGTGGGGAGGACCTGGGGCCCACTCATCTCAGGGGAGCTCCCAGCCCTACCACTCACTAGCTGTGTGATCTCTGCCAAGTCACTTCACCTCTCCAGCCTCAGGGTCTGCATGTGCAAAATGTGGCTCATACGATCCCCACCTCACAGGGTGGCTGTGAATTACTACCGAGACACGAGTACAAACCACTTAGTACTGAGCCTGGCACACAGTAAGCACTCAGCTGAAGACCAGGAGCCCCAAGTTAGCAAGTGAACTTAATGTCCACCTGGGGAGGAGGGCTGGTCAGCGCTCACAGAACTGTTCCCATCAGAGAGGGCTGTGTTGAATTCGCCAGACATCTGTGCCACAGACTGAGCCACATGGATGTGGTTAAAGTCGTCTGCAAGCATGTTGTGACCCGAGACCAGCCAAGGCCTTTTGTGTTGCATGCACACTTGGGGAAGTCAGCCAATCAAATAATATTCCTACAAATGTGTTCTCAGGTTCTGGTGTTTTGTCCCCTCCCCTTGAAGGATGTCCAGTCTCTCAGCTCTCAGTTCCTGCACAATGCTGGCAGAAACTCTCTCAACAAAAGTCTGGAAGCCAGCAGTAGTTACTTGGTAGACCAGACTGCAGTAAGCCGATGCTACTTGGCCCAGCTGGAGCAGAGAGAATAGATGAGTGAACATGTCCGAGAGCCCACAGCTAGCTCCTTCGGAGGAGCGCACTGAACCTGTTAGCAGGAGCTCTGATGTTGAGTTCTGAAAGCTACTGAGGTATTTGGTATTAAATTATAACATGAAAATAGCTGCTAATTATCATCCTCTGCCTAGTTAGGTAAAGAAAAACGTGCTTGCCAGGGAAGCAAAAATAAAAGAAGTCCATAAATCTTTCTTTTTTTTTTTTTTAATGCTTATTTATTTTTGAGAGAGAGACAGAGCATGAGCAGGGACAGGCAGAGAGAAAGGGAGGGAGAGAGAATCCCAAGCAGGCTCCACGCTGTCAGCATGGAGCCCAATGCGGGGCTCGACTCATGAACTGTGAGATCATGACCTGAGCTGCGATCAAGAGTTGGATGTTCAACTGACTGAGCCACCCAGGCGCTCCAAGAAGTCCACACATCTTAAAAACTAAAGGGAAAGGAGTTGTTACTGCCACAGAAATGCGCAAATGCTACAAATCAGGGCTCCTCACCTTCACTCCATCTGGTTGTTAACTTTTACCAGCACGCTCCTGGCTATTTCCTTTGGTTTTAGCTGTTACAAACAACACTACAGCAAACACCCATGTCCACACAGACAGAATTTTCTGTGATGTTCTGTCTCCGTGCTGTCCTACGTGGTAGTCACTAGTCATGTGAGCCTATGGAACACGTGGAATGTGTCTTGTGTGAAGGAGAACCTGAATTTTTAACTTTACTGAATTTTAATCTAAACTCCAACAGCCATATGTTGTGGGTGGCTGCTCCATTAGCACAGCTCTAGGGGTTTGGGAACAACTGTGGCTTATGGTTCTTCTATAATTGATAATTATGGTGACCAGAGAGCTCTGATTTCAAGTATTCTGTTCCCACTGACCCATAAACATTGACATTCTGGAATTTCTTAAATGTCTGGAAATTCTGATATTTTAAGAATTTCAATTACATCCTCCCAGACTGCATTTCCTACCTAGACTCTTCTGTCAGATTATGTCCCCTTAGGGACTAGAAATATTGAGCTCCCAGCTCAGCAGAGAAGCAGAGGTCTGTCACTCGAGGGGTACAGTCTGCCAAAAATCACTACAATCAGTCTATTACTGATAACACCATCCTGCCTCTGTGCTTTTGCTTATGCTATTCTCTTAGTCCAGGGAACCCCTTCACTAGGCAGGGAGGCCTCCTCTAGGAAGCCCTCCCTGATTATTCCCTTTTAGAATTAAAGACTTCATGCTCTGTGTGACCACTAAACATGGCTCATGGCTCAGACGAGAGCCTTAAGTCACCACCTAGGACCTACTTAACCCCTATTTTAAATAAAATTTGAATAACTTTAATACTGGATTTCTTACCCCCAAGGTTTATTTGAAATAACAAATTAGGAAGGAAAAGGCTCATAAGGACAGAAACACTGGAGGTGACAAGAAGTAAAAATCATCTAGGAGTTATGCAGTATAGAAGAAGATTTTTAGAAAAATATATAAATTCCAAACCTGGGCTTCTGAAAATTAAGATATTGGGTCATTTCCCAATGGAAAAGGAAAGGGCAAAGGATACCTTTTCCAGACCTCAGTAGTTCTTGAGGGTAGGCAGGGCTGTAGGAAATAAATGATATTCATTAAGACAACTATAAGGCATCAAATGCTAACTCTAAACACTGGGGAAGAGGTGAGGAAAGTCATCCTAAAGTTGTAGGATTTAAAGGTTGACAGGATTTTAGAAGTCATCCATACTTTATCGATGCAGACACTGAAACCCAAAGAGATGATGCAATTTGTTTGAGGTCACAAAGCCATTTACTGGCCAGGCTGGAACCAAAGCTGGTCTACTAGTTCTCATACCAATACCTGGAAAAGTCACTTGATGAGCTTTTTTACTCCACAATGCCATTGAGTCGATGAGGCATTAATGGAGGAAGAAATAATGTATCTTCTTGACCCTGCTATGCAAACACATCTTCTCTTGTTGCTAATGATAACTGCTGAGAAAGGCTACTACCTCTCTGTACAGAAACAGGTGTCAAAAGGAAGGATGAAATGAGAGTTGGCATTTCTATCTTTACGATGAGCATGGTGCGAATAGCAAGACTTGAGGGTGATATAATAATTGAAAGAGCATTCTCTAATTGGGGTGATTAATATCCAAACTGGTATTACACACGGGCAATATATTCAGTCTCTAAGGAAAATGAAATCCCTCAAACACACAGCTGTCCATCAAGATGCAAATGGCAAAAGAGAAATAAGTGACTGATGATGCACAAATGATTTCAATGCTCTATGCATCACCAGGCATTTATTTTGGGGCTTTGGCTGTGGAGAAAGAATAATAGGATTGATCTAAGGCAGTTATAAACCACCACTGATAGATAAATATACATCTTCTTGCTCTACGAAGGAGCAGGTATTCAGAACAAGGTGGTTCACACAGACAGACAGCTCTTTAAATGATACCTTGCAATTACATTGCAGCCTTCCAGCAGATAATAAACCTTCAGTGTCTTGAATAATTTAAAATTTTCCAGCGGCATGAAGGTTGAAGGGAAAGAAAATCACACTCTGCTTTGGAGGGAGGAAAAAAAAAATTCTCAGCAGATCAACTGTGGGAATTCTGGCAGAAAAATGCCCAGTTTTTTCATTTGTTTTTCTGAAAGGTGGATATAATCGTCCCGGCTCAATCTGGTCCCTGATTTTCAAAGTCAAGGAGCCAAGAGTGAATGGATCCATGAGAAATAAATCAGAAAACGTAAGGCATTAAATCTTTACATGTTATCACTACTATCACAAAGGTGGTAATATGTAATACTGCATTATTCTGGATCCAAAGAAACTTGAGTTTGGATCCCAACTCAACCACTAACTTGCTGTATGAACTTGATCTTTCTCATTCTGTTTCATCATCTGTAGTATCAGGACAATAACGCCAATCATAGGATTCAGTGAGATCATGTATTAACAGTTCCAGCACATATTAAATGTTAACAAGCAATGGCGTCAATTATTATTGTCAAAAATTATTATTATTCATAATGATGGTTTAAGTTTTGAGGGTCTTCAAGGTGTAACTACAAAGGAGGATGAAGGAAAAAAAAAGGACAGATGAACACAGAGCTTCATATCAAGGAACGTTATAGTATCCAGGTTAATGCTTATGGTAGAGTTAATCTCGGTCACTCCGAACCAGCCACTGTTCTAATCCCTCTATAAGCAATATCTCCATCAATCTGCACAGCTCTTTACGGGAGTAGCCTAATTTTACTCATTGAGACACAGAGAGATTAAGTGTTAGTTCAATGTCACCCTATTGTCTGACTCTAGAGCTAGATAGTCCTGAGAACCCAAGGATTCAAAGCCCAAACAACTTAAGGTTTAAGTTTAACATTTAGTTTCTTTTTTCAAAATAATTTGCACAAGGACAATTTTATGCTGCTACAAAAACAACATCATCTATAAGGGAGTCGATATCGTGTCATAAAAGTGGATCTGTCAAGGTGGGCTTTTGTAATTAAGTTCACTGTAGACACTGATGAACATCCAAAGAAATTGTCATGAGAGCCAATGCCTTTGTGAGATGCCTAAGAATGCTGTTGAGTCCTGTTGCGAGTCTGTACTGTATGTGCTGTGTTAGCAGCTAGCTCGAACGCTAAAGTGGGGTGGATGTTCAACTGTACCGGTTGGGAAATGTATTCAAGGACGAGCTTTGGTGCACATTTGGCTCACACAGTAAGTCAGGGAAGGGTGGGGAAAAAAAAGGGACATAACCAGGGTGTCTATACCTGCCGCTGTAGCCTTGCCCTTTGGGCACAGTGGATGGTCGGGCCAGCAGTAGCATACCCACTGGAAACAGCCTGGATTGGGAGATAGGGCTGTGTTCCTGACTTATGCAGGTGCCTGATAGCTTGTGGGGGGTGTGCCCAGCCAGCAGCAGATGTTCCTGAATGGGAGCAGCACTTTGTCATGAACCAGCCAAATGACTGAAGTGCCCGGTGGGTTTCCACTTCTCATTTCTAAAATGTGCAGGCTAGGTAGAGATTCCTGAAAGTAGAGCAGAAATTCCCTAAACTCTGAAGTCGTGCTGCCTGGAAACACTAGGCTTCTTACCATCAGTGGAAAGCCTTGATTTCTTCCAGATTTAAAAATAGATTTTGCGTGTGGGTAACTTGCAAATGCCTGAACTTGAGGTTTTGCATGTGGAGAGCTCCCTAAGAGATAGGATCCGTGGGAGTGTGGAAGAAATATTTAAAAATAAAGGTGGAAATGTGAATAGAATTGGAGTGTCTGTTCTTGAACTTACTCTACGACCACATTTTTTAGAAATTTATCTTGTACTGGAAGGAACTTGCGGGTGGAGATACAAACAAGGTCTTCTAAAACCCAGAGGGAGCCGTGGGAAGATCAGGGCAGAAATAAACCGGGCTGACGGATGTTGTAGGGCGGAATGATTTTAATTCAATATGAGGAAATGCTTTCTCAAGAGCTGCCCAGTTAATCGTGACACAGCAGGGCAGACCTGGCACAGGAGCACAGAGGTGGCCATCAGCATTGCTGACCTAGCCTCATGACACTCTTGCAACAAACCTAAGCAGGTGAGTACACTGAGCTGAAAGAAACAAAACCAGGGTGGCCTTGATTTGAGCTTTTCTATTTCCAAAGCCATGAGTGTGGTTAGAAGTGGGCTGATATCAAGGAAGCACTTTGGGGGCAAAAACTGTTCGTGGGTGAGTTTTAAATGTCCCAGGAAAGGCCAGAAATCCATACCCTGGAGAACAGGGCTTTGAAGTCAGGTGTCCCCAGGTTGGACGGGATGTTGGTCTACCCCAGAAAAGAGAAGGCAGGGGGCTTCTGACTGAGGACCAGGCAGGCACCCAAGTGCATTCTCACATCAAAAGAATTTTTTTTTTTTTTTTTTTTACTGGATGTTTCAGGAGGAATTTCCTCCATGCCTGCTGCACTTAGAGTTATGAGCTCGGTTGGGGCCTCAAACAGGTGATTATGGTAATTTAGAGAGAAAGTACCAAGCCATTTCTGTCACAAGGCCATTCCAGCTTGAAAATAATAGTGCCTCCTCGTATTTATAGAGTGCTGAATACTTTCCAAAGCCCTTTCCCATTTATTATCTCATTTGATCCTGACAATGGGGCCAGAGATGTGGGTTGTGGCTCTGGTGCAGGGCTTTGAATGAGGGCTTTACCCTCTCAGGTCTTCAGTTTCCCAATGGTGGTCCTGGGACCGCCTGCATCAGAATCTCCAGAGAGCTGGACAGAGTGCAGATTCCCGGGCTTCACCCAGACTAAGAACCTGGATGTCTGCAGGGTGGGGCCCCGCAATCTGCACGCTAAACATACTTCGCAGGTGACTCTTCTGCACACCAGAATTTGAGAACCCCTGCTCCAGCATTTTATACCTCCTCAGCAAGGAGATCTCGTCATATGAAACACACACACTCAGCAACTAAAAAAAATCCTGAGAAAGTATAAAATTCTGATGAGTGGGGAGAAAACAGTCTGGTGTTGGCTGAGTGTATGTCATCATCCAGATAATAACAGCCTCTTGAGGATATAATTAGTGCCCTCAAAATTGGAATATGACTGTTTAATAATTTAAGTGAGATCATCAGGATTAATGAATAGCAGTTGAAATTAAATGTGGGACCATAAATCCACATGGCCTGCTCCAGGGAGGCAGTTATTTATGACAAGGCGTCCCAGAAAACAGGGGTCTGGCTGATACTGAACTGGTCTCCTCCCCCAAGGGCCACATGTGTTTGCACCTCATGCAGTCCAGACTATGCACACATTCACAGAAATCACCATCCAACTCTATCGCAAAGCATCTGTTTGTGATAGATGTCCTGCCATTCTTATAATCTGGTGTTTTCCAAGTCTAAACACCATTTCAACTCTAGCAAAATAGTATGAGATACTGGCTGAGAAAGCAAGATTATTGGGGCCTGCCCCAGAACCACTGACTTAGAATCTCTGCTGCTGGGCCCTGCTAACCTACATTTTAACAAGCTTCCCAGTTGATGCTTTCCCAGTTTGAAATTCCCAAAAATTTTTAATGCTTATTTATTTTTGAGAGACACAGAGACAGAGCACGAGTGGGGAAGGAGCAGAGAGAGAGGGGGACGCAGAATCCGAAGCAGGCTCCGGGCTCTGAGCTGTCAGCACAGAGCCCAACGTGGGGCTTGAACTCACAGACCGCGAGATCATGACCCGAGCCAAAGTCGGCCGCTCAACCCATTGAGCCACCCAGGCGCCCCTGACACGTTTCTGATTTTAACTAAGCCCAGTAGTAGGCCTTTGCGGTAGATGGGGTAGCTCAGCACCCATCACCCCACATCCCAGTTAATAGTAATAAGAACCACCACCACCATAATAGCATCATTAACAAGAACCATTTACTGAATGCCAATGCGTGCTGGGCCCTGCCAAACATATTGGCTCATGAGATGGGAGAGGATGGGGTAGAACTAGTTCGGCTCAGCTGGCACCACAGGCCAGCCCCCTGAATAAATCACCATGGCCATGGGGAAGGAACATCACTGGCCAGACGGCCCAGGGCCACCCCCATGGTATTAGTGACCAGCCGTCCTTGCAGGAGCACAGGCACAAACCATAGGTGAGGAGTACGTCACCAAACTCACTCTGTCTCTCATCTTCCCTCAGCCAGAAGGCAGGAAGAAAACAGGGTTTTTTGTCGACCACAAAGAATATTTACAGTCAACTCTGCTCAGGAACCAGGTCTATTTATAGGTCATTCTCATTCACTCATGAGTTCAAGCACCACTTCTTCTGTCTTACGGCAGCAGGGACAGGTTTTCCGGGAAAGGTCAGGTCTGGTCTTTCCTCCCACCTCGTTAAAATGAATCTGCTGGCTGTTGTGGAGATTCTGGGAAGGTAATTGTTAGTTTGAGTTTTACATTAACAGAGATTGGAGTGCACTTGTTCTTTGGAATATTCTAGATCATATATTCTGACAGCCTACAGGAAAAAAAAAAAAAAAACCTAACGGTTTCTGAGAAGACTGGGTACAAAGCATAGCTTTAGAATTCCCTCTGTATTCACCCTCACTGCACATTATTAGTAATGCCCAGTAAATCCCATGCATTAACAGGCATAGGACTGGAGGACATACAGTTGATGGTGGGCATTACTGCTTATTTTGAGACTCCTGGATGCTCATAAATACTGTGGGCATCTCTGAAGAGGTGGGCGCATATGAAGCAAACAAATAAAATTATTACTATTATTTTATTATTCTGGGAAGAATGAACATTTTGGACTTTCAAGAGAAGGACCTGCATGTACACAGCATCCAGAAAAGTTGGAAGAGGCAGTCTGAATCTGTTAATACTTTACAGGAACCAACGTGACTAAATCACATAAGGGGAAGAGATGTTACTATGGCCTTCCTACACGCTTATTTTTTTGTCTTATATAATGATGCAAAAGTGGCATTTTCGTGAGATCGCTCTACTTGAGATAGTAAAGCTAGAGACTGAAGAGAGCCAGAGGAGAAATTAAACTCGCAATGTCCATGAACACTAGATTGACTGCCGGTACTGCAATTTTCTCCTTTTAATTTCTGGAGTAAGTAAATCACAGGCAAGTGTGTGGACTGGGCCTTCTTGATCTTCAGAACTGTCAAGGATCACCTATTTTTGGCTAGGAAAACTGGTTACATTTTAAGTCCCCAATGTTTACAGCTGTGAAGGTGCTTCTGGATTCAAATCAAAACAAAACTGGCTCTGGAGTTGGGGGTCGCCTGACAAAAGACACGATCGAACTTTTCAGGGCCTGGAAGTTCTGCAAGGAAACTGGGAAGAATCCTCCAAGTATCTTTTTGCAATGAGCTCATTTTACAGCTGCCCGTGTGTCTGGTGTTCGCAGCAGGTTAGAGCCAATGCCTGCCTTTTTGGCCAATGTGCTTCATTAACGGGCTAGAACTTGTATTATTTAGAGAACTGGGCCAATATTTACAGTGAATGACAGCAGCAGAACATATCTATTAGACATAAGCATTTCTTTTTTTAATTTATTTTTCATTTAAAAAAATTTGTTTTAATGTTTTTATTTATTTTTGAGACAGAGAGAGAGAGCATGAGCAGGGGAGGGGCAGAGAGAGAGGGAGACACAGAATCCGAAGCAGGCTTCAGGCTCCAAGCTGTCTGCACAGAGCCCGACGCAGGGCTCGAGCTCACAGACCACGAGATCATGACCTAAGCTGAAGTCGGACACTTAACCGACGGAGCCACCCAGGCGCCCCAGCATTTCTTTTCTTTAAAAAACATTTTTATTTATTTATTTTTGAGAGAGAGACAGAGCACGAGTGGGGGAGGGACAGAGAGAGAGGGAGATACAGAATCTAAAGCAGGCTCCAGGCTCTGAGCTGTCAGCACGGAGCCTGATGCGGGGCCTGAACCCACGAACCGTGAAGAGCCACCCAGGCAGCCCTAGACATAAGCATTTCTTTACCTAAAAGCTCTGTTGTTATTTTTACCTAAAAGTCATTTTGCTCAGGAGCTGGGGTATGGAGAGGAGGTGAAGTTCTTGTACCCTGGTTTGCACTGTCTACTGAAGGTGAATTTTCCCTTAAGGCAAATGTTGGCCACTCAAGAGGCTTCCTATAAAATGAAATACAACATGTTTAAATCACTTACAACAGTGCCTGGTACCCAGTAAGTGCCACACAAGTACCATGCTGCATTACTATTATTGCTGGTATTGCCTGTTCCTTTCCTGGATACAGACCAAATCAGCCCTTTCAGCTCCCCAGCCATGGTGCTAAGTGTGAAGGATGTGAAAAGATTTGGTTGGTTTGAGCCAAATCAACTTAGGTACTGAGGAACCTCTTACTTTCATTTCGGCCTCAAATTTCATCTCCCTCAAGACCCTGAGTAAATAACAATTCATGTCAGCCCTAAGCCAAGGGCTTTCTGTGGTCCTCCTTCTGGAAGCCTTATTCCAAGGACCTCCAATAACCTGCTCTACTGGTTGTTGCTTCCCCCCACCCCCCCCCTCCCCCGCCATTATGTTTTCAAGGAAACACTAAAATAGTGGAAAGGGGTAGGTTTTAATCCTCACAAGAAAACCAGGAGAGCATCGGCAATTTAGCACAGTGGTGCTGTGCCAAGTTTTTAAAATGTAGAAGGCTCACCCACCTCAATAGAAACATCACCTTTCTGAAAATGTAATGCAGCTATTTTCCACTACAGAAACGATTCTTTCCCAAACATCAGTGTTTTTGATGCTTCAGATGCAATCTGAGCGATTTATTTGATTTTTTTTTTGCTATCTCTGTAAATCATTTATACAGTGCTTGATTCACAAAATCCTGTTTTTTTTAAAGATGCACAAAATATCCCATAAACATACTGACTCCTGCATCCTGTGTTCCTGCCAGATATCCACCAAAAGGTTTCTAGAGTTCCCTCATTATAAACTAATTGATATGCTGTAACAGCTCTAATCTTCTTAGGAGTCCTCTCCTTTGGATTCCAAGAGAGAGGCGTTGTAGATGTCAAAGATATTACAGGAGAAGAAAATCAAGAAGCCTGTGGATTTTCTTAGTTGTTAGACACCCTAGAGACTGACACTTAAGATGTGGGATTCTTAAGATTATGGAGCCCATCACGGGGAAGATCAATCCTTTCTGTCAAGTGGGATTACCAACCGAGACTGGCTTGGTCCCCCCCATATCTGTGGTTTCGCTTTCTCTGGTTTCAGGTACCTGCGGCCATCAGTGGTTCGGGAGGCTGGGGATTCTGATCACCTGTCAGAAGGTCAACAGTAGCCTGCCTCCACCTCACAGTGCCTACATATTCACCTCACTTCATCTCATCACGAGGCATTGTATCGTCTCACATCATCACAAGAAGCAGAGTGAGTAAGGCACGAGAGAGAGAGAGAGAGAGAGAGAGAGAGACTGTATTCACATAGCTTTTATTACAGTATATTGTTCTAGTTGTTCTATTTTATTATTAGTTGTTAATCACTTACTGTGCATGATTTATAAATTAAGCTATATCGCAGTTATATAGAAAAAAATATGGTAAACATGGAGTTTGGTACTATCCACGGTTTTAGGCATCCACTGGGGTTCTTAAGACATATCACCACAGATAAAGGGGGATTACTGTACTCTAAGGGCAGGTAAGCACTTTAGGCCACTTACCACCAATCTCTTTGAGCCTCAGTTTGGTCATCTGTAAGATGGAACTGTCTTTTCTGCCCTCATACTGTAGAGGGAACAGTGTTTTACATCTGGCGCGGTCACGGGAGGTGATGCTGGGCAGGCCAAAATACACACCATCATTCTACCTGCGTGGCCTGCTTTATCTTTTCCTCCCTGTGGTGTGCTCATTGGCATAGGCTCTGCCCTGCCAGGGAGGCTCACAGTTCCTTAGCTGCTAAGCTTGTCCCCGGGTCAGTTAGTTCAGGAAGAAAGCGGTAGGAACAGATCGATGTTGTGTTCTCTGGACCAGCCTCTCCAACAATACAGCTAATATTCTGGGGTCACTTGACTCCTGTCTCTATTTCACAGTTGAGTCAGAGAAGGAAAGATGTGACAGTCATTTTATAATGACAAGGGCAACTAATTGTAGAAAAGTTAAGTAACAGAAACCTGGATACAAAGTTAAATATGACTGGACGTCCACTACACAAAGTACAATATAAAGGCACTAAATGTAGAGGGATATTATCTAGCTATTAAAAAACAGATGAGTTAGCTCTATATCTTTTGACCCAAGGGATGTCTGTGATACATTAACAGGAATAAAAGGAGGAATGTGTACAGTATGATCCTTAAAAGGGAAAAAAAAAAAAAAAAAAGGAAAACAAAAAGCCATGTAAAGATTAGGGGTAAAGGTTTTAGCATCAGAATGCATGGTTTTAAAACAAAGCTCTGCTTCTTTGAGCTAAGCACATATTGGCTACTCACGTAACTTCCCTGTATCTCAGTTTTCTCATCTATAAAATGGGGATAGAAATACTACCTTTTTTAAGTAGGCAAAAGCGGTTTGAGATCATCTGAGCCCAGTGGTTTTCACACTGGGAAGGAGAGAACCCACGAGAGTGTTATGGTAATGAATGAGGGAATTCACTTAGCACAAAATAGGTGATCATTAAGTACTAGCTCTTGTTATTACATGCCGTTACATGTTAGTATTATTATGCAGAATGGTGTAGAGTAACACACACCAGACTATTAACATGTTACCTCAGCTGGAGTGGAACTAAAAGGGGATTGGGAGGGTATGAGAAAGAAAATGGAGATGAAGAGACACTGGAAACCAAAAAAAAAAAAAAAAAAAAAAAAAAATCTACAAATGGCACACAGGCATGTGGACAGATGCTCAACAGCACGTCATAGGGAAATGCAAATTAAAATGAGACCCTCCTACACACCTATGAGAATGGCAAAAATCCAGAACACTGACAAGACCAAATGCTGGCGAGGCTGTGGAACAAGAGCAGCCCCCGTTCACAGCTGGCGGGAATGCAGAACGGTACAGTCACTTTGGGAGAGTCTGGCAGCTTCTTACACAAGTAAACATACTCTTCCCATGGGAGTCCAGCAATTGTGTTCCTTGGTATTTACCTAAGTGAGCTAAAAACATGTCCACCCCAAAACCTGTACATGGATGTTTAAAACGGTTCATTCATAACTGCCTAAACCTTGCAAAAGCAACCAAGACGTCCTTCAGTTGAGGAGTAGATAATTAAACGGTGATATATCCTGATAGTGGAATATTAGTCTGCACCAAAAGGAAACAAGCTATAAGCCATAAAAAGCCATGGAGACACCTTAAGTGCATATTTCTGTGTGAAAGGAGCCAATCTGAAAAGGCTGCCTGGAGTATGATTCCAGTTATATTAGACATTCTGGAAAAGGCAAAACCATGGAGACAGCAAACAGTCGGTGGCTGCCAGGGGTTAGGGGGAGGGCAGGAGGAACAGGCACAGCACAGAGGAGTTTTAAGGTAGTGAAACTATTCAGTAGGACCCTCTAATGGTGGATATATGTCCATCATACATTTGTCCCACAGAATGTACAACGCCAAGAGTGAACCCCAATATACCACTATATACTTGGGGTGATGTGTCAACGTAGGTCCATCAATTGTCACGAATGTAACTCTGATGCAGGTGCAGGGCATTGATGGGGGCCAGGGGCTAGCTATGTGTGTGGTGGGGGTGGAGGGGTATATGGGAACTCTCTACTTTCAGCTTCACTTTGCAGTGAACCTAAAATTGATCTAAAAGGTAAAGTCTATTAAAAACCCGAGGGTGGGGGGAAAAAGCCTAAATGTTAATAGTAATTGCCTGCAGGTGATGAGGTTACAGATGGCTCTTTCTGGACTTTGCATATTTTCTCCTTCACTCCTAGCCTGGGCTCATGCTGTCCTCTCAGCCTCAAATACTCTTCACCCCATACCCCAGGAAGTAGTATCTACTGATCTCTTAGGATGGAGTTTAGCTAGAATTTTCTCTGGAAGTCTTTCCTGATCTTCTCTGTGCTCCACAGTACCTGGCTCTCCACCAAGGGTCACACACTCCATGGTCTTACAATGGTCTCTTACCTCGTCTGTCTGCCCATCTAGATGTGAGTCTTTGTGGAGAAGACTGTGTCAGCCCTGCTGTATCCCTAGCATCTAGCACAGCATCAGCAACAGTCAATTCATGAGTGTCGTTGAATATACGAAGATGAATTAAATCAGGACAAGTAAAGGGAAAAACAAAATAAGCAGTACAAAACTCATGGCAAAAGAACTGAAGCGATGCAGTGGAGGTGGGGAATAGCCACCCCAATGGTGGTGGGGTCCTGGAAGCAAATGAAGGCTGAGAGAGGAACAGATGTGGATGCTTAGGGGCAGGGGCAAGAGCGGTATGTTGAAATGCAGACCAGGGCAGGGCAGAATGGATTCCCTGATGTGCTCCCATGACTCGGCTGGTATAAGAGTGCATGTCAGAATTTATAAGTCCATCATAGGAAAGAGGACCTGACTCTGGCTTCACTGGTGAGGGTCTCTACTGTGTGAGCCAGTGGGTCCAGCAGTGTCTGTAATCCCCCCAGCACCACTCACTGCCAGGGACCCATCAATAGCTCTACAAACACCTGCTGAAGAATTCCTTCTAAGGGGGCGCCTGGGTGGCTCAGTTGGTTAAGCATCAGCTCGGGCTGTGATCTCTCAATAGTCAGATGGGAGCCCTGGGTCGGGCTCTGTGCTGACAGCGTGGAGCCTTCTTGGGATTCTCTCTCTCTCCCTCTTTCTCTGCCCCTCCCCAACTGGTGCACAGCCCTCTCCCTTTCTCTCTCAAAACAAAGAAAACAAACAAACAAACAAACAAAGACTTCCTTCTCCGTGTGTTTGTTTGTTCATTTACTGATTGGGAGTAGAGCTGAGGAAAATACTGTCAATGAGATCATACCAACGCCTTTCATTTCTGTACCTCATCATCCCAGGTAGCCCATCATTCATCCAAGGACAATAACCCTTTCCATTACTGCATACCCTATTTTTCTGCAAAACCAACACTATTTGAAAGTGGGCAGGAAAAGGAGAAAAGGAACAGAAAAATACAAATGAACAAAAAGGCCTCTGTCGTGTCTCCTAATAAAAAATCTGCCATCCGGGCAGTGCCGTCTGGAGGCAGGTCTGCCCCCCTCCACCCTCGTCTTTCTCTCCCACTCGTGCAAAAGCATCTCTGTGTCCTCTTAATCCTCAAGCAAAGCTCACACATTTGAAGAGCTTTTGGACACCCCTGGAAAACTGCAGCGCTCTATCTGTAGGCAAGGCCGGGATTATTGTGAGGCCAGCACCAGCCTCCAGTCTTGTCCCCGGTGCTGCCTGCACAGAGCTCTGGTTCTCATTTCAAGCATTCATCTGCTCCAATTTTGTCTCCTACTCGAGGTCTCAACCCTTAGCTGAATTACAATTAGTTGCCCTTAGGATCCTGGAGGAGACTCATTTCAGAGGAAGATGCCTTCTGCTGGGCAGCACCAATCTCGCCCGTTGTTAGCATCTCTGAATTTCAACGCTGAGAACTGCCTCTGCTCACGTGGCCCAGAGAAATCTGTCTTTCGTGATGGCCCACATTTGCCGTACTTTGGACAGGCCTCTCCATAGTTCTGAAATTGCTTCTCCCAAATCTCATTTTTAAAACAATCACTTCTGAGTAAGTTTTCTTCCAAAGCTGCCTTAAGAATTTCTTCTCAGAACACGAATGATGATTACCTTTCTGAAAAATGAAGGTTGCAAAATCTGACAGCTAATGTGTAGGACTGAGGGGCCTGAGGTAAGAGTTCTCTGGGGTGCACGCCTGATTCACTGAGACAAAGGGGCAATACTCAGGGGCCTTAATTCTCATTCTCATCTGTGAAATGGGATAGTATCTGTTCTGTTCCCTATCGTATTAGGGTCTGGCAACGGCACCACACAGGATCCATATTTTTGCTCTCTGGAGAAAGAGATGCACTTGGAAAGTGTCATTCTTATGAAATTTACCTCTTTCTCAAGACTGTCACATTCTTTTATTATTGGAGGGTGGGTGTGTCATGTTATTTTTATCACCAAGTACAACACTGAAGAAACTGGGATATTAGAGGTGCAAACCATCGTAAGTCTAGGACTGGATGTGCTTGATAATGAGCTCTTTTTAGCAACAACTCTGCTCTTTAATATGCTGGAAAAGTAATTTATTGAGAAGTGGCCTTGGGGAAAGAAAAGAGTAAAATGCACTTCTGCAGATGTTTTTCATAAACAGCTGAGCTGAGGAGGCACAGGCCTCACTGGGAGCCCCAAGACGGGACTGTTGTCCGTCTGCAACCACCAGCTGGGTGCTCTAGGTAAGCCCTCCACTGCTCTCAGCCTCGGGTTTCCCGTCTGTAAAATGAGCAGGCTCAGTTGTATCTGTGGTCATTACGCATTTTGAAGCAGTGCAGCTCCTCTTAGTGAACACCTTTTCGGGAACCAAATATAAACCGTGCCGACAGAGGGATCTGCACCCCACCTGCACCTGCACATACTGCCCACGGTGCTCCCCGAGGCACCCCTGTGCCCTTAGTGCTCTGAGACGCACAGTGAAAGCCAGTAGCCTAGATGGTCTTAAAATTCGGGGGCACCTGGGTGGCTCAGTCGGTTAAGCACCCAACTTCGCTCAGGTCATGATCTCACAGTTCGTGGGTTCGAGCCCCGTGTCGGGCTCTGTGCTGACAGCCTGGGGCCTGGAGCCTGCTTCGGATTCTGCGTCTCCCTCTCTCTGCCCCTCACCCACTCACATGCTGTCTGTCTCTCTCTCAAAAATAAACAAACATTAAAAAAAATAAAAAAAATTCTTTCTAGCTGTTCAAGGAGAAACGCTCGCTTCTAATCCAGCTGATGTTTGGTTTATTCTCCCTCTGGAAGACTAATGTCCTCGAGAGGGATCCTGCCAAGTGCTGTGGGTCTACACCCAGGACAGCTGATGCTTCAGAAAACAGGTGACAGGTTCCCGAGGCAGAGCACAAAGACACAAGGCTAGCACCAGTCACAGAAGGAACGTCTGTGTCTTCCACAGCCACATCTGTCTCCGTGGCTGAAGACAACCCTGCTACTAATGTGGCTTTATGTGGTGGGGGTGTAGCTGCCATGCATTTCCTTCCTTCCTCCCTTCTGGTTCATTCATTCACTAATTCGCAAACAGTTCTGAATCACCTGCTCTAGACTGCAAATGATCTAGTGACCTAGTGAGCAGGACTGACAACAAACAGGTCAACAAGTAGCCGTGCAACTATGCATGGAGAAGAGTGAATGGTGGTGGGGGTGGGGCACCTAACTGAAGAGGGTGTGAGAGTAGCCGCTCATGGGAAGGGCTGGGAAGAGGGTGTCCAGGCAGTGGGAACAGCATGGGTAGATACCAAGGCAGGATGGAACTTGGCCCGCCCCATGAGAGAGGGCCCAGCTGTGGCTGGTACACAGATGGCAAGAGTGAGTGAATATCACCCTTACTGCCTTATCACACCCTACTTACTTTCCCTCAGGAAAGACCACGTCAGTGAGCCCACTCAGAGCAGGCAAGTATCTCAGTCTTCTCCTCTGCAAAATGGGCTTGTTCAACACCTTCTCTAATGCACTTCTCCCTTTCGTACATCTACTCAAGAGGCCCCAAAATCAAAACATTCATATTTCCAGCCACCTCGGCAGATAGGGATGCCTGGATGTCAGAGTTCTGGCCAAAAATCTTTCCCTGGGGGGTTGGGGGGGGGGGGGAGACTTTCCTGAATAAGAAGGCAAAATCTTGAAAAAAAAAAAAAAAAAAAAAGGAGGCTTTGTTCTCTTTGCTCTTTCTGCTGCTTCTTGTCTGAAAGGCAGACTTTCCAGAGGTATAGCAGCAATTCTGCGACCATGAGGATGAGGAAGCAGGCACAGAGAAGTCTGGTTCTTTGATGACAGTCTGAGGCAGCTGTACCAATTCTGGGTCTTATTATGAAATTAGTGAATGAATGAACCCCTTTTGTGCCTAAGTTTATCAAGTTTTCTGGTATTTGCACTCCAGTACACTTCTACATTGTTACAAACAGGATAAAAACAGAACCTACTTCTGTTGTGAGATACTGTATACAGGGCCACGGTCATGGCCGGGCACAGAGCAAGCATCAGTGAACGGTGGCCCAGACATTCCTGCTGCTGAAGAAGAAAACCGGCCACCCCTTTGGCCAGTCACTCGATGGAGTGTGGGGGGCAGGAAGATGGGTGGGGTGGGCCCTACCTCGATCACTGAAGTCATCAACCAGCACGATCTCGGCGATCAGCTCTGGGGGCGAGCGGTTCAGCACGCTGTGGACGGTGCGGAGGAGGGAGGACCAGCCCTCGTTGTGGAAGGGGATGATGATGCTGGTGTTGGGGAGTGTCTCCAGGTAGCGCTTGCTGTTGCAGCTAGAGGGAGACACAGGGGACAAGGAAAGGTCAGGTTCAGCTCTCCTCTCGCCAACAGAACTCAACAATTGGCTAACTGCAAAGCCCACTCCTTTCCAGCCTTTAGGGAATGAGTGAGAGCCAGGAATACCTCAGTCACTTCAGAACCTCCTTCCACCTAGCATCCCGAAGCCTGGCCTCCAGTCCTGCACACACGGTACACAGGTATATGTATGCAAGAGCCCCCTGACTCTGTAGGAGAGCAGTTACAAACCAAAGCCAGCCAGCGCTGAGGGAGCAACATGGGGTCTGGCGCTCTCCATGTGCTAACTTGTTTAAGCCTCAACAGCCACAGGAAGGTGGCTACCCATCCTCAGGATTCCCAGTGGAAGACAGAGCTTCAGTCCAACTCTGGCCTCTCTCCCTACCCCTTGCACATTCCTCACCAGTGGAGCAGAAACCATTTAGCCATGAGTTTGGAAGAACGGACTCCGCTTCACTGGCTCGGTCCCCTCTGCTCTCCCTCCCTGGGTTCTGCTTGCACATTTTCTCCTCTGCTCTCCACCAGGCACATGGTAAGCTTGGGGTGGGAGGCCGTGCCCTGTGGGCCTTTAATATCACTGTAACACCCCCAAAGAATCAACACTGTTCCTTAGTATCATCAAATATCTAGTTGGTGCTCAAGTTTCCCTGCTCTTCTTATGTCTTTTTACAGTTACTTAAATCAGGATCACGACCAGGCCCACATGATGCCTTTAGCTGATGTGTCTTCTAAGTCTCTTTTTTTCTTTACAATGTACTTGTTGAAGAAACTGGGTCCTTTGCCCTACTGGATTTCCTACAGTCTGCATTTTGCTGCTTGGGTCGCTGTGGTGTCTCTGAACACGTTCCTCTGTCCACTCTTCCTTGGTTCCAGTACATTGGTGGTTAGATCTAGAGACGTGACCTACTTTGATGAGATATTCTGGCAACCTCTCCCTAGTGGTGTGAGCATCCCAAAGGAAAAACATACTGTCCAGTTATCTTTCCTTTTGTGATGTTGGTGGCCACCGATGACCAATGTCTAAATCCTTCATTTCACTGGAGGTTTTTAAAATGGTGATACTCTTATTCTATCATTCTTGATTTTCTAGCAGGGATACTACAGTGAAGAAAAATGACCACATCAACAATTTGTTTACCCCAAAGTACATGAAAGACATGATACATTCTTGATTATCAGTTTTTAGAATGACTCGACTCCCCAGCATCTTCCAAAGACAGCCAATTATCTGTTTTCATTAGGAGGTCATAAATGTTAACATAATATGTTTCAGTTCACTGCAAATATTATTCTTTATGGTTCCCAAATAAAACCATCATTAGCCCAAGAGAGTCTCCTCAAGTTGGCTCCTAGTCCTTTGGATATGACCCCAGAGTACTGATAACTTCCTTGCTTTCTGATAAAAGATTATAAAAGATGCTCCAGGCTTAACTTGTACATTTTCTGCCCTCACCTGGATCAGTCATTCTGCCAAGGAACCCTGGCTCCTGATTATCATCGATATCACCATTTGGATCCTGCAATACGGACACTAAGGGCCTTCATTAACTACTAGGTTGGTTATGGTTTCTACACCTTTACACTGGTCAGAGTCAAAAATATATCTTAGTAGATTCATCATGAGTTCATGCTGAAGTTTTATATTTAATATACAAGACTATGCAGTTTTACTTAAACTTAATCTTATATATTGAATCTCCTTTTTAATTGAGATATAATTCACATACCATAAAACTCAACATAAAATTCACCCTTTTGAAGTGTCTAATTCAGTACTTTTTAACATACTTCACCAAGTTGTACAACCATCACCACTATCTAATTCCAGAACATTTCTATCACCCCCAAAATAAACTTCATATTCATTAGCAGTCACTAACCATTCTCCCCTCCCCTCAGGCTTAGTAACCACTAGTTTGTTTTCTGTTTCCATGGGTTTTCCTATCCTGGACATTTTATGCAAATAGAATCATATATTATGTGGTCTTTTGTGCCTGGCTTCTTTCACTGAACATGTCTTCAAGGTTCATCCATGTTTAGCATGGATTGATACTTCATTCTTTTTATGGCTGAATAACATTTCACTGCATGGATATACCATATTTCATCTATGTATTCATCAACTGATTGAAATTTGAGTTGACTGATATTTGGCTATATGAATAACACTGGCATGAACATTCATGTACAAGTTTTTGTGTAGACATGTTTTCAGGTCTCTTGGGTATATACCAAGGAGTAGAATTGCTGGGCCATAAGGTAATTCAACGTTGAACTCTTCAAGGAACTGCCAAAATGTTTTCCAAAGTGGCAAGAACATTTTACATTCCCACCAGCAACCTATGAGGGTTCCAATTTCTCCACTTTTGTTATTGTCCATCTTTTTGATTATAGCCATCCTCATGGGTGTGAAGTGTTATCTTATTTTGGTTTGATTTGCATTTTCCTAATGACTAATGGTGTTGAGTATATTTTCATATACTTACTTGGCCATTTGTTTACCTTCTTTGGAGAAATGTCTACTATGAATATATTACCTTATGTGGCAAAAGGGACTTTGCAGATGTGGTTAAGGTTAAGAACCTTGAGATGACTTTGAGGACCCTGGATTACCCAAGGGGGTCCAATGTAACCACGAGTGTCCTTAAAGGTAGAGAACCTTTCTGGTTGGGTTGGAGAGATGAGAAGGATGGGGCAAAGAATGGAACTGTGAGAAGGACTCAATTCACCACTGCTGGCTTTGAAGACTGAAGGAGGGGCTCATAAGCTAAGGAAGGTGAGCAGCCTTTAGAAGGTGGAAACATTCCTCAGCTGATAGCCGGCAAGATAACGGGGTCTCACTCTTCATAACTAAAGTCTGTCAACAACCCAGATAAGCAAGATTCCCCCAGAACCCCCAGGAGGGAACGCAGCCTGGCCACCACCTTGATTTTCACCCAAGGAGCCCTATGTTGGACTTCGGACTTGCAGAACTGTAAGAATAACTTTGTGTCGTTTAAACTCCTACGTTTATGGTAATCTGCCATGACAACTACAGAAAACTCATACACAAGAGTCATCTTTGATACCCAGTCTGTAAACATTATTTGGAAACACTTAAAATGTAGAAGATCTCACAAAAAATCCTCATGAGTCTCATGTGGCAGCAGTGGGCTGGAGTTGACAGTGGACACCCCTCTCTATGGGGCAGGTGCTCCCAGGGCCTCCTCAGCTCCTGCTATTCCCCACAACCTTACACCAGAGCTGCGTCAGTCCCCTGCATTGTCTCCAGGACCCCTGGAGACCTTTAAAGTTGATAGCCCAGAAGTAAAAGAGGGAGCTCCACAAGGTTGGTAAGAAGTTTTTTGGAGAAAATATGTGACAATTGGGGCAAGAAACGTAACAACAAAATGTCTCCTTTCCTATGCCACTGTAATCAACTGTCCAAAGGCACCTGGGTCTCTCTAACTTACTTTGAAACATCTCAAAAAGGAAAACTGATTGACGGATGGAGAGAGGGATGGCCAGATATATGATAAAGTCAGTAGAGGAATACTAACTGCAGAATCTAGATGGTGCACATGAGCGCTCAATGTGCAACTCTTTCCGAGCTTTTCTGTAGGTTTGATAATTTTCAGAAGGAAATGTTAGGGGGAAAATGGGTCAGGGTCACAGTCCCCTTAGTTTCAGATTCTGCCTTTGCTGGAGGCACCAAGGGAAGCTGGGCGGGGGAGAGTAGGAATGAACCCCTGGTGTCTGGCAGTGAGGTCAGTTCCAGCTGTGTGGACAGGACCCCCCCCCCCCCCCCAATTCTGCCGGTCCAGTTCTGCTGGACAAGTCGGTCTCTTTCCCCTTGGGACCTCGGGACTTCCTTCACATGCCATCTTGCTCCTCCATCTGGCTGGGTTGTTTTTATCCAGGCCTCACGCAGCTCCCCTCGGGCCCTTCCCCCACCTCTAATCCCTTTGGTTATGTCAGCCAGCTTTCTCTGGGAGCAGTCTCTAACTTCATTTCATTGGCTTTCACAAATAAAGCACCTCTTCTTAAAAATCCCTTTCCCTCAACTCGGCTGGGTCCTCTGTGGCCAAGAAAAGACAGGCGATATCTAGTTTGCTACAAGTTCCTGCCTTCCATCCAATTTCACAGGAGGCTTGTTGGATTGAAGCAGGGTTGGGGGTGGTTGGTGGTAATAAGTTGCCTGGAGTCCACGGGGTGAAACATAATAGAGCTATTACCCCGTAGAGAGTCCTGGCTCTCTCAAATCCCAGGCTGGGCCCCACAGCCTGCCAGTAGACACACAAACACCAGCATATATTAAGGGCAGTAGGTAATGCTACGATTGACTAAATTTATTTCTAATTTAATTTAATCATGGAACTAAAGAATATTCAGAACTCAAATGAAAGGCTCAGCTTAGATCATAGCCTGGAACATGTACCTTTGTTAGGGGGCCTGGGGGCTACTCTTTTTCTCCCTCCTCTATCCATCCGCTCATTTAGTGACTAAATAAACACCCAACGACACTTGACTTTTGCCATGGGCACTAGTCATTAGTTTGGTTCCAGCTTAGTAGAGGCTCTTTGTTTAAATAAAAAAATTGTGTGTGGGAATGCAAGCTGGTGTAGCCACTCTGGAAAACAGTATGGAGGTTCCTCAAAAAACTAAAAATGGAACTACCCTACGACCCAGCAATTGCACTATTAGCCATCTATCCACGGGATACAGGTGTGCTGTTTCGAAGGGACACATGCACCCCCATGTTTATAGCAGCACTACCAACAATAGCCAAAGTATGGAACCAGCCCGAATGTCCATCGATGGATGAATGGATAAAGAAGATGTAGGATATATATATATATACAATGGAGTATTACTTGGCAATCAAAAAATCTTGTCATTTGCAACTACATGGATGGAACTGGAGGGTATCATGCTAAGTGAAATTAGTCAGAGAAAGACAAATATCATATGACTTCACTCATATAAGGACTTTAAGAGACAAAACAGATGAACATAAGGGAAGGGAAACAAAAATAATATAAAAACAGGGAGGGAGACAAAACAGAAGAGACTCATAAATATGAAGAACAAACTGAGCGTTACAGAGGGGTGGTAGGAGGGGGGATGGGCTAAATGGGTTAAGGGGCATTAAGGAATCTACTCCTGAAATCATTGTTGCACTATATGCTAACTAATTTGTATGTAAGTTTAAAAAAATAAAAAATAAAACAAATTAATAAAAAATATATATGGGTAAAAAATAAAAAAGGGTGTGACATGCTGGAATGAATCTCTCCAGTATCCAGCAAGAAACTTGGTTCCACAGACCTACCCAACAGCCACCTTCCTGTTGGGAGTTCATGCAAAGAGCCCCTTCTCTCCTCTTCTTATCAGGCCTCAGATCACAGCAGCAAGAGGAGGCCTGGGGATGGTGGGGAGGAAAGAGAAGGCCACCCCGTCCCCAGTGACACCCCTGTCTTAGCAGCCCTCTTTAAGACCTGTCTGCATGTTGTGTCTTGAGGGTTCAACACTGGGTGATGGGGTGTGCCCAGTTCTTTGGTGCGTGATAAACACGAAGCATCCCTTTGTCAAGTTCCTTCAGAGAGCAGCCAGAGAATGTGGTCTTTGGGAAGGGAAACTAGGGCACTGCTCCCAGTGCAAGGAGGCTGGGCTGGGCTATGACCACACAATAACAACTCTGCCTCCCCCCAGTTCATTGTGCCTGATGGTTTACAGAGCACTGTTTCTTCTCTCTCCTCTAATCTATATGCTAGATATATAGCATATCTGGGGGTACCAACCCCAGGAAGGGTGACGAACCAGAGTGCTGATCCCATTTTCCACATAAGGAAAATAGGGCCCAGACTGGTAAGTGACTTGGATCCAGGACTCATATCTAGATAGCATTTATTTATTTACTTAATTTTTTAAATGTTTATTTTTGAGAGAGAGAGAGAGAGAGAGAGAGAGAGAGAGAGAGACAAAGCACAAGCAGGGGAGGGGCAGAGAGAGAGGGAGACACAGAATCCGAAGCAGGCTCCAGGCTCTGAGCTGTCAGCACAGAGACCAATGTGGGCTCGAACTCACAAACTGTGAGATCGAGACCTGAGCCGATGTAGACGCTTAACCGACTGAGCCACCCAGAAGCCCCTAGATAGTATGTATATAAAATAATGCTTCTTTTAGCTGTTGTGACAGGTGTCACGTGATTTCTCATTGTGGTTTTAATTTGCGTTTCCCCGATGATTACTGAATGGCTAAAAGAAAACATAAGAAATAAGGGCTGGTGAGGATGTGGAGAAAAAGGAACACTTGTGCACTGTTGGTAGGAATGCAAACTGATGCAGCCACTTGGAAAATAGTATGGAGGTTCCTCAAAAAATTAAAAATAGAAATACCATATGATCCAGTAATTCCACTACTATTTCCCCAAAGAAAACAAAATCTAATTCAAAGAGATACATGCACCCCTATGTTTACTGCAGCATTATTTACAATAGCCAAACATGGAAGCAGTCCAAGTGCCCATGGATAGACAATGGAATATTACTCAGCCATAACAAAGAATTAAATCTTGCCATTTGCAATGACAGGGATGGAGCTAGAGGGTATGATGCTAAGTGAAAGCACTCAAGAAAGACAGATACCATACGACGTCACTCAGTGTGGAATTTAAGAAGCAAAACAAATGAACAAAGATAAAAAGAAACAAACAAAAGAATAGATTCTTTAACTACAGAGAACAGATCGGTGGTTACCAGGGAGGAGGTGGGTGGGGGATGGGTGAAATAAGTAAAGGGTATTAAGAGTACACTTATGAGCACTGGGTTATGTAGAGAATTGTTAAAATCATTATATTGTACACCTGAAACTAATGTAACGTTGTATGTTAATTATACTTGAATAAAAACATACCACAATGTTTTTCTTGATGACAAAAGTGATAAGGATAAAAGTCTAAAAAACACAGAAAGGCTAACAACCAACTGGTAACCACAGGAACACCCTAACACCTGGGGCTGACCTCTGCTAAACATTTAGGGAATGTCTTCCTTTGCGCTCTTCTCTGAACGTGTATTTGTTCCTATGACACGGCACATGGAAAACCCATTTGATAGCGTCCAAGTCTCTGTGGGCTCCCAGTGCAGCGTGGCCTCTGAGGTTCTTGGAAGAGCCCCACTAGGGGCAGAAAAGAGCAGAGTAGTGCCCTTGTAGGGGGTCAAAGCAGTGACATCATGGAACTTCCAGCACATCAGTCTTGATGCCCCTTGCCTCAGTATTTCTGGCTCCCAATGGCACCATAAAAGGGGCACTGTGGAGTTTCAGACCTTTAACCAAATCGAGTGAAAAACAGTCCATCCCTTGCACAGGCACGTCCATCACCACTTGGTTCACAATCCGATGAGGTCCCAACCCAACAGGGCAAAGTTTAGTTACACGTGCACAGCAGAAGGACAAAGGGGCATGGCCTGGGGTGCTCCCTGACCCACTCTGAAACGTGAAAAGAAGAGAAACAAAGTGACAGTCCATCTAGAGGGAAAGATTAAATAAACGGTGAATACTTCAAACTATGGAATACTGATAAGCAGTTAAAAATAAAGTGGAAGATGATAATGATGATAACAGAAAATATCTATTAAGGATTTCCATTATGCCAGGCAATGTTCTAAGCACTTTATATGCAGAAAGTAATTTTATTTAATTGTCACAATGCTCTTTCAAGGTAGAGACTATCATTACTCCCTTATAAAGAGGAGGAAACCAGACACAGAGAAACCAAGTAACTTGCCTAAGGCCAAACAGCCAGTAAGGGCTAGAGCCTGATTTAAACCCATCTGCCCTTTACACATATTAGTAGTTTTACACAGATAATGTAGCAATGATATTAATTATACAAGCCAAAAGAAGAATGAAGACATAAAAGACAAAAATTGAGGGAGTAGGAGTCTGATGCCCTGGCTTCTAATGTCTGCTCTGCATGCAACAATCCAAGCCCCCTCTTCTTGCTGGACCTCAGGTCCCCCTCATGCCAATAGGAAACTGCATAGATGCAGTGGGCAAGACCTAGGTGCCTGCTCTGTATTCTTTCTCCTTCTTTGGTAGTAGCATCCTGATTTTCCTTAGGAATCTTCCACCTCTCAACTCTACAGGGTTCAGGGGGAGGTCCTTGCCTTGCCTTGAGGCTGGGCGAGGGAGTCTGGCTTAGCCAATCAGAACACTGCATCTTCCCAACCACAGTGACAGTTCAGGAACAGGGCACCTATAAATCAGAGTAGATCTTTGCTGAGATAACCAGGAGAGAGAGAGAGGCTCTTTTTTGCTGAAACTGAACACGGGAGGATATAAATCTGGTCTGCCTGGGGCCACCATGTGTGTTCCCTGTCTTAAACTGAATTCAACAGAATGGAAAACAGCCAAGAGTTGGAGAGAGGTTCCTACTGGCATCATTTAGGGATTCGGATCCAGCTAGAGATGAAGCCAAGCTCTGCTCCTGGTCTTTCTAGTTACGTGAGTCAATACATTTTCTTAAGTCTGAGTTGGGTCTCTGTCACTCGTCACTAAAAGAATCCTTGCTGTTTTAACTCTAGGCCCTTTTGGTCAAATGAATCTGTTTTGGACTTAACGATGGTTTGTGACGGACAGAGGCATAAATGGTTCCCCAGGAGTTACCTCTGATCTGTAGGGGGCAGCTTCTGTCTCCCGCTGCAGAATTCATCACTGCTCATCACTGACTGGGAGAAAGGGCCTGGGCTGAGGGCTGTGGAGAGGGTGGGAGGCATTGGGACCACCGGGAGATAGCTGAGCCCATCTGTGACTGGGCAACCCCCAATTTAATACTCCCTAAAGGATTCTGAACTCTTGGGGCACAAAGACAAATCTAATATACTGGCTCTCAAGATGCACCCTCAGGGTTTAATGCTGGAGCACTAGAATATAAAAGAAAATAAGTCAAAATCAAAGAGAAGCATTTCAAAAATCTTCTCTCCAAGTCAACTTTGAATAGACCAATCCAATCATTTTGAAGGGAATTATGAAAGACATTTAATTCCCTCGCACAGGACACCATCCACAGACCAAACTGAAATACAAGTCAGTTGAATAAACCTGATGTTGTACATGCCTAAGGGAGAAAAAGTGGTCTAGGTCTGGGTTCAAGTCCTGACTCTGCCACTATACAGCTGGCAGAGGGTAGTTTTCTATCCTCACTCAGCCTCAGTTTCTTATCTATCACATGGGGATGGTAATACCATGAGACTGTTACAACTAGGCGAGACTGCACATTAAAAACAGCCACATGGAGGAAGTAGTTACCTCTGTCCTTGGAGGTGGGTAAATGTGGAAGAAAAGTCACAGCAAAGAGAATGCTCCTGATTTCAATTCTCTTGGAATCAGGGATGGATATTCCAGAGAAAGACATAGGGCTTTAGTAAGGCTTAATTAAATTAGAGTTTTGCTCTTGTAGACATGAGTCCTATTCTTGGTACCCCACACTGTAGCCAACTCATGGCTCAAAACATTCTCATTTGCTCACTCCCTCAACCATGCATGCATTCAAGAAATGTTTACTGAGCCCCTGCTATGTGACAGACACTCTGCTAAGCCCTGGGGATTACCCTAGTGAGGAACAAGTGATTGTCCCTAAGGGGATAGTGTTGAATGGGAGGCAAATAAATAAGCAGTAATAAATTATGATAATTTTTCCTACCTCCCTGCATGTGGCTGTGAGGTGAGAGCAGAACGAAAACAGCCAAGAAAGACAAAGCATGAGGGCATTAGGAGTGGTGTACCCTCACGTCCAGCTCTGCGCCTTGCCAACAGAGAGCAGGTGATTAATGGTTGCTGGGTTGAACTGGAGTTGGAAGGGCCTACTCCAACCCTTCTGTTTTCCAAGTAAGGAGGTGAGGCTTACAGAGGTTGCATGGAGATCCCAGACCACAAGGCCAGTGGATGTTGGAATGGGATCTGGCGCTGGCTCTTTAGTTAAAATACAAAAAAGAAAGCCTTTGGAAACTCTGGATGTAAAGACTAAATCTGAATCATACACAGTTTCAAGGAGCTGATGTTTGCCGTCATGTTCCAAGTGCTGCCTGTGGGCTTGGCGGGTCTGTGGGCGGCTAGACCACACAGCCTAGAGATGTGGGTCCCTGAGGGTTATGATGAACTTCAGCATATAAACTACCACTGGTAGGAATGTGGATGCTTTCAATAAGCTTGCTGATATCTGTCAACGTTTGTTCACATTTATCAGAAGTAGTTTGTATGGATGTGGAGCCAAAAAGACAAACTATTAGTTGCATAACCTTGGGCAAGTTACCAGACCTCTGTAAGCCTCAGTTTCCTCCTTTTTAAGAACGGACTTACTGGTATGAGCTGAGAAGTGAACAGGATAGGAACATCTTGGTGCTCTGTAAACACAAGGGTGCATCAAGTGCCATCTTGGTCTGAAAAGAAACATCTGTGCTGATGGTCAATCATGGTGCCTGCCTTGGCCATGCCTGAGGAAGGCTAAGAAAGGAGTACTGAGTGGGTCCCATGACCACACCTTCCCTGGACATCATGGTGCCTGGGGCAGGAGCAGAGCCCTGGCCCAAGGGCAGTCAACCCATCAACTTGCCAGTGGTCAACAGCCTAGCAAGAAATGTGCCTAAATGGGGGGCACCAGGCCAAATTCTCTTTCTCTTTCTTGGAGATACACCTTGATGTATGGAAAGGGAGTCTAAGAGTTAATGAAGAAAGCTGACACAGAACTATACAGAGAAGAGCTAAAGCCTTGTAATGATGGGATCCAGAAATGTCTATGGGTGAGGGTGTCCTAAGACAATCTAGTGTTTGGATGTGGAAAGATCTTCCCATTTCAGACACTGGGAGCCCTGGCTATGCCATGGTTCCACCTCCCCCTCCTGGAGAGCCTTGCTGGCTTTTCCCACATTCCAACTGGCTACATTCCCCTTTTCCTTTAATGCCTCTGCCTCCTTGCAGGGGACTGGCCCATTGGTTAAAGTAACTTTGCGGCCAAGGAGTCCATCCTATTCCTAAGTCCATTCTCGGGAAAGAAAAACAAAAACAAGCATCCAAAAGTTGTACTTGAGCTGAGTGAAGTGTTCTTATTTCCTCTTTATTATTTTGAAAAGAATGGGTTCTTAAGGAATTAAGATTTCTAAACTCTAGAAATAACACTAATATGGAAATCTGGACTTCCAGGTCACGGACAGGTGAGGCTGTTGGGGCACACCGTATTGTTTCATGTGATCAGCGATGCTCTATCGACACCATGCCGACTGAGCCACCATGGCATCATAAGCAGTCACCTGAAGCTCATGGTGTTCCACCACCACTGTGCTCTCTACACTATAGCAAATTGTTCTTCAGTAAATAGAAGGGTGAGTGGTGGTGGTGGTGGTGGTGGTGTGTGTGTGTGTGTGCACGTGTGTGTGTGTGTGTTTTAAGGGAATGATCATTTGAAAAAGTCCTTGTGGAGTGACTCTGTTGTGTGAAAGCTCCCAGTGTTTGTACTCTTAGATAAACAACCTTCTTTCTAGAAATGGGTGCACCATTTTAGCACTTTCTCATGGGAACTGAATCAACACGCCCTCCTCCGCCAAACAGATGATAATTTCAAGCTTTCCACTGACCAGATGGGCCTTGGGGAGTTGGGTTTGTGTGTCTTGGGGGTGGCAGAAGCCAGGATCTCTTTGGGTTGAGGAAGAAGGCCCACTACTGTTTCCAGGCCACATGCATAGCTTCCACGTGGAAAGCCAATGAGAATCACTGAATTAGGAAGGCTGGAAGGGCCCGAAGGTCACCTTGTTTGCATTCCTTATTTTACAGATGAGGAAACGGAGGCCCAGAATGGGGAGATACCTTCCTGGAGGCACAGAGTGAGATGACATACCCATATCTCAAAGAGTGGGCCTTGAGAAAGAGTACTGCCCCAAGTGGCAACTGCAGGTGTGGGGAGGGAAGTGGGGTGGGCTAGAGATCTGGATCCAAGTCCCACATTTAGCACTGGGTCACCTTGGGGAAGTCACAGCCTCCCTAAGTCTCAGTTTCCACTTGGGTGAAATGGGGATATGATTCCGTCCTCCTGAGGCTGTCACAAGGAAGGAAAGAGATACCTTAGGTGAATACAGCATCTGGCTCATAAATGTGAGTTTCCATCATCAAGAGGCCACAGTGTAGGTCATTTTCCAGCAAATGGTTTCAGTATTCTGCTGTCCTTCCCTCTCTGTTTTGCATAAAGGATAGTCCCTTATAATAAAACATTCTCAGCAAGACTATGTCCAATGGGCTCTGGAGCTACCAAGAAGTTAAGAAGAAGTTATAAATAGCTCCAGGCTCTGGAACAAAAGGAAGAAACTGGGTTTTAGTGGGCAGAGTGTGAAAAGCTCCTGCCCCCCTATCCTCCCTCCAGATGTAGATCTGGGGCCTCTATGACACATCCCTTCAGCAAACCTTCTCTCCTCAGCTGGGGCTTGGCTCCCAGCCTTTCTGTACACCTCTCTGGGGGATGGGTCAGGTGCTGGCTTTCTCTTCAACAGCCTGGCTGGAATCAGAGGAGCCAGAAGATTAGTGTGACAACATGTGCCAAGGCTGACATCTTGACGAAGGTCCCTTTCCATTCAGGGAAGGCTTTGCTAAACGCCAGAAGCACCTACCGGCTCTTCCGTCTTCTCATCTCAGTGGACAGCGCAGAGGATCACAAAGGCTTGTTATGATTAATTATGCGCCATCCGTTCGTCACCACTGTTCCACCTCCTAACCCACACCAGACTTCAGATACAAGCAGTACTTAAGGGATCTTGGTTTGTGCTCTCTTTTCCTTCCCTTCTGAACTCACATTTTGGAAAGCCCTTCGTTCAGACCGTATCTAGTTTTAACACAGTTGTAAAAACAATGCAAAAAATTTTTTTAAAGCACACAGCGAAATCCAACAGTTTCTTCACATGGCTGTCCCACATGATAAAAGGTGGTCCTCCCACAGATGTAACACGCAAGGTATTCCATGTGCTCAAGCTTTAAACACAGGCTGACAGCAGGAAGGAGGAACTCTGGCTAATCAACATGGCATGTCAAGGTGCCCGGAACGATCGGCATGAAATAACCACCAGAAGGACCACACTTCAGATCGCAGTTAAATGCCAATCGCCAGGCAAACACCGTTAAGAGGAAATGGGCTTTAATTATCAAGATTCTTGATTCATGAAAGAGGAAAAAAGAAAAAACAAAATTGTAAAGACATGTGTTCAAGGAGGTTGCTGCCACTCTGTGTCCAGGAACAGAGAACTGAAAACCATTGGTATGCCCACCGACAGAACAAGGGCTGAGTAGGTTAAGTTCTTGTGGAATATTACACAGCTGTTAGAAATGTCTTGGAAATCTTAAATATGGAGAACAAACAGAAGGTTACTGAGGGGGTTGTAGGAGGGGGGATGGGCTAAATGGGTAAGGGGCATTAAGGAATCTACTCCCCAAATCATTGTCGCACTATATACTAACTAGATTGGATGTAAATTTTAAAAAAAAAAAAAAAAAAAAAAAAGAAATGTCTTGGAAACATGACTGCAATATAATAAGTAAAAAATGCTGCTACTTGTAGAGGGGTGCCTGGGTGGCTCAATGGGTTAAGCATCTGACTCTTAACTACAGCTCGGGTCATGATCTCATGGTTTGTGAGTTCGAGCCCCACATCTGGCTCTGGGCTGACAGTGCAGAGCCTGCTTGGGATGCTCTCTCCCTCTCTCTCTGTCCCTTTCCCGCTCATTCTCTCTCTACCTCACTCTCTCTCTCTAAAAATAAATAAATAAACTTATTTTAAAAAGCTACTTGTAGAATAAAATATGTATAGTACCACCAGATTTTTGTAAAAACAAAACCAAACCAAAAACAAACCCCTTCATATGTCTATATATGTTCCATAAACAAAGAAAAAAAAAACTACAAGAGGGCTAAACTGTTAGCTTTCACTACCTGGGCAGATTTAGGATTGGAGGTGGGTGATTGGGGGGGGGACAATTGATTTATTCCCCCCCACCCCCGAGGTTTACAGTCAGGGGTGAACGATGTCCTTATCTATGCAACACGGCTCCCCAACAACCTGCTCCACTTGTCTCACCACCACACTGCACCGGATGCCACCTTAATGAACGGAGAGAACAGATAATCACCCTTATCTTACAGTCATCTTTCTCCTTTTCCTTAAACCCTTTCAAGGCCAACACCACTTCGAAATCAAACTCATCTCTGTAACCACTTTTATTGAGTGTTATTTGTCTGCTCCGGACAAACATGTATTACCTTCAGCACGGTGAGTGAAATGCAACCTGAGTAGTCTTCTGCTTGTGTCTATTTATATTTATCTAGCCAATCCTGCTCGCTATGCCTGGCCCAAGAACCTTGACGCACAAAGGATTCGAATTTAAAAACTGTCTCCCTCCTTCTCTGTGAGGAATAGGTCTCAGTCTGCTGTGTGTGAAGCAGCAGAAAGAGCATGTGCTTGGATCCAGGTTTGAGTCTTCTCTGCTTTCTACTGGCTGAGCTCAGCTGAGGTTCAGTTTGTGCGTCTGGAAAATGGAGCTAGTGATCCCCGTTAGATACAAACAATTTCAGAGAGGCTGGAGTTACAAAGAGTTGTAACAGTGTTTTTGTAAACGAGAAGACAATGTTGAAACCTAAAGGAAAAAAAATATGATCACACAAAACCTCAAAGTGGGAAGAAGTAAATCGAGGCAGGCTGGTAAAGTGCTCAGCCCCATGCTTGGCACACAAGCACTTGATAAATGGGAGACACTGTTATTACTCATGGAGAACACAGCATCCATTTCTAGAAGACTTAGAAAATGCATTTGTCTGCAGAAATGATAAAAGAACACAAACCACACATCAGCTCATGGGGATGTCAAGTGGTTTTTGCCTAGCATAAATTGTAGGGGATATATATGCCCGTTTTGACACACAGCCATTTTTGCTTACAAGCCATTTATCTCCGTAATTTCAACCCAAGGGCTGAATTCACTGAAATCCGCTTTTAAAATTACAGAAAAGAAGTCAATTGGAGAGATTTTGTTGGCTGCCATTTTATTGTAAGGCTCATGAGGACCTTTAAATTCCGATATTAGGTCCGATGGGTCAATCACTGTTGTCTGTTCAGAAGAGAGTCGTTTAATTTCAGAGGAGAACTGATTTGAGCCTCCTGAAAAATCAGTGATGCTCCCAAGGAAATCTGGACTTTTTCCTTTCCCAGCTCACAAATCACTCAGGCGACAGCCCTTCTCTCCGCCCTCCTGCCCCTACCTACACAACCGCCCTGCTAACAGCTGCCAAACTAGGGAGGCTTCACCCCTCCCGGCCTGAGCATCTCGGGGGTGCTCATCTTATACTGAAGTACTCCATTATACAAGTGCCAAGCAAGCTCACTCCAGCACACGAATCATGATAAAAAGGGTAAAAACTGCTAATACTTACTAAATATGTCTTCCAAGCCTGTCACTGTTCTACAGAGGGTCTGACAAACCTCTCCGCACCGTGGCGGGTGGGAGAGGGGTGGGTGCGGACTCCAGCCAGTCATTCCCATTGCCCACGGTGGGTGGGGGTGGGCACGGCTCCTGCCGTGACCCGAACATGCGCACAAACTCCGTCATCCCACACACCACACCGCAGACCACAGCCGATCTTGGATCATTTTTAGATTTACTATCCATTACGCCTCAAACACTTCTTGCTATTCAAGGAAAGCAAGTTAATTAAAACCACAATAGAAACACAGCAACTCAAAAAGGATCCCGTCACCATTCCCATTTTTCACAACATAAATGGCACCGTTTATTAAACTGCCTACTTGACCTCGTCACTTGGATGTTCAAGAATGTCTTAAACTTGGCTGAAATAGAAATCTTGATTTTCCCCAAATCTGCTCTTCTCCAAGCCTTTGTTCCTGCAAATGGCAACTCCATCTTCTTCACAGTTGCTCTGGCCAAAAACCTCGCATTGTCTCAGTCTCTTCTCTCTCTCGCTCTTTTTTTTTTTTTTTTCCATATCCATATTGTCTACAAGTAAATCCCATCATCTCCACCTTCAAAATATTTCTAGAACGTGGCCACTGCTTCTCTGCTCCTTCTCTGCCACGGTGGTCTGAGTCATTGTCCCTCTTCTCTGCCCGCCTGGCTGTAATAAACTCCTAACTGGCTTCCCTGCTCCACTCTTGGCCGCCTACAGTCTATTCTTAACATAGCAACTGAAGTGATCCTTTGAAAATGAAAATCAGACTATGTCGCTCAGTGCTCAAAACTCTCCAGAGTTTCCCGTTTTACTCCCTTTGGTCAAAGCCAAAGTCCCACCGTGGCCCTGACATCTCTCCAGGCTTGCTTCTCATCACTTTCCTCCTGGCTCACTGGGCTCCATAAGGCAAGCATGATGGCCCTGGGGCCTTTGCACGTATTGTTTCTTCTGCCTGCAGGCCTCTTCCCCCAGTTAACTGCCCTGCTAGATAGACCTCACACTTCTTCATATCTCTGTTCATATGTCATCTCATCAGAGAGGCCTCCCACCAGCAGGGAAATAAAAATCCATTCCATTCCTATTACTTTCTCTACCCCTCTGTTTATGTTTCTTATATCATTTATCACCATCTGAAAAAATAATGCATTTATTTATGACCTCTTCCACCCAGTAGAATGTAAACACCAGGAAAAAAGGAAATTTTGGCTATTTTGTTCATTGCTGTTTCCCCAGGGACTAGCCTATACAATAAGCACACATGGTAGGCACATGATAAATATTTGCTGAATGAATGAATGAATGAATGACTCACAGAGACAGTTAACAGTGACTAACAGGCTTGAGATTTCCTTAAGGCAGGGACTGACACTTGATTGTTTTCGTATAAATGAGTAGGGGCTAGCTGTATTTTAGGTGGGCTACAGACTCGGGGTGGAGGAGTGGGAAAGAAGCCCAGTGACTTTAGATTAGGTTCCTGATTTAATTAGCTCTGGGTACATCCATGACATGGCCGTGCAGGGGGCAGGTTACATCCCTGGCCTTTCTTGCTCAGGTTTACATCACCATTTGAGAAGATTCTCGGAGTACCAATAAAGATCAGGCTTTCCTGGTTCTCAAACCCTCAGCATCAGCAAGGCCACACTATCAAGGGGGGGAGGTGGTTGTCCTTGAATAGGACCTCAGCATTGCCAGCTCTCCTGGGCCCATGGGGCCATTTCCCCCTCAGGGCTTTTCCTCTTCCTGATTCCCTACCTCTTTTTCTGGGCGTTTTGGATACTGCAATGGTTAGCAAACCACAACAACAAATCCATTTCCAACTAAACTCTAGTTAGAACTCAGGGTGTACCTGTGTGACTTTTGCCCCAGATCCCTTTCCCTCCCCCATTTTGATTCTTCTATTTGCTGATCTGAAAAAAAGGTGAGTAATGACAATGATAACAATAACAGCACCTGTCCAATCTGTTCATGAGGGACGCTGGTTGATAATGTAATTTTGTCGCAATATCTTCGCCTTGTTTTAGTATCAGGGTAATGCTGAGTTCACAATGAGTTGGAAAGTACTCCACTCTCTTTAATTTTTTGGAAGAGTTGGTGTAGAAGAGTTGTTTGTATTATTTCTTAAATTCTACTTCGTGGAATTCACCAATGAACCCATCTGGGCCTAAAGTTTTCTTTGTAGGGAGGTTCTTAACTATAATATCAATTTCTTTAATATATATAGGACTATTTTGGTTAATTATTTCCTTTTTGAGTGAACTTCCAAGGAATTTATCATTTCAACTAAGTTGCTGAATTTACAGGCATAAAGTTGTTCAGGATATTCCTTTACTATTCTCCTAATCATTATAGAATCTATAGTTACATCACCTCATTCCTGATATTGGTAATTTGCGTCTTCTCTTTCTCATCAGTCTGGTTAGAAGTTAATCCATTTAATTGACCATCTCAAAGTGTCAGCTTTTGGTTTCATTGATTTTTTCCCTATTGTTTTTCTCCTATTGTTTTTCTCTTTTCTACTTCATTGATCTCTGCTTTGATCTTTTTAAAATTTCCTTTCTTCTGTTTATTTTGGATTAACTTGTTCTTATTTTTCTGGTTTCTTAAAGTAGAAGCTGGTGTTGTCAATTTGACACCATTTTTCTTTTCTAATATAAGCATTTAATGCTACAAATTTCCCTGTAAGTACTGCTTTAGTGACATCCCACAAATTCTGATATGTTGTTTTCATTACCATTCAGTTCAAAACATTTTTTTTTAATGTTTATTTATTTTTGAGAAAGAGACAGAGCATGAGTGGAGGAGGGGCAGAGAAAGAGGGAGACAGAATACAAAGCAGGCTTCAGGCTCTGAGCTATCAGCACAGAGCCCGACTCGGGGCTCCAACTCACGAACCGTGAGATCACGACCTGAATTCGAAGTCGGATGCCCAACAGACTGAGCCACCTAGGTGCCCCAGTTCAAAACGTTTTCTAATTTTCCTTTTGATTTCTTCTTTGACCCATCTGTTATTCATAAGTGAGTTATAGTTTCCAAACATTTGGAAATGTTAAGAGACTGTTCTGTTATTGGTTTCTAAATTTAATTCCACTGTGGTCAGAAAACATACTTTGTATCACTTGAATCCTTTTAAATTTATGGAGACTTGTTTTCCAACCCAGAATATGATCAATCTTGGTAAATGCTCTGCATGTACTTGAAAAGCATGTACACTCTGCTGTTATCGGGTAGAATGTTCTATAAATGTTAACTGGGTCATGGGGTTGATGACGCTGTTAAAGCCTACTATATCCTTGCTGGTTCTACTTGTTCTACCAATTTTTGAGAGAAAAGTGTTAAATCTCATAGTTGTGGCTATGTCTATCTCTCTTTGCAGTTCCATGAGTTTTTGCTTCATGTATTTTGAAGCTCTCTTACGAGGTACATAAATATTTAGGGTTGCTATATTCTCTCTCACTCCTTTTTTTTAAATGTTTATTTATTTTTGAGAGAGAGAGAGAGAGAGAGAGAGAGAGTGAGCACGCATGAGAGCAAGTGGGGGAGGGGCAGAGAAAAGGGAGACAGAATCTGAAGCAGGCTCCAGGCTCTGAGCTGTCAGCACAGAGCTGACGTGGGGCTCGAGCCCAGGTACTGAGAGATCATGACCTGAGCCAAAGTCAGACACTTCACCGACTGAGACACCCCAGTGCCCGGTTGGTATGTTCTCTTAATGAAGGATCCCTTTATTAAATTATTAAACTACCTTCTTTATCCCTGATATTCTTTGTTTTGAATTCTACTTAAACTGACATTAAATCAGCCACCAAAGCTTCCTTTTGATTAGTGTTAGCATGGTAGATTTCCCCTATCTTTTTACTGTCATTTGTACCTTTATATTTAAAGTGTGTTTCTTGCAAGCAGCATGGAGTAGAATCTTGTTGTTTTTTTATCTAATTGGGTAAAAGGCAGAGAGTTCTGCCTTATAACTGAAACAATTAGTGCATTTACATTTAATGTGATTATTGATATGGTTAGGTTAAAGCCCATCATCTTGGTATTTGCTTTCTATTTGTCCTTTCTGACCTCAGTTCCCTTTTCTCTCTTTTTCTGCCTTCTTTTGGGTTAACTGAATATTTTCCATTATTCAATTTTACCTCCCTTGTTGGCTTATTTGCTGTAACTCGTTGCTTTGCTTTTTAGTGCTTGCTTCATGATTTATAGGATACATTTTAACAGTATACCTTCAAATGATACTATGTCACATAACAAGTAGCATGAAAATCTTATAGTAGTATATTAGCATCTCTCCTCTCTGACCTCTACGCTGGCATACATGTATAACTTTACATAGGTTTAAAACCCAACAATATGTTACTATTATTTTTGGTTACTCTGTCAGATATCTTGTAAAAAGATTTAAACAATAAGAAATAGTGTATATCTACCCACATAGTTACTATTCCCAGTGATCTTCATTCTTTGTAAATGAAGATCCCTATTTCTACCTGTTACCGTATTTTTTTTCCCCTAAAGGACTTCTTTTAACATTCTTTATAGTACATAACTGCTGTGATAAATTCTTTCAGTGTCTGACAAGTCACTATTTTGCCTTTATTTTTGAAAGATACTTTCACTGGGTGTAGAATTCTAGGTTGGTAGAGTTTTTGCTTTTCATACCTTAAAGATGTTGTTACACCATGCTCTTGCCTCTATCGTTTCCACTGAGAATTCTGTCATTTTTGTCTTTGGTCCTTTCAGTTTTATTTCTCTGTCTAGTCTAAAACTTTGTCTTCATCACTGGTTTGTAGCAATTTGATGATGATATACAGTGGTGTCATTTTACTCCTGTTTCTTAAGATTGGGTTTCATTGTGCTTCTTAGATTTGTGGTTTTATAGCTGTCACTCAACTTGGAAAACTTTTGGCCATTATTTTTCTCTTCCCTTTCATAAGACTCCAATTACATGGACATTTGATTGCTTAACGTTGTCCCACAGTTCATCAATGCCCTTTTTATTTTGAAAAATTGTTCCTCTGTATTTTGAGTAGTTTATTTTCCTACTCTTCAGCTTCACCCTTCCCCCCCGCGCCCCCCCCCCCCCCCGCAATATCTAGTCTGCCATTCATCCCATACACTATTTTTCATTGCAGACTTTGTTGGTTTCATTTCTAGAAGCTCAGTTTGGGTCTTTTTAAATTGTCCATGTGTCTATTTAATTTTTGAAACATATGGAATATAGTAATAATAAATGTTTTAGTGTCCTCTGCTAATTCTAAAATCTGTGTTAATTCTGGGCTTTTTTTTTTAAAGTTTATTTATTTTATTTTGAAAGAGACAGAGGCAGCGCACTTGGGAGAGGGGCAGAGAGAGAGAGAGAGAGAGAGAGAGAGAGAGAGAGAGAGAATCCCAAGCAGGCTCCACACCATCAGCACGGAGGCCGACATGGGGTTCAAACCCACAAACTGAGATCATGACCTGAGCCAAAACCAAGAGTTGGACGCTTAACTGACTGAGCCACCCAGATGCCCCTGGGTTGGTTTTGATTAGTATTAATATTCCTCATTAAGGGCCTGTGAACTCTGGCCTCTTTGGTCTCCTTGGACTTCTTCTCCTCAACTCAGGAAGTCCTCTGGGCTCCACTTGGGTTCCCCTCCCCATACCATGGCCTGGAAACTCTCTTGAGACAAAAGTTGGGGTACCTGTAGGGCTCACCTCATTTGTTTGCCACCTCTTAAGATTTACGGCCTGTCACTGACTGATGTCCAATGTCTTACAAACCATTGCTTCACACGGTTTGCCTTTAGTTGCTGTTATTTCAGGCAGGAGAGGGTCCTGTTACTCTGTCTTGGCCCCTAAATAGCATTTTTTGTGTGTCTGTGTGTACATTCATATTTGGGGCCCTATTATTATCATTACAACTAGTGCTATAAATGTGGCTGATTTAAACTTGTGTTGGCAACCGGTCTTTCTTTCCAGAGTATATATTTAATAAATGTGTGTCAAAATGTATAGACTGTAATTGGCTCCCTTGTTGCTTTTGTAACCTGTTGGAGATGTAAAGGCGATCAATAGAACACTGGCCTATTATAATAATATAAACTTCTAAGTTCTTTTGAGGAAATTCAGCCCATACCATAAATCAACCAAGTTAATTTCACAAAAAGGAATCTGGTAGATTTGGGCCTTTTATTGCAACAAAGATTCCATTCAGGTTCATTCATTACTGAAAGCTAAACCAAGGGACTGGGTAAAGCAGGTCAGGAGTGTAGATGGTTTTCACTCCTACCATGAATGTTCTCTGACGGCTTTCAGATGGATGGTCTTCGCACGGGAGAAAAATGACCATTTTTTCAGAGGAGAAGTTTGCACAGGAAGCTTTGGACCCCAGCCACTTCAGCAGTCGGGGCTGTTGCCATCAGCTCTGTGCCCTGGAGGGGCCTCCATGGACGGTCGCCATGCGGCCCAACCCGCCTCCTGGGGAGCAGGGGAAGCGGGCCAGCGCACCAGCCATCCTCTGTTCCTGCTCCCTCGGCAGGGGGTACAGAGGGCAGGCCCGCTGAGCCAGTTGGCCACCTCCCATTTACAAGCCCCAGCAAGTCGGGTCAGACTGCCCTCTTTCCCTTCTCTGGGTCTCCATGGTCCTTGGTGCAGCTTCTGGTGGAAGCAAATGCAGCTGGCACAAACAGTCCCTCAATCCTGTTCTTGATGTGATGTTGCCAAAATTCAGTTGGAAGAAGTAAAAGGCAAACATTACCTCAGCTCCTGATGGAGTTGTTTCAGCTCAAAGAAACCAGAGGGAGGGAGTGTCTCCACTGCTCTAATCTCACACATTTCTGAGGTCTGCAGGAAAGATCCACCCCCCGTCCTCTCCCCTCCCCAGCCCAGGAAGAAAAGGAATAGCTCTTCAAGACATCTGTCAACTCATTTCTGGAATGTCCGCTTCCACACCTAGGGATTCTGAAAAGCCAGGGGGTCAGGAGAGAGGGGCGGGGAGTGTCAGGAGCACTGGATTTAGTGACATCCTTCATGGTGACTTAGATGCTGGTGGGGTGGCTGGGAACAGAGGAGCCTGAGGTGTCCTTTGGCTCAATTCACACCCACCTAGAACAGTGCTTCCTCACCTCACTGATGCCCTGGACCCCTCTGCCAAGCTGGTGAAGCCTATGGTCACTTCTCAGAGCAGCTTGTATAATGCATAAAATAAAGCAGATCAGGTTATAAAGGAAATCAACTGGACTGGGATACAGTTATCAAAATAATTTAAAAATCTGAAATATAGTAATAAAAGTGTTTCCTTATTAACACATTAATCAACACGATCTAGTGGCTGTTCTAAAAACTACCTTCACTTCAAAGTAGTGATGAGCATTCATTACATTTCTAGATATCTATCAAGTGATGTAAAAGTAAATGATTTCTTTTGGGGACAAATTCACAGGTGCTTTGTTGCCTACAGTCGTAACAGAAAGGAACACCATGTTTCAGTTAGAGGTTAGTGAAAAGAAAAACACAGTGTTTTCCACATCCAGAGTTTTAGAGGCTCCTGAATTCTATCCACAGACTTGTCTGTGGGCCCCGGGACTCCGAAATTAAGAAGAGCTTTCTTTTTTCTGAACTGTTGGGAAAGAGTTGTGCACTGGAGACATGGGGGCCAGGCCCCAACCTGGGGGCCTCTATCCAGCTGAGAGACTCGAACTTTTAAGCCCAAGGCTGTGCACTTCTTGCCTACTTTTCTACTTGCAATGTCTTCCCACAAAGGCCGGTGCTGGGTGGGGGTGTCCTTGGGAGTTCCAAAGCACCCGGAGTCTACCCTTATTGCTGATCTTCTCATCTGCGGTGTGATGACCTGCTTAGCCCATCTGTCCCCACCTCTTGCACGAGGCAACAATCATGGCTCATTTATTGTTGTGTTCCTGATGTCAAGCACAGGGCTTGGCACGTAGCCCATTCATATATATTTAGTGACTCAACAGATGAATGGACAGATGAAAGCTGTGTCCACACCTAGCTTCTCCCTCTCGTTATAAAAATATTCCTTGATTGACACCAGTACTTCTCAGCCCTGGTTATGTAAGTGAGAATTGCTTCCCAAGGCTTCAGAAAATACTGAGACCCAAGATGGACCCCCCACCCCCACCCCCCAGAGATTCAGACTCCAGTGGTCTGGGGTGGGACCGTGGCCCTTGTACATCTTTAAAACCACCCCAGAAACAGCCAGAGTTGAGAGCCCACAGAGCCACAGAACAGCGGCTGAGGTGAGGGTATAATGTCCCCAGATGAACTTCTTTCGTAGAGCCAGCAAGATGAAATTAGTGTAGAATTCTGAACTCTGCAAGGGGCTAAACACATAAATTGAGTTTCTGACCCTCGGAGTTAGGTCACAGCTCTGTATCCAGCAACATCAGTGATATCTGAACTACATTCTCAGACTTCGATGAAAAATCTTGGGCTTGACAGTAAAGACCACGAAACAAATTGCAAATGCCATGGACAAGTGCTCCGAGCTCCGAGGCCCCACACTCCCTGCCCTCACAGCAAGAAGTCCCATGAATGGGGCCCATCCTGGATAAACAGCACCCCTTTTGGGTACAGATTCCTAGCTGTGTGGTTTCCTCATCTACAAAGCAGAGATGATAATAAGGCCAATCTCACAGCACTGCTGTGGGAACTGAAAGATAGGAATAGGGCAGAAAGCATTTCGTAAGTAGCCCAAACATGCCACCAAGATTAATTCTTTCTTACAGGCTTGCTTCAGTTTAGGTCACTTCACTTTACTGTGTTCTGTAGATACAGTGTTTTTTACAAATTGAAGGCCTGTGGCGACCCTGTGTTGAGCAAATCTGTTGGTGCCATTTTCCCAACAGTATTTGGTCACTTCATGTGTGGGCCACATACTGGTAATTCGCACAATATTTCAAACGTTTTCATTTTTGTTATTATATCTGAATTGCTGCAGTCTCATGATAAAACCAAAATGGATGAGGACTTGCTTCCTATGGATGAGCAAAGACAATGGTTTGTTGAGATGGAATCTACTCCTGGTGAAGATGTGTGAAGACTGTTGAAATGACAACAAAGGATTTGGAACATTACGTAAACGGGAGTCGATAAAGCAGTGAGGTGAGGTTTGTGAGGACTGATTCTGGTTTTAAAAGAAGTTCTCTTGTGGGTAAATGCTATCGAACAGCATCACATGCTACTGAGAAATCTTTCTTCCAAGGAAGAGTTCATCAACGCAGCAAACTTTATTGTTTTCTTTTAGGAAATTGCCACAGCCACCCTGGTCTTCGGTAAGCACCACCCTGATCTGTCAGCAGCCATCCACATTGAGGCCAGACCCTCCACCACTGAAAGCCGAGACGATGGTTAGCATCTTTAGCAACATATATGTTTTAATGTTTACTTATTTTTGAGAGAGAGAGACAGAGTACCAGCCGGAGAGGGGCAAATACAGAAAGAGAGAGAGGGAGACACAGAATCGGAAGCAGGATCCAGGCTCCAAGCCGTCAGCACAGAGCCCAACACGGCGCTCGAACCCATGAACCCGCGAGATCATGACCTGAACCGAAGTCAGACACCTATCCAACTGAGCCACCCAGGCGCCCCACTTTTTAGCAATATTTTTAATTAAGGTGTGTACGTTGGTTTTTAGACACAATGCTATTGCACACTTAACAGAAAACAGTTTAGTGTAAATACAACTTTTGTATGCATGAGGAAACCAAAAAATTCATTTGACTCACTTTGTTGCGGTGGTCTGGAGCACAGCCGGCAGTATCTCTGAGGTGTGCCTGTACTGCTTTCTACCAACTGTGTTCTTACAGGTGCAAAGATCTTATGGATTACAGATGCTACGTCAGACTCCCTGCTTTCAAGTTCCAGCTCCACTAATCAGCTGTGCCATCGTATGCAAATTACCTAACCTTTTTGTGCCTCAATTCCTTACCTGTAAAATGATGATAATAAAGGTACATAGGTCGTTGGTTTTTGGAAGGTTTGGCCGAATGAGGTAAGCGCTTAACGTACCTAGAATATCTTCTAAAACTTAAGCTTTGCAACAGAACCTGGAGGGCTTGTTAAAACATGGATTGCTGGGTGCCTCCCAAGAGCTTTAGCTGCAGTAGATCTAGGCTGAAACTGTGAATCCGCGTGTCTCATAAGCTCCTAGGTGCCCATGACGTTGCTGGTCCGAGAACCACACTCTGAGAACCACTGGCTAAGAATGATGCCTGGCATGCAGTAAGCACCTAGTAAATGTCAGCTGCTATGATCTTTTCCTGGGCTCTACTTTCTTAATTCCTGGGCAGCACATTTTATGCTCTGGTGCCACTCAATACCGCCTTCCTGTAGAATTCCCATCTGAATTCCCATTCTAGACTCCCATTCTACCTTTGGTGGTAGTGTGGACCCAAGATAAGCTGCACCAGCATCACATGGGGGCTTGTTCATAATGCAAGTTCTTGGGTCCTGACCCACATCTATTGAATCAGGATTTATGGGGGTGAGGCTCAAAATCCTGGGCTCTAACATCCTTCCAGGTGATTGTACTGCACACCAACTCTAGGCACTACCGCTCTAGCAGAAAATCACCACGACCACAACAGCTCTACTGAAGGCACCTAGGGAGGCAGGACAGCCTCAGGTCCAGAGTCTAGTTTTTGGTTGAGCTGGAGACCTGGCTCAGCTTCTTGGCCGCCTGTGGCCTTACAGGACTTACGACATTTAAAGCAAACGAAGTGCCTGGACATGATACCTGTTCAATGGATGTTAGCTGCCATTATTATCTCTTTATCATCGTTAAAATGTGTCCTGTCTCAAAATGACTTGAGGTAGCTTATAAAAAAAAAAGACACAAATACCCACGTGCACACAGCAGCTAAAACAAAGTCCCCTGTTTAAGAAAAGGAAATAAAAATGTATCTCCTCACGGAGAGCACAAGGGTTGAAGCTGTCGTTGCAATGGTCTGAACTTGAGTTTTGAACTTCCCCGTGGGCCAAAGAGGGGAAATGCAGAGGATACATGGGTCCCACTGCCTGCAAAGGGGAAGGAGACTGGCTGTCTTTCATCCCTCTGCCACATGATCGCTAAATCTAGGAGACTTGGATCACACAAACCTCCGCACCAAGGCCCGGGCTACCAAGGAGGGAATTTCCTCCAGCAGCGCTTTATGTACCTGTTTCTTTAATTAATTCTCATCAAGAGCCACCAGCAAAATCCTTAGATCCCAGAAGATGAGAGATGTTACACTCACTTTGGGTGTCGAATATCAGGGAGAGAGCGATTCAGGGAGATTTTATCGCTGACGTAAATGTTAAATCCATTTTCTCGGTAGGCCTGATCCACTCGCTCAGCGTCGGTCATGGGGTAAGGTCTCCCTTGTTCTCCATTTCCTAGGAGAAAAGAGCAAAGTCAGTGTTGCTAACTGAATGGGGTGGGGGAAGAAGGATGAAAAATATAATTAAGCCACAGAGGTAAAACTTTAGCCTTGGATACAGAGCGGACCTCCAGATTTTGTGAGGTGGGGATATAAAGTGGGGGAGGGGAATGAGGGTTTATTCAGCCATGGCCATGCCATGTACTTGTCCTCATGTAATGCCCACAGCAAGCCATCAGGGTGGACTTGTGAACCTCATTCTACAGATGGATAAACTGAGAGTCAAGAAGGTCATAAAAGCAGGTCTGTGGGCTCCAAAGCCCATGCTTCCCCAATCCGCCAGGGGCCCCAAACACTCCTGACCATGGATCCTACCACTGGGATGGAAGGCTGGGTCTACTTAAGAGCTGACCAACCACGGGCCAGTCACACCAACTCTCTGAGTTTCAAATGTGAAGTTGCATCCATGACAGAATTTGTGAACGATAAATCACTTACACTCCTGTAAGGAATAGGGTTACCCTCTAGGCAAGGCAGACTTCATATGCAAATAAAAATGGCCACAAATGATAAAAGATGCTTTGATCTTTTAAGCCAGCAAACAATTAAGATCTGTCTAGCCTAGGCCAGGATTGCCTGAAAAATGTTGCTTTGGGTCATGGATTTGGGGGGATAATGCGCTAGCTGTCCTTTGTCTACACAATCCATTTGGGGAAAGAGACCCTGATGGTCCAGGAAATTATTCTCTGGGTTCTCAGGGTGCAGATGGTGAGTATGAATGTCCACACCAACCCCTGCAATAACAGCCCCAGAATCTGCAATTGGAGAGAAATGGTCATAAAAGCAGCTGATTAAAAATCACCTCATCTTCTGGAGCCTGTGGTCTGAGCAACACCCTATTTACTTTGCAAAGTAAACACTGACAACATCAGCTTGACAGGAAGGTGCAAGCTGAGAGGTGGGGCCAAGGCCTGCACCTACAGCCTTGTGGCTCCAGCCAGATGAGCGAGAGAGGACGCCGCCATCTTGTAACGCTCCATGAGAAGACGCTGCTGCCTAGTGCCCAGGCCAGATTCCGCAAGGGACACAAATGCAGCAAGCAGAGAAAGAAGAGCCAGAAGAAGCCAGGAGGGAAGTTTCAGGAGTGGCTACCGGGAAGCAATTCAGAGCTCAGGCCCTAGAATCTGGCAGAGTACAGCTTAAGGCCCAAACCTGCCACTCCCAGCAATGTCGCCCTGGGCATGCCATTAGCCTCTCGATGATCGGGGTTTGCTCTTTGTACTAACAGGGATAAGAAGGGCCAATGTAATGACTAAGGAGACAATGCCACGCCAGATGCCTGGCACAGAGTTCACACTCAACACAAGCTGGTTATTATTATTCTTAATACCGTTTCCACTGCTTACTCTTTCCTTGCTAGTTAGCCCAATGTTCTAATAATTCTGGTATATCTGTCTGGAGAATCAGCTCTTTTCAAATGTTTCCTCTTCCAGCTTAAGCGGAACCCACCCCCACTTCATTTTAAATCACTGGCTTATAGAAAAATACATGTCATGTCTTTAGATTTCCCTGACCATCAGTTATTATATCAGCTCTATTTGGAAGCTTGCTATAGTCTGGGTTTTTTTTTTTCATAATGTAATCTAAAAAAAAAAAAAAAAAATCAATAGTGGTGGTGCCTTTAACTGGGATGAAATGAATAAAATACCAATCCCTCTATTTGTACAGTGCTTTCCAGCCTTGTAAAGTTGCTTCAAATCTGTCCCTTTCCTTGTCACAACAACACCCAGTCCGTGGTGTCGGGGCTACCCTCCTGACCCCTAAGTCCAGGCTCTCTAGAGACGACTCTCCACGTAATTTCTATATACTACCCCCCCCAACCCTTCCCAACTCCCTGGTGTAACAGGAACTGCTCCAAAGACTAATTAGCCAAAGAAAACTTGAGCCGAAGCCTGCTAACTCCATTCAGTCTTATGGCTACAGAGCTGGGTAGGGATCAACTCTGTCCTCCAGAGCTGGGTTCAAGTCCCAAGCCTGCCTCTTTCTCACTGCGTGACTGCAGGCAGATTACCCTGCGTCTCTGAGCTATGGGCCCCTTCTCGTCAAATGGGCCACAAAGGGTGACTTGGGGTTTCACTGAGAAAATGTACAAAGTGTGCAGCACGGGCCTCCATGCTCACTGTAGGTGTTTAATAAATGTTGGCTCTTATCACGACTGCTCTTCATTCTAGTGGCAAAATACCTCATGAGGAGGAGACATCTACTCCCCAATAAAGGTAGTAGGGACAACTCTTGAAGGCAGTGGACCTGATGGTGTGAGTGGAGAAAGGGGTCAGCTAACAGGTGAAGAGGGGGACCCCCAGGAAGCAGGGGGAGGGAGGATGGTAAATGGAGAGGGAGGCAACAGGAGGTACAGACATGCCTTCTAAACACACACACACACACACACACACACACACTTCACAGGACCTGCCAGCTGGCAATACCACTCTCCATACCTACGCGCTGGGCGTCCCTCCTGATGGCTTCTTGGTCATGCCAATCCTTCAGCTTTTGCCCATCTCCCAGGAAAAATATCTTCTTCTGCTGATTGTGGGAGCCCTTAAAAAAAAAAAAAAAAAAAAAAAACATAAAAACTGTGAAAAAGAAGGAAAGGGGAAATAAATTTAGTAACAGAGTCCCAGAAACTGCACTACCTATGGGACCTGTTGGTTTTGACTGATGGTCTGTCACCATTTGTTCATTTATTAATTCCCTCAATATACCTCTGTTAGCACTGGCCATATGCCAGTCAGGTGAGCAAAGGTCAGAAGGATGACAGGTACACATGTCTACCCTCCTGGAACTACAAACCAGCAGGAGAGAAAACAGATGGACAGACCTTCCTTTCCCCCAAGGGAGAAAGCAGTAAGTGTGACTCTGTCCAACAGAAATCTAACATGAGCCACAAATGTGAGCCACACGTGTAACTTTAGATTTTCTAGTATTCACACTAAAAGAAAAAAACAAACAAAAACCAGATGAATTAGGTTTATATAAAAAATAAAATATATTTTATTTAACCCAATATACTCTACCTAAAATATCGTCATTGCGAAGGTACTAGGTTTGAAATCAGGTGTATTTTGTACTTGTGTTCACCTTAATTCAGAGCTTCCCAGGTGCTCAGTAATCAGAGGTGGCTCGTGGCTACATACTGGACAAGGCAGGTAAGCAAACCTTACTTAGATCAGAGGCCTGGAGACAAGGCCCCAGGTGTTCACTTCCACCTGGGAGAACCGGAGATAATTTCACAGACGTGAAGGCATTTGGGCTAAGCTTCAGGTAAGCAGAAATGAGAGGCAGGGGCATAGACTTCCAGGTGTGGTGGAGAGTGGCCAGAGCTGGGCTGGGCCTGAGGAGCTCTGAGCACAGAAGCAGAAGCCAGCTCTTGGTCACCTCTACAGTCCCCAGAAGAGCCTAGTCCCCAAGAGGGTGAACATTTGGCCAGTGTGTGTGGAGTGTATGAACAAGCAATTGGATGGCTGAAAAAAAATGGGAAAATACAGCAGCCACAAGAGAGCAGCTCCCTGGGGCCAGGCTCTGAAGGCATTTCCTGTGTCTGGGAGATGAGCCCATCCTGGTGTGCCCATTAGGAAGCAGTTTCCCTAATTAAAGGAGTTGCATGCCACTGTCTGGGGTCATCACAGGGCACCAGATGTTTCCCCATGCCAACAGTGAAGTCTAAACACTTGGCCCCGGGGCTCAGTTAGAGCCTTCCCCAGGTAACGCTGCGCTGCATGGCTGTTTAAATGTCTTCCTGTGTTCACGAAAATGAGAATGGCTTTCCACATCACCTTGCCCATTAAAAATCTTGCAGACTTGTTCTTGCCACTGTGGCATGCAGGAGGCAACAGTCCTTTTTCCTATGTAATTAGCTACGAAGACCCGCAGCATGTGACACGCTGTGACATTAGCACTAACAAGAAGCCACCAGAAGAAAATCATCCCCAAGCCAATTTTTTAAGTCTCTGGCTGATCCTTGTGTTAGCAGATTTTCCACAACGGCTCAATATCCTTACATCAGCTCTAATGATAATCGCAATCCTTTGCATTCATTCCCTCTCCTACGGACCTCTCTGAGTTGCAAGAAACAAATTCTGAAAGTTAGCATGCCAGACGTGTTGGTCAGAGAGGGAAGGAAAACTGTGAAAACAAAGGCCACGTGCCTGCAAACAGTTCTCGGGGCTCTCAGAAAACACACAGGCTGCGCCGGAAGCCCCTTCAGCAAGTTTCCACTGCATTCAGCTACATTTCTACAGGAGACACTCAGCGCTGCTTTGGGACGAGGGGTTCCAAGAGGAGGAGCTTGGCCCCCTTTGAACCACACCAGCAATGCATCTGTCTGTTTTCTGTACCAGGATTCCATGCGGGATTTCATTTTAAAAAGGTCCTCTGCTGAAAACAAACCGACAACCAAATCTCCTAATACATGAACAAATACAAGTGGAAACTGATCAGGGCCACATCTCCATTTCGAAGAGCAGCCAAGCCTTGGGGTGGGTCAGGCGCCTGCCCAAGAAATACTCCATCACTGAGATGTCAAGAGGGATGGGTCAAGGGCTGTTTAGCAGTGTTTTGTCCAGCCCTCCCTCCCAATTCCTTTTCCTTCTCCTGCTACCCAAAGACTGGAAACTTCAGGTGACTGCTCAGCTCACTGGTGGAACCAAGAGGCTCTGCAGACCGAGGCCACCTAAATGGAAGAAGCCCATCTAAAGAGGTTCTCAAAGTATGAGCAGCACTGCCCCACCTGGGAACTTGTGAAAAATGTTAATTCCTGGGCTCTGCCCCAGTCCTCCTGAGACAGAAACCCTGGTGGGGGGAGGCCCTAAGATCTATGTCTTAACAAGTCCTCCAGGGCGCCTGGGTGGCTCAGTTGGTTAAGCATCTAACTCTTGATTTCAGCTCAGGTCACAATCTCACAGCTTCGTGGGTTCAAGCCCTGCATCATGCTCTGTGCTGGCAGCATGGAGCCTGCTTGGGATTCTCTCTCCCTCTCTCTCTGCCCCATCCCCCCATAACACACACACACACACACACACACACACACACACACACACACACACTCACACGTCCTCCAAGAGGTCCTAAGCCGTTTTTGAGTTTAAGTTTAAGAACCACTAGTCTCGAATAAAGAGGACATAATCCTGCCTGCTCTGAGCTGCTCAGACCAAACCTGGGCTCTAGTATCCAAGTTGAACAGATTGATCATCAAAGGTCACAAAAACCTTAAGTATGGTCGCTAGCAAAAACAATCTGGTGGCTTTGAGGTTTGGTTTTGTTTTTGTTTCATCTTGTTTTTTAATTGCCAGTGCAGGGGTGGGAGGCAGGCAGGGAAGGGAGATTTCCTATTGTTCTATCAAGATTTTTGGCTTCTCTTGAAAACTCAAAAGACATGTCAATGTTCAGGCTGAGTTCCCTCAGCTCCTCAGCGGGGAGTGACAAGAACTGCCCTGCTTAGGTGAGGCAAGCCTCTCCAGCTTGCCACAGTCCCTACCATTCCTTACTGCTTTTCATCTGGTTCCCATCTCTCATTTGTGTCGCTTGCCTGGCCGCAGCGAGTCTGCATATTGCCGCAATACACACTATTGTATAATATACGATGTACAATGCTGCAATTAGAAACTGTGTGTTAGGAGAACTAGGAGATGAGAAGCCATGGGGAACACAGAAGGAATTATCTTGTTCTCTGAGGTCCTGAGGCTAGAATGAGCGACAATGGCAGGGGGCTTCGCTCAAGGTAGAGAAGAAATTCCAAAAGTTGGATCGTGCTAGGATGAAACAGGACCAACTAGGAGGAAGATATTAGAGGAGGCCAGGAATAGGATGCTTGATAGTTCATCAGGATGTGAAAGAGGGGACTCAAGGCTGGATTGGAGCTAGTGCTTCTCAAAATGAAATCAGCAGGGGCGCCTGGGTGGCTCAGTAGGTTGAGCGTCCTACTCTTGATTTCAGCTCAGGTCATGATCTCATAGTTCATGAGACTGAGCCCCACGTTGGGTTCTGTGCTGACAGTGTGGAGCCTAAATGGGATCCTCTCTCTCCCCCTCTCTTTCAAAAAAAAAAAAAAAATGTACAGTGCAATCACAGAGCAGGGGTGGGAGATCTTGTTAAACACAGATTCTGATGTGGGGACTGAGACTCTGCACATCTAACAAGCTCCCAGGTGATGCTGATGCAGGTGGTTCATGAAGGACACTGAGTAGCAAGGGGTGACCCTTAAAGGACATTTCAAGAGTCTAAAATTCCACGGAGGGCTCTGTTTCCTCCATCTGTTCATCAAAGTCTTCCCTCGACACGGGAAATGCGGCATGGGATTGAATCGCACAGTTGTGATCTCATGGAAGTAGGCTCCTTGAATCTTGTTCTCAGAATGAACAGTGAATTGCTGAACTGACAGGGTAGAGAGTTGAGGTTCCAAAATTCGGGCAGTTTCACACCCTCAGCTTCTACGACCTGCACTGCCCTTTGCTTTTATGATGTTTGGCCTTCTGGAATGCTCTGTGGACAGGATCTATGCTGTTCAGGTGGTCCCACTGGCCCTTCCATCTCCCTAAGCAAAGAGGACGTCAGAGCCTACAGACACAGGGAGTTCTGCACATCTAAGCAGATAGTTATAGAGAGTCCTCAAATATCCAAGCTAAGCAGATACTCAGAATCAATTAGTCCACTCCTCCCCCATCTTACAGATGGGGAAGCTGAGGCCCAAAGAGGCCCAGCTACCCAACCAAGGCCACATAAGCAGGCAAGATGATAAGAACCATGTTCTCTGACTCCCAGGCTAGACTTCAGTGAAGAGAGTCCTTGTGTTGTGACCTTGGACAAGGTCCAGAAGCCACAAGCACCCTAATTTTCCCACCTGGAAAATGGAGACAGCACTACTGACCCAAAAGGTACATTCAGATGAAGTGAGAAATCATAAAAACAGGATGTATCCCAAGAACTTCCAGAATTTTCACATAAATTGTGGATATCAACTCCTCTAGAATTTTAAGAGTCTACTGTAAACTGACATCTTCTCATCAGATCACCTGGATGCAGAACTCAAAGTTTGCTATTAATTGCCTCACAATTAATAGGTCTGAGCTTTCAGTAGGAGAAAATTTAGGTTTCAATCCTAAAATCACAGAGTTTTCAGTGCTCAGAGGGTTCTTTTAATCCTATCCACAAACCTGAACAAAAGTTGTGGTCAATTTCAAGTGGTTCAGGACTCTCTGAGGTCCATCCATGGAAACCCCACAGACAGATCATCCAAACTATCACCAATCGTTTATCAAGACCTACCCTGTGCCAGGCATTGGGGATACTGGCAGGACAACACAAAGCCTGTATAAGTGTTAATGGGGGCTTACAGCCCAATCAGTCTCTCTCAAAGGGTGGTTCTTGGGAGGCCTGGGCCCTCATTATAGATGTAATTTCCTGGCCCCACCCTGAACCTATTATATCAAAGTACCTGGGGTAGGGAGCCAAGATGTGTTTTTATTTATTTAATTTTTTTTTTTTTTTTTTTTTTTTTTTTTTTTTTTTGAGAGAGAGAGAGAATGCACAGGTGGGGGAGAGGGGCAGAGGGAGACAGAGAGAGAATCTTGAGTAGGCACCACATCAGCACAGAGCCCAGTGCGGGGCTCAATCCCATGACCCTGGGATCACACAGCCGAAATCAAGAGTTGGACCTTCAACTGACTGAGCCACCTAGGCGCCCAATGTGTTTTTAAACACAATCCCCAAGTGATTCTGATTCACAATAAAGCTGGAAAAACCACTTGTCTAAATCTAGCTGTCTCAATATGAAATCTGAGGCTAACAGAATAGAACAGATTTTCCCTAAATTCCTTGGCTTGCCAGCCCCAAAGCCCAGATCTGGCTGTTCTCTCCCTGGGACAGACTGTGAGCCTCTTGAAGGCAGGGGCATCACCTGTTTTGGTTCATCAGTGTGCGTTCTTAGGCCAACACCTGGTCCATCTTAGGCCCTCAATAAATACAAGCTGAATGACTGAGGGCTGCTCATCAAAGGGGCAGGCTGCCTAGTTTAATGACTCAGAGCATTCTGGCTCCAGAGTTGGAAAAACCTAGGTTTCACTTCTGGGGTAGGTGGACCCCAATTTCCCTGACTGATAAATAGGGAAAACTAACAGAATAACCGTAACCTGTGGGTTGTTGGGGAGAATGAACTGAGCTAATCAATACAGAGCATCTAGCTCAGTGTCTGGCACAAAGTCAGGCCTTCTCAGTAAAGGGGGCCTAGTAATACATTCTTTTTAGAGAAAGCTTATCACCCGGTGTTTATGATAGCCACGTTTGGAGGAACAGAAGAGGGCAGGAATCAAATAATAAAACCATAAGCCCTGCAGACGCAACCTATGTAACACCTGAGCTGATGCAAGTGGCCACTGCTGATAACAGGATTTAGAGAGTCTCCTCATTCACAGGAGGGCATGTACCCAGGTGGAAATCCTTCAGAAAAGAAGAAAGTTCCTAGTTAAGAGTGGCAATCTGCAATACAAACAAATGTCACAGGACCTTTAGCAACAGGAAAGGCGTGGACAGCGCTTCTCAAAAGACAGCAATTCCTCCGCAATAGCAATCACTTAATATTATGCAAGCAAGCATGTCTGGATTTCAATCCAGGGCCAACTGTAAATTTCTTTAATTCTACAGACTCGAACATTTGTCTGTGAAAGCTGTGACTGCTTCCCTTCAGCAACCATCTCTTGCCCTTGGTTTCCAGAGGTCCTTTTGCCACAGGAATCAAAGGGGCTGGGAGGGAGCATGGAAAGAGAGGTGAGGGAGAGTCTGTGGAGGAGACTGGCAGAATTTACGTGGCAATCCCATTAAACAATAAATGGGAAATGGATTTCGACTGGCTGCTCTAAATAACTGCTTCTGGTATCTGCGTGCTTTTACTTAACATTCCACGGAAAGAATCGATTAGTGTTCAAACAGCCACACACTCACACACACAGACGGAATTTTAATCTTTTGTTGAATCACTATTTAGCGTGCCTGGCACCCTTCGGAGCGCAGAAAGAAAGATGGTGAAGCAAGCCAACTGTGTTCTGCCCAAGAAGAAAGATCTATCAAAGTGCACTCTAATCCCAACATTGCAGACTCTGCGACTCCCACTCAGAGGACTCTGGCATCCCTCGTTCAGCTGGTGAGTGTCTTCAAAATACGGAAAACGGGTGATATGCTCCAAAACAGCAATGCCCAAAGTCAAACCGAGAAGGTCATCTGCTGCAGCCAGGGTCTGAAGACATATTACAGACCAGATTCTGCTGCAAATTTAACATGGCTGCTCCCCCTGACCCTCCTTTCACCCAACCCTACAAAGGCACTGGAATGATTTTGCTTTGAGGTTTAAATGACTCTGTATAATTCCAAACGTTTGTTTATCTGCTAAGTAGATTATTCTAATAACCTTCATACACACACACACATACATACACACACACACACACACACACGCATACAGCAAAGCATCCTCCTCAAGGTTGCCTGCAAGGTTATACTTCAAAGAGGGCTAGGTACAGCTTGATTTACTGAAAGCATAAAGTTACTTTAAGCAAGGGAGTTTGGACAACTGGATAAATGTACTTCCTTTATGAGTTTTGAGGACATAAGCTGGATTGTTTTTATTTATTCATTCATCCAACAAATAAGGATGACTCTGTTGGTAAATCGGGGACCTACTATGTCCAAAGAACTGTGGGGGAGACAAAGATAAATAAGATAGTCCCTGGACTCAACAAATAGCATGGATATGTGACAAGTACATAAGAGGAAAAAACACACAATACTAATATAAGGGCGCTGAAAGTTGTATGGATAAATTCTATAGGTATTTACAAGAACCAAAGATTAAATTCTACCTGGGACAATCAGGCAAAGATTCCTACAGAAGCAGAGTCTATGAGAGTTGCCTAAAAGGATGGGTAGGATTTTGACAGGCAGCAATGGGGGATGGGGGGGGGGGCTGTCAGAATCTAGTTGGAGGGAAAGCATGTACAAAGAAAGGGACTTCATGAAGTAAGGGACATGTTTACTTAACGGCAAAGAGCCTGACTTGGCTGGAGTGAGTAGAGTACAAAAGAGAGTCATGGGCCATGAGGCCAGGAAGTCTGAACCGGACTCTGAGCACCTTACACTGGAGCTGTTCAGCAGGTGGGAGCCACAGAAGGTCTCTGAGCAAGGAACAGGTGGGGGTAGAGCTCCAAGAATAAAATGTTACTACCTATCCCCTTGCAATTCATCTCAGAATCTTCCTCTTCCTGGGAGAGAGGGTAGAAGATGATCTTGTTTTCATTCAGAGGAAAGGGTCCCTCTTTCTGGCCCAGGACCACTCTCCTTCCGGCATTCCCTGGGTCAGACTTCTATAGGGCTGACCTTACCCCAACCGCTATCTGGTAGGCTGCTGTTCAGAGACAACCTGCCTTTCACCATAACCAGTACCAAGCTGTATGAGACAACCATGACATGTAAAGGGCACTGTCTATGAGGGATGAAGACACTACAGCCCAGTGACCATGAGACTGCCTGAGTCTGCTGAGTGCAGGTCAGGTAAATCTGCTGTTCCACTCAGCAACTGTCTATTTTCCCAGCTCTGATAACTCCGCAGTCTTGATGCCAGGATGTTGGAATCTGAAATCTAGAAGGGGCCCCATTTCCTAAGAGGGCAAGGTCATTCACAGACAGGAACCACTGTTTAAAAAGGCTGATTCTGGGGCGCCTGGGTGGCTCAGTCGGTTAAGCGGCCGACTTCAGCTCAGGTCACGATCTCACAGTCCGTGAGTTCGAGCCCCGCGTCGGGCTCTGTGCTGACAGCTCAGAGCCTGGAGCCTGTTTCAGATTCTGTGTCTCCCTCTCTCTGCCCCTCCCCCATTCATGCTCTGTCTCTCTCTGTCTCAAAAATAAATGAACGTTAAAAAAAAAAATTAAAAAAAAAAAAAAAAAAAAAAGGCTGATTCTGTACTTTCAAGGGCAGATCCACCTGTCCAATTCACCTTTTGTACAGATGGCTCTAGAAAAGGTCATTTGCTACTTAAGGTGTGAAAGCTCATTAAGAGACTTTTTCAAGCAGCAGAGAGAAATATAGCCAAGATATTTGTAATGTCTATTATCTAAAGGGCAAATGGAATCTTTAGTAACTTCTTGCTTCCATTCTAAAAGAATGACATCAACTTGTACTATTTTCTTCAGAGGAAGTTCCCAAATGTTTTATCACCTGGTGTGTGTGTGGGGGGGGGGCACAATACTCTGATCCATAATTTTATAATGTTCATTTGAGTCTCTCACCCACCCATCCACCCACTTAAATGTTTAATGAGTACAAGCACATGTTAGACTCTGTGCTATGTGTCCAGGATATTGGGGAGCAAGACAGACAAGGACCCTGCTCTTATAGAGCTACGGTATGGTGTGTGGCAGGGGGGATTATACACTTTAATCCAGAACCACAAATAAACTGGAACAGCTACAGTGGTGTGTGCATTAAAAAAAAAAAAAAGTACATGGTGCAAAAAGGTTCCTTTCTTTCAGATCAGATCAGGAGGGTTTGATCCCATCAGCAAGGTTAAGGGAGGCTTCCCTGAAGAAACAGGGGAGTATGATTAGGAGTTAATTCAACTGAAAGAGGAAAACAGAGCATTCCTGATGGAGGGAAAAGCAAGGCTATGCAAAGGCCCTGTGGAAAGGCACAGATGAAACACAGGTGAGACTGAAAGAAAGCAGTGTGTGTGGCACATGGACGAGGAGGGAAAGGCTGATGGGGATGAGAGGTGGGCAGGTATAAGGATTTTGTCTGTCCCAAGATTTTATATAATAGGAGGTGGCAAGATCAGGTTGCATTTGGCAGGCTGTGTTGTAGCCCAGTGGAGAAGGGATTAGGAGACCAAGAAGGGTAGAACTAAGGGAGGAGGCTCTCACAGCGTATACGTATAGGCAGAGATGATGCCAGCATGGGCTAGGCAGACGCAAGTAGGGATGCACACGGACAGATTTTTTTTTAACAGAGTCACAAGGGTCTATAGTCCGCAGGTCTATTGTCCAGAAATGCAGGCTGAGAACTCTGACACTTGGGTGATAAGTTTGTCTTTAAGGTCCATAAGCCCAAAGTCCTGTGGATGCAGGTGGGGTTGACCCGGGGTCTGAGCCCAGATCTCCCTTGGTCTAGCCTGGTGTTTGCCCCATCACATGTTACTTTCAAGTTTGAGTCCTGTTCATGGACAACGAGTCACAAAATCAGACCCTAACAGAACTGTATCATCTGCATAGTAACCTTCAGGAGTTGCATGACACGTGGTCAAAGAGGAAGAGAAACAAATGGTAACTGGGGAGGCTGGCGATCCTCCCGTCCCCAAGCTCAGTGAGCCAGTGCCATGGATGGTGTCCCTAGAGGCCTAGTTCTCTCTAGCCTCTGGCATGTGAGCACTTCAGTGCTGAGTGAGCCTTCTCTTGGAAGACAAGTACTTTCACTACCTCAGAAGGCACTGCGATGACTTCAACTGAAGAAATCGTCATCGGTGTTACAGCCAGGGGAAAAAAAGTCCTGCCTAAACTGGACTTTTGAGAGGTGGTTTGCCATTATATTCCATGAGCAATTGTCAAGGGCCATTCTGATTTTATGTTATTTCCCCCTAAAGTGGTGAGTTTATTATAACCTAACCCTTTTGTAAGATGAGACTTTACTATATTATTATTGTCATTATAGCCACTTTGAAGATGACAAAACTGAGGCCTGGAGAGAAAAATCAATAGGAAAGCGCTTTGCAAACTGCCAACCACCCCATGAACGTAATCATCACAGCTAATGGTTCCTTCCACACACATCTGCCCACTCCCTCCCACGTCTCAGAACACAGTCCGTTCTCGGGAAAGAAAAACTCGCTGGAGTGAATCATACTTCTGTGCCTTGTTCACAAGGGGTCTTGCAAATCCCAGTCTAGCCAGTAAGTGATCAACCACAGGAAAGCCTCCAGAGTGTTCTCAGAGGCTCGGCGGAGGGAGCCCAACAGAGGGTCACTGCCCTGCTCTGCAGAGCAGATGTGGATGCGTACGGAGGAAGGCGGGCAAAACGAGGAGCTGCATACAAGGCAATTTCTTAGCTTTCAGGGGTGGAAAAATGTCTGCAAACACATCTTATTGGTCTCCTGCTTGGGGAATGAGAACTGAGACACCAAGCAATTCAGTAGTTGCTCTATTAATAGCACTAATTACAGTCAGGATCCCCTATACTCTGAAGACAGCACAACCAACTGTGTAACAGCACCTGCTTTGGAGTCAGAAATACCTAGGCTTGTGTCACAGTTCTGCTTCCTAGCTGTGTGACCTGAGGCAGGTTACATTGTTTTCCCCAAGCCTTGGTTCCTCAAACATGAAATGGGGGATATGAACAGTATCTGGCACACAGGTTCCTGTGAGGAATACATGAGCTACAGCCAGTAAAGGTCTTAGCAGAGTTTGGTATTTAGGAAGCACTAAAAATCAGAGCCACCATTATTAGTTATTATTTGGATAGTACTCTGCAATCGACAAAGCATCTTTACATACGCCATCCTATTTCTTCACCACAATCACACCAGGATGAAGGCGGCATCATGAAGTTATCATAATGTTCTTCCTTGTGGATCCTGGACTCTGAGAATCCTCTCAATGTTGTGCTCCAAGTGGCCCTTAACAGTCAGCCGGCAATGACCAGAAGACAGGATGTATCCGCCATGCCTGCCTTGAGCTGGAAGAGTGAATTCCCAAGAACGCCTGGTAAGGTGTGGGCCACTGGCTGACTTCTGCCGTCTTAGAGCTTCAGGCTGCCGACTGTTCACTGCTTGCAAAGGTCCCCAGGGCAGTGGGGAGGGGAAAGTGGGAAAAGCAGGTGACTGATGGCCATCCCCGCCTCTAGTGCTGCCCTCCCCTCACCCACAACTGCCAGGGTCTTCCCATGTGCCATGCCTCAGAGTCACAGAATCTAGGTGCTGAATGGGAGCTGAGGTTCTTTCTGCTCTGTTTTCTTACTGTCCACTGGACCCAGTAACCCTCTCTTTGCCGTAACACATGGATGGTCCCTGAGACTGGCTCGGGTACTTAGGAGAGTGTCTCCGTACAGATGGCTACAGTTATTAGAAAACTCCTTTGGGTACTTAGCTCCTTGGGCTCCTTCTTGGCCCCAAAGGAAAGTCTCTGATGGACTCTGATCCTGGCCTCGTCCATCTGCCATCTTGGAACCTCTAAACTCTTCTTCATTTCTCTTGGGGTGGGAACCAAAAGGGGCTCTGAACCTCCTTGAGTGGTATCCCCACCACTTCCCCCGCCCCTACCTTGCTCTCACTCTGGCATTCTTGTTCTTACACACTGATGTCTTAAGACATACAGGATACATGAGGTGTAGACACAGCAGCGCACAGGATGGTGTTCTGAGAATACACCACTTTGCTATGCAAGTAGACACCCCTGTAGGAACAAATCCCAACTCTCAGGGGCGGGCCTTGCCTGACCTCCTTGACTACATCATAATCTCTAAATGTGCCCTGATGGCATCCTTACTGCTCCTTTGTGATTTGCACATTCATTTGGGTGATTCTTTCATTATCGTCTGCCTCTCCTCAAACTGTGAACTCCATGAGGGTAGGAGATAGGAATTTTTGTTAAATGAATGAACAAATGAGCAGAGACATCTTTTGTTTTCTTTTCTAGATAAAGGAAAGTCATCCATGATCACACATGTCTACTACAGTCCCAAGGGATTAATACCATAAATGGGTTCTGAGGATTAACTTTATCCTCTTGACTGAAAGGTTTCAGGTCGACTTAATGGGTTCCAAAACTAAGGAGAGCTGCTTTGCCTGGATCCTAAAGTGATTTCTAAAACTTTATGTTCTCCAGGAGCTGTTCTCTTTTTTCTGTCACCATAATCGGAATTTTAGCTGGGAATATGACTTCTCAGCATGCAGATATTTTCCAGACACCCTTGCAGCTAGTTGTGGCCTGACTAGGTCCTATCCAACAAGAGGCGAGTGCAAGTGTTGTGTGGCATTCCCCGGAACCCACCTGAAGAAACCTTTGTTCCTTCTGTGCTGCTGCCTAGAATGCAAGTGCCACCGGGATCACGAGACGGAGGGCCACCCCCTAGAGATGGTGAGGATACTGGTGGGAAGGAGCCCTAGATTCCTGAAGACTTCAGGGATTGGAGCTGTCACACCAGCCCTGGACTGCAAACCTCCAGACCTTCTTCTCTTGAGGCTTGAAAACCTGAGAAATCACTTGGTGTGAGACCGAAAACCCTGAAGGAGGATCCAAAAGACCTAGTTTTCAGACTTCTGGCTCTACACGTACGAAGAGTGGGACAGTAGGCAGGTCCGTTGTCTTTCTAGATCTCCGTTCTTTGAATATAGAATGGTGGTCAAAATATCTGCCCACAACATGATTATGTAAAAAATGCTAAGGAATCTACAAAAAGGCAGTAGAACTAGTGAGTTCGGCAATGTCACAGGATACGAGGTTAACAAATGAAAATCAAATTGCACTGCTAAATACCAACAATGAAACATTGGAAATTCAAATAAAACATACCATCGACAACGGCATCAAAAATATGAAACACTTGAGGGATCAATCTCACAAAAATATGCAAGACCTAAATACCGAAAACTACGAAAGAAATCAAAGCTCTAAATAAATGTTGAGATACATCATATGTTTATAAATCAGAAGACTTGACGTTGTTAAGATGTCAATTCTCTATCTGTGGACTCAATGCAATCTTTGTAGAAATTGATACGCAAGGGACACAGAAAAAGAGCGACAGTTGGAATGCTTAATATCCACTAATTTCAAGGCCTGCTCTGGGGCCACAGTGACCAAGGGAGTGTGGTACTTGAGTAAGGAAAGACATGTGATCGATGGGAACTGCACGGAGAGTCTAGATATATCATCAGTTGATTCTGAACAGAGGTGCTAAGGAAACTCCATGGAAAAGGATAATCTTTTCCACAAATGGTGTTGGAACAACTAGATATCCATATGTCTACATATAAACCTCAATCCTTACCTCACACTATACACACAAATTCACTTGAGATGGATCATTGACTTAAACCAGGAGCCAAAACTATATAATTTGTACAAGGAAGGATGTGAGCAAACTTTAGCAACCTTAGTTTAGGGGACAGTCTCTTAAACAGGACACAAACAGCATAAAATATGCATAAATTGGAATTCACTGTAATTAAAAGCCTTTGCTCTTTTAAGGGCAAGCCATGGACTAAGAGAATATATTTGCAAGAATATATTTGATGAAGGACTTATATTCAGAATGCACATAGCATATGTTACAGCTCAACGTCATTAGTCATTAGGGAAATGCAAATCAAAACTACCATGAGAATAGCCAAATCACGGACAGAGCCCAAATGTCCACTAACTGATGAATGGATTAAGAAGATACAATGTACACATACGCAATGGAAGACTACTCACTGATGAAAAAGAATGAAATCTTGCCATTTGCAACAACATGGATGGAACTGGAGGGTATTATACTAAGCAAAATAAGCCAGTCAAAGACAGATATCTGATTTCCCTCCTATGCGGAGTCTGAGAAAGTTAACAGATGATCATAGGGGAAGGGCATGAAAAATAAGATAAAAACAGAGAGGGAGGCAAACCACAAGAGACTCTTCAATACAGAGGACAAACTGAGGGTTGATGAGGGAGGGGCAGTGGGGGGGGGCGTGAAGAAAACAGATGATGGGCATTTGTTGGGTTGAGCACTGGGTGTTACATGTAAGTGATGAATCACTGGAATCTACTCCTGAAGCCAAGACTACACTGTATGCTAGCTAATTAGAGAATTACAAAACAGGAAGACAAAGCAAACAAACACGCAAACAAACAAAAAAAACCCCAACTACCATGAGATACCATTTTACAGCTACCCAGACAGTGATAATTTTTAAAAATGGAAAATAACAAATGTTGGCAAGGATGTGGAGAAACTGGAACCCCTGTACAATTGGGAGATTGTATGGAGAGGATACAAAATCTCACAGCTACTATGGAAAGCAGTTTGGTGGTTTCTCAAAGGTTAATCATAGAAGTATCCAGATGACCCAGCAATTACACTCCTAGGTACGTATCCAAAAGCACTGAAAGCAAAGACTCACACAGTTGTTGTTTTTTTTTAATGTTTACTTATTTTTGAGAGAGAGAGAGAGAGAGAGAGAGAGAGAGAGTATAAGCGGAGGAGGGGCAGAGAGAGAGGGAGACACAGAATCCGAAGCAGGTTCCAGACTCTGAACTGTCAGTGCAGAGCCCGACACGGGGCTCGAACACGCTAACCGTGAGATCATGACCCGAGCCAAAGTCAGACACTTAACCAACTGAGCCACCCAGGCGCCCCTCACATAGGTATTTTTATGCCAACGTCCACTGCAGCATTATTCACATACCCAAAAAGTGGAAATGAGTCGACTGTTCCTTCATAGACAAAGGGATAAACAAAACACAGCACAGACATACAACAGAATATTTTTCAGCCATGAAAAATTTGATATATGCTACAACGTGGATGGATCTTGAAAATATTATGCTTAATGAAATAAGGCAGATACAGACGGATGCATATTATATGATTCCACTTACATGAGGTATATAGAATAGGGAAACTCATACACACAGAAAGCAGAATACAGGTTAACAGGGGGAAGAGGGGAGTTAGTGCTTAGAGGGAGTCATTATTGTTGGGGATGATGAGAAATGTTTTGGGTACAGTGTTAATGGTTACACAACATTGTGATGTCTTTAATGCCACTGAAATATACTCCCACAAATGGTTAAAATGATAAATATTGTTATGTACCTTTTACCACGCTAAAAAGAGACACCTCCCTCCTTCTCCCTCATCTCCCATAGAAAGCTAATTCTTCCAGTTTTCAACCCTTACATATTCTAATGCCCCCCTGGAAATTTACAATGGATGTTAACATACTTAGGCTCTGTAAAGTGTCACAGAAAAGACAGCTGCCTAGCTTTGTGTAATCCAACATTTCACAAATTTATTTGATGAGAAGTTCCCCCACCCACTCACCCCTTCCTGCTCGCAAATGATTAGCATCCTGGGGAACTCAGGGACCTTGTTTTGAAATGCGATGCTAATGACAGGGTTTATGAGGAAGAACACAACACGATTCCTCCCCTCTGCAATGTACAGTCAGTTTTTTGGTTTTTGCTTTGAAGCACGTAGACGTGGAACAATGACGTGAAGATTTCAAGCTGACATACTGACATGGAAAGAGGGAAATAAAGTTTATGATAATATAAGATTCTCTAAAATAAAGCTTCAGTCACCTACTGAGGCATCTGTCATCTGTGTCTACTAACACATCCATTCATCCATCTATTCATCCATCTGATGAACATTAATCGTGCAACTACTATTTGTTGGCTCTGGGTTACATGCTCCAGAGACTATGATACATAAAAGACACAGTTTCTGTCTATGGTAGAGCCAGATTTGAGATCATTTCCTTCTAAAAAAACCTGCTACTGAGATCTAAAAGAACAGCCATGAATTATTCTAGAATAACTGTTCTGGAAACAGCTCTGCAGAGGGCACTGAAGGATGAACATAACGTGGACTGGTGAAGGCACTGCAAAAGCAGAGGTGGTAAGGTTGTCCAGGAATGTCCACACAGAAGAGTACGGACTATTTTAAAAGCCTGGCTTCTTATAACTCTGGTTAATGGATCACTTTACCTTTTCACAGTGGTTTCTCATATTTAACTTTCTCTGGTTAGCTGGAGAAACAAGGCATTTGAGGCTGGAAAAGAGGCTCTTGTTTCTCCTCAAGAGAATTCGAGCAGATTTCTCAGGGTGACTGTGGTAGACGGATTGCAGAAGTGGCCCCAATCTTCCACCCCTCCCTGTATCCATGTCCTCTGCGATGGGACCCCGAAGCTCCTCTCATCAAGAGATGAAGTCTTTTGCCCCACCTCCTGAATCAGGGCCGGCTTCGTGACCCGCTTTGGCCAACAGAAGGAGGCAGAAGTGACAGTGTGTCAAGCGTGAACCTAAGCCTCAAGAGACTTGCACTCTTCCCACCCCTGGTTTTTGTTCTTCTGCCCCCCACACTCCTAGGGAACAAGCCAAGGCTAGTAAGCTAGAGGGGTGTTGAGGGGCAAGTGGAGGAGGAGACATGGGGAGAAGAACCGTGGTCATCCTAGACAGAGAGCCAAACCCCAAAGATGTGCCCGCCCAGCCTGCCCATGGCTAGCCAGAGACACATGACACAGCGCAGCCAAGACCAGGGAAGTGACCCAAATGATCTGAAGACCTGTAAGGGATAATACATGGTTACTGTTTGAAGTCACTCACTGAGCTCTGGGGTCGAGTTTTTAAGGCAGCACTGTTTGTGGTCCCAGAGAAGTGATAAAATGTCCTCTGATTCAGTTCAGTTCTGTGTTTACATCCAAAGGTGCCAACATAGAAACAAAACTGCTGGAATCCTTTCCTCCTGCCTCTTTTTTTTTTTTTTTTTTTTTTTTTTAAGATCCAAATCAGGAGCAGCTGGGTGGCTCAGTCAGTTAAGTGTCCAACTCTTGACTTTATCTCAGGTCATGATCCCAGGATCCCGAGATCGGCCCCGTGTCAGGCTCTGTGTTGAGCATAAAGCCTGATTGAGACTGACACTCACTCACTCTCTCTCTCTCTCTCTCTCTCTCTCTCTCTCCCCCACCCCCGCCACATGCTTTGCCTCTCAAAAAAAAAAAAAAAAAAATTAAAAACAAATAAAGATCCAAATCACACCTGTCTTCTAACGCTCAATTCAAATACCAGATCCTCAAATACCATATTCTAATTCTATCCCCTTTCACTTAAATAATAATCTTCCTCCCACTAACTTCTCCCTGTGCTCTCTACCCCTCTCTTTTTGGAAGTTAGCCCTGAAGGTTTCCAATTGTAGCCATTTGTATACACGTCATTCCTTTCTAGTGGACTCTAAACCAGTGCTTTCAAACTATCTACGATGAAGAACCACTTTGTTTTAATTTCCAATTCATTGTGAACCAAACCATCTGTGGTAGACAGAATTCTAAGAATGACTCCCAATGACCCTCATTCTGTTATTCTCCTCTCCCATTGAGTGTAGGTGGGGCCTGTGGATACATGAGATGTTACTGCTCTGATTACACTGTGGTACAGAACAAAGGACATTATCCAGGTTGACACCATCTAACCACACACAAAAAAAGCAGAGTCTCTTCCATCTGGCAGCCTAAGAAGTCAAAATGATTCAAAGAGTGAGGAGGATTCGATGTGGCTTTGAAGATTGAGGGACCATGTGTGGGTAGCCTCCAGGAGGAGACAGCAACCCCAAGCTGACAGCCAGTGAGGAAATGGGGACCCCAATCCTACAACCACCTGCCAACAACCTGAATGAGCCTGGAAGTGGATTCTTTCTCACAGCCTCCAGAAAAGAGCCTGGACTGGTGAACGCCTTGATTGTGACCTTGTGAGACCCTGAGCAGAGAACCCAGCTAAGTCTGCTTGGACTCATAACCTATAAAAAACTATAAGCTAATACATGCGTATTGTTTTCAGCCACAAAGGGTGTGGTAATTGTTGCAAAACAAGGTTAATGCGAACCCGTATAGCATGGCAGATGATACATTCCAAAGGCGTTTTTAACATTAGGTCCCACGTATTCTTCTAAAACCATTCTACAAGCCCATTAAGAAGAAGTAGAATCTAGGTGTCCTCCCGTTGAAGATGTACAGACCTTTGTGAATATCTCAACCAACAGAGCCTGGCAGAAGAGACACAACGTGACTTCTGAGACTAGACCATGAAAGTTCTATGAACTTCTGCCTTGCTCTCGAGGAGCCCAGCCACTATGCTATGAAGAAGTTATCTTCCTCTTCCTGTGAAGAGATCGACATGGAAAGGAGCAGACATCCAGCACCACCTGGTCAGCCACGTGAGTGAGCCAGCCCGGAGGCAGACCCTCCGGCCTCAGTGGAGGCACCCTGTGGATCAGGGAGGAGCTGTTCTGCCCGGCCGGGCTCAAACTGTAGATTTGTGAGCAAATAAATCACTGTTGTCGGTGTAAGCCACTGTAGTTGGGACAGTTTGTTAAACAGCAATGGTAATTGGAACTAGTATGCAGCTTGCACCGCATGAAATTCACCATATAAGTTCAACAGCACGTGAACGGATCTATATCTACTCAACAAGATACATCCACTGAGCATGTGCTTGGCTGTAACAGCAACGTCAAAGTGCCATAAAAGTTTCTAAATGCTTGTCTTTTGTATTTTATCTCATGGTGAACTGGTGCCATTCTGCAGACTACACTTTGAGAGGCATGGCCGCCAGACATCTCCCGGCCAAGCCCATTCTTACTCACCTCTGCATCCTCCCAAATGCCTGTTAGAATTCCCGGAAACAGGAGGAATTCAGTAAATGTTTATGGACTGAACAGAACACCCAAAGAAAGTCAAGGTTGAAAGCTCAACTCTCTCATTTTATAGGTGGCAACGTGACAGTCCAGAGAAATAATGGGATACATTCGGGGTCATGGGATGAGCTAGTGATTTTAACCTAGGCTTTGCCAACCCAACTGCCTACATGTAAAGAGGGGTTGGCCAGGTGTCAGATAATATAGAAGGAAGGGGGCTGGTGAAAAGGCAGGTGTATGCACGCTCATGTAAGGCAGGGGTGGGGGCAGCTGCCAGCTGACTGTCACCAAGCGAGGGAGGGCAAGTAAAGACAGATGTTCAGTTTCTAAAAAGAAACGGAGAATTCAAGTTTCTAGACACTACCTCTTAATTTTTAATATGATACCTCAATAAACAAATATGTTTACATGCTTGATTTTGTCCAGGAGACCACCAATTTGCAATTCCTGAGCACCTCTAATTTAAACGTAAGAAAACTACGGTCCTGAGAGGTTACAGATTTAACCGAGAACCTACAAGAAGAGGTGGCAAGGTCATTTCTGACTTGCCCAGGAATTCGGTGATGATGATGACTGACTGGTACTACCACTAGTCACCGAACACCTTCACTGAACAACTACTATGGGCAAGGCACTATGCCAAGCCCTCGGCTCGACTGAGACTGTACTCTCATTTAATCCTTTCAACAGTCCTAGAAAGTAGGCACCAGTGTTTCTTCTTTTTTTACAGATTCAGCAAGAGACTCAGACAAGCTAAGTAACTTGCCGAAAGCATACTGTAAGTAGGCCGGGTGTCTGTGCTCAAAGCAAATTTTTACAAGGTGAACAGGTCTTCTTACTGTCCCTTCGGCATCCTGCCTATGGAAGTTCCCAGGTACAGTTTTACCTGGAATGGCTACAAAATCTACCCTTTAACATCTATCATTTCAAGCCAGCAGAAACCACCCAAAGGCAACCTGTTTCCTGTCCCCCAGAGTCTGAGTGATGCTGAGCCCACGTGCTATTCTTCTTTCCCAACTGCTGACTCCCCAGAGGGGCAGGCTGTTTCAAAAACTATGTTCAATGGGTCCCTTGGAGATGCTGCAGCTGGGAGCTGGGGGGTAGGGGAGTCCTGGCAAGAGGGGCTCCGATTTCTTCTTGGTCATACGTTCATCAGGCTTTTAAGCAAGATGATGTGACAAGTGTTCCTTCTGCTGCTTAAAAAAAAAAAAAATTTTTTTTGAGAACCAATGATCTAAGCCAACCCCTTCACTTCATTTTCTAAAGACAGACCCTATAATTTGATTTGCAATTATAACAATAATAAAGGCACATAGTGAAAGATTTTAAAAGCCGAAACGGTATACAATGGAAAATATAAATCTCTCTCTTCTCCCAACCTCTAGTCCTACCCCTTAGAGGTAACCACTGTTAACAGGTTTTTGAGTACTCCTTCCAGAATTTTTAATAAGGAAATTGAGCTCCTGAGGTTGGCTTATCGGAGATTATTCAGCCAAGGCTACGTACAAGACATTAGGCTCCTGGCATTTCTCTCTCCCTTCCTAACTTGCAAAAGTCTCAAATGTTCCCAGAGATTGCAAACTCTCTCTCCAATCCACCTGTAGCTTCAGAAACCATATATTATGCATCTTCTGGCCTCACTCACTGAGCAGGAAAATTTCATGTCTTTTTCATGTGACCATGTTTCTCCCTGGTCTTTGTTTCACATGGTAGAAAAACAACCAGAATCCCATTCTCAACTGGCCAGTGTTCAAGCCAGCAGTTGCTAGCAGCTGAAAGCACATGCTCAGCAAGAAGTCTGAGCCAACGGACAGGAACTCAGGCTCGAACCAAAATTCTTGAAGTTGTAGGAGGGGCAACATCTCCCTGAGCTCCTCTGGGGGTGTACTGTCAACCTCCCCACTGGTCTCCTGGCCCTCAGGCTACAGCCCCCAATTCCCCACCTTCCTGCCTGCTTCCTACGCCTCGTTCTCCTACATCTGTCTGCAGCCCCTTTTCCTACCTGCCTCTATTGGACCCATCTGCAGACTGAACCCGTTTTCTTCCTGGTAGGAAAGAGTATGGAAGTGCACTCAGAGCCTCTTTCTCTCCTAGAGAAGACCCCAGAGGGCCGATATTTACTGGGCTTCCCATTTGCCAGGCTTTGCTAGGCAATTTACAGGCATTATCCTCACAACAAGCCTGGAAGACGGCACTATGATTATTGTCCCATTTTCCAGATGAGGAAACTGACTAGGAAGCTGGCATAGGAAAGCAGAACTGCTGATCCCAGGCTCAGGAGGGACTTGTTCGAGTTCCTAAAGTGAGAGAGTTGCTTTTGGCCCTGACGCCTTCGATGTCACATCTGCCCATTACCCTGCCCACATCATGTTTCGGAAGGGGAAAATACACCCACGATACCCCCTGGCAGACTCTTAGTTACTCCTCCTACCCCCTGTTGTCCAAAAGCCCAGCCCTTTCTCACGGCTCTTGAAGTGGACTCTGAGCATGAGATGGCCGTCGACCTGAGAAAAAATTAATCCCATGTTACTTGTCAGCAGAGGTGCAGACTCCCTGCCGTTGCCTAGGTTACGTTCCTGGAGCTTAAGCCACTGCCGATCACTCCCCTATTTACCTTAATTAATCACACTGGCGTGGCTCCCTCTGGAGAGGGGCTCGGCCCTCCCCACCACCCCCAGATAAACAAGGGATTTGGGGAGAACTTCTTGGTGAAATGACTTAAGTACCACGGAGACGCAGCCCTGGAGGCCAGCGTGGGTGGAAAGAGCACCACAGAGGGGCCACCTGGAACCAAAGGTGGAAAAAGAGAGGTTCCTTGTCAATGGTATTCACTTGCCCAGAAATTGTGACTGGCACTCACAAGGCAAAAATACGCTGCCAGGCAGGGCATAATTATAAGTTGTATTATTCAGGCTAATCAAAAGGAAGGCGTGAGACCTGAGAAAATAGCTGTCTCATATGTGAAAGGGCCCCATTTCATTTTTTTATGCTTTTAAAAATTACACAAGAAGGAAGCAGAGGAGGGAGTAAGCCGCTCAGACTTCATACTGCAGAGGACTTATTCCCTAAGAAACACACTACGTCGGCTGACCTGAATCTGAATGTGGACCCCACCTGCATTTCTGGCTTTCAACCCTCTCTTCTCTTGGTGTGTGTTTTAGTTTCCTAAAGGAGTCACGGGCGGCTGGACATGTGGCACTTACTGGGTCTGAAAGAGGTCAGGGCTCAAAGAACACAAAATTTACAGATATATTAACTTCGGCCTCCTTGCCAGATAGAAATGGACACATAAGACAGACACACCCACAAAAGCCTGGGACTCGGAAAGCTTAAATGCAGCAAAATCATCTACAGGATGTTAAGCCCCACACTGATCCCTATTTGCTCTACATGTAGCCACACCCTCATATACAGGATTTAAATATCTGTCTAGGCTAGTATTTCCCCAATCATGTCTCCAGTCCAAGTTCTCTCTGTCTCTGTCTCTGTCTCTCTCTCTAAGGCACAGAAGTAAGCAACACAAGCCACTCCCAGTAGGTGAATCCTGACTGGCTACGTGATGACCCAGAAGCTCTGACTTCACATGTGACCCTGAGCATGGTGCCTAATGACCAGGCCTCAGTTTCTTCATCTGAAGAAGGGGCAGGATAACACCTGCCCAGGCGACTGTATCCGCTGTAAGGAGGCTCAAAGGAGACCATGTATATATATGAAAGCATTCTGTGGCTATGAAAGGACAGACGTGTGGGAGTGGCCATCATACCTTCTGAAGCCATGAAACCAGAGGCTGTTGGTTGTTGTTTAGATGAGGGTGTGGAAATCACTCTGCCCATCTGCTTCCTGTCTATAAAAAGTCTGCTGAGTCTGTGGGCCCGGGGCCATTTTCAGTCTGGCCCTGCCCTTGTTCTCAGGCAAAATGATGCTAGGTTTGGATAACTGGCTATCCAGTCACACAACTAGACTGGAGCCAGATCAAAGCCTGGCACGAGGGAGACACTCTATCCTGTTCCAACTTCAGGATTCACCACTGACGGATGAGTGGGTGAAGGCTGAAAGATGGGAAACACAACTTTCGTCAGGCAGGAGAGCTCCGGTGTTGAGCCACAGAGCTGACAACAACAGCCCAGGTCAAGCACAGTCACATATGGAGGAAGCAAATATGTTCTGAGAGTTGGGATCACTTGACCCACACTAGAGACCTTAGCCAAGTCACCCGCTTTGGGGACCACTGAGGCCTCTGACAGGAGAATGAGTAGGGTCACCGGACCCCAGATTTGGGAAGTGAGCATTCTCACGTGGGTCAGTGAGCTTCGGTGCCCAAACTCCCTCACCTGGCTGTCCCCTTTAGTCGTCCGGCCCACAGCCCCACTCCTGCCCTCTGCCAGTCTGGCCCTAAATTCCCTCCCCACAGGTACACCAACATCCTGTCTGCCTCCCCCGTTCCAGCTTCCTCTTCTTCTCCTGCCATCCTGCATCCATGCACCGTCAGAGGCCTGCAGGTGGCCTGGCTTGGGCTGTGGAAGCCTACCCGGCTCAGCAGGCCTCTCGAGTCCCTGCCGCATCCAGCTGGGCCCTGCTCCACCTCCCGTGGTCTCACCTTTCTGTCCTGGGTCCAGGTTGCTTTTTGTGTCCTTCCGATTCCACACAGAGGAGGAAGCACATCATAATGAACTGAGTGGCTCCGGCACATTACAGATCCTGCTTTCAGACCACCAAATAAATCAATAGGGCTGTTGTGTGTGTGTGTGTGTTTAAATTATATATTCATGGAATCCAATAAGAGAGCCAATACTGTTGGATGTGATATAAAAGTTTCCGGAAAGGAACAATAACAGCTAACATTTATTGAGCTTAGTAATTTTTAAGCCCCTTTTTAAAAACCTTCAATGACTTCCCATGGCTCTTAAGATGAAACCCAACTCCTTAACATTCTCACGAGGTCCTACATGGCCTAGCCTCTGCCCACCACGCCAGCCCATCCTGTACCATGCTCCCCTTGGTCTCAGAGGTCTGGACACTTTCCTGAGTTCTTCGAAGGCACCCCACTTTTTCCTGCCATAGGGTCTCTGCACATGCTATTTCCTCAAAAACAATGGTCACACTATTCCCACTCCACCAAGTTCATTTCACATCTCAGCTCAGATGCCACTTCCTCTGAGAAGCCCTCCCTGACTTCTCAGTCAAGGCTTCTGGCAAACACAGCAATCCTATTCTTCAGAGCATCAAGTTAATAAATAGACCTTGGGCGGGGGTGGGGTGGGGGGGGGTGGGGGCAGGCGCCTGGGTGGCTCAGTGGGTTAAGTGTCTGACTTTGGCTCAGGTCATGATCTAATGGTTCATGAGTTCGAGCCCCACATCAGGCTCTGGGCTGACAGCTCAGAGCCCGGAGCATGCTTGCTTCGGATTCCGGGTCCCCCTCGCTGTCTGCCCCTCCCCCACTCACACTCTGTCTCTCTCTCAAAAATGAATAAACATTTTTTAAAAAGGTTAGCAAGTAGACCTTTATTTAGAGTGATTATTTAATTAATGCCTATCTGTGCCTGCACTAGAAGTGTCAGAAGAGAAGGGCAGGGGAAGCACTGGTTCTAGGGCAGCTAGCTGTAGCATCACAGAGGTGCTCAAAAACCGTTAGCTGAATGAACCGAACGGATGAATGGGTGCGTACTGTGTGCTAGTCCCTGGAATAATTCCCTCTCAGTGCATCATCTCATTTACCCTCAAAATAACCCTCTGAGGTGGGTACAATTATTTTCCCCAAGTTGCAGACAGTAGCTAAAATTGCACAAGGTGTTGGTAACTTGCCCAGGGCCACGGATATAGCAAGTGGTAAAGCCAGGACTTGAACCCGGGTCTGTATGGCTCCAATACTTGTACTCTGTACTCTGCAAAACTTGATCCCAGCCAGGCAGTGGAGGTCATCTCAAACACGTTCCCTTTGTTTTTAGAGTATACACTCCACCAGTGGGTAAGCACAGGAAAGGGAGAATTTTCTTTTTTCCACCGCATGACTCTGAGCCACAAAAAGATGAGACATCTCAGATTCTTCATGTTTCCCCAAATGAATTTTAGGTAAGTTCCCTGGGAATCTCTCAATAATTCCATCTTCCCCCTCTCCTTTCTGGAGTGCTCTGGAGACCTACGCCAGAGTGTAATTTGTAAATGAGAAATAAATCTCTGTGAGTTACAACACTGACATTTCAGGGTTGATCTGTTATACCGCCTAACATTACCAATAAGAATGCAAATCCAAAATCACGCACCAACATGACTCCTTGAATAGATTTTCCTGGAGGGAACTTAATGTTCTTTGGTCACCTTTATGAACTTAAGGATGTCCTAAGTTGCTACTGAAATATACAAGCTGTTTGCCCAAATGTGTCTGCTCTATTGTCCCTTCCCTTTGGATGCTGGCATCTGATTCTCTCTAATCCAAATGTGCTGTCTAGTCTGAAGGGGAAGCCTCCCCACTCGTAAGGAGTGAAGTGCTTGGACATTGGTTAATCTCTTCAGCTCCTCTTGGCCAGGGGGCTCGGGGGTAACTTTACAAGTGGACTTGTAGGGGTCTGAAGCTCCAGGAGTGGGGTGGCCCTGTGACACTGAAGCATTCGGTGGACCGCAATGTCAATGGATGGTGCTGCTCCCAACATCTGAAATGACCTCATGGGTGAATGGCTTAGGAACACCTGTTCCCTCACAAGATGCTTGGCCAAGTTTGCTTTGGTGGTGGAGTCCGATAATTGCATTAGTGCACGTAGCATCTGACCTTACTAATAACTGTTCAAGCTACAAACTTGCTGAAAGTCACCATGTTTTAAGCAATTATTTGGCTCTGTGCAAAAATGTTAATTTCATGCTTTGTAAACACATCTTTTGTAAAAGACCAATTTGCCTATAAAAATTGCTTTTGGCATCTCTAAGATAATCTTTAGGAGAGAGAAAAAGTGGGAAAAATGGGGGTGTCTACGTAATCAATTTCTACAACCTTCTTTCACTCGAGCTTTTTTTTTTTTTTTTTAATGACAAAAGAGACGTGCTGACAGGAAAGGTCAGCAAGAGGCAGAGGGAGACCCAAATCAATGAAGACTAGCTTCCAAGGAAGCTAATGTCCTTGCAGGTTCCCTGTGCATTGTCCTTCCCTAGGTGCCCTTCCCTCCTTCCCAGGAGTCTGAGAAACCTGGGGAAGTCACACGCTTCACGCTGACTGACCTGAGCACCTCAGAGTTAGAGAGCCCACTGGGGTGCTCTGGTCTGAACAGTTCATTCTGCTGGCAAGGAAGAGGGGGCCCAGAGACAAGACGTCCTGCCAGGTTCCCACAGAGGTCAATGCTGGCGTCAAGAAACCAACCCAGGGCCCCTGACCTCTCGGTACGGGGTGTTCCTGCAAGACGTGGCATGAAAACAAAGACAAAAATCTAAACCTTGTCTTCAAAAGTTAAGCAGAATGACTCCAGTCATGCTCTTTCCCATGATGTCCAACAGTGCTGTGTGTTTCCCAATATTCACCAGACGGCATAGTTCAACTCAGGAAGCATTTCTTCAACATTCACTAGCAGTGTTTCTCAAACAGTGACTCCGCTTTATCTTAAACATTCATCACATCTCAATCCTTACTTTCCACTCTATAATGGATGTCTTAATCTAATATAAAAGTAATGTGTTTCTTCCTTTTTTAACATTTATTTATTTTTGAGAGAGAGAGAACATGAGCGGGGAAGGTACAAAGAGACAGAGGGGGACAGCGGATCCAAAGAAGGCTCTGCACTGACAGCAGAGAGCCTGATGTGGGGCTTGAACTCATGAACCGTGAGATCATGACCTGAGCCAAAGTCAGACGCTCAACTGACTGAGCCACCCAGGTGCCCCTGTTTCTTTCTTTTCTTCTCCAAATAGTTTGAGTAAACCGGAGGCTTCTGGAAGGTATGTCCTGTTGTTCCAGCATGAACTCACTATATGAAAGTCCATTCATGGGCAAAGATCTAATTAACTACAAGATTAGCAGGTGCTAAGATCTACAGTGGACCAAAAGGACAGGCAATGGGATTTGGGGTCCAAGAAAAGGGAATATAGACCAGTTACAACCTGGAGCAAGGTTCTCTGGAAGGATCGATAAATTTGTTTTTAATGACAGTCCTTAATTTTGTTTTCCCTGACTGTAGATTTTTTTGGAAACCATAAAAGCACAGAGAAGAAAATTTAAATACCCTATAGGAAACTGGGGAAAAGGGTACACAGGACCTCTTTGTGATGTTTTTATAACTACATGTAAAATCCACAATTATCTCAAAATTAAAAAAAAAATATGTAATTTAAAAAATCCTCAGGGTGCCTGTGTGGTTCAGTTGATTGAATGTCTGACTCTTGATTTCGGCTGAAGTCATGATCAGTTTTGAGACTGAGCCCCATGTCAGGCTCAGCGTGGAGGGCACGGCCTGCTTTGGATTCTCTTTCTCTCTACCAAAATAAATAAATAAACTTTAAAGAATAAAAATAAGAAAATAAAAAATCCTCCATAATTCCACCATCCAATAGTAACCACTGCTGATAATTCTGTGGTTACCCTTTCTATCTTGTTTCAAGGCATGTGGCTGAAATCTGAAGTCTGGAGGCATAATTGGAGGTCTGAAACCATCTTTCTTCACCTGTCATTGTGTGTCAATAGAAATTTCCTATCATTAAAAATTCTTAGAAAGTAGTATTTTCAAAGAGTGTATTATATTCTATTACATGGGTGAATCATATCCCCTACTGCTGGACATTTAATTGCTTCCAATTTTCCACTATTACATTTTTTCATGTTATATATATTTTACTATTATAAAAAATTTTTTTGTAAGTTTCAGTAAACATCCTCACATCTCACGTTTCTGATTACCACCTCAGGTTGGACTCCCGGAAAGCAAATTCCTGGCTCTTTTTTTAAGAGTCTCATCACATGTTAATAACAAAGTTCTCTCCTGATGGGAATGGAGGGAGGTGGGCAACGTATTTTAAAAATCAAGCTGAAAAATGTCTTAGTAGAAAAACTCCAGGTGACTGCAAAGTGCCTAACTGGTGATTTTCAAATGCAGGGCCATCTGGGAGCTGGGTAGGAGAGTCCAGGAAACCCACAAACCCACCTGCCTGCAAACTGGGGTGGGTGCCTCATCCAGCTGTCATGCTCTCCTCGCATCTCAATGCAAAATGATCTTTGGAGAGAGACACGCGAAACCAGGACATATGGGACTGTCTTTTGTAAAAGGAGGTTGTTCACTCTTCTCCTAGGAGGGTAATAGCTTGGGAAATATGCATAAACCATTGCTGCTAGGATATAAACAGCATGAAATTATCCAAACTTGGAGCCATTAAAGATGCACATTGTGAATTTAGAATCAAAACACTCTATAAATTTATAGCAAATCTGCACATTGAAAAATCAGTCTGCAGACTATAAAAGCAATTGTTGGTTTAAAGCTTTCGCAAATGCTCCTGACTACACTTTGTGGGTGGGCACGAGGGTGAGGGCAATGGATTTCTCTCAAGGAAGGTCTCATTGGCATCAGGAAACAGGGCAGCTCTGAGGCACCTTCCACAGGGGTGTCCCTTTCTTCTGAGGTCTGATGTTCTCCACTATTGTTCCTCCCATTTGTTCTGGAACTGATGTGGTCAAATTCTCCTTCATGAGTCTAAAGACTACCTGAGACCCTGCTGGTTCTTTCACATATGGGGGAGCAGGACAAAGAAATAAGGGACTGGACAAGTTACCATAAGGCTCCAAAACATCCCTTCTCAAAATATAAATACTGCCAACAAGGGAAGAACACGTAAGGTTTGGAAAACTCACTGAGAATACTTGCTCTTCAGAAATTATACTTGCTATCTTTCAGTGTTTCCCTTAGAGAAGAGAGAAAAAAGTCTCCCCACCAAGGCTCCTCCCCTTCCTTGGAATGAGGTCAGAGAGGGAGCTGTGGGGGGCAGGAGGTCCCCTTGGCTGTCACTTCTGCCCATTGGAGGTCAGGAAGTTGACAGGTGGGCTTGCAATGTTTGGCTGTGGTTTCAGGCACTCCCTAAGAGCTGAGTGGGGGTCTGTACTGCTCAGACAAGGAATTAATTTCCTCTGGGGAAGGCTGAAACCAGTGTTTGTTTAGCCTTGTGCTAGAGAGACTAGAGGGTCACGGCAGAAAGCCAAAAAGCCCTTTAAATTGTCTCTGTCCCTCGGTATTCTAACATTTCCACCTCACTTTAAAAAGTAAGATTTGCCAACCTATTATTTTGAAAAATTTCAACAGAAAAGTTGTATGAATAATAAAAAGAACACCAGTATACCCTTCTCTTAGGTTTGCCACTTATTAGTATTTACCACATTTGCTCACCAACCTCTTTATACAGTTTTTGCTGAATCATGTGAAAGTAAATTGCAGACATCATGATGCTTGACCACTAAGTACTTCAGTATGCATTTCACAAGCAAAAGAACATTCTCCTATATAACCACAATTCCATTATCACATTGATATCAACTATTATCTAATATACACTCTGTATTCAAATTTTCCCACTGTCTCTCAAATTATTTTTATTAATTTTTTTAATTGGCACATGAGTCACATAACATAAAATCCACCCTCTTAAATTGTACAATGTAGTGGGTTTTAGTAGTCTCACAAAATTGTGCAATCTTCACCACTAATTCTAGACCATTCTCATCACCCTAAAAGGAAACTCTGTACCAATATCAGTCACTCCTCATTTCTTCCTCCCCCCAGTCTTTGGGAACCACTAGTCTATGTTCTCTCTCTATGGATTTGCCTCTTCTGGACATTTCATATAAATGGAATCATGCAATAGGTGACCTTTTGTTTCTGGTTTCTTTCACTTAGCATAATGTTTCCAAGGTTGTGTTGTAGCAGGTATCAGTCCCTCATTCCTTTCTACAGCCGAATGATATTCCACAGTACTACGGATAAACCAAATTTTGTGCATCCATTCATCAGTTGACAAACATCTCAGTTGTCTCCACCCTTTGTCTGCTACGAATAATGCTGCCATGAACATCCATGCACAAGTTTTTGTGTGGATGTATGTTTCAGCAAGGATTGGAATTGCTGGGTCACAGGGCAACTGTGTTCAACCTTTTGAGGAACCTGGGCGCTGTTTTCCAAATATACTGCATCATTTCACAGTCTCACTACCAATGCATAAGGGTTCCAATTCCTCTACTTCCTCACCAACACTTGTGACTGTCTGTCTCCAAAGTGCTTTTACAGTTATCTTTTCCTCAAACCAGGATCCAATCGGGGATTCTGCCTTGTATTTACTTGTCATGTCTCTTCTGTTTTCCTTTAATCTGCACCTGCTCCCCAATCTCCTTTTGCATTTCCTGGTGTTGGCAATAAAAGAATAAAAACAAAGTCTAGTCCAGAGAAGGTATTCCTCCCTGATCCCGGTGGATCATAAAGCATGTTCCTCTTGCTCACCGCATCAACAGCTTGGGAGCAGTCTCTGGTTGATGACTTCTTTTTTCTTTTAACGTTTATTTATTTTTGAGACAGAGAGAGACAGAGCATGAATGGGGGAGGGTCAGAGAAAGAGGGAGACACAGAATCTGAAACAAGCTACAGGCTCTGAGCTGTCAGCACAGAGCCCGATGCGGGGCTTGAACTCAACGGACTGTGAGATCATGACCTGAGCCGAAGTCGGACACTCAACCGACTGAGCCACCCAGGCGCCCCTCTGGTTGATGACTTCTAAGAGTTCTTGGTCAGAGCCCAGCTTAGTGCCAAGCAAAATGATCTCGTGCCTCTTAACTAGGAAATGCTTCTCAACAACTTAAGGCCTCCATTTGGCATCAGCAGCCATTTCAGGGGAGGGCAGCAGGTGAGGCTGAGGTGGAAGGGAGTGCATCTGAGGGGCACTGCAGAATCTGGGTTTCTGTGTTGAAAGTGGCCCTCCAGGATACTTGGCTGGCGGGCTTTCTTGACTGCCAGAGTTAACTGGGGGCACTGAACTGTAACAGGGGACAGCATTGCAGAGTGATACCCACCAGCTTCCCTACAGTAATGAGCTCTGCCATGTATCACATCTCAGACCGGAGCTAATTAAATTCTCCACAGCTTCTCCAAGAGCAATGAAGCCTTGAAGCACTGAGTGGCGGGTGGCAGGATCAGGGATCCTGGGACTTACTCCTGGCTTAGCCACAGATTGCCTGCGTGATACCAGGCAGGTAAATCAACCTCTCTGGGCCCCTCCCTAATCCATAACATGGGGGGAGAGGAACACATGGGAGGTGTCTTTAAACGCTGGGAGTCTCTCATTCTAGGCACGATACTGACAGTCACTCAGATGTATTCTCACCAAAAGGTAATCATAGCGAGAGGAGCTAATGCGATATAGCTACAGCCTAGGACATTACAATAGTGCCAGTGACTCACGGGAACTCTCTCTCCACGTTCATGTAGCACCTACGGCTCTTCCACAAATGTCAGCTCGCTTGTCCCCACATGGGGTAGAAAGCGAACAAGTGATCACGCCCATCTTGCAGAAGAAGGTTTGCAGATCTGAGGTGAATCCACTCATTCTTGAATCGTCACGAAGCATCCACTGTGTGTCAGGTGCTGTGTCCCAGGCCCGGGGACACGCTGGCGAGCTAGATAGGTCGGACTGGGTGGGGAGGATAATTAAATGAGCTACAACAACAAAATGTGAATGCTGGTAAACTGAGGGAACTGCAGGAAGTCCACGCAGGGGCGTCTAACCTGGGTTAGTGGTTGGTCTCAGGTTCACAGATCATGTGACTCCTAGTCCTAGTCCAGGGCTCTTCCCAGTCTTTTTTTTTTTTTTTTTTTTTTTAATTTTTTTTAATGTTTATTTATTTTTGACAGAGAGAGAGAGAGAGAGAGAGAGAGAGAGAGAGAGACAGAGCATGAGCGGGGGAGGGGCAGAGAGAGGGGGAGCCACAGAATCCGAAACAGGCTCCAGGCTCCGAGCTGTCAGCACAGAGCCCGACACGAGGCTCAAATGTGAGATCATGACCTGAGCTGAAGTCGGATGCTCCACAGACTGAGCCACCCAGGTGCCCCACTTCCCGGTCTTTTAAGGTGGAGCAGATATGCTTCAGGTAGTGGGAATAAAACTCTCAGCAGGGGCCAACTTGGCTGGTGGAAGAAAGGCAGCGGGACACTTTTTCCCTTGGTGCTTAACACAGAGCTGCCGAACAAATGAGCTCCAGTGCCCAAGGGCCTTATCTCCTAAAGGGACAAGAAATCAGGGCAAAGCTGCTAAGGGATACTACTGGGTTTGGGGTAAACTCTCTGAGGTCCTTGGCTTCACCAACTGCATGCAGTGCTGTCAGACAAGGCCAAGGGCCAGGTCCCCCTCTTTCTGGGCCTCAGTTTCCCAGTCTCCCCACCTGCAAGGCTGAACTAATGCTTGCTCTTTTGTTCAAATCTACTTACGAGCCTTCAAAACTGTCTCTCTTCCTTTCTCCATCAAAAGACAAAGACAAAGCATGAATTGATGCATTTCAATGGCATCTAATAAAATGAAATTAATGGTGTCAGGAATCTTTATTGACCTCTGAAGTCAAATTCTTGCAGGCTGATTGGCTGGACACAGCTGTTTAATAACCAGTACCACCCCCCCCCCACCCCCGCCCCGCTTCCACACCACCTCACACTCTTTGCAGTAATCGGGCCATCCCATAACTCTTCCCATGAGAAGGAGAAGAGAGAGAATGGCCGGTGTCTACACTTTCTGCAAAGGCTGGTTCATAAAGCAATATTTATACATTCCCTTTAACCTGACATAGCATAAGATCTATTACCAGTTAATTAAATTGTAACCGTTTTATACATTGACTTCTGGTTGTGATCAGCATCTAAATTTACAGATCCACAAGTCTGCATCGACTTGCGTGAAGAAGCTAAATAATATTCACTTAAAAGAGCATTAAATTGTGCAGAACCATCATGAACAGTCAATAAACGCTTCATGTTAAACAGAATTTAAAGAGATGGTATTTGCTACTTTACTCCCTCGAGAAACATGCCTTTAAAAGTTATTTCCTACCCCCTGAATTCCCCGTGACTACAGGAGTTTTGACAATTTTCTGATTTGTTTAAAACGAGCGATTATAAAACTTCGTTAGAGGCACTGCATCCATCTAAAAAGGGGGTGCATCCTGGATCATGCCGCTGTCATAAAGGGAAAAGAGACAGGAGACTAATTAAGTAACAAAGCCTCAGCCAGAAACCTTTCTAGAGGCATAATCTCCTTTGCCAGGCACAGGGCAGATGACTGGGTGCACGCTCCCTCCTCGGCCTAATCCTCCCTCCTCAGCAAGAAGCATCACACAGTGTCTGGAATAATAATGTAATTACGGACAGCTCAAACACCTCATCCATGAAGGACAAGAATTTAGAGTCTTTCAAATATGGGAAGGAAAATCAAAGGCACCAAAGGGTGGCTCTTTCTGGGGGGACCGAGGGCATTAGAACGGTCTCTCTCAACTCTCCCCCCCTCCCCCCCATTAAAGTACACATGCTGCTCAGAAGGAAAAGTAATTGCTTTTGACCAAGATATGATGGCTACTCAGGTGCTACTCAGGTCAAAATGGTCTCTGCACTCACTCAAAACACAACCCTCAAAACCTCAAGTATCCTTCTTTCCTAAAAAAAAAAAAAAAGAAAAAAAAAGCCAAATTTTGTTTGTTGGTTTGTTTCTTTTCTCCCATCACGTTTCTTTCTTCAGTCTAGATTATGAAGTTCTCACTGTTTGGAAAGAAAAGATGCAGGATCCATGGGAAGGGATTGCATTTTGTGGATTTTATATTCTCTGGATTTAGCACAGGGATTGCTATACAGAAGATGCTAAATAAATGTTTGCTCATTGGCATCAGGTGTACCTCATGTCGTTTAAGTTAAATCTAACTGTGTTCTTTTCAGCTCGGAAGAATAGCATCCTGTAGAATATTCTGAGTCCAGGGGCTCACGGTGTACGTGTAGGTGTCGTAAAAGCCAAAAGCCAAACGCCACAGTCCAGAGCCGTGATTTTCACACGGCATTCCACAGAGGCTTATGGGTTCAACAGAGGTGACTCAGGGGTTGTGTTGGGGAGGGAAGCGGGTGGAGGCTGCTGGGCTGCCAACCCCATCCTGTGTCTATTTCAATAAAAACCCCTCATTTCTACCTGTTTTCTGTGCTAGGCTTTCCCATAAAACATCCTTTGAAGAAAAATGTCCTACAACTGGACTTTCACATGGTCTCAAAGTTATCTCCCTACAAGATACTTACTAATTGCACAGGGGAAAATAGTAACTGTATGCTGGAGAACCATGGCATACATCATCCGAACACTGCTGGTAATAACTCGCCATGTATCTCTGATGTGATGAGCTGAGAAGGGCACATCACCTCTGTGGTGTTCTTGCCCAAATGCATCAAACGAATTATGAGAAACATCACACAAACCCAAATTGGGGGACATTCTACAAAATAACGGGTCGTTCTTTTCAAAGCGTCAAGGTCATGAAACACACAAGACTGAAGAAACGTCGCAAATTGGAGGACACTGAGGAGACATGACAACTAAATGTAATGTGGGATCCTGGAACAGAAAAAACAAAGACTAGTGGGGAAAAAAATGGCAAGGTTCAAACAAGGTCTGTGGATCAATTAATAATGTCGTTTCATGGTCTAGATAATTGTATTATGGTTGTATTAGATGTTAACATTAGGGGAATCTGGGTGAAGGGTACAAAGGAATATTTTTGCACGATTTTTTGTAAATCTAAAATGATTTCAAAATAAAAAGTAAAAAAAAAAGTTTCTGAACTAAATGAAGTTTTAAAAAATCACCATCTGAGAGAAATATAATTGGAATTTTGGATTGATCTTCAAATATGAAAAAAAGTATATAGAGAAATAACAGAACCCCTGTCGTGCCAAGTCTGATTTAGGTATATGTGTGAATTTTAATGCTATTCGTTTTAAAAAGCTTGACTATCTAGCTTTTCCTGGCAATGCTCAGTTATTCCCTAGAATAAAGTAAAGACCAAGTAGTGATGGAGAACAGCTCAAGACAATATACACTTAGGAAGGAAAAAAAAAAAAACAAAAAAACATTGCAGCTTGGACACGTTGGTGAAAGGAAACAGGGATGGGAGGGGAGCGAAAGGCAGAATCTGCCTAGTAACCAAATCGACTCAGGTTTCATCTATAAAATTCATAAGAATTTTGCATTCTACTCCATAATGTACTTATGGTTATTTTCATATAAACATTACAGTTATTGGCCCACCCCTGAATGATGTCCAGAAAAGAAGAGCCATGTTTATGCTGTGGATTCTCTTACCTACTGGTATATATCCTAACTTCAGAGAAGCATGATGTTTAAATGGCTTAGGAAATATTTATTTATATTCCTCATATCAGCGCATTCTGTTAGTACAAAGAAGTGCTTCAAGAAGGTTTTTTTTTTGTTTTTGTTTTTTTTTTTACAGATTTATATCTTAAAAACACAAATGCAGAATCCCACTCATCCAAAAAACCTCACTCCCTAATGATGTCAGATAAATGAAGCATTGCTCTACTAGGAAGTTGTGTTAAGACCTCAGGAAATTGGCATTGTACATATATTAGTTATGCATGGGAAAAATCAAGCCTGCCCTTTCTTTTTCTATTTTGAAAAGTGTGGGTTTGGCAAATGTCCCAACGGTTCTTTTATTTTTTTTTTAAGAGAATATCTGAACTGCTGATAACAGATTACCTGTTTTTGAAGTGGTGTTAAAATTCTGCACTTGGCCCTTCTTTCTTGGAAAGCCAGGATCCTGGTTAAGGGTGTTTTTCAGTCCCTACGACACTTAACACTGAAATATCTCTTGTCTTAAATATAAAAGCAGGCAATTGCCTTCTCAGTCTTCGTTCCTTTGTTTTTCTAGAACCTACACCTAGATCTTGGGGAACCTGCCTTCTTCCAGCATCAGTTCATGAGGTCTGGGGGTGGGGCTGGCTTCTCTCTCAGTTCCACAAGTAGAGACCTGACCTATACAAAGAGTATGGTACCTTCCTGATCTCTGTAAAAGGCTTACAGACAAGGGCATGGCCCAGAGTGGACACAGAGATCGGCTCAGTGACTTTGATTACAAAGATCAGAAAAGAGCCTTTCTCTCTCTGCTGGAGCTGCCAAGCTGGAGGAAGGAAGCCTAGAGATGCTGGCGGCCTCTCGCCACCACGAGGGGGAGAGCCAGCCCGAGGAGAAGTAACCAGTCCCAAGCAGAGATTACTGAAGGCTTCTCAGCCCCAGGAGCCAGCCATGCCTGAAGGCAGTACTTTCCCCATCCTTCTACTTACATACTCCAGTTAAGTCCCTTTTTTGCTTAGGCCTGTGTGAGATGAGTTTCTGTCACTTGTGACTGAAAAAGTCCTAATACAAACATCTTTTTTTTTAAAAATAGGGAATATTAGGAAGCCTAAGATGAAGTGGGGCTTTCTAACCTCCAAGATCCACGGTCAGACAATTCTACTCAGATAAACATATAGTCATAAGGGCAAGAAAGCGTAAAGAAGTCAAAAGATATTGGTTTTGAAGTTCAGCAAATGAGATTCAAAATGTACTCTGTAACTGACCAGATAAACAGCCCTGGGCAACTGCTAACCCTCTCTGAGTTCCATTTCTACATGTCTAAAATGGGAGTGATAACTTCACAACGTTGGTAGAAAAACCCAAGAGATAGTGCATGACACCGTGAAGGAAGCACTGCCCAGTCAAACAGCGTTCTTTCTTTCCTTCGCCAGGGCACAGATAAGGTGACCGGGGAAGATGGGAGCATCTGGGTTCAGGAGACGGCTGCTGATGCCCATGCAGAAATGCTGACATCAGAATCACTTGTGGTCAACTATGAAACAAGGAGGAATCAAGCCGTCCCGTCCAAACAGCGTGACAGTGTTTGAAGACAAATATGTGAACCCGGTATCTGACTACAAAGTGTGTCACAAACCCTTCTCACTGTTTGGCCTTAAACATCAAAGAATACAATTACATAATGCTTTAAGCCTGCAGTTGTTTTGTATGGTTTTCTGTATCCTGGATTTTGTTTTATGATGGAAAGATTGTTTTTCAAAGATAGGGACAGGAGGGAGAAAAGAAAGGCTCACTTTCATTCTTTCTTTTTTTTAGTGTTTATTTTTGAGAGAGAGAGAGAGAGAGAGAACAAGCGAGGGAGGGGCAGAGAGAAAGGGAGACACAGAATCCAAAGCAGGCTCCAGGCCCTGAGCTGTCAGCACAGAGCCTGACATGGGGCTTGAAATCACAAACCATGAGATCATGACCTGAGCCAAAGTAGGACACTCAACCGACTGAGCCATCCAGGCACCGCAGATAGGCTCTATTTCTATCCCTGTCCTGGACATGTCTTGTGTCGAGACAGGGATCATAGAAAGGGTGCATTCCAGATACAGGGCACAGCCCAAGCAAAGGCAAGTGGGAAAGAGGAGATGCGTGGCACATTCCGGCAACAGCAAGTGGTCCTATTTGGCTACCCAATGGCTCCACGCAGAGAACGGTAAGAAATTAAAACTAGAAAAGTAAGTTGAGGGCATACTGTGAAAGTCTCATTCATTATGCCTGTAGAAGATGTTAACAACTCAGAACAGAAAGGGTAAATGTTTCTAAACAAGGATTGATACCTGGATTAAGTCACTCCAGTGATCATTTCTCACCCAACCCCTTCTCCCTTCCTAAAAGAACTCTGATTTTGTCCAGTTATCCATCCTACAGATTTCTGTGCCTACATGTAATGTCTGGAACTACAGCAGCCATCTGGGGGCAATGAGGAACTTTAACATGGGAGAACATGCTTGAGTGTGGCAGAGCCAAAAGACGGCAGGAATACGAATCTCAGATCGTGTTGCTGAGCCACAGAATTACTTAATCCCACAGGTGCCCTTCTGCCAGGGTTCTTGTTATGTGAGCTAATAGATCTTTGTATCATTTAAATGACTGGGTCTTCCATTACTTGCAGCCCAAAGTAGCCAAAGTTACAAATGGGTTTTAAGGGAAAATAATTTAAAAAGCTCGCCTAGGCACTGATAGGTAAGACTCCAAAAATGCCTTTAAAAAGGCCCCATGCCCTCAGTGGTCCAGAGGACTTATGACACAACTGCTGCCCTGAACAATCGCCCACTTCGTAGAAACACACAGAAGGTTCTAGCAGCCAGCTTAAGTTTACCACTTAATCACACAACTCTGGCTGGTGTCAAGCTCTTCAAGGAGTTGATCCCAGGGAACAGGGAGAAAAATGAAAAGGAAATAAAACTGAACAGTTGCCTGCAGAGAACACCAGCTGCGCGTGATTGATTTCCATGTAATCTCCATTTGTCTCCCTGAAATTTTTTCATCAGATCTCTGGCACAGGGTCACAGAGAGGCACGAGGCTGCCCATGCCCAGAGTGTGGTCAAGAAAAAAGTCTTCCCTTATATGCCCCTGAAGGCCAAGGAAGCAGGACAGGTGACCCCGGGGAAAGCGCGAGCGAGAAGCTTTTCCTCCCCTCACCCCATGGCAACACTCAGGCCACAGGCCACCGCAACCAAGGTGGAAGGTTGGTCCGTGGGCTGCTCTATGAGAAATCCCACCCCTCAGGCTGGTGAGCTTCTGAGATCTGCAGAGAGGACGCCTGCCCTGCGTGTCCATTCATCAACTGCTCAGGGCACTGTCTTGGCCCAAACAACAGTTGGGATGTAGGGTTCCTCCACTGACCCATCATTCCTGAAAACCCCACAGGGAAACAGATTACTCTGGGGAGGGGGCTGGACTTGGGGTCACTGGTGGTGGGAAAAGAATGAGAAGGAATAGAAGAGGATGGGAGGGCAGGGTGGACTGCATCCTGTTATCGTTTCAAAGTGCCACACTTGTCACTTGTTTAGTGCTCTTTGCCTGGGGCTGAGTGTCCTCTATACCTGTCCTGGAGCGTGCACTCACGTGCCTGGCGTGTTTGTGCCCACTGGAGTGGGGCCGTAAGCTCAAAGGGAAGAGAGACAGCACCCACCACTCGGGGGTGCTTGAGGCTAGCTCCCGGTACAACAGCATCAGCAGCTCCCTGAAATGCAACTTCTCAGGTCCCACTGTAGGCCTAAGGATCACTATTCTGGGGGTGGGTCCCAGACGTCTGTTTTAACAAGCTTTCCAGGTGACTTCCATGCACATGTGGACAAGACTGACCACCTCATTATGTAGGGGGGTAAAGGGACCTAAAGTGACTTACTTAGGATCAATCATGTGGCTGGAAACCAGTAGAGGCTAACCTGCAGGCTGGGTCTGACCCCCCCCCCCCCCATCTAGTGCCCCTCCCACTGCATCAGAAATCGAAGCAAAGCTGCAAAGCCACGGAGCTACTGAGAGCGATTTCAAAACCATCCATAACCAGTTTTAGTATTGCTGCATACATCCTAGCAACTTATCTGAGCCCAAAACAGTTCTGTTCTTAATATGGAACGGTAAGAACAGGGCACCCTCTCCCCTTCTGACTCCTCTACATGGCTGGCACTAGAGCAAAGTGTCCACATTTACCTAGTGACCAAAGCCAGAAACCCCAGCAACTGCGGGGCAGCGCAGTTCAAAGCAGGAGTTTAGGAAGCAAACTGCTTGGGCTCAAACCCCAGCTACTTGACTTGTTCTCTTTGTTACAGTGGGCAGGTTGTGACCTTTCTGAGCCAATTTTCTCAGCTGTGACTCGGGGACAGCAAGTTTACAGAGATGGTGCCTGTCTTGGGGATTAAAATGAGATAACCCACGCCGGGTGCTCAGCGCTGTGCCTGGTACACAGGTTAAGTGCGCAGCACACATCAGCTGTCACTACCAGCCTCAATGTCCCCTTGCCCCTTCCTCCCTATGTCCTACTGGTGACCTAGTCGTGCTGACTCTTGCCTCTCCGACTGCTCCCACATCTGGCCTCTTTTCTTTGGCTTTGTATACCCATACCCATTGCCACGGTGGTGGTTCTGTCCCTCATCTCGTCCTCCTGAACCACCACGCAAGTCTTCAAACACGTCTTCTGGCCTCCACTCTGCTCTCCAAGATGACAGCTCAGTGAGCTTTTAAAATTGCAAAGCTGAGCTGCTCATATGGCTGCTTCCTAACTCCCTGCATTGGCTCCCCACGGTCTTTGGGGTCAAGGTTCAGTTCCTGGGCGGAATGCACCAGTCCCCTGGTGGTTAGCACCCCCATCTTTATCTTACTTCTGGGCTCCTCCCCTGCGCTACACCTAATTACTTTGGGGAACACAAAAATGGTGGGCTTTTCACACTACCGTGCTCTGTCCCTTGCCAGGAACGCCCGGCCCCCCCATCTGCCTGGCAAATAAGTCCACGTTCAACTTCCCAGATGTAGCCCAGAGTTGGTGCCTGCTCAAAGTCTTATTCTCAGGTAAACGTGACTGCCCCTGCGTGTGCCCTCTCCGGCTGCTGCACCTGCTCCCCTCACAGCACCTGTGCCACCTTATGGGGTTTATATGTTTTCACATCTGCTGCCCTGCTGACTGCTGGATTATCACCCTCCCTGGCACAGAGGAGGTACTCTAAACTTGTTTATTAAATGGATAAACACTGAACTCCCCCAATTTCACCAGTCTGGGCTCACAGAACAAATCTGCTCTGATGTTCTTCAGAGAAAGCCTTTCAGGGGTTGGAATCCCATCTCATTTTCACAGCGGGGCTAGAATGATTCTCCCTATAAATGTGGCTGTGATTATGCAATGAGGAAAGCAGACTGGTGTGAATGATATTTCACAATGTAATCCACCCATCACTGGGTGGCCATTCGGTTCTCAGCATGGGCAAAGCCCTGGGTTTAGGAGGAAACGAGCCTTCTCATCTCCAACTGGTGTGTAATGTGGCAATCAAAACCAAGAGTTTGTGGTCATGGTCATGGTCTTAGCACTGGGTTGGAGGCTTGGCTTCTGGTTCCTGGCACTGCCTCTCCCTCGTTGGGTGACCTTGGCTACGTCCTTCCCTGGTTGGGCCCCTGACCCTTGTCTGTGAAACCAGGGTGATGAACTAGAAGCTTTCTAAGCACCTCTTAGACTTCAGAGCTCAAACATGTCAGAAGTTTAAGTGCCATTCATGAGCAGAAAACAGGGATGACTCTCTTGCCTTCTACCCCCACTCTCTTCTGAGCACTTTGTAGTGCACATGGCAGATAGAGGAGAAATACAGCATTCACTGAGCACATGATGTGACTTCTTGTCTCTGTTTGGGTGCTCTTGAAGGCTTCAGCACCTTCCCCCATAAACAACTTCCCCTCTCTTTGAGATTAATCCAAAGGAGGCAATATTGCAGAGCAGTTAATAATGCACAACCAGAATCAGTCTGCCTGGCTTTGACTCCCGGTTCTTTCATTTAGTGGCCATGTGACCTTGAGCAAACTGTTTAACCACTCTGTGCCTCAGTTTCGCATCTGTAAAACAGGGACAATAATAGTTCTACCTTATGGGGTCATTGTGGGGATTAAAATAGTCCCTATAGTTAATTCCCTAAGTAGTGACTGCTACAGGGTAAGCACTCAACAGAAATTATTAAGTTATGTTTTCTCAAAGATCCTTTGGGAAAAGAGTACTGCTGTCTAACGGCATTTTAAGAAAGGCACTAATTCATTCAAGAGAGTACAAACCTCATGACCTAATTACCTCTGAAAGGCCCCACCTCCAAATACCATCAAATCGGCTCTCTATTTGTGGTGACAACGAGAAATCGAAATTGACAGTCTGCAACATGGAAGAGGCCTTCACCAGATCCTGACCGTGCTGGCACCCTGATCCTGGACTTCCAGACTCCAGGGCTATGAGCAATAAATTTCTGTTGTTTATAAACCATGCAGTCTGTGGTATTTTGTTAAAGCAGCCCAAACTAAGATGCATAACAACAATAACAAAAAATGTGAGTGGATAGATACCAAAATGTGACTGTGGTTATCTCTGGAAGGTCATAATCACTGGGGATTATCTTCTTGTGTTTGTTGTGCTTATCTGTATTTTGTAGCATTCTACAATACCCTTTATCTCCCTCCAAATGTCTCTTTCCACATTCCAGGGGCTCCGGGCTGACGGATCCTGTAGCTCTGCTCCCCAGCTGGGGCCCAGCATTCCAAGGAATGGCCAAACTCCAAACTCATACTCCTCAGGAATGGGCTGGGGTGGGGTGTCTCCAGAGGGGCCTCATCTAGCTGGCAAGAATACATTCTATCCATGGGCATTTCCAGAAAAAACCTCAGTCAAAAGTGAAAATGACAGGTATCTGAAACAGACCATCCATCAGACAGAATTCTGTGCGGCTCAGAGTCTTGGCAAGGAGCCCCCTCAAAGTAACACCTCCAGCCATTTACTGAGCATTTAAGCTCTGCTCTGCACCAGAGAGCTATGCTAAATGCATTCCAAGCATTATCTTATTTGATCTCCCCAGTCTTGCAAGGCAAGTATTTTTCACCCAAATCATGATGAGGACACTTCAGGCTCTGCCATGTTCTGCCCCGGGTTACAGAGCTAGGAAGGAGCTGACAGGGAGTCAGCCCCAGGTCTAACCCTGTGACACATCACACCGAAACGGCACCTTCTGGGTTTTGTAGACCTCAGTGTACCCGGCCTGGAATTTCCCTTTTCTCAACCAATCTCTTGTTGACACCTGCGGTTGCTAAATAAGGTTTATAAATAAGCTACCCCCGTGTGACTTTTCCCCAACTTCCCAGACTGTTCACTGGCCACAGAACAGAACTGTTGTTTTCAATCAGGGAGCATTTATTAGATGTTGAGTATACACCTTCCACGTACTAGGGAGACTCACACCCAACCGAGGACACAGACACACACACAAAACCATTGGAAATGGGCCATGTCCTTAAGCATCTCTTTGTAGATCTATAACCGACAGACTGGGACACCCCAAACTGTATCAAACTGACCCTCACTGAGTACTCTGACCTGTAATTAGGGTCTCACTAACACTTCTGTGCTAACTGCTACCATTTACTGGACCCACCACACACCAAGCGCTTCACGTGTTTTCTCTCCTCTAAGGCTTACCATAAACCTGCGAGGTATTCCTCACTGTTTTATAGGTGAGAAAATGTGCTGAGAGTATTGCAGAGACTTGCCCAAGTTCAGCCAGAACCAGGAACTGCCCTGTAGCATTTATCATTTGAGGGTTATTTTTGTGTCTGTCACCCTATTATCCTGTAGGCCCAGAAGGACAAGGATAACATCCTATTCAGGACTGTGTCCCTCACTGACCTAATCCTCTACCTGATATCTAGTTAAGTGTAGGCTTACACACACACACACACACACACACACACACACACACACACACAGGAAATACTACTAACTCAGAAGGGGGCCTGTGGATTCAGACAGATCTGGGTTTGCACAGCAATTCTGCCATATCCTGAATGTCTCTCCTTTAAGCACTTAGGTCTTCTCTGACCTTCAGTTTCCACACCTGTTAAATGGGGACTCCGATAAACTTATCTCCCAGGAAGGGTATGGGAAATGACCAGGAGTCTGGGGTATAAATCTGTGAGTAGAGATCTGACACATAGTAATTGCTTATTAAAACACAGACATCTATTACTACAAGGCCAGAAACAGAAGTGCCCAATTAATGGGACATGTGGAGCTGAAGGTGTTCCATTCCCCCAGTGGAATGTGAGCTCCTGGAGGGCAGGGATGGTGCGTTTACATCTGTGACCCCAACACTAGCCAAATAAGTGGTGTTCAACAAATGGCTACCACTGATAGAGACCCTTCCTGCCCGGGGTAGTGACTCCAAGCTGTGCACTGAAGGGCAGGTAGGCGGAAGGGAGGACAGAGAACCTCCTTTGTTGCAGCAGAGGGCTCCTGAGCCAGCCTGGCCTCTAAACTGGGGATGAATAAATAAGTAAATAAATAAAATGGGGATGGAAACAGTACCTACCCTGCAGAGTTCCAACGAGGCAGAAATGAAACACCATGGGAAGGCCTTCTGCTCACCTGAGACTGATGAGAAGGGGATGTGACGACACAGGGAAGAGTGGGCAGTGAGGCTGGGAAGGCCCTGAATGTGGACCAAAGAGAGGCATTAACAGGGAGGGCTCTGAAACCCTACAGTTAGGGGTACAAATCCCAGCTCTGACATTTACCAGCCTTGAGGATTTCACCTCATTGAGCCTCAGCGGCCCCCTCTCTACAAGGAGGAAAAGAAGGGAACCTCCCCCAGGAGGCTGTTGTGAATCAAATAGAAGGTGTGCTGAGCCGCTGGTACATAGTAAGAGCTCAATAAATGGTAGTTTTATTAGGGAGGATACACTTTTTTCTGAAGGTAGAAGCCCAACCACCTCAGACAATAACAGAGCCAGGGAGGAATTCAGCTTAGTGCAACTAAAATAAAAATAGGAGAGCCGAAACCGTTTCCCGAGGATGACTATTTATGAGACCAATTTCAGTTTCCCAGCGCTAATGAATCCCCCATGGCAGCCGGCGCGCAGCTCCAGAGTCCGGAGCGCGGGGCCGCGCCCTCCCCGGAGTTCTTCCAAGCACCGCACACCCTCGCAGCGCTCCCTCTGCGCTTAATAATCACAGCAATAATCCGAATAATGATCGGGGTAAAGTGCAGCGGGAGCCACAGAGGGTGCAGGTGGGGAGGAATAACACTTCAGCTACTTGGTTTCTTCAAGACAAACTTCTGCCCAAAATAGATTAATTCAATCTGCATATTAATGTGGATTACTAATTAGTGACTAAAAAAATGCTTTCAACACAGGGAAAGTGCAATGCAAATGCTTCAAACAATAATAACATCCAGGAGTCACAGGGTAAGTATGGAAAGGAAATAAGGTAGACTCTTTTTTTTTTTTTTAACACTTAAAATTTTATGGCTGAAGGAAATGGAGCGCATTAGGAAAATTCACTTAAAGCACAAAAACATAAATGAGGAAAGCCTGGTGTGAGGGGACTTTCTTCGTGCTCCCAGGGAACCTTCTGGCTGCACAGGTCCTATGACGGCACATCTGTGCTTTTGCCTTGCCTTCTAGACCCTGACACCCTGAGAGCAGAGCCCACTTCTTACCCACCTCTATATCCCGGGTCACCAACACTGCGCCAGGCACGTCCGGAGTCGTTACTAATACGTCATGACCCCCAAATAGAGGGTGGGGTGCACCTGGGGACTTCTGTCTAGGGAGTGCAGCATGAAAAGGAGTGACTTCACAGTGGAAAAATCTGACAAGCGCCACCTCAGCCAGGTGATCAAGGTCCACATCAAAGGGTGAAGTCATGTTAATGGTATGTGCCCTTGATGTAATGCAGCCTGATATGCGGTCCTTCCTCCCACAAATCCATAACTCTCATCTAAAAACAGCAGAAAAACATCAGACAAACCCAAAATCAGATTTCACAAAATACTCAACCTCGAAACTGTCAAGGTCATCAGAAACAAGCAAACTCTAAGAAACTGTCCCAGCCAAGAGGCACAATTTAGCGTAAGGTGGCATCCTGGACGGATACTGCAGAGGGAGAAACGGGTCTAGGAGGAGAAGGGGCCCGTCTAAGTTCTCACAGGCTTTCCTGGTGGACAGGCTCATAACATGCATTACACAGTGACGGAGACAGTGCTCCTTTTTATACACAGTGAATGTCTTGATTTTTTATTTATTTTTTTTTTTTACTGCAACTTAGATGCGATTTCCTTCCTCCTCTGAAAACCCTCAACTCTACTGATCAAAACTCCTGTATGAGTTAGCAGCCAAGCATCTCATGGGAACCAAGAGATTCAACGGGCTAGGAGAATGGTCCTCAGAGCTCAGCAAGACCAAATCCTCCCATTTAGCAGAGGAGAAACTGAGGCCCAAAGTAGGGGATGGTATCTCTCCCACTGCCAGTTTAGTATGTTGGTGCCGTATTTCCCTCACACTTCCCCACTTGCAATATCCACAATCTGCCCCACTACCTGGGACACAAAGAACCAGTTTAGGACCACGGAGGAATTCCTGCCAAATCCTAGCTCTATCTTTGCCAACCTCATGGCTGTAAAGGGCATCCGTGTGGAAAACAGTGTGGTATTTAGCTGCACGTCTTTTTGCCCCAGGCTCTTGGCCATTGCCAAGCAGAAAGCCCAGGCCTGGCAGGCTAAGGCCTGAGACATAAAGACGATTTCCAAGCGGGGTGTAGGGAAAGGGCACAGCTCAGGCTGGCTGGCAGGCCACGCTTCCCTGTGCGGCCCCATCCATCAGCCACCCCGGGGGATCTCATTTTCCAGCTCGGCGTAGGGCACATCTTCTAAATGTGACCCTGTTTCTGTTATGAGAATCAAAGTGCTTCAACCACGAGATCATAAATACTCAAAAGTGACGGCTAATGGCAGTGGCAGTTTGCAAAATGCCAAATGGCAGCGAGAAGTGGACGCCGTAAATTACAGCCCGACTCCTCCATTCTCACCGAGGTGTTTTGTGGGGTTTTAGTGATGAGATCCGCTTTCAAGTGGATTTACAGGGGCTCCCTGTGAATTCAGACAGAGCTTTTAAAAATACTTCTAACAGATGCTAAAAAGAAAACCAGAAGAGCCTACCATTTCAAGCCTAAAATGAGTTTATTAAGAATGCGTTTAATGCATAATGGCCAAAATACGGAAAGTGGCTCATTTGAAGATGGATATGTCTAGTGTGAAAATGGTAACAATTATAATAATAGAAGTAATGGCAGCAAAGGCATATAAGGCATATTGGGTCAGGCATTGGGCTACGCATTTTATACGGATTATCTCACTGAATGCTCTCAATCGGCCCATGCAGGAGGTGCTACTATAATTATCCCTATTTCACACATGTGGTAACTCAGGTTCCAAGAGGTCAAGTCATGTGTCCCAGGTCACGCAGCTGGCTGGAGTGACAGACTGGAGATTTCGAGCTCAGGGTCTGGATGACACTCCCAGTCTCCCTCCAGCCAAAGCAGACCCCACATGGTGCACATCAGGGGCTCCCCCCACCTCAGCAGAACATCACTGTGATTCACGGAAGTCTGTGGACGACGCAAATGTCAGCCTGCAGGACCCTGTCACCAGCACACTGAACACCAGGACAAACCTTTAGAAAGTACAAGGGCCCTATTATGATGAAATTGTGAACTTCCAGGCCTGGCTTTTTAGTCTCAGTTCCTGCATCAATGAAATGAGGGCGATACTACCTTCTGGCTGTTAGGACAATTTTGTGAGATCACATATGTGAAAAGCTCCTTGAAAAGCCCAAGGCACTGTACAAGTCGTGCTATTAGAGAAGATACTAGATCAACTTTATCAGGAAGCGTGCTAACACGCATTCCCTCACGTCCCCTTCACAGAGGCAGAGACTGAGATTCAGGAGAGATTAAGTAACTTGCTCAGGGTCCCAGAACTGACAGTCAATGGCAGAGCCATGACAGAGGGCCTAGAGGGCCATGTGTTCTCCTTGTTCTCAATTCCATTTTCAGACACACACACACACACACACACACACACACACACACACTCACTCACTCACTGGGGCTGCAGAAAACACGGGCTGAGAACTCCTAGGGAGATCACTCTCAAAGGTCCCTCTAGCACTGAAGCTGAAAGCAGTGTTTATGTCTGCAGGTGGCAGGGAAAGACCGCAGAGAGGGTGGCTTCAGAGGACAAGTGACCTCGTGGTCTCAAAAAGAGCCCCATCTGCGCTGCCCTGAGCACAGTGTTTACAGCTGCTGCTGTGACCAGTGACCTGCAGGCAGAAGCTTGCAGGCTCACTCAGACCATGAGGTTCCCCCACTTAATGCTCATTTGCTTCATCTGCAGCTGGTGGGGACATTACTGAGGAGCGACAGGCAGGCCTGTGCTAGGCTGTGAAGCTGCCACTGCCAGCTGCCTAAGGAAACGTCTCCAGGTTCTGTGTCCTTCCACGGATTTCTTTCCTTGGGGAACTGTCCCACTTTTTCACAAAATGCTATGCAGCAGACCATTTCCTTCAGGCCCCGTTTCCTCTATTTTGTGAATTCTGTAAAGTTGTCGAAGGGAAAGTTACAGAATCATAGACTGCCAGGGCTCAGCAGATCTCAGAGATGAAAAGTTGTCTACTCCAACCTTCTACCCTCCCCCCACCCCTTCCTCCCTGCGGGCACTTAGGCCCCTTCCAGAGTATTTCTGCCAAAGGGTCAGCCAGCCTCTGCTTGAATATCTCCAAGGACGGAGAACTCACTACCTATCCTGAGGTGGCTTGTTCCATATTCTATCATCAGAGTAAGATAGTGAGAGGTGAACAGCATGGACCCTGACCAGAACTGATGACATATCTTTGTAAGGCCCAGTGCCAAATGAAACCTCAGGGATTCTCGTTCAGAACTGATTTAAGAATTTTAAGATGACAAGAGTAGAGCAATCAACCTAACACAAGGCCTTTCTGAGCATGCGACCCTGAGGAACTGCCCTGGTCGCAGCCTATGTGGACTGATTCTGATGGTAAACCCTGTGGGATTAGATCCCACTTGCTGACCAGTACTAGCCTCATGTGTAAGATGGAGGTAATAATCTCTCTCTCATAAACTTGTCTCTGAGGATTACATGAGTCACTACATGAAATGCTTAGAGCAACGCCTGACATAGAGCAAACGAATCTTTTTTCTGCCCATGCCGCGTACTACCTGGAGAAAAAGAAGTACACACAGCAATCTCTGTGTCAGCCCTTTTGACACCTGCAGGTGGCTCTTATGGCCTCGTATGCCTTCCGCCCACGCGGAGCAAAGCTGCTGGCTCCTGCTACCACTGCCAGCCACTAAGGCCACAGGTGGGAAAAGTCACACCCACCACGAAGGGCAGATTCAGTTCTGTGGGACCTGCTGTTTGCACTGGGGGTGAGGGTAAGAAGAGGCCTGTTAAGAAAAAGATGAAAAGGCATGCACACAATGTATTTTTAATATGCTGCCAGATGCAGTCCCAGATCAACTTTCCCACCAGAGGACCCCAAAAATGCCTGGGGTCACCTACCATTCTACCAGAGGAGAAGTCAGGGTTGAGAGGGACAGAGGTCTTAATTGAGAGTGGTTAAGCCATCCTGCATTTGCGCATTTCAAGAGAACATACAAGCACAGGACGTATTGCCAGGGCCCCTCCTGGGGCCCAGAGCACAAGGCAGAGGCTCTGAAGCTTCATGGTAAAGCCGACACTGGCCACCACCGCAGCTCATGATGTGTGCTGACTGGTTACATGAAAAGGAAACTGCCCGAGAAGCTGGTCACAGTTCCAAGTCCTGTGGATTCTAACCCTTGTGTGTGTCTCCTCTCCATCAATCTGCCTGGGCTTCACAGCCTTCCAGATGGCCGTCCTTCTGGCACTCCTGTCCCCTCCCGGAAAGCCTCTACAGAGCAGCTGCAAAAACCCTTGAGGAATGAGAACCTGACTGGGTAAACCCTTCGACGGCCTCCCATGCCGTGGGGATAAAATCCAAACCCATTACCATGGAGCACGTCTTTCTTCCAAGACCAGACACTCTCAGCGCTCAGCCCCTCAGGGGCCACACTTCAGACGAGCCACAGCCTTGCAGGATGCTCTCCCTGGAATCCTCTCCCCATCCCACACTCCAGCCTGCCTAATTCATCCTTGGATATGCGCTTCAATGGCGCTTCTCCTGAGCTTTCCCTGGGTCCCGCAAAACGAAAACGAGTCTGGGTCCGGTACCTGCCACGTGCTCCTACTGCACCCTCTACTTGGCCCACGAAAGTACTTCTGTGACCTTCTTGCTGTGACACTACTTAACAGTCTGTTTCTCAGCCAGGGTGTTAGGGCCGGAGGGCCCAGTCTACGCTGTATCCCCGGGGCTAGTGAGGTATCAGAGGCACAGTAGGTGCCCCACACCACCAAGCGCTGGGGTGGCACTCTGAGGACGGTCCCATCCCAGTGCTGGTCCTGGGTAACCCAGGATGAGGCTTCCACCCTGGGGGCCAGACACCAGAGCCTGTGCTCTGCCAGAAGCACCAGCAGCGTGCCCACCCGCGCTTGCAGACACGGCACAGAGAGGCCGTTCCTTTCTGCCGCCTCCTATGCACAGGAATCTTGCAGACGCAGCCAGACCTCAGAGCCCTTCATTTATTATTCATTTATTTCCTTGTAATACCACCGCTGCTGCACTCAAAGGACATGGCCCCGGCGCGGGCGTCCCCCCTGCAAGCGAACACAGATTCAACTGAATCACAGCAAATCTTGTCTGAAAGTCTCCAATTATGGACAGCCAAACAAGCCCAGGATGCAAAGAGGCAACCTAGGGTCAAGACGTCCTCTTTCCCATTAGCTATGCTCTTTAAACATCCCAAGCACGCTCACATTTAACATTGCCTTTAAAAAAAATCTTATTTTAGGGCGCCCGGATGGCTCAGTCGGTTGAGCAACCGATTTCGACTTAGGTCATGACTTTGCAGTTCATAGGTTTCAGCCCGGTTCTCTCTGCCCCTCCCCGCGTGTGCTCTGTCTGTCTGTCTCTCTCTCTCTCTAAAAAATGAATTTAAAAAGTTTCAAAAACATTTTTTAATCTTATTTTCATCACAATCCTCTGATGGATGGGACTCAGGGTTTATTGTTCATTTTCCAGGTAAGAAAACTGAGGCTCAAAAAGACAGAGTAACTTGTCCAAGGCTGGAGAACTCCTAAGTGACAGAGCTCATGAGAACCCAGGGGACCATGGGTTCCACGGCCCACGCTCTGTTATACTGTATTCTCCCTTCTAGATTCTAAAGATATTTTTTTAATGTTTATTCTGTGTGTGTGTGTGTGAGAGACAGAGAGAGAGAGAGAGAGAGCGCGAGCATGAGCAGGGGAGGGGCAAAGAGAGGGAGACACAGAATCTGAAGCAGGCTCCAGGCTCCGAGCTGTCAGCACAGAGCCCGATGCAGGGCTCAAACTCACAAACCGTGAAATCATGAACTGAGCCAAAGTCGGACGCTCAACCGACTGAGCCACCCAGGCGCCCCGATTCTAAAGATATTTTTAAGAATGATTTTAAAATCTTGAACATATCTGTAAATTAATTTGTATTCCCTGAGACAAACAAGTTTGAAAAATAGGAAGAAAAGCACGAAAGGTAGTTGAGGTTACTCCACACCTTCTGAAGTCAACCACGAGTCTATTACAAGTCACAGCACTCCGGCCACAATGCAATCCTTTCTTAGTCTTCAAGGAAGCCAGCTCCCTGTGACCTCAGAGCCCCTGTACTTGCTTCCCTTCTGCCTGAACACCCTTGCCCTGGCTTCTCCCCAGCCTTCAGGTCACAGCCAGACCACCGTTCCTTCACAGAGACTTCCTCAAATCCCCTCCCCTGACTCTCTTACACCAACCTATTTCTGACAGCACCCATCCTCACTGTCTTATTAACGTGTTTTCTTGTCTGTTTCTTCCACTAGAAGGTAGGCTTCCTGAAGGCAGGGTCTGGTTTTCTCACCAGTGTATCCCATTCCACAGAACTATGCCTAGCACATACCAGGCACTTAGTGCACTGAATAAAGAAATAAAGCTTATTTGCATCTGACCATTGTCAAAGCTCACAGTAACTCATTTAAAAAAACCAAATTATATACATTAGCCAAGTAACCTTACAATAATCAAATAAATGTAGGACAGATAACAGCCTCCTATTTTTATTCAGGATGAAAATAAGAGCCCCAGAGAAAATAAGTGGCTTGCCCGAAGTCACACAGCAAGCAGAGATGCAGCTAGGCCTTGAACTCACCAATGATTTGGCTTTCTAATACTGTCAAATTGTATAAAAATCTGCTTAAAATATTTTTCCTTCAGTTCCTTCCCACTGCCTCAAAGATTCTCATAGGTCACTGGGTTGTTTGCTGAGCCCTCTGGCTCTCCCTCCCAAGAGGACAGAGAGGTGCCCATGTCTGCAGCATTTCTTTGAGCTGACATACTGCAAGGGAGTGTGAACTAACAGGATCTCTAGGGTAATGCTAATCCACAACCCAATGTACCCAGGATCCTGTGCCGAAAAGCTGATGGGCACATAAATCAGGTTTTCTAGGACTCAGCAAAGGCAAGCATGCAAGTATCCAAGAACTCATCTGTATCCCAGAGAGCTAAAAGGTGTGCAGAGGCAGAGAATGCCAGCAGTAAGCCTCCTACCAAACCCATGATCTAGAAAACATGTGCATGGCCTTGATACAAGGGACCAAGATGCTGCCCCACAATGACCCTGTTCCTCCCCAAAAGCGGGCTCCACTCACATTTTAATATGCTCATGGTAATATCATAAAACCAAAAATGAAATTAATCAAAACCCAAACTTTACAGCTAAGAAAGGGAAAGCCACCTCTCCCCATCCCCATTCCACACACTGGAAACGCTAAGGCTGTTCAGATTCAAAATCAACTAACCTGGCAGTTCTCTGACTTGTGAATTCAATGAACTTGCAGAGATTCCCACCGCCCCCAACCCCAACCCACTTTCAAAAAATGTTGGGAAGAGACAGTGTTGTGTACTGTTCACCAACTGCACGCAAAACAACAAAGAAGGCAATGTACTATCATTTCACAAAACAAAGGATACAGAAGGACACATTCCATAAAATAAAGGACATTGATAACCAATACTGAGTTGGAAAGACCTCCAGCCAGGATCAGTAACACACCGAGCTTTTTGACAAAACTCATCGCCCTCCCCTCCTTTTCTCTTTCATTTTACCTGGGACTGGTGAACATTTAAACAACTGGAACAAGTCTGTGGACCAGTGAGTGGGAATCACAGCTCCAGCCCAACCCCTTCTACAAATAAGGAAAAGACAACTCTGCAGTTCACAGGGCTGGTTAGTGGCAGGGCCCTCAGGAACTGCAACGCCCGCCCTGCCTGGTGTCAACCTTGTCTTATCTGTGAAGACACGTGCATAAAAGAGATGTCAAATGAGCTTGACTTTATTTATCAAAAGTTTGTATCTATTCTTCCTAGGCTGCCCCAAACCCCAGGGCTAGTCTGGATACCAAAAAGACTGAGAACTGCAATTTGGATTAACTTCAGTCACTTAACTTTGGTTTACCCCAGAAGCAGCTAGAAAGCAGTGCACACAGAGGAGGCACACAGCAGAAAAAGATGCAGGGGGCACACACAGCTTCCCAATGCCTGTGTTTTCTCAGAGGGATCTAGGCAGCCCCATGCAAGAGATGTTTGCAGGTCTAAGAAGCACAGGAATTGTGGGCTTGTTACCTGTTGTTTCTAGCCTCTTCACTCCTAGGAAGCAACTTCTAAGACCATAAACCTGCACCTCAGCAAGTCAGACACAGAGGCCTAAGGTGTGCACCAGGGTCCCCTTATCTGTGCCCTGTGCTGCAAGGCCTAGGAGTTTTCTATTTATGTCCACTTAGGGCTTCTATGGGCAGGTCCAGTGCTGATGTTTTATTTGGCACCAAGGTTTTATTTGAAACTCACAATTCACCCAAATTACTTGACATGGTCTTCAGCATACGGAAGCACTCAATACTTACCTGGACTAAAAAGAAGGCTAAGACAGATGTTTTACCATCTCAGCAGAGTGTGCCCCTCCGGGCTGTTTGGAGGACACAAAGCATAGTGACCACGGGATTATAGTGTTTAAACCCTGGATCATTCATCAGTGGTGAGGTTACACCCAACATAGTCTAGGCAAATTCCTTTGAACTGGGAAATTCTAACAATGTAAACACTGCCTTTCCTCCACTGGACTCTGGGTTCCTTAACGGTGAGACTCCTGTTTCACCCACCTTTGTACCCTCCAAATGTGTCTGGCATGGAGAATGACAAAGTAGGGACTCCACAAATGGCTGCTGAGCTAAAACTGAGTCATTGCAAATTTCTGCTTCCTCGGTGTATCCTGGCATACCCTGCCATTCATTCATGCATTTTGTTTATTGAGTATTCTTTGTGTCAGGCACTACACTAGAAAACAGGAATACAGTGGGGAGTAAGGTGGTCCTGGTCCCTGATCTCACAGAACTTATATTTTTAGCAGGAGGGATAGATTTTAATCCATCATCAATACAAACAATCATATAGCTTTAAATCAAAAAAATAATCTAAAGGAGAGCTAGAAAATAGTATGAGAGTACATAATAAAGGACAGACTCTAGATGTTGTGGAGTGTAGGCATTTTAATCATACTAAAACAAAACCTCAACTCTGTTGGCATAGATGATTTAGTAAAAGGAAAATGTGTAGAGCCCAGGAATTCATTAGGTGGTTGTAATACCACAGTGTACAGATCAGCAATATAGGAAAAGTAAAAACCTTCATCCCCTGGTTCTCTAGTCTTTACCAACGGAAGCAACAAAAACTGACACGAATGCAATTGATTCCACAGAAGAAACCATTTTTAACAACCGCAACATAAATAGTTTGAGGCTCAGCTTCCATCTCCAGTAGTATGGTGGACTGGATACTCTGACAGAACCACTAACTAAAAGCGACTAGAAAGAGAAAAAAAAGCAACAACAAAAACAAAATCACGTATTTTAAATCAATTAATAAACTTGCAAGAAAGCAAAACATAATCAGAAACAAAAACCAAAATGAAAATAGGAACTCAGAGGTGAATGGACACCTGAAACTACCTTATTTATTTATTTATGTATGTATGTATGTATGTATGTATGTCTGTCTGTCTGTCTGTCTGTCTGAGGGCCTTCACACAACCAGGTTTAATGCAAATGTTGATCTGTGCATCCTCTTAGAACACAGGACACAGGGAACAAAGTCCAAGTCCATGCCAGGTGGGAAGCTTGAAAGAGATCCACTCTACATCACCACTCACGGACAGCTGAGACATCCTTAGTATAAGAACAAGTTAGAAACAAACCAGAAAATTGGCTTAACTTTTGGCAATGAGTAAACTAGGTGGTAGGGAATCTCTCTTGAGAATCTGTTACCACAAGCCACCTCTCATACAGGTTTGTGGTCCCTAATCAGAATACCTAGGAGTCTGAAAAACTTCAAGCTGAGAATTAAGTATAAAGGGGCCCCACTAGGTACGTAGCCGAACCAAATGCCAATCTTTTCTGGAAGAACACTCCTTCACCCAGGCCTCAAAGAACCCCAACAGAAAAGAGTGTCAAGAGATATAAGCAAAACCAAACAAATATATAAAATATATAAAGAAAAGAGGAACCAGAAAAGCAGTGGGGGCGGGGGGGGGGGGGGGGTGCAGCAAAACTGGACCCACCAAAAAACCCCTTAAATTACCAGACATGGAATGTGTTTAAATCATGCTTTCATAAATAAAAAGGATTAAAAATATTAAAAATAATGAGGCTATGAAAAAGAATGAGCAGATTTTTTAAAAATCCAAATACAACTTTTACAACTCTAACAATAGGAGAAAAAAAAAAAAACTCAGTGGGAAGGTAAAACAGTAGCCTAACTAGATCTCAAAATGAACTGATGAACTAGAAAGGAATTCTGAGGTAATTATTCAGAAAGCAGCACTGGTAAGGAAGAATAAGGAAGATATGAAAAAAGATAAGAGACATGGGGGCACCTGGGTGGTTCAGTCAGTTGAGCGTCTGACTCTTGATTTCGGCTCAGATTATGATCCCAGAGTTGTGGGATGGAGCCCCATGTAGGGCCCCTCTCCCCCCCACCTCTCTTTCTCTCTAAAATAAAAAAGGAATAAAGGGGGAAAAAAAGAAGTTAAGAGACATGGAAAATAGAGTGTAAAGGTCTAAAAAAATGTGTGAAATAGGAAAGGAAAGACAAAATGGGGCAATGGAAATACTAAGGAGGTAAAGACTGAGAAATCTCTTGAAAAGAGATAATAATTGAAGATTCCACAAAGCTAATCCTAATCCACGCAGGATTAAAAAATATATATTAATACCAAAACCAGACAAAGACACTAAAGAAAACTATACACAAATTTCCTCTTCAACACCGATATAAAAATTCTAAATAAAATTTTGGCAAATCAAATCCAACAATACATAAAAAGGATAATAAATCATGACCAGTGGAGTTTATCCTGGGAATACAAAGTTGCTTTAGCATTCAAAATCTATCACTGTAATCCACTATATTAACAAATCAAAAAAGAAATAAATAATTATCTCAATAAATGCAGAAAAAGTTTTTGACAAAATCCAACATCTATTCCTAATAAAGACTTTGAAGAAACCAGAAATACAAGGAAACTTTCTCAACCCGATAAAGGACATTTATAACAAAACCTACAGCTAGCATCGCATCTGTCACCATTAAGACTGAATACTTTCATCCTTGGATCAGAAACAGCACAAGGATGCTCTTGCCACCTCTATTCGACAATATACTGGAGGTTCTAGCCAGTGCTATAAGGCAAGGGAAAAAAAGTCATCTAGATTGGAAAGAAATAAGTAAAAATGTCTTTATTTGCAAAGGACATGATTGCCTATGTAGAAAATCTAATAGAACCTACAAAAAAAGCTACTAGAACTAGTAAATGAGTTTGGCAAGATTACAGGAGACACGATCAATATGCAAATAACTATTTCAATATATTAGCAATTAACAACTCCAAACTGAAATTTTCAAAATACCGTTTATGAAATCATTAAAAATGATCAAATCCTTTGGATAACTCTGAAAAAGATGTAAAGACTAAAAACTACAAAACACTGGTAAGATAAACAAAAAACTAAATCAATGAAGCTATACAATCTACATATGTCAAAAGACTATTGTTAAGATGTCTACTCTAAAACTGACCTATGGGCCAATGTAATCCCAATAAAAGTCCCAACAGGTTTTTTCATAGAAATTAGGATTTTAAAACTCATCTGGAAATGCAAAGCACCTAGAATTGCCAAAACAACTTTGGAAAAGAACAAAGTTGGATAACTAACACCTTATTTCAAGACATATTATAAAGTGACAGTAATCAAGATGGTGTGGTAGTGGCATAAAGAAAAACAATAGATGAATGAAACAGAATAGAGGGTACTGATACAGACCCACACATATATGGGCAACTTATTTTTAACACAAATGCAAAGCAATTAAGTGGAGAAATGATAGTCTACTCAACTAATGATAATGTAACCACTGGATGTCAATATGCAAAAAGATAGGAGGAGGAGAAGGTGAAAGAGAAGGAGAGGAGGAGGAGAAGAAGAAGAGGAGGAAAAGAAGATCCACATTTTACACTACATATAAAAATTAACTCAAAATGGATCACAGGTCTAATTGTAAAACCTAAAATTATAAAAATTCTAGAAGGAAACAAAACCACAACAAAAACTTTGTGACCTTGGGTTAGGCAGATTTCTTAGATATGACACCGAAAACATAATCAATATAAGAACAAATTGATAAACCAAACTGAAACAAAATTTATAACTTCTGCTCTTCAAAAGACACTGTTAAGAGAATAAAAAGATAAGCTGCAGAGTGGAATAAATACTCATAAAGGACTTCTTTCCAGAACATAAAGTATGTATCTCATAAAGGACTTCCTTCCAGAACATAAAGAACTCTCAAAATTCAATAACAAGAAGCCAAACAACCCAATTTTTAAAGAATGGGCAAAAGGTATCAGCAGACACATCATCAAGAAGATATACAGAGGGCAGATAAGTACATTAAAAGATGCTCAACATCACTGGTCACCAGAGAAATACAAATTAAAACCACAATGAGATACCAGCACACACCAATTAGAAAGGCTAAAATTGAAAAGATCGATCATACCAAGTGTTGATGGAAATGAAGAAGAAATGGAAACACTCATACACTGCTGCTGGGAACATAAAATGGTACCACCACAATTTTTAAAAAGTTAAATATACACCTAACATAACCCAGTCGTTCCACTCCTATGTATTTGCCCAAGAGAAATGAAAGCATACGCCCACACAAAGACTTGTACATTAAAACTCAAAAACTTTGTACTAACCCCAAACTGGAAACAACCCAAATATCTACCAACAGGTAAATAGACAAACAAACAGTGGTATAGTCATACAAAAGAATACTACTGACCATTAAAAAAGGAAGAAACTATTGATAACGCTACAACAAGAATGAATCTCAAAATAATCACGCTCCATGAAAGAAGCCAGACTTTAAAAAGAGTACATACCGTATGACTCCATTTGTGTAAAATTCCAGAAAATACAAACTAGTCTACAGCGATAGGAAATAGATCAGTAGTTGCCTGGGGACTAGAGGAAGGCAGGAGTGACAGGAAGAAGGGGTTATACAATACAAAGGGACACAAGGAAACATTGGGGTATGTTCATTATCTTGACATGACAGTGTCACAGGTATATACAGATGTCAAAAGTTACCAAATTATGTATATGTGACTTACTATATGCCAATTATACGTCAATAAAGCTGCTTTTAAAAATCTACATTATAGTGAAACTGCAGACCAAAAAGAGATAAAATCTTTTTTTTTAAATCTTAAAAGTAGCCAGAGAAAAGACAGATTTAATATAAAAGAATAATCATTATACTACCCCTGGCTTCTCAACAGTTATATTAAACCTGAAAGGCAGTAGAATAATGTATTGAATATACTGAAGGTAAAAAACGGTCAAACTGGAATTGTATACCCAGAAAGAACAGGAGCAAAATAAAGATATTCGCAAGCAAAACCTAGAGTTCACTCTTAAAATACCCTCAAAGAAATGTAAAACAATATGCTTCAGGCAAAAGGAAAGTGATTGCATTCAGAAGGCCTATATAAAACAGTAAGAGTACAGTCTTATGGAATTAAAAATAATAATTAAACATAAGGAACACAGTCAATATCATTACACACAATATCAATGTGATAGTGATATAAGCGGACAGATGGTACGTATACTTGGAGTGATAACATGATGTACAAACCTGTTGAATCACTAAGTTGTGCACCTGAAACATAACATTGTGTGTCAACTATACTCAATAATAGTAATAACAACCACTAAAATACATGACAACAGTAGTGTGAAATCAGAAGAGGGGGTGATCAAAGGTGAGGTGTACTGGCTGGGAGTAGGGTAAGTATATTGATTAATTTTAGATTCAAGAATACACGTTAAATTTTCTTAACTATTCAAAATGTAGAAACAGAATACTGAACTTTTATAGCAGAATAGAGGGAAAAAGCAAAATGAGAAAAAATTCCCAAAGAAGTCAGGAGAGAAGAGGAGGAAGAAACATAAAAACGTGAGACAAAAAGAAATGCCTGAAGACAGCAGGAAAAAGCCTCCACTAAAAGGTGAACTTCTGTAGAGGGAGGCTGTTCGATGCTACACACTGTGAGCCTACCATAGCGTCTGGCACATATTTCCACTTTTGATAGATGTCAAATGACTGAGTTTGGTAAGTAAATAAATAAATGTTTGGAAGAATGGATGGCATAATAAAAAAAATATATCTGGTCTCTGTCCCAAGTTCCTGGCACAAATCTCTGAAAACCCTTGGAATTTCCAGAGTGGCAGGAGTGCCTTTTGTCATTCATAAGTCAAAGGGAGCCCCTTTTGAGCACAGGTGAGTTTATGCTAATAAGGTGATGTAGGGTGGGACCCCCCCAGATAGCTTGAGGATGGGGCTGGTCACCAGAAGGGGCAGGGGGCTGGGTTGCAGATTAAGATATACAAAAACTCTTGAATAAAAGGATGTGATGAGCTTCTGGGGTGGTAAACATGAAGGAAGAGTAGAACACCCCAGTTCCACTGTGACAGAAGCTCCTGTACTCAGGACCCTTCTGGACCTCTCACCCTATGCACCTCTTCATCTGGCTGTTCACCTGTATCCTTTATAACACCCCTTATAATCAACCGGTAAACATAAGTAAATATTTCTCCAAGTTCTAGCAAATTAATCACACCTGAAGAGGGAGTGGTGGAACCCTCTGATTGATAGCCGGTGATCAGAAACCCAGGTGAACTGGACTTGTGATTGGCATCTGAAATGGGGGCAGTCTTATGGGACTGAGCCCTTAGCCTGTGGGGTCTGATGCTAACTTGAGGCTGACAGTGTCAGAACGGAGTCAAATTTGTAAGACACCCAGTAGCATCCACTGAGAACTGGAGAACTGCTTGATGGTTTTGGAAAAAAACCCATCGGGATGGTAAATGAATGAATCTGGTTAGCTGAATGAATAAATGTATGAATAATATAAAACTTCATTTTGGCCAAAAGACTCAGCCTTCTCCAGGCACCACTTCATTTATCAGAATTAGCCAACAAATTACAGACAGGACAAATTGGGTTTCTCTCTTCTCCCTGGCCACTGTCTGGGAGCAATGAAGTATGAGAAATACAGATGGACAAGAAAGGAAGTGACAGAAAGGGGACTGGGTCAAATTAGTCCCGGCTTATGGAAAAGTCAGCAGAATAAAAAATCATGTACAGGAGGTAGCTTCTAGTTTTGAATTATATTATTTATTCCCTCCTGTCCATTTCTATGACTAATACCCTAGTTGAGGCCCTTGATACCTATAGTAGCATCACAAGGCCCTCCACTGCCCTTTGTCCCTCTTCTATGTCCTTGTCCATCCAGACTCTATCCCATCACCATACAGAGCCAGCATATCACTTGCCCCCAATCCTCCTTTCTCAGATGTTTCAGTGGGTCCCAACTGCCTCATGGAATCCAGTTCAAACTTCTCAGCCTGATTTTTGAGGCCCTTGGAGTTGATTTTCAAGACCTTTTCTTGTACCTTTCCCCCTGAAGAATACTGGACTTTGGTCAATAGGTCCCATGACCCTTCTAACCTCTTCTACATCCTTGCTCATGCTGTTCCCTTCAACTGCCATTCCTCTTCTGCCATCTTTGTTACTGAGGTTGTAAACACTCCTCAAGGCCTAAGGCCCAACTTGGATGTTAACGCCTCGATGGTGCTTTCTGGTACAGAACTAAAAATAAATTTTTTCACTTCTTGTTCCATAACACTCTGTTTATAACTCTCTTATGATTCTCAACACATCTTAGCTTATGCTCTACCTGGAAGGCAGTTAGTCTAACGGTTAAGTACACGGACTTTGAAGTCAGACAGAAGTGAGATTGAATCCATATCTGCCATATCATAGCTGTATGCTCTGGGGAAGTTACTTAGCTCCTCTAAGCCTCAGTTTCTTCATCTGCAAAATGGGGAAAATCTATATTAGAGGGTTGTTCTGAACATTAAATGAGATCATGCCAATCAAGCATATAGTATACACAGTAATTACTGTCATCAGAATACGTGTATATGCTCACTCTTCCATGGATGTGAGCCCCCTAAGAAGAGTATCCACATCTCATGATGTTTCTACATTTCCTTCCATCTCTTCTAATACCTAGTATGGTGCCGCACACAGTGCTTTTCTCAAATTACGTAAAATAATTTCTAAACCAAGAGGTAATGTTATAAATACACTCTCAATCATGTTGGTACCAAGTCTGGGTTCTATGGGATTCTTAAGGTTTATTGCATTTGTTCAATATTCAATGGCTTTCATGTCCCTGGAAACCCCATATGCTCCAGATTTTACTAAACAATACTGACACCTTATTAGGAAAACAGCCACGGACCGGGAGAATACATTCCCAAAACATGTATCAGACAAAAGACTTGTATTACAGAATATATTTTTAAAACTCTTAAAATTCCATAAAGACAAACAACCCAAATGAGTGAAAACTGGCAAAAGATTTTAACAGGCACTTCACAAAAGATACAAAATAGCCAACAAACCCATGAAGACAGGTTCTTCGTGACAGCACGCAAATGTCGTGTCAAGAGGCGTGAATATTGCACACCCCACAGAAGAGCTAAAATTGAAGACTGATCATTCCAAGTGTTGTCAAGGACGCTGAGCAACTGGAACTCTCACAGGCTGACGTGGGCACTCAAAGCGATACAACCACTTTGGAAAACAATTTGGCAGCTTCTTAAAAAATTAAACATATGCCTACCATACCACCTAGCCAATACACTGTTTCTGGAAGTACCTATCCACCCAAGTGAAACAAAACCCCAGACCTGTACACAAATGTTCGTAGCAACTTTATTTGTACGAGCCAAAAGCTAGAAACAACCGAAATGTCCACCAACATGAGAATGGATAAACAAATGACGGAACAGACACATAATGGGAAACTGCTCAACAATAAAATGAAACAAGCTGCTGATACACAGGAGGACATGGAGGAGTCTCAATGATCATCTTGCTTGCTGAAAAAAGCAGGCAAAGAGGAACACACATTGGGTGAAGTTCTATGCAATTTCTAGAAAACACAAGCTCATCTAGAAAGATAAAGCAGGTCAGTGACTGCGTGGAGACAGAGGGAAGGACTAGTTACAAAAGGGCACAAAGAGGGGTGCCTGAGTGGCCCAGTCACTTAAGCATCTAACTTCTGCTCAGGTTATGCATGACCTCAGGGTTTGTGAGTTTGAGCCCCCAGTCAGACTCTGTGCTGACAGCTCTGAGCCTGGAGCCTGATTCGGATCTTGTGGTCTCCCTCTCTCTCTCCTCTTCCCCCACTGGGGCTCGCGCTCTCTGTCTCTCTCTCTCTCTCTCTCTCTCTCTCTCTCTTTCAAAAATAAAATAAAAATTAAAAAAATTAAAAAGACAAAAGGCACAAAGAACCCTCCGGGGGTGATAGAAATGTTTATTATGATTTCGATGGTAGTCTCACAAAGTTTATACATATGTTAAAATGGATTAAGTTACACACTCTCAAAAGTGTGCAATTTATTGTATCTCAAATACCCCTCAACACAGTTGTCTGAAAAATATGTACTTAAAAAATTTTTTTTTCCTTATAAAAACCAACCACAAAATAAAACGAGCAGGATGTTCACCAGCAAAGTAAGCAAAACCTAAAGTTGGTCTGAAAGCTGCTCTTGGAAGCATGGCCTCAAGCACAAGGAGCGGCGGGGAAGGCCAAGAGGCAGGAAGCTCGGCAGACAGGCCTCAAATCGCAGCAGGGAGCACCATAAATGTGGCTTGGATAGGACCAGCGTTCTGTGGTTGCCTTCGTGGCAAAGCTAATTTACTCAGCGGCTGAGTCCATGGCAATCCAGCACTTGGAGCCTGAGACAGTTGTCAGGTTGCATTCCTGTGGCCTTTTTTCTTTCCCTGTGTGCATTTTCAAAGAGCTTCCTGGGTGCCCATGGAGCCTTCACCCAAGAAGAGAGCTGTAATGGGAGATTTCAGGTATGGCTGGACATCCCAGATCCTTGGGGAAAAGCAGAGGCACAGCTTTTGCATGGCTCCAGGCAGGGGTGTGCAGGCTGAGCAGGCACAACCCCGGGGGGGTGGGGGGGGGTGGGGGGGGCGCCATTCACAGACACCTCAGTGCAAGAGGTGCTCCAGGAGCAGTGCAGGGAGGGGAAGGGAAAGTGACTCGGGGAGGCCGAATCCCCTGCTCTGGCCCTACCCCCAAGAAATACTGAGCACTCCCAGTGCACCCTTTATCCAACATTATTTTAAAAGAAAAGCTTAAAAATGAAATGTCACTGGAACGAGCAGGGAAGAAATTCGTTGCCCTCTTCGTTGCCTTAGCCCTCGTCTGCTGGTACCTTGTACTTCCAGGCGTCCTCATTTCCCCATCTGTTGGGTGGAGAGATAATCCCTACCCTGCCCACCTCACTCATTTCACCCCTGCCTGAAAGCCTGAGGTGCACACAAACCTGAGATTCTTGGAACAGAGGGGTCAGACTGGCAGGCCATGGCCAAGAGCCAGCGGGCACAGATGGCTTTATTTAGCTCACACAATATTTAAAACTCAGGAGAGTCCATATTAAAAAAAAAAAATCTAGAAATCTAGAAAACCCAAAGACCTGGCCTGATTGGACCCGCATTCCCAAGCAACAGCTGGAGCTGAGGAAGGAACAAACCCTTTCCCACTTGCCCACAGCCCCAGCCACAGAACCCTTCACTCACTTATGTCACAGGCTGGGGCCTGTGGGCGTTCGAGTCTGCTCTCAGATCAGTGAGAAGGGCAGTTGGACTTCACCTGGTCCAGACTACCCCTCACCCAGGACACTGGGTGACAGGCCTGTAAGATGGCCCCCACCTTAAACACTTCTCTTGATGAGAAACTCATCCATCACCTTGGAGGATGCTCTTGCTTACACCTTCAAACGGAAGGTCTCTCCCACCCTCAGGCCAGGGTTCCACTTTCCTTTCATGCTCTCTCCCTGCCATTCAAGCCTTTCAGACACAGCCACTGGTCCTTCTATGAAAACCTAAACGTCCAGTGTCTTTAGCCCTTCCCTTTAGAAACATTTCCTCATCCCTCGGCATTCCAGCACTTTCCTCTGAGCATGTTCCACTTTATCTCTGCCACATGTGGAGCTGGTGGATCCTTCCTCCCCATTTTGTCCTACTAAGCAGGTCAAATTAATTATGAACACATGTTCCTACATGGTTTCTCTCTGGCAAGAGAGGCAGCATCACCGAGTACTATAAGCAACGGTAAATATGTTCTGTCGGGTTTAGTCTCAACATCCTCATACGGATAAAAATAGACCTCGTGGCATCAGGCAGGATAATTCATACTCTCTACAAATCATTTCTGAACCAGAAAAATGAAACATCAGGGATTTCCAACATTGCAAAAAATTACATAAGTCTTGGAGTGAAAGTAATTGTTTTGAATTTTAAAAATAAGTACCCCATATTCTGAGGTTGCATACTTTTTATGGAAAGGAAATGAAAAAATATGCCAAAATTCCCTAGTTCAGACCTCAGGGCAGAACAAAGACAAAAACAAAAATTCTCTCTCCTGTGCTTCCCGTGGGTTTCTTGAAGATCAACATTTCGGGAGTAGAAAAAGCACTGGGCCTTTATTTTCTTTTTTTTTTATGTCTTAAAGAAGTGTGTGTATGTGTGTGTGTGTATGCATGTGAAAGAGAAAGAAAGAGAGAGAGAGAGAGAGAGAGAGAGAGAGAGAGAGATTGATTGAGATCTACAGAAATCACTTACTATATCTGTCTCTGGATCTAGTTTTCCTGTTTTGTAAAATGCCAGGCTTGAAGGAGATCACTGAGAGGTCCTCAAATCTGCATGAGAACCACTTGGGTGTGCACATGCAGATTCCCTGGCAGACCCACAGAAATTCTGCATCCTGGAGGGTGGGATGAAGCCAGGAAGCTGGTGTCTGACAAGTGCCCAGGCGACTCTGATCCCCCCCAGGCTTCTCATCTAATGATAACATCCCAAGCCATTTCTCCATCCCATTATTTGGCATGCACTCTGTTGGCAGGAGGCGTGCTAGGGCCATGGGGGTATGATGGTAAACCAGTCACACGGGCCTGGGTCTCAAGGAGCTCATGCAGGGATGGGGGTGGTAGACAAGGAGAGGTATCCACGGAAATGGATGTGGGTCCTGGGATGTGGCTGGGGCCATAACACCCATAAATGCACAGGCTGCCATGGGAACCCACCCAGACTGAGGAAGGCAGGGTGGTCAGGGAAGGCTTACTGGGGGAGGTGATGTCTCAGCACAGCCTTCAGTAGCATGTAGAGGACCTGGCTTTGGAAAGCCCAAACTGGTAGCATGCTCAAGGCCTGAGAACCAGAGCCAGAGTGGATGGGCTCTGGCTTAGACCCGAGGGGACTGGCGGGAGAGCCGGAAATGGACACCGGAGAAGGTGGCAGGGGCCAGGTCATAAGGGCCCAAACAGCGACACCAAGAATTCTGGATTTTAGCCTCAAGGCTACAGGCAGCCATGGAAGGGTTCTAAGCAGGAAAGGAACATGATCAGACTTGTGTTTTAGAAAGATCACCTGGGCTGCTGTGTGCAGAATACGCTGCAAGAAGAAAGCAGGAAGAAGGAAGCAGAGTCTGGAATAAACAAGGCTTCTTTCTTGGCTGTGAAGGCTCAGGGCTAGAGGTGGCCAGTGTAGTGAATGTCAGAACAGCTGGGGACCCCAATTCCCAGGGAAAAGCTGAGGCTTTTGACTTCTTATCCCAGGTCCCACTTGTATGATCACTTTTCCTCACTGGAGGAACCCACACTCCACCCACATACCCACCTGCCTAATTCTGTCTGGGCTGCTTGCTTCTCTCACACTCAGAAAGGGAGACAGAACCTGCCAGCTGGTCTTAAGGTATCAAGGAACAAGAGGAAGAAATGGCTCTGAAGAGAAACATCCCTCATGCTTGCCCCTTGGGAATACACATACGCTCTTAGTAATAATTTACCTGTGGCCAGCACACTACAGTTTTCAACACTTTTGATCCCCACACCTTGCTGGGGGGACTCCCAGCACTCCTGGGAAATAGGCACTCCCATTGCAGAGAACAGGCAACTGAGGCCCACAGGGCTTGTGCACCTGGTGCAAGGGTGCAGAGACAGTGGGAAACGGAGCAGAGGCTAGGAATTCATTCCACGGCTCTTTACTGCTATTGATCCCTGAGCCCATGGGGCCTGTAATTAATTAAAATGTCTCTCCTCAACAGTGGAGACCACAAGCTGGAGAATTCGATGAAAACGATCTACCCAGGGTGGAAGTGTTTCATCTTGAAGTCCTCGGAGGGCTTCTGAAATGAGGGGGACTATGAGGTGGGGAGGGGAAGATGCCGCAAGCCTGTGAGGAAATGTCATCTGGGCTGAAAATGCCCACGCCGAGAAGGCTGGCGCCGCGCAGCTCTTGGGCAGTGGGAGTAACCCTGCTCCTGATGGAACAGGGGATGGCGGCTGGGGTGCTGGGGTGCTGGGGTGCTGGGGTGGGAAGGGAGCCAGGAGGAGGGGGCGGGGCAAACCACACAGAGTGCTCCTTTTCCTCTTCCCCACTCCCGACATGTCTATCTGGGGCCTGTCGGGTCAGTAAAACCGCCCAGCTTACTTGCAGAAGGGAAACCAGCCTCTAGACACTACTATCACCAAAGAATTAATGGCTATTTTTAAGCCCTAACGAAGTGACAGTCTCACAATGAATTTCCAGCAGTTGGTGTATGCGGTTGGTGACCATTCTTTCCGTTTCCCATGTGGGAAAATGAAGGCCCAAGACAGTTAAGTTTCACACAACGATGACAAGTGACACAGTGATTCAAATCTAGGTCTTTCTGACTGCTGAGCCTGTTTTGCTTGAGGTGGGGCTGGTGTTTGAGGGAGAGGCTGCTTCCCCAGATTTATTTTGAATACAGGGAAAGGAGGGATGTGCTCGCTCTGTGTGTATGCGTAGGAACCTTCCCTGATTTTACTGCACTTAGAAGGTAAGGGGCGCCTGGGTGGCTCAGTAGGCTAAGCGTCCAACTCTCGAGTTCAGCTCAGATCATGATCTCATGGTTTGTGAATTTAAGTCCCGCTGATGGGCTCCGTGCTGACAGCATGGAACCTGCTTAGGAGTCTCTCTCTCCCCCTCTCTCTCCGCCCTTCCCCAGCTGGTGTGCTCTCATTCTCTCTGCCCCTCAATAAAGAAATAAATAAAACTTTAAAAAAAGAAGAAGAAGAAGAAGGAGGAGGAGGAGGAGGAAGAGACAGCAGCACGGCAAGCTGGAACTCCCTCCATCTCCTTTACTACCTGCCTTCTTGGGATGAGAGAAGGGAACATAGCAGCAGACAGGGCTGGGGCAGTGCACAGACACCAGTACCACCGGGAAGAGGCAGCAGAACCTCGGATTCCCATGGCAACAAGCACTCCACGACCAGCACTGCCCCCCTGCCCTTACAACACACTCTGTGAGCGGGGAAGGTGGGGTGATACCCTCATTTTCCACAAAGGACAGGGTTCTAACCAAATCTTGGGATCCATCAGCATCGAGGACTTCAGGCTGAAGCCACTGTGGTTCACAAAAAAGGGGAACAACAGGAGTGGGGTCACAGAGCTCTGCCAGACAGAGAGGCAGAAAAGACATCCCGTGAGTGAACAGGAAGGAAATGGGGGCTGCTTGGCTTCAAGGAGGCTTAGGGGTGAGGGGTGATCTCTGTATCATTCTATGTGTTCCACAGCACTGGACTGATTTTTATGGGCACATTGCCCAAGAGGCCTCTGAGCACATGGGGGAAAAAATGGGACAGGGGGTAAAATGTTATGGGCTTATAATAAAAGCATGACCATCTGGGATTGGGCAGAAGAAGAATTTCTCACTCATGAGCACAGGTCATGGATCAACAAAATCTAGAAGTGAAAAATCTGCCAGGGTCCACTCACAAGTAAAAAGCAGGTGCTCAGACATAAACATGAAAATAAAAATAGAGTTGCCAGTAGGGCTTCTTCTATGCAAATATCATGTTACCTAAATGACCTGGGGCATAATTTAAGAGGCAAGCAATGATGGACTAGAAGAGGGTCCCAACTACTCTAACGGATGTGTTCTGTGAAAGGGTGGTAGGTTTTCAGTGAGTGAAGCCTTTTATTAGTCAGTTGCATTTTGTTATTATACATTTTAACTTTTCAAACCAATAATATGTCCTTAGTGTAAAGTCAACCAATGAGGACAATGTGGTTTTCTGATCAACATAATCTGACCTCAGGAGTGAGAGACAAGAGCTTACAGCTTACATCTGCCTCAAAGTACCGTTTCTCTCTTTTGCTTTACTCAATGCTGAGAAAACTTTTTGATATAATAAATAGTAGATACACTTGATGAATAAGTAGATGTATTTTTTTTTTTTTTTAACACAGCCTGCCCTATAATTTCAGGATTCTCTTCAATTAAACAGATGCTGGAAGAATAAACTGGTGACCTCCGACATGTAAAAATGTAGTACATAATACACGTAAGTGATTTAAAAACATGTTTTCTATTATTGTAGTTTAAAAAGAGTCAACACAAGGTGAAACCATGTTTACAGAATCCCTGAAGACCTCCAGAGACAGTCTGTGGAGTGTTCACCGGGATGGTGTCTGAGGTCTTTCCAGCCCCAGCTTCGGCCTCCTCACCATTACATCTTGCACGGGGAGGAATGAAAACCCCAGAGGCAGGAGCAGGCGTAAAGTAAACAGGCTTTCCACCAAGTGCTGAGCCCGGGCTTCCCCTTTCAGAAGGGGAAGTGAGGAGAAGAAGAAGAGAAGGAAACAATTGCGGCCAGACTGTACCTTCTCAGATGAATCCGTATCTACCTATAGCTAAAACAAAACAAAACAAAACAAAACAACCACACCAGTTGAAAAAGAGAAAGGCATTCAGGCACACAGAACTAAGAGGGCCCTGCCAGGTCGTCTTCCTGCTCTGGGGCTGCAGGCTCAGTCCTGATAACTCAGGAGCTTCTGGTACGGAGAATACCAGATCCCCCAAACAAGCAATTCAAATACTTTGGAGACTGGCTGACATACCTCCAGCCACAAAGTGTACAGAGAGCAGATCTGCATAACGCATGCCATGGCATGCTTACTCATTTTTAACCATGACATTATTCTTTTGCTGTCTATCTTAGGGAGAAGAAAATCACTGGCATGTCCTATAGCTTGAAGAAGAAAACTGGGATGATTGGGAGAAAGAAGAGGGAGAAGTGGTGACCTCCCCATCCCTGGAGCTATTCAAGCCAAAGGCTGCCACAGAGGGGGTTCCTCCCCCACAGTGAGAAGGCATACTAAAGGATTCCTAAGATTCCCTTCCAACTCAAACTGCGTCTAAAAATAAAAGCAACCCTTGTAAAACTTATATTTAAAAACCCGTACAAGTTATACATGTGCGCAATCATATCTCAGTACCAATAACGGTATAATGGCATTTACAAAAGCACTTTTCCAGCACAGATTTTCTCAGATAATCATCGCCACAGCCCTGCAACGCAGCTATTACTGTCATTATCCCCATTTTAAAGGTGGGACCGGGCTCTGAGTTTAAGCAATTGTTCTGAGGTCAGACAGCTAGAGAGCTGACAGCTCCAGGCTTCTCTCTGACATTTCTCCTCCTCCTCCTCCTCCTCTTCCCTCAACCTCTCCTCTTTCTGTCTTCTGGTAAGTACAGTCTAACAATGGGAAAATGGAGGAGAGACACTGAGAGCGAGCCTCTTATACAGATAACTGACTGAACCCCCTCCCATCACTTTGCGCCACCAGAGGATCCAGGGAGGGCTTACTCATAACCTCCTTGGGTAATGAATATACAGAGATGTGCAATAATTTTGAAAAAAAAAAAAAAAAAAAAAAAAAAGAAGGCTCATGCATATCCGAATTTTAACAAGAGAAAATTAGTCCCCTTTTTTAAGTTTAAAAAAGGAAGTGTTTTAGTCTAAAGTGAGGAAATGAAGGGAGGAAGATTTTTTTTCTTTTTCGAAGTGGGTTCTGTCATTCCCACGGGTGGTGAGTGAGCACACACTGCCTCTGAGATCACAGTGAATGAAACATTCGGATGAATTCCATAATGAACTGGCGCAGTCGACAAATGCCCATTCATTAAAAGAAGAAAAAAAGATTAATTTCAAAAGATAAGTCCCCCAAGTTGGTTATGGGGTTTGAATTTTCAAAAGGAGCACCACCTGGTCCTTGATTTTGTTTAGAGGCTGATTTGATCCTCAGAATTCAAATCGAAACTGATTTTGCTCAAAAATGTTTTAGTAAAGAGGGTGTGGGTAGAAGGAGTGATTCCCATCACACGGCCTTTCAGTATACCAATTGCTTAAAGAAGCCACAATTTCTCAAATGGTTGGAAGGGAATGAAGAGGCCCAGAGCCTTGCACCAGAGTTTCATGGTTTTTAAAACACACTTTCTCCATATTCTTTCTGACGGACAACCCTGGAGGGAAGGCCCTCGGAACCCAGAAAGGTTTAGTAGTTGGCTCAAGGGCCCACGGCACAGACTTATATCCTAACTGGCATTCAGTCCGGTGCTCCTCGCCTCTCAACAGGGAAAGCACTTCCAAAGAAAGTTGCCAACTCACGTTCAGCTTCCTAAAACCCAGCTTGGCCACTCTCGGGGCCTGTGCAGAGGAGGGATTGGGCAGGTGTCCCTCGAAGTATCCACATCTTCATGGAAGAAAGCAGACACTGGAAATGGCAGAATCAGTCACTAAAGATGCACTGCATGTTCAGCCTGGACAAGTTCTTTGTCCTTGCAAATTTGTAAACCCTGCACATGAAGAGGGCGGCTGTAGTTACCACATGCTTCTCCCATTTCAACCCTTTATAACAAACTAACGCAAAGAACTTGAGGTGACAGCACAGCTGTGTGTTTGACTGTGAGCTGATAACAGCAGCAGTAGTTAAGGCTTACCACACGCCAGGCACTACACTGAGAACATTAAGCAGTTTTATATGCATATTACAGAGGAGGTAACGGACATGCAGAGAGGTTAAAGTCAGTTACCCAGGACTCTAAAGCTCTGAAAGTACAGGAGCTGGAATTTAAACCTACAGGGGCCTGTAGTCTTAAGCCCTCTGCCACTTACTAGCTGTAGGATCTTACATAAGTCACTTAATTTCTCTAAACTTTACTTGCGTAATCTGTAAAATGGGGATAATAATAGCAGTCCCACAGGGCAATTCAAAGCATAAATGAGATTACAGAAATGAAGCACTTGGCACCAGGGCTGTCCTACTGCACGATTCCAAGGAATGCTACTCACAAATAGAGATGCGCCACGAGGCGGTCCCCCTTGGCACAGCGCCCACCGCGGTGAAAATGCTCAAGTGCTACCATCAGTATTCATTATCATTGTATGACAGTGCCATGATCAGGGTCAAGAGCCAAAGTAGGAGCTGCTCATCTGCGAAGGCCCAGCTCAGGCGTTCCAAAGAGCTCCCTTGGGTTACCCATTCGGACTTAGCTTGCCACGGAGTATCTTGGTTCTCATGACCAATTTCCGAGCATGTCTCACCTCCCCAAGCAGATGTAAACTTCTAGAGGGCAGACGGTGGTCCACGCCTTGGATCCCCTGAACCACCTCTAGTGCCCAGCACGCGGTAGGCCCTCAGGAGCTGTGGTGGTTTTAAAATGTGCCCAAGTTCTTTCACACTCCTCCCTTCAAGAGGTGGGGTCTGCTAAACTTAGTGACTCACATCCAACTAACAGAGCAAAGCATACACGACAATGTGCAACTTCTGAGACTAGGTCACACAAGGAACTGTGACTTCCTGCTTGCTCTCACTCTCAGATCACTCGTTCTGGGGTAAGCTAGCTGCCACACAGTAATGACACTCAAGCTTCCTTACAGAGAGGTCCAGGCATTGAGAAATTGAGGCCTCCTGCAACAGCCATGAGAGTGAGCCTTCTTGAAAGCAGATCCCCTAGCCCCAGTCAAGACCTCAGATGACTCCAGAGCTGGCCAACATCTTGACTGTAATCTCATGAGAGACCCACCATGAGCCAGAGCCACCCAGCTGAGCCTAGATTCCTGACCCACAGAAACCACAAGGTAATAAACACTGTGTTAAGATACCACATTTTGGGATAATCTGCTATACAGCCACATATAACCCATACAGGAACCATGTGGTGGGCTTAACAACAAACAGACAACAGGGAAGTTGTAGTTTTCAGGTAGGAGGAGTAATCCTCATACTTGGATGAGAGCTTCCCTATTATTAAACTAAAAGAGAAATCAGACGGAAGACCCAAGATGGGCTGGCTTCACCCACTCAGGCTTTGGCTCAGTAATCACCATAGGGAAGAGGAGAGGGAATGTGGAGTACTCAGGCTAAGGCTGGCCGAACAGCTCAGTGCTTCACCCCCTCAAAACACACAGGCCTGCGGCCCAGATGAGGGACCCAGCTCCAGCCAATCCTTCCCCACCCCCAGCTGATCCCTCCCCAACCCCAGGGCCATGCTCCAGCCACACAGCCCCCTCAGAGCTCCCCAGAGTGACCAAGCCCTTCGGAGAGCACTCCCCCTAGCATCCCTTTTCCCTTTTGTTCATTTGTTTCTATTCACTGAATTCTTTACAATACCTTATTGTGAAGTAACTTTGAACTTAGAGAAAAGATACAAGAACAGCATGATGAACTCCTATATATCTTTCATCCATGTTTGTTGTTACATGTTTTATCATTCTCTCTTCCAGCTATCTAAACTTCAATTTTTTTTTTTTTTTTTTTTGTCCTGAAACATTTGAGAGAAAGGTGAGGACATATAACCCACTACTCCTAAATTCTTTAGCGTGTATTTCCTAAAATAAGGATACCAAAGTCAGGAAATTTAACACTGATACAATACTAACAGCTCATCTACAGTTCCTAAGTTTCCGTAATGTCCTTTATAGCTAATTCTTTTTGGCCTGGTTTGGGATCTAATCCAAGACTGTCCATTCATTTTCTCCTTGATAGAATATGTTGTATGTCAGGCATTGTGTTAAGGCACTGGGGATAAAATAACGAGGGGGAAAAACACACATAGCCACCAACCTCATGGCACTCACCGTTTCAGAGGGTGACACAGTAATCAACTAATCACACTAATTATAAGTTTGTGTGATCACAAACTAAGATGTGTGTTAAAGAGAAAAGGCCTGAACCAGGATGAGGGCTGGGGGTGGGGGGAAAGATGGTCAGAAGGCTATCCTGAGGTTAAGACACCTGAGCTGAGATCCGAAGCGTGAGGCGGTGTTAGCCGAGCCATTTGTGCACGTGTGTGCACATGTGCATGTGTGTTTGTGTGGCAGGGAGACTGGAAGAACACTCCAGGTAACAAGATGGCTTGTTCAAGGTCAGTATGAATGGAGGGCAGGGGTGGCAGGGAGGGGAGTGTTGGGAGGGGGCGTGAAGTGAAGTTTAGTCTTTACCTTAGCCAGTGGCATAATGGACATTTTCCAAAAGACCCCTCTGGCTGCTGTGTAGAGAAAGGTAATGAAAACACATGACACAACCATCCCTTAGCCTCGATTTCAGGATCCAAAAGCTTTTTCTGTAACTTTTTTTTTTTTTTTTTTATAACTCATTTAGTGACAAAACCTGGCCTGAATGGACACGAAGCTACTTATGCTCTTTATCCATTTAGCATGAATATTCTTACATTTTTGCCACAGAAAAAAAAAAAAAATAGTATGTTCTGGTTATGGAGAGCTACCCATAGACCCCACCAGGGCTATTATATAATATAATATATGCACTGCATCAACTTCCCTAAATCAGAAAGATTCTTGTGCCCCTGACCAGTTTATTGCCTCCCAACCACAAATGCACCTTCCTTGTCTGCTGTGCAAAAATAGATCTGGGCCCTTTAAACACTTTCTCCCTCGCTAGACAACATGATGTTAATAGTAATCACGGTGACAGGTCGAAGATGATAGAGAGACACTGTGGGAGGAAAGGGTTTTCCTGTATGTTTTCTATCCTGGTTCTGGTACATGTGCCAGGCAGTCAGCACAGATGACTTTGTTACCAGCTGGACCCCAAGACCTGACCTTTACTGCTCACCTGCTTGGACCCACCAACCTCTGTCCTACACTTTTCCTTACGCTCTTTTTTGCAGCTTCTCTCTTAATTCAGGCAAAAGACCCAAGAGGCAAAGCATCTAGTGATGGAAACCAAAGCCACCTCTCAAGCAATGACAACTGCCCGAAGGGCTCTGGAGGCCCAGACCACACAGACCAGTTTGAGCCTAACCTCTGACCTGTACCTGTACAGACGGACCGCGGAGTGACCCATGCAGCTCCCTTGACACTAAAATCTCTGCCCAAGGAGGAGCACAAGCCGCACTTACATAGCATACAACGTACATATAGGCATGACCTTACGTTCGCCTCTACGTAACGATGAATAGTCCTCCTAACCCTGAGTGAAAGCAACCCATTCGCCCTTGTCTGGGGGCTCACGGCTTTGGAAGTTATTCCCCGTGATCTCCTTATTTGCTGCAAATAAAGTTTCCTTTGTGTGACCATGCCACCTGGTCTAGTTTCTGTCTGTGACTCACCGAGGAGCGAACTCACGTTAGCCTGATGACCACGTCTCTGGCACAGAGCCAGCCAGAGCTGCAAACACAACGTTTCTATCGTCCGGCCACAGTGTACAACGGCACCAAGCCGCCAGCAGCCTCCCCCTGTTACCCACTCCCGTGGTATTGTAGCCGACTGCCTTCTGGGAGGCGCCTCACCACGGACAGCTGTCCCCGGCACCCATCACTGGCGTGGCACCACAGCTGCTTCTCTACCATTCGCGAAGCACAGCTGTGCCCTCCCCAGTGAAGCCAAGATCTCTGCCTGGGGGCCTCTTCTACGAGTGCTCCGTCTCAGCCCCAGGAGGGAGGATCTTCCTTTCGAATTCCATCGCAACCGGGACGGGGGTGCTCCTTGGTGCTCTACCTGAGCCCTACGGGGAGCCACTGCTCCTACATCTGCTATCCCCACATTCTTTACGCTATATTTAGAGCACTTGTTACTTCATAGCAGTCAATCCTTCATTACTGCAATCTCTTGTCAGAGTTCATAATTCTTTATATTAAGCTTTCAGTGTTTAGATAACTGGGCGGTTTCTCTCACCTGATTGAACCCTGACTAACGTAATTCTGAAACCTAAAATGTGCCTTGTACAGAGGGTTTAGGCTAAGGGATTCTGGACCTAAAGTAATAAGAGCATGTATGGAGCACTTCTTGTATGCCAAAGCACTATCCTGACTGCTTTGTGGACAGGAACTAATTTAATCCTGATGGCTATCTGTTGAGGTAGACTACTACCGTGCTCATTTTAAAACAGAGGACAAAAAGAGATTCAGTAACTCCCAACATCACACAGCTAGTAAAGGGCAGAGCTGGGATTCAAATCCAGGCAAGCCTGTGGCTTTACAAGGCTAGGAGTGGGGCGCCTGGGTGGCTCAGTCGGTTAAACGTTCGACTTCAGCTCAGGTCATGAGCTCACGGTTTGTGAGTTCGAGCACCGTGTCGGGCTCTGTGCTGACAGCTCAGAGCCTGAAGCCTGCTTCAGATTCTGGGTCTCCCTCTCTCTCTCTGACCCTCCCCTGCTCACGCTCTGTCTCTCAAAAATAAATAAGTGTTAAAAATTTTTTTTTTCTTAAGGCTGGGAGTGAGGTGGGGATGGGGCAAGGAGAGAGGCAGCAGCAGGGAGACTGTGCTTCCTCTACTGTGCTCTCAGGGCCCAATGCCCACTCCACCGACTGCTTGCATCCCACTGCCCTGGAATTATCTGCCTAGTGGTCCAGCTGGCCTCAAGGGCAGACACCATGTCCTTTCCTCCTGGAATGTCAAGTGCTTAGCAGAGAGCCAGCCTGGGCACGTTCAGCATTCAGTCAAAATCCAATGGATGAATGACACATTGAATGAAGCAGAACTACAGACCCAAACACCAGCTGAACAACTAGCTGAGCCTTCCGAGTCACGTCCCATGCTTGGAGTGCTCTGGCCTCACGAGTCCTGTCCTGGGAGCCCCTCTGTGTCATCTGCTCTCGCATGCAGACATCTGACAGTGATTGACAAAATGACCTCCTGGATCTCTTCCAACTCTTGGTCCCATCAGAAAGCAAATCTGGTCACAAGACTTCTCTGCCCAATGCCCTTCATGTCTCTGGCAACCACAGGGTAGAGTCTAGTCCATGGACCTGGCCCCACCTACATGCTAGCGTCTGCCAGGCCCACTCCTGGCTTTACTTACTAGGGGACAGCAACACTGAACTTGGAAGGCCCTCAACACACCATGCTGTCTTCCCCTTTCTGGGACTGTGCTTCCCCTCCACAGAAAATCCCTATGCTCCCCATTCTACACCCAGCCCTTTGCCTGCCTGGCTAAATTACCCCACTCACCTTCAAAGACTTAGGTGACGATTCCCTCCTTGAGTAAGCCTTTCCTGCTCTACCCACCCTGCCCATCTGGGTTAATTTGCTCTCCTATGTGTTCACATGGAACTTTTACCTGCAGTTACCAGAAACAGATCTCACTGTATTCTAAATGACCTGTTGGGTGTATGGAGTCAAGGTTAGTGGTGAAGGCTCAGGACCCTGCAGGCCAATCACAGTTCCATCAGTGACCAACTATGTGACCTTGGGTGTGACATTTCCTCTCCATGGTGCTTAGTGCCCTCCTATAAAATGGAGATATCACAGTGTGTACACCATTAGGTTGCTGTGAAAACTAAGAAAACCTTTTATGTAAGGTACTTAAAACTGTGTTGGGCAAAGGTAGCCTGCATGGGAGTTACTATTATCAGTATCTGATGCTCAGAGGCTGCAAGTTATGCCTCTTGGTGGCCTCACTACCTGGCATGGTGTCCAGACCACAGCAGAGTATAGTGGACAAATGAATGGACTCCACCCACATAGCCTCCAAAGTAGCCCACAGCCTCCATTACTTCCTGCACTGCCATATCCACCTCTCTGAGCCACCCCTCTGTTCAGATCATCTTTTGTGCAAAAACTGCCCATGGCTTCCCAATTTCTGGAAGTCCAGCCTCCCCAGCCTCCCAGCAGAGCCCTTGTGATCTGGCCCTTACCTCCCTGCAGTTATTTGATATCTGAAGGTTCAGTGACTTAGGCATACTCCCTGTTCCTAGAATAGGTTCCCCGCTTTCTGTGAGCTGAGAGGTCCCAATCCTTCCCTGGGGCCACCTTAAAAGTCACCACCTTTCAGAAGTCCTTCCTGACCTAAATCAGTGTGACCTCCTCTTCCCAGCACCTCACAACACCAGGCTGACCCCTCCCACGGTACTAAGTACGCTCTGCCTTGTGTTCTACATCACTGTGTACTTGTCTATATCCTCTATAGACTACAAGCCCTCTGAAGGCAGGGGCTATTCTCTGTACTTAACACATAGTAAGCCTCCAAATCAAGTGAGTTGGGACCCAGAACAAAAATAGGTGGTTGAAATTACTGTAGTCAAAAGTCAGAAAAAGAAAGATAATAGGGTTAAATAAAAGGCAGTATGCATCATGTTTACTCATTGGTATTCCAGGCTAATGGCTAAGTTTAAAAAAAAAAAAAAAGGCTGATCTGTTAATAAGGAGTGTGGCTTTAAAGAATACATACGTGCAGGGTAATATGCTAATCCTCCATAGGAAGAGAGGCTTTTTTCATGAGTTAAAAGGGAATCGAAGTAGCTAGAAGAGATTATGACAATTATCCCTGCCTTGCAGAGTGTTTTATCCACCTCTACCCAAACACAACGCATCAACACACTCATGCACACCCATTAAACAATCTGATGAGAAAATGGAAAATGGTCCATGTATTGGTTTCCTGGGGCTGCCTTAAAAAAGCACCACCAACTAGGTGGCTTCAAATAACAGAAATTTATTGCCTCATTGTTGTGGAAGTTACAAGTTCAAAATCAAGGTGTTGGTGGGGCCATGCTCCCTCCAAAGCCTCTGGTGGAGGATGCATCCTTGCCTCTTCCAGCTGCTGGTGGCCTGAGGTATTCCTGGGTTTATGCCAGCATCACTCCGGTCTCCTCCTCCATCTTCCCATGGCTCTTTCCCTCACTGTGTCTCCCCTCTTGTAAGGACCTAAGTCAATCATATGGGATTAAGGGCCCACCCTACACCGGCAATTAGTTAATCTTAACTAATTACATCTGCAATGACCCTATTTCCACATAAGGTCACATGCTGAGGTACAGGGGTTAGTTAGGACTTCAACATATCTTTTAGAGGACATGATTCAACCCATAACATTCCATTCATCCATGCTGGGAGAAGGACCTCCGAACCCCCAAGGTCACACAGCAACTAAAGTCATTTGATCCACCAGGAAGAGACTAGAACATGGGTCAGCAAACCGCAGCCTGCAAATCCCGTCTGCTGCCTGTTATTTTGCAAATAAAGTTTTATTGGAACACAGCACACTTGTTCATTTATGTATTGTCTCTGGCTGCTTTCACACTACAACGACAGAGTTGAGAAGTCGTTGCAGAGACCATATGGCCCACAAAGCCTAACATATTCTCTGGACGAAAAGAATACATAACATACACTGGCCAAGTTTGGAGATGGACTTTATAGATACAGGAGGAAGCCCAGGCCCACATGGCAGTTCTCTAGTATCCCTTCTCTCCAGCTGGAACCTCACCCAACGAGCTGTCCTACTGGGAAAGCTCCTTCAACATTACTTTCCTCTGCCTAGAGAAATGGCAAAACATAGCACTTTAACATTCGTGCCACTAAAGCTGTACAAATTAAATTCTATAAGCATTTCCAAGAGACAGAGATTAATTCTAACTGGAAAGATCAGAAAAGACTTTCTGGAAAAGGAAAGATTTGAGAGGAGCCTGAAAAGGAGAGTGGGCACTCAAGAAATCCTCTAAGCCTCCCTGAGCCATGGCAGATTACCTAGGACTCTGCTGAGCTAAGAAAGTGAGTTCCCTCTCACTGGAGGTGTGCAAGCCAAAGCTGGCTGACCGCCTGGCAGGAATGAGGTTGGGAGAGATGGCACAAGATGAAAGATAGTCCCTTGGAATTGTGGATTCTTCAGTCTCAGCTCTCATCACACTTGCTGAGTGAGACACACACAGCACAGAGACAGCAGGGGCTGGAGGCAAGGAGGGAGACACAGACTTATGCAGAGACAGGAGAGGACTGAGGATAGGAGAGGGGTCGAAGAGGTGTACTCATGCCCAAAATCAGAAGGCCCACGTGAACTGCACGGAGAGGAAAGCCACACCTGTTTCCTTCCCACTTAACTTCTACAGAGAAAGAAAGAGCAAAAGCCTGACCACTAGGGTTAAAACTAATCAAATGTCCCTTCAACACCTCTGGCTTGGCACCTGGCTGCCTTCTGAATGTGCCCCATTGTTCCCTGGGGCAGGGCTCGGCTGCCTCTCCTATTGCCAAGGGAGACACAGGGAGGCACAGGGCTGCCTCCTCAGGTGAACCCTGACACTCAGGAGCAGAGGATCCCCGCCTATCCCGGCGGGAAAGATAACACAGCAGGTGGCAATGCCTGACAGCTGCCCAGAGCCAGGGAGACAGGCAAGAAGAATGGGTCTGAAAGCTGATGAGCCCTTCTTACCTGTACTCTGCTGGCATGCCAGGAACACATTATCCCCACTTTCCAGGGGAGGAAATGGAGACCCAAAAAGGTTCGATGGCTTGCCAAGGTGCCAATAAAGCATGGCAGTTAAGAGCACAGGTTTGAGAATCAGAAATCTGAGTCTCAGTCTTGCCACCTACATCTTCTGCAGGCCTGGGAAGTTGCTTATGCTTCCTGAGCCTCAGTCTTCCCACCTGTGAAATGACCACAGTAAGACTGCTTACAATGCTGAAGAAATAAGAAGGGCACAGTGCATGGCATGCCCCAAGAGCTCAGTAAGTTAAGAAACGTTACTGTTACCGTGGTGGAGCCAGGGCTCAAAGAGAGTGAACTCTCAGCCCAGAACCAGCTGTCACACCTCTGTGTCCCACACCCCATGCCCCACTGCCACACCAGCAGCCATGTGGAACCTCTAAGGGAAGGTCCCTGGAGTGGGGGGCGGTGGGGCGGGAGGTACAGCCACTCCTGCTCTGACAAAGGGTCATCCCTGCACTCACAGGCACCGGGGGCTGTATTCGGCTGAACTGCCTCACCCAGATAGCTCAGGGCCCTCACACAGGCCCTCTCTTTTCTAGAAATGCCCCCAGATAGATGCCTTTGAGGCCGCCTCAGACAAGGGAATGCGGTATGTGCCATTTCTGCTGGAAAGCCGTCCTGCCTCTCACCGTAGATTCCTAACACTCCCGCGGTAACAAGAAGGCACATTCTGGGGTTTCCTGACATGCCAGGAAGCCCAAGGCAGAAAACAAAATGCACTCTGTGCTCACATCACTTCTAACAAACAAACCTACGGCAGCCCCTCACACAACTGGAGCAAACTTCATTAGATGGGGTGGACCTCAAATTCAGAGTACCAAAAAACACAGAGAAACAAGGTAAATCGTTCTTGGGCTCAGACAGAGCCACAGTATAAATCATGTGGATATAAACCTAAGGGAGTTTGTTCAAGAGCCATAGGTCTATATGTTTATATTTCCAAGTAACCATTTCCCCCCAGCCTCCCCAAAAAGTACATTGGGCTTACAGTCAAAAAGGACTGGCCTTGGAGAGCCTGGGTTGGTTAAGCACCTGACTCTTGATTTCAGCTCAGGTCATGATCTTGCAGTTTGTGAGTTCAAGCCCCAAGCCGGGCTCTGTACTGACAGTGCAGAATCTTCTTGGGATTCTCTCCCTCTCCCTCTCCCCCTCTCCCTCTCTCTCTCTCTCTCTCTCTCTCTCTCTGCCCCTCCCCTGCTTGCACACATGTGCTTGGTCTCTCTCTCAGAATAAATAAGCATTAAAAAAAAAAAAGGACTAGCCTCAACTTACTGGCTCTGTGACCAGTTATGTCACGTATATTATTTGAATCTTGTCTTTCTCTTCTGCAAACTGGGGATCAACAACAACAAGCCTTGTTGTGCCTCCACCATGACATAAAAAGGACAAATCAGACAAAGGGCTCCCAAACTCACATGTCTCCAGAGGCCAGGCTGGCTACATGAAAGGCTGAAGAACCCAGGTTCAAGCTGAGGTCTTTCTACAGTGGGCAACTGCTACCCAGATCCAGCCACTTTTTGTGATACTGGAACCTGGACCCCGTTGCCAACACTTTTACGGTTTTCCTCATTTTCTAGAAAAGCCAGAAATGAGCATTTTTTTCTTTTAATGTGAAATATCCCAATGTTCACGTGCTGACAACTCTCCGACACTTAAAAATAAAGACACTCATCCATCTATGGGCCAGCACTGGGTGAGCCACATGAAACATATTTCTGGGCTACTTCTGGACCCAGGCCACCAGTCTGCAATCTGCATTAAAGTATACAGGTAAGGTGTAAAAAACAAAACAGAACAAAACAAAACACGGTGCAAAGGTCAAATGAAGTAATGTAAGAAGTTCTCTGAAGAAGACTGTCATTAAGGTTTACTGTCAATAAACTAACCAGGAATCCTACTACAGACCCTGATGCCCCCAAAACACAAGCGCTAACTTTTCACTCGTTAGGTACCAAATTTAGAAACTTACTCCTTCACAAATAGACATGCACACACACACACATTTTTTAACTGTCAGCAGCTGCCTCTGATCAATGCTCAGGAGGAAACACGCAAAAATAACAGTTTTCAGTCGAGCACATACAATGTGCTTCAGCAGCAGGAAGTAATTGTCGCACACATTCCCCCGCCAGATGTTTCCAACCTGTTCCCTTTAAGAAACCCCCTTCCTGCAGAGGCCCCGCCAGCAGCCTCTGCTTAGCAGCCGGCCTCCCTGAGAAAGCTGACATCTGTAACTCACGGAGAGATTCGTACAAACACACGACCCCAGTTAACTGGGCTCTTGGGAGGCTGCCCAAGGGACGCTCCCGAGAGGCACGTGGGACCTGCTGTAATCATGCCCTGGCACTGACGCCCGGGCATTCAGCTCGCGGAAGAGCTTTCTGGAGCCAACACAACGCATCCAAGAACCAGGCTCGTGGGGCCTCTGGCAATAACCTCCCCCTGCAGCCTCCTCATGGCCTGGGGAAGAAGGAAAGGTAGCCTCACCCAAGGTCACGGAGCAGGTAGGTGGCAAGACAGCAGAAGGAAGCCTGGGGCTGGGTGCTCCACCTGAGTGAGACACCTGGGTTGGAATCCGGTTTCCATCCTTCCTATCTGTGTGACCCTGGATATGTCACTGTACCTCCCTGCACCTCAGCTTTCTCATCTGCAATTCACTTAATCATCACGGTGATACTGTGAAGCAGTGACCATGGTGCTCATTTTAGGATAAGGCTGAGGTCCAGAGTTGGACACAGAGTGAATAAGGGACAGTGGTGGGCCCGGGAATCAGAGGAGCCTGCCCCCAATCCTATGCTCTCTCCAACTCAAGGAAGAGACTCACACGGCCTCCCAAATGTCGCACCTTCCCAGGGAGGCCCTGGCTCAGTACTGCCCTCAACCCCCACCTACAGACACCTCCTCCTTGCCCCCTTGGCAGGAAGGCAGAGCATGTGTCCTGGAAAGGCAACAGATCACAGGTATCAGAGGAAAACAAAACCTCAGGGCCCAGAGAGTCCCTGTGGCCCACGGCAAAGGCATTTTCAAAGTGCACCGCCCATCCCGGATCCCAACCCTGCACCCCTTGCATCTGACACAGTGCCACTGATAACAGCCCTCTGCGGGCACTGGTTGGCAGCTTGGGAAACTGCAGATAAACACGCTCCCCAGAAATACAAGTTCAAAGGCAGGTCCCAAAGCACTCCTGCGGAGATTGGAGTGGGCCCCTGGGGAAAGTCAGGTCTGCCTCCCAGGGATGCTGACAAGTTGGAGATGTGGACAGAGAGGAGAGAGTTCCCCGAAGGATGATCCCTGGCCCACCCCAGACCGGCCCAATCATGCTCCTTGGGCGCGAGCCCTGGAGCCCCGGTGTTAACAGGCTCCCCAGGGATTCTGAAGCACCCAAGAAGAGCCGTTCCTCAAGGCTAAGCCCCTGCACTCCGCCAGCAGTTACCAGGCACCAACCAGATCACTCCTTGCTTGCTGCTTCAGTTGTTTGGCAAATATTTGGGGCAAATTAGAGTGGGCAACCGAGACAGAGGTTAGTTCCTGCCTTCAGGAGACGACAGTCTGGACAGATCAAATAAAAACAATTATTGCACCACACGACACATTTATATAAGGGGCTCTGGGCTCCTGGTAGCAAGAGGACAACCCCAGGCTGCCCCTACAGGAGTGAGGGAGGCTTAGGGGCCAGGTGCCAGGGAAGAAGGGCAAGAGAGGCAAGGGAGCAGTGTGTGTGGAGGCAGAGAGATGTGAAATACCCTGAAAGGTACAGGGAGTGGGCAGCAGAAAGAAGCCCCAGGCCATGCCTTTCTGGAAGTTTCTCCGACCTAAGTGGACGGGTGATAAAATCAATGCTCAGGGGAACTAACACTAGTAGTGAGCAACTCCTGGGGGCTGCAGTGACCAAAAAATACTTCCCGGAGGTGGCAAAAAATACTTCTTAGAAGGACGCAGAGGATCTGGGTTCTCGCCCAGCGTAGTAAATGGGAAGGTTCCCCCAATAATTGCTTTGGATTCCAGAGCGTCAGGGAGTGGACTACAAAGAGCAGCTGTGCAAACACACCTTCCTTCCCACCCCCAATCATCAGAGACACTGCGGCCCTGTTCCACCTCTGAACGCTGCACCATGAGGCCAACCACCTCTCCTCAGACCTCACCTTCCAACAACCACAAAGAGGCCTCCCTCCCTATCTGAGCCACAGGGAAGCTGAGTCCCTACTATGAAGAACTGGGTCCCTGCTATAAGCCAGGCACTTCCCACAAACAGGAGCATAACCACAGTTACTGAGGACTCGTTCTGTACCCAGCCTGTGCTCAGGGCCTTACCCACTGTGACTCATTCAACCATCAATACACATAACACTGTCTCCATTTTACAGACCAAGAAATCCAGGCATGGAGGCCAAGTGACTTGCCCAGGGCTAGGGATCTGAATCAAGCGGCTCCAAAACTAGAGCCCTACACGCTGCCCCATGATGTCTCGGTCTAGGAGGATGGGGGAGTCGCTTTGCCAACAGGGCTGCGGGGGCGGTTTGGTGAGGGGGCCTCTTCAAGTGACCACGTGGGCTCCACCTCAGCCGCTGAAGAGGGTTCAGTCTCAGCACAATGGTCTTTCCCCTCTGCTCAGACAGCAGGGCTCCCGTAGTAGCCTCGTAGGAGTGGGTGTCAGGGCAGGGTGGGAAACAGGTCCTCTGTCCTGCTCAGGCATTGGATCAGAGACCCACAGGCTCAAACACCAGCCCCACAACCAGAGGCTGTGTATCCTCAGGCCACTATGTGCACCTCCGTGAGCCCTGGTTCCCTCATTCATTCCTACCTGTTTATACCTGGGAGTATTTAACAAGACATACAGGTAAAGGGCTTCTTAGTCCAACACCTACCAGAATAAGTGCCAAAGAAATCGTAGCCACTGTGATTATTATTATTAACCTTATCATTCTCCCTGTCATCTATACCATCATCATTCTTATTAGTGTCATTTTACGCTGTGGCTTTTTATCACCTGTGCAAACAGAGGAAAATTCAGCATCTGAAGCTCAGAATTCTCTCAAAACCAAAGGGGAAGGAAAACATGGGCCTGCTTTTTTCCCATCCTTCTCCTATCTACACTCAGCAGAGGGCAGCAAACAGGAACCATCCAAAGATAAGAGAGAGCGAAGAGAGACACATGGAGAGAAAGCTACACACTCATAAATACACACCCACCCACCACAGCAAGCGGAATTGTTTAGCTTCCAAAGTATGAACACTCCGCCTCCTCCAGCTAAGAGGGCCAGGCAGAAAAAAAGAGTCAAAGCTGAAGAGACAGAAGTTCTTTTTCAGCTTGAGAGAAATGTTCAATGAACTGACTTTTAATGTGGGGTGGGGAGTGGGGGGCGCAGCTCTCAGGACGTCTGTGAGGGGAAGGAAGGCGGCAGCAGGACTCACAAGATTAAATAAAGGCAGCTTTCAAACTGCGCTTCATCTCAGCCCTCTACTCCACACCAGCAAGCATTCACATGCGAGGTTCCTCAAGAGGAAACTAAGGCTCAGGGAGTTAATCATCCCAGCTAAGGGGCGGCACAGCCGGGACCACTGGGATGCCAGACACCCAGACTGTAGGTCCAGTGATCAGCACTGAGTCCTGCATGGCCAAGAGGTTTGATCGTGGGGACCAAGCCTGATTCCAGCAGTGACTGCCTGGGACACTGTGCCAGTGAGATTCTGGAATGGACACCTGTAGTCCTCATCCCTACACTGCATTTCCCCTCCTCTCCACAAAAGCGCCCGGGCTTTTCTCTGGGAAAAACCTTCCTACAAGGCGGATGGCCCGAGCCTACCCCTGGCTCCTGCGTGGGTTAAGTCAATCAGCATCGCTCATCCTCTTGACAAGTGTGGATGGTTCAGAGAGCTCATCAGATCCGGATTAGGCTGATGATACCTAAGGAGATCTTGCTAGCGCTTCGAGGAAAAAAGTTTCCTCCCTCTTCAGCAGATGCTACCAGAGGAGACAGACTCTCTCCTCCAGGATCTGGGTATGAACATGAGGTCGGGAAGGACTACAACCGCTTTTAGCTACCACAAGGGCTCAGTCTAGGGCAGGAACTTCTAGATGATACCATACCTGAAGCCACTGCAATTACAGGAGCTAATATATTCCCTTACTCATTTCAGCCCATGTAGCGTATTTCATTCTGTTGTTTGCAACTGATAGAGAATCTGAAGTGGCTCTCAAGCTCACGCTAGCTTCGTCTGTCACAGATAGCAGTGATGATGCCACACGCGATGCATCCGTTTAATTTCTCAATTTTCCAGCCGGATCCCTTGGCCACCTTAAGATTTAATTCATTTTACTTGCTTTAACACTATAAAAATTTGAGAAGAAATGTATAAAAATGGAGCTGCAAAAAAGCCAGGTAAGTTCCAGCCAATAATTAGTCAATAAGTACTGGGCTCCAAAACTGGGAGTGATAATCGCGGCTCGTGTGGGAAATAATGGTAGAGAAGAATCAATTATCAGGATGTGGAGGGAAAAAATATTCGTGGTGAAAGAGAGCAAGAATTTGGAGAAGAACTGGGTTCTGGTCTGTACTCCCCGCTCCTGGGGCTCAGTTTCCATACCTACAAAGCAAGGTGGGCAGACTAGCCGACTTCTGAAGTCCCCCCCTCCTGTTCTGACACATATCGATTGCTCAGCAAACATGTCCTGATCGCCTTCCAAGGGCCCAGCCTTAGGCTGTGTGCTAGAAGAGGATGTAGTTCCTCCTTCAAGATACTTCTGGAAGGGGAGGCCACGATGTACTCGTTGGCCACAGGAACTCAGGCACGCATAGGGCACCTCCTTTCCCCACCGCACTGGGCATGAGGACGGTGGTTCTCTGAGAAGCAAGACTCTTATTTCAGTCTTCCTGGGAGCTCGGATACATAGATGGGATACGGGGAGTCAGTTACACGAAAATACAGAACACACTGCAAATATCATGAGCGGTTACCTGCCACGGGACGCACCACAGACGGCCAGTTTGCCTCAGGGTGTTTTTCAGTGATGAGATCCTGATGCCATCTCTCTCGTGAGACCTGACGGTGGTCACTGTACAATTAGCAAGCTAGATGGTTCCCTTTAAGATGGGCCTTCGCGGGGGCGCCCAGGTGGCTCAGTCGGTTGAGTGCCCGACTTCAGCTCAGGTCATGATTTCATGGTTCAGGAGTTTGAGCCCCACGTCAGGCTCTGTGCTGACAGCCTAGAGCCTGGAGCCTGCTTGGGATTCTGTGTCTCCCTCTCTCTGTGCCCCTCCCCTACTCACGCTCTGTCTCTCTTTCTCTCAAAAATAAACAAACATTAAAAAAGATAAAAAATAAAACGGGCCTTCGCGTTTTCATTCCCGATTCCATTATTTGTTATGTCACTGGCACCAACAGATTAAAGGCTGAATTCACATCCTCAGACCACAGCCTGAAAGAAGGCGCTGGAGTATGAACATACCCCCAGGTAAGTAGCGGCTTCACCACAACTCCGGTACGGAGGTCTGTTTTAACATACTTTCACTACCTAGGCCTTTTCAATACATGCTTCCAAACCAACTCACAGAACCCCAGGAAATTAAAGTTAGAAACCTCCTCACGAAGGATCTATTCCCCTGTGTCGCAAATCAGTTTCAACATGCCATTAACTCCACTTGAGTAGCAGTGTCCAGAAACAGGTGGTGTGGACTTAGTGGGACAGAGACTGTTTAGCCATGTCTGCCCTGGCCAGGGGAGGGGAGCACCATTATGATACACATTTCCCTTTCCTCTTCTGAATATAAGCCTTCAGTGCACAGTTGAGAGATCCAAGGCCCAAAGAAGTTAAGCCACTCTCCTGAGGTCACACAGTGAGTTTAGGGGTAGGAGAGAGAGTGAGAACCCAGGCCCCTGTTCCCAGGCCTTCCTCAGCTGGGCTCCTTAGGAGACTATCTACCTAGGATGACAGGAGGAATGCAGGGAGCCAGATTTGCTCAGGTAACTCAACAACCCAGCCCCAGTGGCATCAGGTTTCAGCTGGGCATGCAGACACAGAAGAGATTAATAATATAAAGGGTTCCAGCCCCTCTGCAGAAAATTAAAGAAATCATTCCAAGGCTACATTTCTAGGGTACTTAACTTTCTGATGGGTAAGGCTCTGCCACCAGAAAGACTAAAAAAAGCGAGGGAAAAGGTATTGATTTCTAGATGTTCCGAGAATAAAGTTCAGCTCTGACACAATGAGAAAAACTCTTGATACTTGAAAATTAAAGTCATTGGTATTCTATTATCCTACCAATTTCTATTCCACAGTTGCTATTATCCAATGAAGTCATTTCTCACTTTCAGATTATGGCTCTGAAATGGGGAGGGACTGCATCACGTTCCCTAACACGGGTGTTTAGTAGCCAGTTCCCAAGTCTGGAATATGAAACAGAGGGTAGGATTAAACCAAGATATTAAATGGTAGGATTAAACAGAGATGTTCAACAGATTGGGGCTACGAATGAGAGGGACCCCTAAATTAAAATGAAGATAGTTTCAAGACTGGCTTTTCTTGCTTGGTTTTACAACTTTCTGAGGACAAAGCTGTCTGACTAGATGAATGTTGAAGTCCTGAAAGCATGATGTGTCCTTTATAAATCAACTGCCCCACCCAGCTCCAGAGGTATGCCTAGGATGAGCTAGCATGACAGTTGTACAGACTTACTTTCCAGGAGATGATAAATGCTCTTAACTTGAAACTCTCTATCCTTCAATCCACTGGAGAAGTCCAAGAGTTAAAGGGCTGCTCAAAAAGTGGGTATGTTAGCCCTCAGGGAATATATTTTGCATTTGGATAAAGTCCTGTCAGCCTTCCCTCCAGGGCCCCTGCGGTTATTTCTACCAGAAAGATCAACGAGGTGTGCTGGGATAATTTTCAACAATTACAAGAGTGACAAGCTGAGCTCAGAACTGGTCAGCCCTGTCGAGAGAAGCCCTGTGTGCTCAAGATGCCAGATTTCCCAGATAGCAGACTAATGGGTTACATCCATGTTCCAGTGCGCGGGGATGAGGGATGGAACCCCATCGCTCTGAGAAGTCAGCCTCCTCCCTCAAGGCCAGCTGACATTCAGACAAGGGACTGGGGGCCAAGCCCAGTGCTGTGCATCTGCAGGAGAGTGAAACAAAAAGTGGCTGTGTGGAAATTTGGCAGAGTGTTCCTGAAAGGGAGCAGATGAATGCTGAATCCCACAGCACCTAGCAGAGCTTATCATTGGGGAAACAGCTCCTTTCTGCTACTCCCAGGAAGCAAAGGGAGTTCCTTCAAAGCAAGGATAATCCATCGGTACCCACCTCAACCACCACCACACCCCTTCACCCCTTCTTCCTCCTCTGCGTGATATTCCAGAGCAAAAGAAATAAACAAGAACTAGACCTGCCCAGATGAGCCTATCTGTCCATCTCAGTTAAGGGCTCTGAGCAGTGCCCAGCTGTTGCTCCCCTCTCTCTGCCCAAAAGGCTGCCTTACTCCATCAATTCCCTCTTGCACAAGTGAGTAATTTACTTTGAAAGCTCAGGCCAAACTGGCAGTTAACCTTGACCTTCTCTCTACACATCTGGGTCTATTGAAAATGAAAATCAGGACGTCTCTGGCATCCACGGCAAATGAAATACGAGGGCTTTCTCCAGGCAGAGGCAGAATGTCAGGAGCTATTTTAGAACTGGCTACAGCCATTCCAAAGGAGAGTTAGTGCTCAGGCAGGGCACTCCCCCCTTGACCTGGGGCTGTGTCCAGTGTGGAGCCCCCACAGGAGGGATGCTAAAAGGGACCCCTGCCCTCAGGAAAGAAAAAAGATGTGGCCGTTGTACTCCTCACTGATTCACTGATGCTATCACAATGCTGGAGCTGGACCAATAACTACATTTCACAGATGGAGAAAAGGAGGCTCAGAGAGGGAGCTGAGAGGTGATCAAGGGCACACACAGCAAGTCAATGGTAGAGCTGAGGACAGAACCCTGACCTCCTGACCCTGATGCCAGTACAGGGAAGAGAAGAAAGACTTCATGAAGGAAACACCAATATGCACACAGAATTTAAGGGGAAGAGGTCTAATATGGCTGTCAGGGTTTGAACCAGGGTGGTAAAAGAGTTGAGGAGCTTAATTTCCAAACAATAAGAGCTACCAAAGAGATGAAGGAGGCCCTCCAGGATGGTTTGCAACAATTACCAGAGTGACAGGCTGTACTCAAACTGGTCATCCCGGTAGCAAGCAGCCCTCTGTGCTCAAGCAGCCTGATACTAGGAAGAGAAAGAAAAACATCAACCTCAAAAGTCAGTCTCTTCCCTTATCCTGCCAAGGATAAGTCAAGTTGGACAGTGATGGACAAATTATCCACCAAATTATGGGGCCAAGGAAATCCTGTAAGGAAACCTGAAATGTCCCACTGTGTGAAACAGTTCAAGCATGCAAACACTCACTGGCATGTATCTACCTGGGAGCTGGGGAGGTAGGAGAGCTCTGATAGAGCTTCTGCTATCAGTCTATATGTACGTGTGACACAACAGACACGCACGTGGGGGAGTTCAGAGGAAGCAAGAACAATTAAGGTCCTAGTCTTGTGCAAGAAACAACACACCTAGTCAGATTGGACAAGTTCAAGAGGGATCATGGGTACTCCGAGAAGGGACAGGGAAAGCACCTGATGTTCCAACCTCAGGGCACCCAGGCACAAACACTTCTGGGAGTTTGGGGGAATCCATCCACCAGAATCCCTGCTTCTGGACTCTTGAGAAGGTCAAAGGCAGCAGGCCCCTCAAGAACCAGGAGTCTCCCCACCCCCCCTGCCCCACACAGTGCATCCTCCAACAAATCCACAGATCTGGGAAAGAGGGAGGGCGAAAAGGGCGGAGGGTACACAAATGGGGAGAAGAGGGAGACCTGGTGTCCCACTGAGCAGGGAACACAGAGATCAGCAGGTGAGGGAAAAAGCAGAAAAGAGACCTGGACGCTAAACAGAAGGACTGGCAGCTCCTGAAGAAGAAGTCATCCTGGGATACAGGGGTACAGACAGGACCTTCCAAAAGCAAGAGCTGCTGAAAGAGGTAAGGGGATACCAGACATGAAAGGAAAGGAGAATGGTAACCTACAGTAAGAAACACACCTTCAGACTGAGCAACAGGACTCTCAGTCTCTAGTTCTGGTTCTGTCTCCGACTCACGTGGGGTCCCTGGACAAGTTCCTGTCTTTCTCTGGGCCTCAATTTTCCCAATCCCCAAAATGGGAAGAACAGAAGAGTCTCCGGCGCTGACACGGAGAAGGCAGAAAGGCAAAGGTGGAGGAAGGAAGCGAAGGCTACAAGTGAATACGAGGAGAGAGGGTTCCCACCCCCACAGCAACTGGGGGACTCACCAGTCCGGCCGCCGGGACCACCGCCGCCCCCGATCCTCCGGGGGTGCCGTCGGGCTGCCGCTCACGGTACAGCGCCCAGAGCCCCACGTTGGGCAGAAGGACCAGGGCCGCCAGCACCAGCGCCACCGCCTGCAGAAGCCGCTTCTCCTTCCGCCTCATCGGGGCCGGTCAGCCCCGCCGCGCCCCGCCGGCCCGGCCGCGCGGCCCCCGGCTCCGCGCGTCCGCCCGTCCGCCCGGCGGCGGCAGCAGCTCGGCGAGGAGAAGCTGCCGCGGCGCCGGCCCCGCTCCAACTCCGCGGCACTTCCGCCGCTCGCCGGCCGGGGAGCCAGCCTCTACCACCGCCCCGCCGCCGCAGGGGGGGGTGTCGCCGCCGCCGCTGCCCCCGAGCCCGCCCAGCCGCGCGCTCAGCGCCGCCCCTCTCCCGCTCGGCCGCCGAACGCTGTGCGCCGCGGGTCCCGACCTTCTCGCGACTTTTTCCGATCCGTCCGGGAGCGGCGGAACCCCCGGGACCGAGCGCTTCCCCCTCTCGGGCTGCAATGGTGCGGCCCGCTCCTTGGCGGCTGCCCCGCCCGCGGCAGCTTTGCGAAAGTCGGGGAGTTGGCGAGTTGGGCGCTAACTGGTGCGGGCTGGGCGAAGGTGCGTGTTCGCGCGCTGGGACGCGCGGGAGACCTCCCGCAAGCTGTGCCCGCAAGCTCTGCCCCGTACTGCCCCGAGAATTTACGAGCTCCCTGGGGGGGATGCGAACGGTGCTGGAGCCCTGCGGGACGCTCCGGGCTGTGACTGCCCACCCCCCTACCTCCGCTCCGAGGACCAACTTTGTCCCGGGGACTCAGTAGTCCTAGGCGTGAAATGGAGCCGCAGCTGTGCTCGGCGCGCGCGGATCCGCGGCCGGGCCCTAGTTTTCTTCCTCTCCGAGTTCCGGCGTTAGTTGTGAACGCCCTCTGTGAACTGTGGTGGGCTGCGCCCGCCTGCCACCCGTCTGCTGTCCCTGCAGAGCGGCGGGAGAGGGAGACCAACCTCCATGGAGTTGGAATGCCCGCCGGTCCCACGAATACTTCTGGTTGCTTAGCTCACGGAGCCCTTTCTCGAAAACTCTTGTCTGTTTCTATCTCCCGCGCAGCTACTCAGCTAACCATTAGTGAATGCCTACTGTGTGCCAGACACTATGCCGGGCACCGTTAGGAAATGAAAACAGACTCAAGCTCTGTGGTCTGGGAGCTGAAACAGTAAACGCACAATCGCATTAGGCGGGGGAGTGTGCCCATAACCATGATGAGGGCTCTGAGGAAGTCGGCCGCCTGGGCGCTGGGAAGGGCTGCAGAGCTGGCTCCGACGGTGATGCCTGTGGCTCCTCTGTGCTCTCCACTTAATTGCTTCCTTTCTGACGTCGAGGGATGAAGCGCCTCTCCCTGCCTTCCTCTTTGCCGGCCCCGCCTGCGCCCTCTTGATTCTTCGGGTCTCCAGCCCAACCGCTGACTTCCATGCCTAGACATCTCCAGCCTTGGACCACCGACCTCCCATTGCTTCCAGCTCCAGGCTGAGCGATGGGGATTCAGTTGTCTGAAATCATAGCTTGGCTCTGGACATCTGCTACAAAACCTTCAAAACCCCCATCACTAAGGCTCCAGCGTTAATCCTTCTTGCCGAGACCTGCTGGGGCTGATCAAACATTATTATGTCCTCTGCCCTGCCATGTTGCTGTTTTCCTTTATGTGCTGTTGACGGTGAAGTTCCTTCCACCCTGACAGCTTGGAACCTGCTTGGGATTCTGTCTCTTCCTCTCTCTGCCCCTCCCCTACTCGCTGTTTTTAATATTTTAATGTTTATTTATGGGGTTAGGGAGTTCAGCACAGAGCCTGACACCGGGCTCGAACTCATGAAGGGTGAGATCATGACCTGAGCCAAAGTTGGAGGCTTAACCGCCTGAACCACCCAGGTGCCCCTATGTTGGTGGAATTCTTGTCCATGTCTAGTTGAACTGCTGCGTCCTCCATGAATTCCTCCAAATCTCAGAGGGCTGCAGTCTTTCTCTGAACTTCTGTCACAGTAATGCTTACCTTTTATTAAGGGCTTACTCTGTGCCAGGCATCATGTTAAACCCCCGACACACATTACCTCTTTTAATGCTCACAGTTAGCTACCCTGTGAAAAAGTGCTTTTCTTACCCTCCTTTGCAAATGAGACTCCTTAAAGAAAGCGGAAACCAGAATGAGGCTGTTTTAACAAAGGTTAGATAGCATCACCCCTCTGTTCAGATCCCACCAGTGGTTTCCCATCTCCTACTGGACTCCTACAAGAAGCTACAAGATCCCCAAGGCTGTAGATAAATAGCCCTCACCTTTTCTTTCTTCATTGTGTCCAGCCCTTTTGCCTTCTTGCTGTTCGTTAGAGCACACGAGGTCCTTTCTTGCCTCCTGGCCTTTGCCACTTGCCACTTGCTGTTACCTCTGCCTAGAAGGTCCACTCTGCTCTCCCTAGATCTTAGCTCTATACCTTAAAAAATGTTTTTTGGGGAAGCACCTGGGTGACTCAGTCAGTTAAGAGTCCGACTCTTGATCTCAGCTTAGGTGATTCATTATCTCATGGTTTGTGGGTTTGAGCCCCACTATGGGCTCTGTGCTGACAGCTCGGAACCTGCTTGGGACTCTGTCTCTTCCTCTCTCTGCCCCTCCCCTGCTCACTCTCTATGTCTCTCTCAAAATAAATAAACTTAAAAAAATGTTTTTAAAATTATTTTAGTGGTAAAATATACATAATATGAAACTTACCATTTTAACCATTCAATGACATTAAGTACATTCACATTGTTGTACAATTATCACTATCCATCTCCAGAACTTTTTCATCATCTCAGACTGAAACTCTGTACCCATTAAACACTAACACCCCATTTCCCTTCCTCTCAACCCCTGGTAACAACCACCATTCTACTTTCTGTCTTTATGAGTTTAACTACATACTTCATACAAGTGGAATCATGCAATATTTGTACTTTTGCGTTTGGCTTCTTTCACTTAGCATAATGTTTTCGATGTCCATCCATGTTGTTGCATGTATCAGAATTCCATTGCTTTTAGTGTGGCAAACTAATCTTTGACAAAGCAGGAAAGAATATCCAATGGAAAAAAGACAGACTCTTTAACAAATGGTGCTGGGAGAACTGGACAGCAACATGCAGAAGGATGAAACTAGACCACTTTCTTACACCATTCACAAAAATAAACTCAAAATGGATAAAGGACCTGAATGTGAGACAGGAAACCATCAAAACCCTAGAGGAGAAAGCAGGAAGAAACCTCTCTGACCTCAGCCGCAGCAATTTCTTACTTGACACATCTCCAAAGGCAAGGGAATTAAAAGCAAAAATGAACTATTGGGACCTCATGAAGATAAAAAGCTTCTGCACTGCAAAGGAAACAATCAAGAAAACTAAAAGGCAACCAACAGAATGGGAAAAGATATTTGCAAATCACATATTGGACAAAGGGCTAGTATCCAAAATCTACAAAGAACTCACCAAACTCCACACCCGAAAAACAAATAATCCAGTGAAGAAATGGGCAGAAAACATGAATAGACGCTTTTCCAAAGAAGACATCCAGATGGCCAACAGGCACATGAAAAGATGCTCAACGTCACTCCTCATCAGGGAAATACAAATCAAAACCACACTCAGATACCACCTTATGCCAGAGTGGCTAAAATGAACATCAGGAGACTACAGATGCTGGTGAGGATGTGGAGAAACAGGAACCCTCTTGCACTATTGGTGGGAGTGCAAACTGGTGCAGCCACTCTGGAAAACAGTGTGGAGATTCCTCAGAAAATTAAAAATAGATCTTCTCTATGAGCCAGCAATAGCACTGCTAGGAATTTACCCAAGGGATACAGGAGTGCTGATGCATAGGGACACTTGTACCCCAATGTATATAGCAGCACTTTCAACAATAGCCAAATTATGGAAAGAGCCTAAGTGTCCATCAACTGATGAATGGATAAAGAAATTGTGGTTTATATACACAATGGAATACTACATGGCAATGAGAAAGAATGAAATCTGGCCTTTTGTGGCAACATGGATGGAACTGGAGAGTGTTATCTAAGTGAAATAAGTCATACAGAGAAAGACAGATACCATATGTTTTCACTCCTATGTGGATCCTGAGAAACTTAACAGAAGACCATGGGGGAGGGGAAGAAAAAAAAAAAGGTTAGAGAGGGAGGGAGCCAAAACATAAGAGACTCTTAAAAACTGAGAACAAACTGAGGGTTGATGGGGGTGGGAGGGCGGGGAGGGTGGGTGATGGGTATTGAGGAGGGCACCTGTTGGGATGAGCACTGGGTGTTGTATGGAAACCAATTTGACAATAAATTTCATAGTAAAAAAAGAATTCCATTGCTTTTGAAGATATAGTGATATTCCATTGTATGTATATACCACACTTTGTCTATCCATTCACCCACGGATGGAAGTTTGGATTATTTCCACCTTTTGGCTATCCTTAACAATGCTGCTATGAACAGCCCTATGTTCTTTATACTGCAGTTGATAACACAATATTTATGTAATTGAATTTCCATGTCTCTGACAAAAGTGGAAGTTCCTGAGTTGAAGATAATGTTGCAAAATTCTTTTATGTGCTTTCCCAGCAGAAGCACAATGTTAGAAACAGAGTAGCAAGAGTGATCCTTTTACAAACATGAGGCTCACTTTGCTCCTGGGAACTTGCCTGGGACTTCCCATTTGTTAGAATAATCTCTGAGAATCCTTAACACAGTCCATGAGGCCCTACCCGATCTGACCCGATTTCCAGACTTCATTCTCTCTCCTTCCCTTCCAGTCACACTGGTCTTCTCGTTGTATTCCTCAAATGCACCAAGTTGATGATGGCCTCTGAGCTTTTGCAAATTTGCTGTGCTGTTGTCTAGAAATCTCTTCCTCTAAACCTTTGCTTGGTTCTCTCAGGAACCAGACCAAATGTTCTGCCTTGGAGAAAGCCTCCCTGACCAGCTGATCTAAAATATCAAAGAGCACCCCATGTCTATTTGCTTTATTTTTCTTTAGAACAGGTATCATTTTTGGTTTCCTCCTCTAGAATATGAGCTCCAACCAAAGAGGAACTTTATATATATAGACATAGATAGATATAGATATATAGATATAGATATAGATATAGATGATATAGATATAGATAGATATAGAGTTGTCCTTTACAGTATGTCCTGCCTCTGCTAGCACATACTTCTCCTTTGGGGGGAATCAGGAAACTGGTACTCCTTCCAAGCAGAGGTATCTACAAAAAGAGTACCCCCCCCCCCCCTTCCTTGAGCCAAAGCAGCAGGAGCTGAGCCAGGGCACATGGATTTCAGCTCATACTCCTGCTCAGAGCAGACAAAACTAAGCTGTTCCCAGGCCTGGAACACAATAGGTGCTCAATAATTACAGGATGAGTGAAGTATAGCAGCTGAGGTCATGTACTGGAAAATCTTCAGTGTCTCTCCTCCCCACCCCTTCTTCCAGCTCCCTAGAGGAGTCTGTACAAAATTGGATTTGAGCTTTTTCTTGTGTCTTACTGAGTGACTTCTTGATCAAAGCTGCACGCCAGCTCGGTCAGCCTTCAATGGAAACTCTAACCCATGAACCCAGCTTTAATCCCAGGCTTCTTTGATCACCCTCTACAACGTAGGATGCTGAGGGGAGCTCCTGGGGCTTTATCCCACTAACTAAGATGATACCATTTGAGACATGTGGGCAGCCTATTACCTCTGGCTGTTTTTCTGGGAAACCTGATCTGGTCACTGAATAAAACTGAACAAGATATGTTACTCTCAGACTGACCTATCCTAGGCCCATTATGGGCATTAAATGAGATAATGTGCATAAAGGGCTTACTCCAGATGCTGGTGTGATGAAACTAGTAACTGACTGAAATAAAAGTCCAGCACCACTAGGAACACTGAGGAGGGATGAACAGGATTTCAGCTGCAGGGCAGGAATCTTCACCAGTGGCCTGGGGCCTCTGCAATCTCATCTCCTATCACTCTTCTGTCACTCACTCCAAATCAGCCACACCCACCTCCTTCCCGGTTCTGACCCTACTCCACTCAATCCAGCCCCAAGGCCTTTGAATTAGCCCCTGTCTCTGCAGGAACGCTGATTCCCTGATCTTCCTCCGTTGTTCCACCCTCTCATCCTTCAGATCTTAGGTTAAAGTCACTTCCTCACAGAGACCCTCCCTGCCCACCCACCTGAAATACTGTTACAATGGTTTACATCTTGTTATGTGTTCTTCATAGTGCATACCCCTCTTAGCCACAATCTTATTTATTTGCTTATTTACTTGTTTATAATTGAGTTCTTCTGGATAGAATGTCAGTTGCATGGAGCAGAGACCTTGTCTGCTCATTCCCTGCTATATCCCCCACTACTGCAACAACATACCTGACACACAGAAAGGATTTAATATCAACATTTGATGAACGGTCTCTCCTCTCTTCCCCCATCTTCTCATCTTTTCTTTCCTTCCTTCCTTCCTTTCCTCCTCCTTCTTCTCCTTCTCCTTCCCCTCCTCCTCCTCCTCCTTCTTCTTCTTCATTTTGTTTATTTGTTTTGAGAGAGAGAGAGCATGCATGCATGAGCATGAGCAGGGGAGGGGTAGAGAGAGAGGGAGAGAGAAAACCCCAAGCAGGCTCAGCACTGTCAGTGCGGAGCCTGATGTGGGGCTCCATCTCATGAACTGTATGAGCCAAAATCAAGACTCCAACGCTTAACCACCTGAGCCACCCTGGCGTCCCTTTTCTTTTTTTTTACAATGAGCTGCTTGTTCTCTTGTTTACTTTTCTGTTTTCCATCCTGTCATCAGTCACAGGCAGATCTTTCGGGGTCCCCTGAGACATACTTCAGCAAGAATGGTTAACCAGAAGAGAAATGAAAGAGGCAGGCCCTCATCCTTCCTGTTGAAGATAATGAAAACCTTTTTTACTAGACGTCTTCACCTTGGCTTTCTTAGGGTCCTTTGTTGCTGACCCCATTTGTCCACGGTTATCCCCTCAGGCCGGTCTGGTCTAGGCCTGAGCTGAGGGGGTGTGAAAATGGAACAGAACGGCAAGCCAGGGGATGTTGGTCTGCAACTCAGTGTACCTCAAATACTCTTTAACCTTGGCCACATCCTTTAGATGTTCTGAGTCTCAATTTCCTCATCTGAAATGGGGATAACTATGACTCTTTAATGATACAATTTCCAAGCTGGCAGGACAGAAATCTGCTTGACCCTAAGCAAAACCTAAGAAGCTCTGGGTATTGGACTTCTGTGCCTTCTTGGTCTTTCTCTCCTTGGAGATCATCAAGATCAGCATGTTCTTGAAGCAGCTTGCCTACCTTTCTTTATGGACTAAGCTCCCCATTCGTGTAACTTCTTAGCAATGTCACAACGTTTATGGCTCCTGGGTGATTGTCCTCCACTAGACTGTAAGCCCCTTGAGGACAGGGGCTTACATCATGCATAGATGTTGTTTGTTGGTTGGTTGGTTGGTTTTGCTCCCCAGGATACTCTCATTGTCTAGTATAGTACCTGGCCCAAACAGGTTCTCAGCAAACACTTGGGAAATAAATGAATGAATCAATTAATCAATCAAATACCCAGCTCTTTAAAACCTGCACTCAGGAAACTCATTAACACAGGGGTCAATGACCCAAATTGCTATCTCTACCGGATTGATCATTTAACAAGGCTCAAACTTCTAATATAGAGGAAGAGAACAAAAGTCCTGGAGCTGAAATTTCTCCAGCTGGCTCCCAGCCTGGATCAGTCCAGACTTTGCTCTTAACTTCCTGTGTGGCTCAGACAGGCTACTCAAATTCTCCGAGCATCAGGCTTATTATGTATGGACCCATGAATGTATGTGATAGCAGGAATTAAAGAGGTCTAGATAAATATAGAATATGGTTGCATTAAATACAGCCATCCAACCAGATGCCCTCTGAGGTGTTTTTAAATTCTAAAATTTGGGGACTCAATCTCACAAGGTAGGGTGGGAGAAGGGGAGCCAGACATGGAACACCAGCTCAGGTGGTTCAGTCCAGAGTATGCATTTAGTGGCATTTCAGCTCTAGTTTGAATAAAAAGAAAGAGTTTGCAGGATGCCTATTTGAAATGACCTCTAGACAGAAAATTGTCTGTCTCTCTCTTGGAGTCTACTTTGTCATTTCCACAATGAGATGCCAATTAAGCCAGTCCTGCCAACTATAAAGGAATGCTGCTGGATCACAGCAGCACATGTGGAAGGGGCTTCAGGTAGGATACATTTTGAAAGAGCAAACAGAGAATGCCATAAATCTCAAAAAGTAAATCTACTACGTCATGAGGTGGGTACATCTCAAACAGAGCATTAGTCGGCAGTGTCAGACGCAAATATCAGGTATATAGGGAGCCATCCTCCTCCTGGAACTGCCACTAAAATAAATATTAGGGCTTGGGAAATGAGAGTGCTTCCTGTTCAATTACTTTTCATTTTTGCACAAAGGGGAAACGTTGTCTAAAAACACAAATGGAGAGGTGGTGGGGTGCAGGAGAAAGGGGCTTCTTAGAAGTCTGAGACTCTTGGCTCCCATCTGTGCACACCTCTGTACCATGAAGGGTGGAGTACTCTATGGCCCAGTGACCTCAACCTTGGTGATGCATAGAATCACCAGGGGACCTTTTAAAATTCCAGATGCCTGCCCTGCATCCCAGACAAATTAAGTCAGAGCCTCTGGGGGTAGGATTCAGCCATCCCCAGGTGATTTCAGTCTGCAGTCCAGTTTGAAAGAACCATTGCTTAAAGGCTTTCAGGGCTCTAAAACCCTCCTAGGGTTTCTTTTTGTCCAAGCGACAGGTCATCTGATGTTCCACTAGGTGGCACCTTCCAGCAAACTTCAGTGGGTCCAGAGAGGTCTCGGGTAGGTCTAACTGCAAAGAAAGAATTCAGAAAACAATGCTTGTGCTCCTTACTGGCTATGGGGGAGGGGAGGGGGTTCTGCACTGTTGATGAGCGGGATGAATTTGTTGGTAAACAACTTTCTGGTGAGTGTTGGAACCAAAGAATATTACGATGCATCCCTGCTAGGAAACAGGTCCAGAGAGGGGACAGCTTCATCCCTTAAGGGCTGGGCTCACCATTCTCCAGTGAACTCTGGTGTCTCACCCCCAACATGTCCAGCAACAACAAGAAAACCCCGCCAAAAGTCTTCAACAAGCCCTGTTATGGGCAGTAGTGGACATCTGTTATTTTTATCTGGTTAGTTGACACCACCCTGATCTTCCTTGAGTATTTACTTTCCCCTATCTCAGCTGGGAGGTTAGATCAGAGCGGACTTCACCCTTAGCTTCTGGTTTAACCAATGAGAGCACGCTATTCCTTTCTGCTCTAGTGATTGGTCCAAGGATGGATACCTGACTTACCTAAGGCACATTAGAACAATTGCCTTCTGTGGTTCTTACGCAGAGGCTATCAGGAAGTAGTAGCCACTTGCGGATTGGCTTTAGGCCCCACCGTGATGAAGGTACTGGACGTCTTAACCTGTGTCCTCCGAGCTTCTCCTGCCCCAGAGCCGGCTATATACAATACGTCGATGGGCTTCCTTGCTCACTGGTTCCCTGTTGGGGTTAGAGCTTAGACAGCCAGGGCAGGATTTCAGAGGGAGAGAGAAGAACTAAATCAGATTTAATTTCTTTTCCCAACTTCTTTAATGGAATATAAGGGCTGGATGTGTCTGCACTAAAGGCCACACAGCTCTGGTCAGGCAGGCTTCCCTCCTTGGATTCAGTCAGCTGCACCTGCCCTCCCCCTTCAGGCCTAAGGCTGGACAGCACCTATTGTTTCTTACCCCAGGGTACTGCACTCTCCCTGGTGGTTCTCCTGTTCTGTTGTCCTCATTAAACTCTCCTCACATTTCCTGGTGTGTGAGAGCCAGAGACCCTGACTGAATCAGGTGGAGAAGCTTCCTGAGAACCCGAGAACAGCACCAACAGAGAAGAAAGTGGAGCAGAGAGATCACCCAGTTACCCAAGCCAGCCCCTGACGTCATCCTTGCCGCCACTCCAGCTCACCTCCCACGTTCAAACAATTACCTAATAATGCTGATTTTATGGCCTAATAAATTTTAAAGTTATACCTTCCCCTCTAGGCCTACTACACGAGACGTATTTCAGGTGTCTGCAAGAAGGATAACCCTGCTACCTCAAATGGCCGAATTCCCTGCCTTGGGAACCAGGCTCCATCCTCATCTATGGACTGGCCTTGGCCTAGGATTTGCCCCACCCGGCTAGAAAGGATGAGTGGAGCCTCTCAGATTCTGTCTCCGAAATTGGAATCAAGTGCCACAAAGGGAAGAAGGCAGCTACTGCTGGTCCCCAAAGGTGGACGTTCAGGTAACATCAGGGTGGAGATTACTCCTGGGCCACACACAAGGAGAAAGCACAGGAAAGCAAAAACCTCGGAGAAACACCGGAAGTACATCAGTCAAATGAAGACAATAGAGCAGGAGTGCAAGGAACAGAGGCACCGAGAGAGAAAACGACGCACGAGAACCACCTAGGCTCCTGGTTTTCTAGCTCCAGTGCTGGTTTCCGGGATCCTGCCTGCATCCCTGCCCTGGGGCTTCTGCAAGGTTTCCTCCTATATTCTCTTTCCCCAAAGTTGTGAGTGCGTTTCTGGCCCTTCTGATCCCAGGAGCCCTGGCCTTGGTACCCTAATCTCAAAGTCCAGGTTAAAGCCTTTATCACCGCTCACATGAATTGTTGCAATAGTCTCCTAACTCCGCTGCCACTTTGGGCCCGCATCCCTTAGCCATCCCCCTCCCCGCCAGCGGTGACTATTCCGGTGTGCAAATAGTCCGGTGACTATTGCCATGTGTTTCCCCATGGCGGTTTCATTGTCTTCACCATTGAGTTCCCGAGGCTGGCCTTGCACTTCGTGCGAAACAACCTTACTTAACCATGTTGTCTCTCACCTCCATGGCCTTGCTTATGCTGGTCCCCCTTCCAGGACTATCCTTCACAGCCTTCTGTGGATGAATTCCTACTGAGATGTCATTTCCTCCCTCGCTTATGCACTGACTTCTGCTCCTCCAAGAGCCCCTTCCTCTTTTTCCCATAGGACTTGTGTAATTTCCGCTTTAGTATTTACATGTTAATAAAGATGAGGATGAGGATAATTATGGAGCTCTTATTACATATCAAACTCTAAGCTAGCACTTTACAAATGTTATTTCTTTTAATCCTCACCAAAACCCTATGAGGTAAGTTCTGTTACTATTCCTACTTTCCCGAAGAGACACCTGAAGCAGGGAGGTGAAATGACTTACCCAAAGTCACACAGGTAGGAAATGGTGGACTTAGGTCCACCATTGTTCATCTCTTCCTTAAAAAAAAAAAAAAAAAAAAAAAAAAAATAGCGGCTTCCAGGGCTCAGTTGGTTAAGCATGCAACTCTTAATCTCTGCTCAGGTCATGATCTTGCGGTTCATGAGATCGAGCCCTGCATGGGGCTCTGGGCTGACAGTGCAGAGCCTGCTTGGGATTCTCTTTCTCCCTCTCCCCTCTGCCCTCCCACTCGCATGTGCATGCTCTGTCTCTCTCACAATAAATAAATAAACTTAAAAATTATTTTAAAAAATAGCAGCTTTATTGAGATATAACTCACATGTCCTACAATACACTCACCCACTTAAAGTGTGCAATTCAGTGGTTTGGGGTATATTCACAGAGTTGTGTGCAACCACCACCATAATTTTTATTTTATTTTATTTTATTTATTAAAAAATTTTAATGTTTATTTTTGAGAGAGAGAGAGAGACACAGAGAGACACAGCATGAGTGGGGGAGGGGCATAGAGAGAGGGAGACACAGAATCTGAAGCAGGCTCCAGGCTCTGAGCTGTCAGCACAGAGCCCATCACGGGGCTTGAACTCACAAACTGCGAGATCATGACCTGAGCTGAAGTCAGACACTTGACTGACTGAGCCACCCAGGTGCCCCCACCACCACAATTTTAGAACATTTTCATCACCCCCGAAAGAAACTCATAGTCATGAATCGCTCATTTCTTGATGCTCTGCTACCAGTTAGCCTGGGACCCAGCATAGAGCATGTTCTCAACCAGCACTTGTTGAAGACTGGGTAGTTACCCCAAGTTAGAGGACAGTGGAAGGTGGAAGACAGCCTCTTTGTGCAACACTCTTTGCATCTAACATCAAACAAGGATTTGCCTGATTCTACCACTTATTGATTTTATGCTGTTTCTCTAATTACAGCCACCACTTATTATCTCTTATGTGCCATGCCATGCATTGAGTGACATGTATACATTATCTTATCAATGTTCACAAGGACACCTAGAAGTAGGTATTTTTGCATCCATGATACAGATGAGGAAACTGAGTCTCAGGGATTTCGTTAATTTGTCTAACATCGTACAACTTATAACCACCATCATCTTAACATTAAGTACATTGCTAGTGTGTATAACTGAACACTTACCCATGTCTAGGCATTATGCTAAGTTCTTTATGTGCAACACCCATTTATCCATATTAGCCATTCATGCAACAGATATTAAGAACCTACCCCGTACCAGGGCCTATGGCGAATGCTAGGGATTCAGTGGTGGGCAAACAGATAAATCCACAGTCTCACAGGGCTCATGGTCTGGTGGCAGAAAAGGCATTCTAACAATGAACACACAAATAATTGTTTTAGGTGGGAAGAAGGAAGGTCCTCATGGTTATTAGGTGTAGATCTGGTATTAGAACTGAATACTATTGAAATCCAAGTTCAAGAAATTCCAAGACTCTTTCTCCCAAGTTACACCAGCGTGACTCCCTTAGGCTGATCTAAGGAGACTTTGGGTTTGCTTGCCCTGTAGGAGGTCTGCCACTTCCTACGGGAGGCCTTAATGCACAATACAACAAAGGCTCAAACACACACACACACACACACACACTTAGACGACCCATACCTCCAACTGGAGAGAGAGCTAGGAGAGAAGCAATGCGGTGCACCTTGCAAATGCTTTCTTTCCTCAGCTGGGGGACTCAAGTTTGAAGAGCATTTTTCTATTCGCTGTGTTGCGCTTTGCTTTTATCATGTAAATGATTCTGAAGATCACTCCACTTAAACATGTAGAGACTGTCCCATTTTGTTTTCCAGTTGCAAAGTACTCCATGATGTGAACAAACCAGGGTTCAAACAGTCCCCTGCAATAGACATTTGGAGTTGTTTGCATTTGAGGCTAGTGAAGTAATAATGCCTTAATGAATAATTGGGTGTATGTCTTGTTCGTTAACATGGAGGTTAATCTTCAGGGGAAATTCTTGGAAGTAGGATTGGCTGGATCAAAGGGTAACCACTTCTTTAGTTTTAAAAGATATCGCCTAGCTCCCTACCAACAAGGGTCGACTCCTTTTGCACTCCTACCAACAATGAATGAGAGTGCCTGACCCCTTCACATACCAGACACACGCAATATTTTTTTTAAGCATGCATTTGATAATAAAGACCTACACTCCCCAGTTTCTCTTAAAAATTGCAAGATCAGGCAAATACTGGGTCTGTTTTCCTGCATAGCCGTGACAAGCTGAGGCTGAGGGGTCACCGAGGCCAAGTCGTCACCATGGCCCTTGTGGGTCTTGGAAGTTTCAACCCCTGATCTCATCTAGCCCCTTCATTATGAAGATGAGGAGACTCTAGAAATTCATAGAAGAAAGTGAGTGGGGACTAGAACCTGGGTCTCCTACCTCCCAGTGCACTGCACCATCCGGCCTCCAGAGTAAGCCCAAGAGGGATGAGACAGACGTCAGGCAGCGTAAGTGTATAAAAGCACTGACAATTTGGCGTTAAAATTGGAATTGTTTTTTTAGCATTTACTTTGCTCAGTAAATATATCACACTACCTTGTAGTTGATTAAACTGTGACTAATCCACACAGAGCAGAGTGACAAATTGGTTTCTATTTCTTCTGAGCAACCAAAAAGAGGGCTGATGCCACAGCAGAAAGATTCAGTTACTCATTCATTCCTTTGTGCACCAAACACAAATTGTGTGCCAGCCTCCGATCCAGGCACTGGGGGTTCAAAGATGACTAACAGGCATTTAAACACAGAACAAACAAGTATGCAAAACCTTGATGGAACACTAGAAGTGTTTTATTGAAGGACCATACAGGCTGCCGTGAGAGCTCAGAGGAGGCATTGTAATTCTGCTGGGGGGCATATAGGAGAGGTCACAGAGGAGGTGTTATTTGGGTGGATTCTGAAGGATGTGTAGGAGTTTGCTAAGAAAATGAAAATGAAGTGTTGCAGGAATTTTTTGTTTTTTTTTTTTGTTGTTGTTGTTTTTACCACATCCTGGGGTTCGTTGTCTTGCCATTTCGAAGAATGAAGAGGGGGACACAAAATGAGCAGCAGGCAAAAGTTTATTAGAGTATAAGATCAGAAAGTAAGAATAATATGAAAGCTCTCTTTGCAGAGAGGGGGCATTCGAAAGTGAATCGGCAAGGCCCTTGTTTTTTCTGGTCAACCCTCCCTTCCTTTCCGCCTTGTTCCTTCTCAGGTCCTACCCTTATCAGCTTGACAGTTCTAGGCGCTGGGTTGTCCATTCCTGATTGGCTCGAGTCCATTTTGTGAGGGGTGGTCTATGGCCATATATATTCCTTGTGGGTCATACGTTTTATGGTTTACTACTTATTTTTAGTTAGGTCTTTTGTCAAATTCCTGAGGGAAATCTGAGGGGGAGTAGGTGCTGTCTGTTACATTCTGAAGGGGAACTTTATGCCTGAGGGGGTTTGCTGTGGTCAGACACTCCCAGCACTGTTCCAAAATAGTGTTTTGCCCCACCCAGGGACCTCGGGTCCTGATCTTTCCCTCTCTGCCAACTGAAGCCTATCTTTTCCTATCATAAAGGGACATGGGAAGGAATTTCAGAACATGACTGTATTTGGAGACAGGGTCTTTAAAGAAGTAATTAAGTTAAAACGAGGACCTTGGGGTGGGTCCCAGCCCAACCTGATGGGTGACCTTACAAGAAGAAGAAATTTGGACACAGAGAGACATCAGCAATGCACTCACAGGAAAGGCCACATGAGGACACAGCAAGAAGGTAGCCAACTGCAAGCCAAGGAGAGAGGCCCCAAAAGAAACCAAACCTACCGACAGCTTGATCTTAGACTTCCAGCTTCCACAACTGTGAGAAAATAATTTGATATGTTCAAACTACCTAACCCATGGTATTTTGTTAGGGCAACCCTAACAAACCAATACAGGCACCAAGGCTCCAGAGAGCAGTTAAGAGTGAGTGACAATCAAGACCAACAAAAAGAAAGGGAACAAGGAGGGGTGGGGAAACTGAGGATGAAAATGGGGCAGGAAAGAGGAGTTTGAATGTGGCAGAAACAGAGTTAGTCAAGCCAAAGAAGTTCAGTCAACCTCCAGTTTTCTATAGTGATTACCCAGTTTGTAGATATATATTTAAAAATTTTATTTTCAGCAATGTAATGTATGCATATGGTTGCAAAATTAAATAATTCAGAGAACTTATAATAAAAAACAACTGCTCTCCCCCATGTCCTGTTCCCCAGAGAGCAATCAGCTTTGGCTAAAACAGAGTTGTCATGTGCTGAGTTCTGTGCTAAACTTCTCTGTACATTGTTTTCATGAGTGCTCACCACAACCCCATGAGGTAGCTACCATTATTATGCCCGTTGTACAGATGGGAAGACTAAGGCATAGAAAAAATAAGTGATCTGTCCAAGGTCCTATATAGCCGGTAAGCAATAGAAATAGAAAGCAACTCAGGTCTGACTCCATACACCTAAATACTCTTAACCATCATACTCTGGTGGTTCCTGTCAAAGCCTTATTACCTGTGCTCCTTGATTTACCAACTCTGGACGTTATCTATTGACTTCTTAGTATGATTGATGAGGATTTAGCTCACTTAATCCTCCTGCCTTCTGCCTTCCAATTTTAGGTAGATATACCGCAATATTTAGTTCTGATGTGGGTACCTTTGAGGCTTTAAATGATACACATAAACCTCAATTCCTTGCTTGTACTCTACAAACATTTGTTAATTCGTTGTGAATTGGGTGACAGAAAGGCCATCCCAAATGTTCTTCTTACCCGTCTTCATCCACCATAACACTTAGCTCTGTAATGGGCACCCCACAGGTGCTTGATAAATACCTGGGTAACGAAATAAATGCAGAGAAACTTAGCAGCATCAAAGGTGGGAGATGACCAACAAATCTCAGCTAGGAGAAGGGCATGATAATTGCAGCCTGCAATGTCAGACTGACTTCTTTGGAGACACAGCCTCCCACCGAGGAGGGAACAAGGAGCTATAAAATGGAAATTGAAGGAGAATCGCTTCAGAGCAGCTGTCAGGAAGCACTTCCCCCAGCAGAGACAGCAGATGACCTCGCTGCAAGGTTGTCTGGGCTCACACACCTGGGCGTGTCCTGCCAACTTAAGGAGGCCACCAGGGAAATCCATTCAGGCCCCCCCACCCCATCTCCCCATAGTGGCAAATGGGGGGTATTCTGCCAGCATCAGTTCCACAGCGGGCTTTCTGAAAGGGGTGGCGGGGGCAGCTCCCTGGGGGAGGCTTCTCCCATAGCCTGGAGAATCTGGGCCCTCATACCTGTGAAGAACCCAATTACATAAAGATGAAGGCCATCTGCATAGGGTCTTTGTTCATGCCATCCTTCTGCCTGCAGCATCCTCCCCACTTTCAGCCTAGCTAATTCTTACTTATCTTTGTACTTCTGGTCGGATGCACTGTCTCAGAAAGGGATTCCAGATCCTCCGAGGGTGCGTCACATCTGCTGTTACACATCCTCTAAGTATTTTGCTTTGATGTCACTTAGCACAGTGGTGAGTTTACATTTATTAGAGTCATTACTTGTATAAAGCCTCACCCTTGAGATTGGGACCGTCTCTGATTTTGCTCACCACTGTGTCCCTGCACCTAGCACAGCATCCAGCGCATGACAGGTGCTCTGTAAACATTTCTTGAATGAATGAAGAGGTGAATGAATGAGTCTGAATTCAATCCCTTTAATCAAGTGGTTCATTTATGTGAGGTTTTGCCCCCTGAAAAACCCAGCATCGTGGCACCTAAAGAGAAGAGGATGTAGCTTTCAGACCCTGACTGCCCCAGTCCAGACTCATGATTCACCTTCTGAAAATGCAGTGACTGGCATCTCTGATGACTCACACAGACTCCTGGGGGACGCCCCCCACACACATTCTTTTCTTCCCTTCGCTCCTGTCCTCCCCCATCAATCTGTCAGCAGGCTGGGTCTCTTTGCCTCCTACTCAGTAGTTCTCAGTCCTGGCTTCAGCTGACTGACCAGGGCAGCCTTTTAAACAGACAGATGCTTGAATTTCTGATTCAGGGGCTCCAAGGTGGGCTCAGGGAAGTGTTCATTTAAAAATTCTCTCCAGGGGGATTCTGATGTGTGACCCACTCTCTAAATGGATCTCAAAGCTGTCTCCTTTCCTGTAGCCACCTGCCCTTGTCCAGACCTGTCCACTCCCTCTTTCCCCCCCTGGGGAGAGCAGTTTCCTCTCTGGTTTCTCAGGGCTCCAAGCTTGGGGTCCCCAGTCCATTCCCTGTGAGGCAGCCTGCCAGAGAGATCTTTCTACAATGAAAGCCTCTAGAATTTCACTCTTCTGCATAAAACATCTCCCTGCATCCCACTGCCTGCAGGACAAACCCCAAACTCCTGGAGAGCCTCACAGGCGCTGTTCACTTCTCTAGGCTCACCTCCTTGGTTGAGCCTCAGCCACCTCACTCACACTCTGCCCTAACATGTGAGCTATCCTAAGGGCCTGAAGGAGCCGGTCCACGTTCTCTCCTTCATCTGGGTCTGTGCACAATGGCTCCCCTCACCCAATGTTAAAGAAAAATCTATTCTGACACTTGTTAAACTGATAAGGAAGGTTATTGAGGACCATTAATAGGAGTTTGGCAATAAGGGAGAGAGAGCTCAACTCCCACTACAACAATGATATACACAACGAGCACAGTGAGGGCATCAGTGGATGGAAAATTACTAACAGGGAGTGTCCAGGGTAGGGGGATTTTGCTAAGCTGACCTAACAGGGTTCTTGCTAAAGGCAAAGGGCTAGACATCCAGGGTAAGAGATGAGGAATTTGCTCAGATATCAAGGGTGATCAGATCTCCTGGGTGAGGGGATGACCTGGCAGGACTCTTTGCTAAGTCTGGGCTGGGCAGACCAAAGACAGGATGGGCACTAAGATCGAGGCCTAGGTGAGAAAAGGGCTCAGGGGAACCTGGCTGAAGTTTGGTCCGGGACAGCATCTCTGTCACCAGGAACAATTGACTGTGTTCTGCTCTGCGTCTGACAATGCCAGCTTCTCCAGTTCCTGTGCAGGCAGAGCCTCCTCTGGGAAGTCTTCCCTGATACTCCTCCGCTGCCTGGGGCCCCTCACCTGTCCTGTGTTAGCATTTGTGGCCTCCTAGTGTTGTGATCTGTTTCCTTGCCTGCTCCTGAGCTTGGCTGTAAGCAATTGGAGGGCAGGCACCCTGTCTTGAATACAATGCCTAACACAGTGTTTAGCTCTCAATAAATATTTGTTAAATGAATACATACTGATGAACAAGGCTCTCATGGAATTGCTCCTCTGCTCTGAAACAAGCAGTGACTGTATTGCCTGCATCCGTGGTTCTTGGACTTTGGTGAGCATCCGAACCATCAGGAAGGCTTGTTGAACACTCGGTGCTCGGTCCCCCTCCAGAGTTTCTGGTTCAGTAGGTTGGATTGGGGCCTAAGAATCTGCACATCTAACAACAGGTGAAACTGATCCAGATGGCACTTTGATAGTCACTGACATGCAGGATTGCAGCGGATATCATCCCCAGGCGAGATGCACCATACTATTTAAAAAATCCAAAGATGATAAGACTTAGTAGGCAGATTTCAGGTGAGGTGTGAAGCAGATATGATCTCATGATCTAGGTGACCTTCTTCCCCGCCTAAAGTATAAGATTCCCTCTCTCCCTGCCTCCCTGTCTCTCTCATTTGCAGCCTGGAGCAATAGCTCAAGACTTCATTGCCTTGCCCCATGCTTCATTTGCTGTGGGAGAGGCTGCCTCTCAGGCCCCTCTGCCAGGCCTGGTGCCAGGCTGAGAGCAGGGACTGCGGGCCTCTGGGCAGCTGAGTGGAATACTAATGCAGGTGGCCCAAGGAGCGGCAGTGCCCTGAGCCCTCTCCCTTTTCGGTCCCCGCGATTAGCTGCTGCTGCAAATGACTGAGAGGGCAGAGAAAGCAGGACAGGGGTCATGTCTGAACCAGACAGGGCAGGATGGAGCTCCCCCAAATGCCCCTGCCCGGCCCAAGAGGGGCCAACGCGCAGCTGTTTGCTGCACACAGACAGAGCTGGGATGTGAAAGTTGTGCCATTCACACATGCATGTGAGGCTTTCAGGGTGTGAGGCAGAGTCAGGGGGTGGGAAGGGGGCCACACCAGGAGCTGGGACTCGAGGCAACTTTCTGCATGTCGCCATGTGCCAAGGAGGCAAGGAGCTCCCTCAAATTCTAAATTTGAACTTGACCTTCTGGGCCAAAATAGAAGAATATTTGTCAAGATAGGAAGACAGGACATGTTTTTTTTGTGTGTGTGTTTTTTTTTTGTTGTTTTTTTAGTTTGTTGCCTCAATTTGTAACTTCTAACTATTCAGACATGTGCTATACTCTTGGCCAGGCCCTGCAAATGTTTCGCATAGGGCTGCCTACCAGAGTGACGAGGTGAGCAGGGCAGCCCCCTGAGAGGCTGTGCTGTTCCCCAGGGCCAGAATCACAAACTGGAAGCCCCAGTGCCTCCCTGAGGACTGGCTGGTAATCCTCAAAAGGGCAAGCAGCACTCTCTTTCTCCCTAGGAGGTAAGGGTGCACCCTGGTTCCACATTTAAATCACACAATTTCATCTGCTTACTGAGATAAAGGAAGAGGCCTGGACCTCTTAGAATCTGGGAGTTCTAATCTGGAGGCTTAGAATCTGGGGTTCCCATCAAGCTGCTGGATGGTGGTCGGGAGTGTGGGGTCAAAGCTCACACTGACACTTCCCAGACGTATTTCCTTAGGCAAGCCACCTCTCGCAACCTCAGTGTCCTTGTTTGTTAAGGGGACATCGGTGTAATGCCTGCACACGGAGGGGTTATGCCAAGGCCTTTGGGCTGGACCTGCACTGGTGGGTATTTCCTAAGTATTAGCTGCTATTTGTGACTTCCTGGTTAGTTCATCCCTATCTGGTGGGGCTTCTCCCCAGGCAGCCCTACCTTTTGGCAGAGTTTGACAAATTGGAGAAGGCTGTCCTCCAGGTTTTGGGCTTTCCCCTTGGACAGTCTTTGCTCATGGGTGCCCTTCTAACTCACTTCAGGGACCCACGACTCTCATGGTGCATACCATGTACCTTTACCGATGCAGGTTCTTAGACCCCTGCCTCAGGCCTTCTGAATCCCCAGGTTGGGTTTGGGCCCAGGTGTCTGCATTTTAATGAGGTCCCCAGAGGATTCTCATATAAGAGGCAGCTCTTGGGGGAACCCTGTGGTTGAGAAAGTGGACTGAAAGTCTGAACCCACAGCAGCTGCTGGAGGCAGATTCCTGTTCTATCTGAAGCACTTTTCTAAGAGTCAAAGCTGCCCAAGAATGGAATAAGCTGCCTTAAGAAGTCGTGAGCCCCCTGTCGATGCAGGTATGCAAGCACGTACCAGATAAATACCTGGCAGAGAGAGAGAGAGAACTCCAGCCCTAGCTCAGGAGTTGCAGTTCATGGCCATGACAATCTCTGTGGTTCCTTCTTCTTTGCCCTCTGCCCTACATCTCAGGAAATGCTGTCATTCCTCCAACTCCATCACCATGCTCCCTTTCCTAGGGACATCTTGGTTTGAGTCTCATGTTTAAGAAAGGAATGAATGCTTTCCTGTCTTGGGACAGAAGGCTGGTGATGAAGAAGATCATTCTAGGCTGCCCCATTCAATTGCGCCACCACAGGGAACCCCCATCTGGGCCTCTGGGGCAGAGGAGCTCTGCCCTAGGCCTTCTGTACCTATCCCCCCCCCCCCCACTTTCCTTCTCCATCGTCACACATAATTTATAAAAGGAGTTGGAGGGAAAGGATGCTGTTGAGTCAGTTTGAGACTGTGCCCAAGAGAGAACTTGGAGCTGCTGTGCCTTGTGGCAACTGTGCCTAACGCCGCGTGTAATCACCGCCATGTGTCTCTGTCAAGAACTCCAGTACACTTCCGTGCGGTCCCCGGAAACTCCCCTGTCAGGACCCTCCAAGCAGAAGACAAATGGACAAGTTAGGGCAGTAGTAAATCCTGCTGTCCTTCTGTTGTCAGCGGCCCCTTGAAGCAAATCAGCCCAGCAGGGGGCAGAGGGGAGGGCACGCCTGGCAGCAAAGTTCTGGGGGACTGGGGTGCATGGTTGCTCCCCAAGTGCATTTTCTCAAAGCGGGGCCCGGCTGATACTTTGTTTGGAGTGGACGGGTTGACATGCCAGTTGCTAAGGATCTGAGAAAGTAGTCAGGGAGGACAGTAGATTTTTTTATCTGCTCATTTCACCACCAATCCCCAATGAAAGCCCCACATCCCAGCCTTGTCTGGCCCTAGGCCTGCTCTCCCAGATGGCAGAACCTGGCTAGGTGTCCCCTCACCTGTGTTCCAAATCCAGCAGAGGAGGGTCTGGGTGGCTCATGCGGTTAAGTGTCTGACCCTTGACTTCAGCTCAGGTCATGATCTCACGGTTCCTGAGTTCAAGCCCCGCATAGGGCTCCGCGCTGACCATGCAGAGCCTGCTTGGGATTGGGTCTCCCTCTCTCTCTGCCCCTCCCGTGCTTGCTCTCTCTCTCTCTCTCTCTCTCAAAATAAATAAAAATAAAACTTAAAAAAACTAAAAAAAATACAAGCCAGCAGAAGGCCCCCACCTCACCCTGAGCTCCACCGCTATGCTTGGAAACCCAACTCCTCTGAGTCAAAGCTGAGCACTTCCTCCTTGGATGAGACTTCCTTCCCCTCTTCAAGGGCACTGACTCTGTCTCCAGGCCCCTTGCCACCTCCATACTTTGAATGTCACTTTTAGGAATGGTGGCCACATAATTGAGCACCTACTATGTGCCAGACACCATGCTAGGGGTGCCACATGTATAACCGCAAATGTTCACAAACCCAAAATTATTAGTTCCATTTTGCAGATGACAAAAGTGAAGCACAGGATAGTTAAGCGACTTGCAAAGGTCTAGGTGACTTGAAAATCCATAATTGGTTGGGTTTGCAAAGACAATAACAGTGAATAACAATGAGAGTGGATCCGAACACCTGAATTTGAATTGATGCTCTCACTCTTCTTTGTTACCAGGAGGGTTGCTTTTCTCTCTCTCTAAGCCTTAGTTTTTCTTTGTGTAAAATGGAGGCTGTAATCATCATCATCATACCCACTTCTTCATATTTGTGGTGAGCAGAATAACGGGCCCCCAATTTCTAGAACCTGGGAGTATGGTACCTGACATGGCAAAAGGGATTTTGCAGATGTGATTAAGTTAAGGGTTTTGACCTGGGGAGATTATCCTGGATTATCTGGGTGGGCTCAATATAATTGTAAGAGTTCTTATAGGAGGGAGGCAAGAGTCTCAGAGTCAGAGAGAGCACTGGAGAGAGATTTAAAGAGGCTAAGGGGTTTGTTTTGAAGATAGAGGAAGAGGCCATGAGCCAAGAAATACAGACAGTCTCTAGAAGCTGGAAAAGATAAGGAAACAGAGTCTCTTCTAAAGCTGCTAGAATGAATACAGCGCTTCTGACCCCTTGATTTTAGCTCAGTGAAGCCCGTGTCAGATTTCTGCCATCCAGAACTGTATCATGTGTTTTAAACCACTAAATTTGTGGTAGTTTGTTACCACAGCAACAGGGAACTAACAAGGGATTGGGACTTAAAAAATATCAGTAGGAGTGCCTGGGTGGTTTAGTCCGTTGAGTGTCTGACTTTGGCTCAAGTCATGATCTCATGACTTAAATGTTCGAGCCCTGCATCAGGCTCTGTGCTGACAGCTCAGAGCCTGGAGCCTGCTTCAGATTCTGTGTCTCCCTTTCTCTTTGCCCCTCCTCCCCTCATGCTCTCTCTCTCTCTCTCTCTCTCTCTCTCTCAAAAATAAACGAACATTAAAATTTTTTTTTTAAAAATAAGTAAAACACCAGGCACATTGAGTTGGTTATACAAAAGTTCACAGCAGATACTGCCTCCTGGTTTTACTGTGAGGTTCTTAATATCTTACACAACTTTGTATTCCAAACACAATTTGTTATAACACTTGGTACATTGTAAGCACTTTCAATATTTAGTGGATGAATGATAATTTCATTCACTAAACAAAGGGGAGGGGGCAATCCTGGAAATAGTGGTAAAGACTAGAGGTATGCATACGAAGTCTAAGAGGTGATTAAATTTCCCTTAAGTTAAGGCATTGATGGGTCTGGTTAAGACCCTAATGATTTGTCCTCTGTATAGAATGACATATTATCTATTGGGGCACCTGGGTGGCTCAGTTGGTTGGGCGTCCGACTTTGACTCAGGTCATGATCTCGCAGGTTGCGGGTTTGAGCCCTATATAGGGCTCTGTGCTGACAGCTCAGAACCTGGAGCCTGCTTCGGATTCTGTGTCTCCCTCTCTCTGTCCCTCCTCCACTCATACTCTGTCTCTCAAAAATAAATAAATGTAAAAAAAAATTGAAGAATGACCTATTATACAATTAACAGTGTTTACCAAGGACTTTACTAGGTATACCTTCATACAGAGAAGAGCACAGCTCAAGACTTACCTTCTATAGGGAGGTCTTCTGTCCCCACTCCAGTACATTGTGATGGGTATTTGTTGGAACTCTTGGTTACAGGCGGTAGCAATTCAAATCAAATGTATCTGAGAAATACATACATACATGCATGCAGTAACCACAAATTTAAAAACCACCTGAATTTGTTGGCTAGTGTAACTAACAGACCACCTCTAGCTGTAGGTCTAACTTCAGGTACTGTTGTTGGATCCAGGCATTTGAATGATGTCATCAGGATTTGTTCTCACCCCTTCTGAGCTTTGCTTTCGTCTGTGTTGACTTCATTTTAAGGCATGTTCTGCCCACGTGGCAGAGCTCAGGCTTGGGGTGTTACCAGTTTAGCCATTTCCAGGAAAAGAGCATCTCTTTCACAACAAATGTAGCAAAAGTCTTGAGACGGATTCTGATTGGTCCACCTTGAATCAGATGCCTGTTCTTGAACCAATTACTTTAGCCGGGGAGCTGGAACACCTACTTCATGGTTAGACGTGGGTCATGGGCCGAACATGGAGATAAGATGATCTCAGGATTGTGAGGACGATCTCAGTCCTCACATGGACTGAGAGTAGGGGAGGAGTGGTCTCCAAATGGAAATGGAGGAAGCATTACCGGAGAAAGGGAGTAGGCCGGGCAGGCACAAACTACAGAATTTTCTTGCCCCAGATCACTTAGAGTAGGATGCAGAAATAGTACTAGAATCCAGCCTCTTGAATCACCCAAAAGTCTGGTTCCTCAGTCAAATGGGCTGCAGTGTGAGGGCTGGATCTGCAAATAAAACTCTCAGGCCTCCTGGGATTTCCTGGAAAAATAACGAGGAGTATGAGGGTGGAGGGTTGGCAGAAATAGACACTTCCTGTTCATACAAGAGGCTCAGACTCTCAGAATTGGAAGGCCACCAAGTCTGACTTCTCCATTCCCTTCACAACATCCTCTCCAGGTGGCTGGCAGCCTCTGTGTGTACTGCCAGGGACAGGAAACACACTCCTATTCTGAGACAGTCATTTTGTGATACCTCTGACCATCAAAAATAAATATCCCTATTTGGAATCCAAATCTTCTTCCTGTAGCTTCCACCTCCTTACCCTGGGAATCACAGAGAATAAGTCAAACTCCTTTGGAATGGCCCAGAATAAAAGTGCACCGAGACTGAGAGTCAGAAGAATATGGTTCTGATACAGGCTCTCTGCCAGGAGAGCAAAGAAAATGCGACGAAACGCAAGCACGAGTGTGAAAGTGCTTTATATGTCACAGATCATCATCTTCATTATCATTATTGCCATCATCACCATCATCACCATCATCACCATCATCTGCCAGGCACTTAAATGTCAGACACCTTTCTGAAGGTATTACCTAATTTTATCCTTATAATAAACATTTGCGATAAATTCTCTTATCATTCCCATTACACAGAAGAGAAAACTGATGGCACTTGAGCTTAGGTCCCATAGTTAATTTAAGTGGCAGAGTTGGGACTGGAAGCCATCTGGCTCAATTCCCACATATGTGTCCTTGTCCAACACATTACCTATAAAAACGATGCAACAGTGGGCATTGCTTTAATTGATTGTTTCAGCCTAATGGCTCTTGAACTGGTGGGTACATTTGGTTCTTCAGTCTTTTCTAAGGTTGTTGAGTGGTTCTTGGCTTCCCCGATCTCTTTGTGGGACAGGGAGAGTAGTTGAATGTGCCAGAATCAGCCAACAGTCAGCCCTCTAGCCAAGAAGGCTAGATGGCTTCTTTCTAGGGCCAAGGGCAAGTTTCCTGTGGATGATGTTTTCCCAAACAAGTCTCTCCCTCTTCCCTGGTCCAGAGATTAAATAACACACAGGCAGCTCTCCAGACAGAGAGAAAAATGAAAGAGAAAGCAGTGCGTATATTACAAGAACATAAAAAGGACCAGACTCTGTTTACTCAGATTGGGAAACAGATCCCAGGAACAATGTGTCTGCTCCAGTGTAATTATCTTGAAAGTGGTCGGCATTTTACTCAGTTCTGAAACTCATAAAGAGGCTTCAAAGAGATGGGCACTCTGGGGACTGTTTTATCAAAAGAGACCTAAGAGGTAAGGTTTCTAGATCAAATTCAGCCCTTAACTGAATCAGCAAAACTGAAGAAAAAAAAAAAATTAAAAAGGGAATTTTATGAAACAGCAGGAAAATGTTTTGGATATGCAGATTGAAAAGAAAGGGTAGAAACTGACCCCAATACCTGGCTGAATCTTTCCACCCGGCTGGCTGGTGTTAGTGAGAGTGGAAAGAAAGGAAGTTCTTGCAATTATAAACCCCTAGCTTGGACGAAACATAGAGCTTCCATCTGTTCTATTTTTTTTTTCACCTAATTTACTTACATTTAATTCAACTCATCCATTCATTCATTTTTCAGTAAATAGCTGAAGTGCTTACTGTGCTCCAGGAAGATGCAATGGAGAACACAAGGTCCTTCCTTCAAGGAACTTACTATCCCCAAGTCTGTCCCAGAGTAGGAGGCTCAAGCATCTACGTGCCCTTCTGAGCAGGAAGTGTCTATTTCCCAGCATCCCTGCCCCCATGTGCCTCTTGGTTTTTCTGGGAAGACTCATGGGGCTTAATAGATTTGTTAACAGAGTCAACCTTCACATTCCAGTCTGTTTGACTTTAGAACTGGATTAGCTTAGAATTCAGGAGGCTGGATTCTAGTTCCGTTTCTGAGTCCTATTCTGTGTGTGATTTTTGGAAAGAAAAATTCTATTCGTACCGGAAGAAAACTGAGCCTCCAGAAAGACTTTTCTCCTCTTGTTCCCCAGTCCCCATGTTATGTTTAAATCTTGGCCCTCCCACTCACAAGCTGTGTGCCCCTGAGCCAGTTGTCTAACCACTCTGTTCTTAGTTTTACTGTATGTAAAATAGGACTGTGAAAGTTTTTGTTAAGAAAAATGTATGTGAAGTGCTTGCAATAGTTCTAGTTTTGTAATAAACACTCAATAGACTTTAACTATTATTATTAGAGCACTGTGGACCATCTTTTCATAGTATTGATCACTATTTGTTACTATCTAGTTAAGTGGCTATTAGATTTACATCTGCCTCCCAATTAGACTGTAAACTCCATAAGGGCTGTTTTATCTACTGCCATGTTTCCAATGTCCAGTTCACTGACTGGCATACAAAAGGAGCTCAATAAATATTTGTTTAATCGGTTAATGAATGAATGAATTTCTTCCCAAATCCATCTCGGCTTGCAGAGTAAAGAATCTGAAGAACTGCCAGAGCATCTGTTCCCAGAGGTTTTCTCAAAGATGCTCCGACAGCTGTTTGTGCTAGAAGCCACCATAAAAGGCATTTTTAAAAGTGAGAGGGAGAGAATAGTGGTAACGAGGAGATCTATGGCCCAGCTGGGATCCTGGCCTTGTGACTGCAGTGAGACTCAGGTGAGGGAAGGGGGAAGGTGGGAAGGTAGACACAGGGGCTCAAGAAAGGAAGACAGAGGCATTATTTTGAATCAGAGGTGGAGAGATACTCAGAAAGAGAGACTCATCGAGGCAGAAAGAGTCATTGAGAAAGGTGTTCCGTGGTTGACAGAGACAAAGGCAGAGTGGGAGAAGGGAAGGAGGGAAGACAAGTGTTTGAACTGGCAGCTAATTCTCCAAATCCTTGAGGGTTTTTGAGAGCTAGAGAGTAATTCAGGCTTCAGCCTTGGCTGGTTGATTTATGACCAGTGAGAGTTGGACTACACTGGAGCTAAGCACATTAGGCAGCTGTGTGGCTTGGAGCTTCTCGAAGCCAAGCCTGGGACTTCCCTGGAGAGCAGGATGGTGAGCAGATCAAAGGGTAGAGGGACTGTCTGCTCTAATGGGATATGAACTCTCAGTCAGGGAAATCATGGTACAAAAGATTTAGAAAGCCTCGGTCATCACGCTCACTTCTAATTGGGAGCACACAAGAAGTTTTGACTCAGAAGACTGATCTTTCCTCCTTTCCTGCCTCCCCACTTTCCCCACCTTCCCTCTCTCTGCTCCTCACTTCCTTCCTTCCTCTCTTTCTCCCTTCCTTCCTTCCTCCCCTCTTCCCCCTATCCCTCCCTCCTCTCCTCCCCTACTCCCTTCCTTCCTTCCTCCCTCCCTTCCTTTCTTCCTTCCTGATTTATTGAGCATTCAGAATGTACAAGGCCACCAGGAATGCAGAGATTAAATAAGACATGATTCTCAACTTTTAAAGAGCTCTCAGTGGTGTAGCATAAAGAGAAGAAAAACAGGGAATGGAATAATAGGTACAGTATGGTACCATTTATATAAATTCAATTTTTTAATTTTTTTAATGTTTATTTATTCTTGACAGAGAGAAACATAGAGTATGAGCAGGGGAAAGGCAAAGAGGGAGGGAGACACAGAATCTGAAGCAGGCTCTAGGCTCTAAGCTGTTAGCACAGACCCTAACACGGGGCTCGAACTCACAAACCATGATATGACCTGAGCCAAAGTCGGATGCCCAACCGACTGAGCCACCCAGGTGCCCCATATATAAATTCAAGTTTTAATTTTTATTTGTTCATGATACATGTACTTATAAATATCTAATGAATTAGGCAGAAATAGTCTAAATTTGTGACCAAGGCTGTTGGGGGATGATGTGGGGAGGAAATGAAATCTGAAATGGCAAAGCAAGGGGGTTTCATCTCTAGATGAGCAACATGTTGCTTATTTTATTTTTAAGAAATTGAAAAAAATAGGCAAATTGTTTTTGAATGGTCATTTTACATGGTGGGTATTTGGCTGTTTGGTATATGCTATTCCTCTGAACTTTCCCAGAATTAAAGGAAAAGCTCAAGAAATTGAAAAACTGATCATAATTCATCAAGACAAGTCACTTTTATGCTTCTCTTCTTCCACATTAGCCCCAGGAGATGGAGGCAAGAGAAATGATCAGAGGCGTCTTCTGTCTCCCCCAGTCCATCTACCCTGCAGTCCATATTTTCAGGAATGAATTCCCCAGGGTTAAATCAAATAAGCTACTGCATGCTAAGTATGATAAAACAATCCCTTTTCCATGAAATACATGTACCTTCCAGAGTGTTCCAGAAGTCAGGAACTTGGTAGTTCAGGCAGGAAGGGGGTGGCGTTTGGGAGCCAAAGTGACCAGAATCCTTTGAGTATCTGTGGAAAGGAGGCACTGGCCATTTATGGTCTCTCTCTTCTAAGAAACCCTAATTTGTAGGCAGGTGATGGTGAAGAAAGCCCAGGCTTTGGAGCCAGACAGACACTCAGGATAGGGGCTCCTTAGAAGCTGTGTGATCTCAGGGAAATTATTAAGTCTCTGAACTTGAGTTCCCTCATCTGTAAAATGGGGACAATAAGGCTTCCCGGGGTTGTTGTGATATTTAAACGACCCCGTAGAAGTTTAGTGTCCAGCAAGCACAACATGGTACCCAGAAAACAATAGATTCTTTGCGCATATTAATCTCTTCTTTCTGAGGGGTAGGTGTTCTTTGTGTGACATCTGGAATATGGCTCCAAGAGCCAACTTCGTAAATGGGCGCAGTTGCCAGGACTTCTTCTGTCTTAAAAATCTTCCTTCATGGAGAGAACAGCATCGTAAGTGGCAAAGATGGTGGAGACACTGAGCCTAAGTTAAGTCCTGGGTCCAGGAGGAGGCAAGACCCCCAGAATCAGAGAGCAACAGACCTGGAAGAGACAATGCCGGTCCTCAGGCCACTAGTTGCCAAACCTCACCTCACATCACCTGGGAAGTTTGCAAGCCACTCAGTCTTGAGTCTCAGATCGGAAGAGCTGACATTGGGATTCAGGAATCTCTTTTTCTGGGAAAGCTCTCCCTAAAGTGCAAATTAAAATAATGACATGCCATTTTTAATTCAACACATGGCAAAATAGAGTTCGACAATGTCAAATGCCAAAGAGGGTGTGGGGAAATGTGTGCTCTCAACCATGGCAGGTGGGTGCAGCCACTTTGGAGGGCAGTTAAAATTGTGTGGGAGTGGGGTGCCTGGTTGGCTCAGTCAGTGGAACAGGCGACTCTTGATCTTAGGGTCATGAATTTAAGCCCCATGTTGGGTGTGGATCCTACCTAAAAAAAATTGTTTTAAATGTTTATTTGTTATTTTTGAGAGAGAGAGAGGGAGAGGGAGAGAGAGAGAGAGAGAGAGAGAGAGAGAGAGAGAGAGAGAATGCACATGTTGGGGGGGAGGGGCAGAGAGGTAGGGAGACTGAGGATCCGAAGCAGGTTCTGTGCTGACGGCAGTGAGCCCAATGCGGAGTTCGAACTCATGAACCGTGAGATCGTGACCTGAGCTGAAGTTTGACACTCAACCGACTGAGCCACCCAGGCGTCCCCAATATTTTCCAATATTTTAAAACTCTTGGTTTCAGATCAGGACATGGTCTCACGGCTCGTGGGTTCTAGCCCTGAGCTGGGCTCTGTGCTGACAGGGAGGAGCCTGCTTGGCATTCTCTCTCTCCTGGGGTGTCTCTGCCCCTCCCGCACTTGCTTGCACTCTCTCTCTCTCTCTCTCTTTCAAGAATAAATAAATAAATAAAACCTTAAAAATGTTTTAAAAATTGTGTGGGATAGTGGGGGATGGAGAAGCACAGAGCCAGGCTGACCCGAGTGCTGGTCCCAGCTCTGTCACTTCCCAGCTCTGTAACCTTGGAGATACTCTTCAACTTCTCTGGCCCTGAAGCTCTTCGCCTGTAAAATGGGACTGCTATGGCTTGTTGAAGAGGCTGTGAAGTTGAAAGCTGGACGCTAAAGTGCTCTGCAGGCATAAGAGGGATCTGAGATGTGTATGAATGAATATGTGTATGTTGTGTGTGGTTGGTTTGTGGGCATGTAGATAAGAATGTATGTGTAGGAGGTGGCCATGCAGGGTGTGTGTGTTTATATGCCTATGTGTTGTGTCTGGCTGTGGGTTAGTTAATGTGTGAGAAAGAGGGAGGGGGGGTGGGAGGCAGGGAAAGGAACTAGTAAGAAAGGAAAGGGTGTAGGAAGGAAATTAGGAAGGAAGAGGGAAAGAGGGAAATGAGACAGCACAAGACCAGATCTTGCTGTTCTTTCCGGAAGCCTCTGCCAACTCCAGGAATGCAGACTGGAATTGGTTCAGAAACCTCAGGGACTCTCTCTGGAGCCAGTCCATCTGCTGGCTTCTCTGTCCCAGAATCACCTCTCAGCACTTGGAGACGTTTTCTGGCAACTTGGCCTTCCAATGGTAAACTGGACCTCCAAAGGCTCAGTCACTGGATGCCTTGCCTCATGGACACCTGACCACCAGGGGTACCTCCAAAGCCATCGTGGCTGGCTCCCTCCACAATTTCCATGGTAGGCCTGTGTTCCTAAGATGTAGGGTACCCATGGCCCTCTGTCTGGAAGGTTGTACAGGGCTCTGGGCATGTCTGGCCCCTCTGATTATTCAAGCTGGCCTCAGATATCCCCTCTTTGGAGAAGTTTCCTCTGTCCTGCCCGTCTACAGCAATACTGCTCTCTTCCCTGTGTTGTTCCATTAAATATTTTACTTCACTTTTAGTTGTGGAAAATCACACACACACACACACACACACACAGCACATAGAACATAGGCGTACAGCATGGTGGGGGATCATAAACCAAACACCCACGTAGCTATCCCTCCACATTAAGAAATAAAATATAGCCTGTACCCTAGAAAGAAGCTCTCTTCCGTCCCTAAATGGCTTCTCCCAGGTGTAATTCTCCCTTCCTCCTAAGGCAACCACTACCTCTACCTTTGCTAATCATGTCTGTATGGATTAATAAGCCATCATCTCCCTGCATCAAGCCCAGCGTGTTTGTTAACCTCTGCCAAGGTTGGGACCCTGCAAGCCACCTCTCTCCTCTAGAACTAGCTGCTTCTCTGATGCTGCCAATAGGGGGCACTAGGGAGAGACAGCAAAGCCTGGAGGAGGCAGAAAGGAGGACTTGATTTGTCCTGGTCCCTTTCTGCACTTGTCAGCTTCACCACAGCAAGACACTGTGTTTCAGTAGGAGGAGCTGATTCCAAGGCTCCCAGAAACAATCTCATGATGCCCCTTTGGAGACACGGGCACCTGCCAGTTGGCCAGCACCTCCCTCAGAGGGGCTGGTCCAGCTCCAAGACTCTAAGTTTTCATCACTCCAACCTCTTTTCTCTGGTCTCCCAGATGCTTCTTCCTGCAGTCACCACCTCCGTGAACAGCTTTTCCCTTTTCAGTTCTTGAATATCTGATGGACAATTCTTCACATTCTCTCTGTTAACATACCTATGCAGGGTCTTCTCTCTCATGAGCAGACCCCAACTGACACGATTTCTTTGCATTAAAAAAAAAGAAAACAAACTTTTACTACCTAAGGATGCATCTCTAAACACTGAAATGCGGTTTTTGTCTAATATTAAACTTCAGCTAAACAGAATCACTCAGAATGCTCTCTTTGGTGTTCGGAAGCTTCCTCATTCAACATGTTTGTGGCACGTGTTGTGTCATGGCTTGTCTGTTCCCACTGCCGTGTAATATTCCATTGCATGAACATGTCATAGCTTATTTATCCACTCTTCTCTTGATAGATATCTGGATTGTTTCCAGTTTCTGGCTTTTAAAAATAATACATACTACAATAAATATTCTTATTTAGATTTATTGGTATAACTACATACAAATTTCTGTTACACATATATTTAGGACAGAAATCACCAGAACTTTCTTTTTCTGGTGAATAATGGAGTTGGGAAACTTCTCTTATGTTTCTTGGTCATTCCGATAACCTCTTGTGCGAGATTTCTGTTCAAGGCTCATGTCTTCTTTTCTACTGAATTGCCTTTTATTTATGGATTTGTAGCAGTTCTTTATATATTCAGAATATGACCCGTTGGTCAGTTACAGTTTTTGCATACCTTATCCTTTGTGCAAGGCTTGCCTTTTCACTTTCTCAATGATATGATTATCATAAAAAGAGGTTCTACATTTTAATGTAGTCAAATTTGTATCTTTCTTCCCCTTTATGATTAGCACTTTTTATATACTACTTAAAAAAAATTTCTCCTGGGGTGCCTGGGTGGCTCAGTCAGTTGGGCATCCAACTCTTGATTTTGGCTCAAGTCATGATCTCACGGTTCTTGGGATCAAGCCCCATGACTGGCTCTGTGCTGTCAGTGTGGATCCTGCTTGGGATTCTCTCTCCCTCTCTCTCTGCCCCTCCCTGGATCTCTCTCTCAAAATAAATAAAGCTTAAATTTTTTTTCTAATTTTTTAAGTTTTATTTTATATCTGAGAGAGAGAGAGAGAGAGAGCGCACAATCAAGGGAGGGGCAGAGAAATAGAGACAGAATACAAGGCAGTCTCCAGGCTCTGAGCTGTCAGCATAGAGCCCGATGTGGGCTCCAGCCCAGGAGCAGTGAGATCATGACCTGAGCCAAAGTCAGATGCCCAACTGACTGAGCCCCCAGGCGACCCCCCGAAAAAATTTATTTAATTTCTCCTTCATAGGAAAATGTATCAGTTATCTTTCTAAAGCTCTGTTGTTTTGCCTTTCAAATTCATGCTCGATAACCCACCTGATACTGATTTTTATGTGTGGGTGATTTATCAATAGATTCTCATGAATTCTTTTAATCATATCAGAGGCAAATTATGATAATTTTATTTTTTACTGTCCAGTTTTTTTTGCCTTATGCAAAATTATGCCTTAATTTTTTTTCTTATGTTACCATACTGGTCAAAATTTTCGGTATAGTGTTGGATAGAAGTGGGGATAGCAGGCATCCTTGATACATTCCATATCTCAAAGAAAAGTTCTTAGTCTTTCACTATTATGTAGGATGTTTTGCACTTAGATGGTTTTCTAAATACTTTTTATTAAAGTAAGTAAATTCTTTTTTATTCCTGGTTTTCTAAAAGTGTTGTATCATGACTAGATATTGAACTTCATCATATGCATTTTATGTACCTATTGAGATTATAATTTGATTTTTCTCATTCAATTAACATAGTGAATTATATTGACTGATTTTTAAGTACTATATCAACCTTGCATCCAGGAATAAACTCCATTTGGTTAGCAGGTATATCTTAATTCTATATCGCTGGAAACATTTTCCTAATATTTTAATTAGGGTTTTTGCATTTAAGTTCACATGTGAGATTAGTCTGTAGTTCTCCTTTCTTGTACTGTCCTTGCCAAGTTTTGGTATCAAAATTATATGCCATAACATGAGTTGAAAAGTATTTTGTTTCAAAAAGTGGGTTTAGAATTATTTCCTCTTTTTTCATTCTCTAGAAGAGTTTGTATAATACCTATAATAGAATTTGTCTGGGCAGCCATCTGGGCCTAAAATATTCTTTGAGAGACAGTTTTCAATATGAATTATGAAAAGCCCTATTCAGATTTTCTATTTCTTCTTATGTCTGTTTTGGAAAGTTGTGTTTTAGCAGAAATGTGTTCATTTTACCTAATTTATTTCAAACTTAATTGTATAAAATAGTTTATGCTACTATGTTATTATATTTTTAATTCAGTAGAATATGTAGTGATAGCTTCTTTTTGTTGGTTATTTGTTCCTACTTTCCTTTAATTTGATCAGTCTTTCCAGCTTTTATCAATGTTATCAGTGTTTTCAAAGGACGAACTTCTGGCTTTACTGATCCTTTTTATAGTATGGTTGTTTCTATTAATTTCCGTTCTTATTTTTATTTTGTCCAATTAATTTGGGATTTAGTCTGTTGTGTTATTCTATTGTTTTGAGATGAATAATTAATTCATTTTCAGCCTTTCCCCTTTTTAACATGTATTTGAAGCTGCATATTTCTAAGTACATTTTAACTGCATCTCAATGTTCTAATAAGTCATGTTTTAATTGAAATTCAGGACTAAATATATCTTAATTTACATTGTGGTTATTTCTTGTATGTATGGAATACTTAACAATGTATTTGCTATTTTCAAAATATATGGATATTCCTAATTATATGTTTATTACTGATTTATAGCTTAATGGCAACTGTGACCAGAGGAAATGCTCTAATTTCTTACCTTTGAACCTAGTTGAGACTTGCCTTATAACTCGATATATAGCCAATTTTTCTAATCGCCAAAAAATCTAATCTTTTGTGCTTGAAAAGATGTTTATCCTGCAGTTTTGAGTTTTATTTACGTCCTTCAGGAAGATATTGCTAATTGCCTTGTTAAGTCTTCTATATTCATGCTTTTATGGTCTGCTTAAAAAAAAAATCATTTACTGAAACATTGAAGATGGCAGAACAGCATGGAAGTATTTTGTGTGTCTTGTGTCCATGAAATACAACCAGAGCAACACTAAACCATCCTACACACCTAGAAAATTGATTGGAGGATTAACACAACAATCTGCACAACCTGAACCACAGAATTCAGCAGGTACACTGTGCGGACAGGTGAATTTGGGGAGCAAGAAGCTGCGGAGGTTAGGGATCCACTTTTGCAGGCAGAGAGAGGACAGAGACTGGGGAGGGGGGGAGAATATGGGAAAAGCACCCCTCCCCAAAAGCAGCTGGAGAGACAGTGGAAAATTGGTAACAGCCACAGGGACTAAACTAAAAAGGGAGAAAGGAGAAAGGAGAGGGTTTAAATTCCATTAAGACTGTAAACAAGGGGAGTGCAAAGGCTGCAATTCCGCAGCTCCATACCTGGTGGTGCTCTGGTGAGAAGGGTAAATCCCCAGGAACAGAGTGGGATCCAGGAAGTTCTCGGGCCACATAGGAAAAGCAGTTCCACTGCTGGAAGGACATTTGGTAGAGACTGTTGAAGCCACCTGGTCCCAGCAGACCCCAGAAGGTGGCCACATTTGCTGGTGCTGGAACAAGGTTGTTAAGGGTGAAGACTGGTGCCAGATGTGTGTTGGGATTTTCCATAATCCCTGAAATGCTGCTGCTACACTATCTCACGAACTTTTTCTGGGGAGGGCAGGCACCTGGCCGCAGTCTTGGGGCACCGGCAGCAGCAGGGTCCAGCAAGCGTTCCTGGGTGCAGCCGGCATTTGGCCATTGCTAGGTGAGACCCTCCTGCAGAGGGGCGGAATGGGTCAAAGCCACAGTCCTTCAGAAGTAAGGGGCCGGGGAAAACAGCCGCATCTGAGACAAAACTCGGGAGAGAGGTACTGCCTGGAGCCTGGTCACAGAGAGTGAAGTGGGGAGTGGACGAAAGCTGAAGACAGAGGACAGGTGTGCGATTGCTGATATGGGAGAAGAGACTGGGTAGCTGGGTGGCTCCATTTTCACCACTCCCGCGCATGCGCATACGCACCTATGAGCACCGCAACAATCCACCCCAGTAGGCTAGCAGCACCATCTAGTGGAGAGCAGAGCCATTACACTGAGCCCTGCCCAACTGGGCCAACCTCACTCTTCAAGAACACAAGTCTCACCGCCGGCTTAGTTTATGGACTATAAAGCGCTACACAGACTGCCTTCTAGGGGAAAACGAAGTAATTTCAGTCCTACTTCAATCTGTTAGCAGGTCCATCTATTCAATTTTCTTTCCTTTTTTTTCCTTCTCTTTTACACTTCATTTCTTTTTCTTGAATACAGAAAGAGAAAACATTCATTTTTATTTTCAATTTTTATTAAAAATATTTTTCTTTAAACTTTATTACTATATTTTTTTACTTTTGTGTAAATTTTTTCAAGTTCTATTTTACTTCCATCATTTTATTTTAGTCTACCTCAGTGTATTCACCTTTTCAAATTTTCAAACAATTTTCTTTTTTTCTTTTTTCTTTTTTTTCATTTCTTTTCTTTTTCTTGAATGTAAAAAGAGAAAAACTTCATTTTTTACTTTCAATTTTATTAAAATATTTTTATTTCATTTTTTTACTATATTTTTTGCTTTTATGTAAATTTTTTCAAATTCTATTTTACTTCCATTCTTTTATTTTACTCTACTACAGTGTATTCACTTTTTTCAAATTTTCAAACGATTTCTTTTTTTAAAATCTTTTTTCTCTTTTTTGTTTCTTTTCTTTTTCTTGGACACAGAAAAAGAAAAAATTCATATTTATTTTTAATTTTTCTTAAAAAATAGTTTTAATTTTTCTACTATATCCTTTACTTTTGTGTATATTTTTTTCAAATTCTATTTTACTCCCATCATCTCATTTGAGTCTACTTCAGTGTATTCATTTTTTCAAATTCTCAAAAGATTTCCTTTTTTTTCCCCCCAACCCTTTTTTTCTCTAATCTGTCAAACCATTTTCAACACCCAGACCAAAACACACCTAGGATCTAGCATCATTTATTCGATTTGTGTGTGTGTGTTTTAAATTTTTAAATTTTAATATTTTTTTAATTTTAATTTTTTAATTTCAATTTTTCTACCTCATTAATTCCTTTTCTCCCTTCAAAATGACAAAATGAAGGAATTCACCCCAAAAGAAAGAGCACAAAGAAACAACAGCCAGGGATTTAACCAACACAGATACAAGCAAGATGTCTGAACCAGAATTTAGAATCACGATAATAAGAACACTAGCTAGAGTCGAAAATAGATTAGAATCCCTTTCTGCAGAGATAAAAGAAGTAAAAAATAGCCAGAATGAAATTAAAAATGCTATAACTGAGCTGCAATCATGGATGGATGTAGTGGCGGCAAGGATGGATGAGGCAGAACAGAGAATCAGCGATGTAGAGGACAAACTTATAGAGAATAATGAAGCAGAAAAAAAAGAGGGAGATGAAGGCAAAAGAGCACGATTTAAGAATTAGAGAAATCAGTAACTCATTAAAAAGGAACAACATCAGAATCATAGGGGTCCCAGAAGAGGAAGAGAGAGAAAAAGGGGTAGAAGGGTTATGTGAGCAAATCATAGCAGAAAACTTTCCTAAACTGGGGAAAGACACAGACATCAAAATCCAGGAAGCACAGAGGACCCCCATTAGATTCAACAAAAACCGACCATCAATAAGGCATATCATAGTCAAATTCACAAAATAATCAGGCAAGGAGAGAATCATGAAAGCAGCAAGGGAATAAAGTCCCTAACCTACAAGGAAGACAGATCAGGTTTGCAGCAAACCTATCCACAGAAACTTGGCAGGCCAGAAAGGAGTGGTAGGATATATTCAGTGTGCTGAATCAGAAAAATATGCAGCTCTTCATCCTGCAAGGCTGTCATTCAAAATAGAAGGAGAGATTAAAAGTTTCCCAGACAAACAAAAACTAAAGGAGTTTGTGACCACTAAACCAGCCCTGCAAGAAATTTTAAGGGGGACTCTCTGAGGGGAGAAAAGATGAACATATATATACCAAAAGCAACAAAAGATTAGAAAGGACCAGAGAACACCACCAGAAACTCCAACTCTACAAGCATCATAATGGCAACAAATTCATATCTTTCGGTACTCACCCTAAACGTCAATGGACTCAATGCTCCAATCAAAAGACAAAGGGTAACAGAATGGATAAGAAAACAAGATCCATCTATATGCTGTTTACAAGAGACCCACTTTAGACCTAAAGATACATACAGATTGAAAATAAAGGGATGGAGAACCATCTATCATGTTAATGGTCAACAAAGGAAAGGCGGAGTAGCCATACTTACATCAGACAATCTAGACTTTAAAATAAAGACTGTATCAAGAGATGCAGAAGGGCATTATATCATAATCAAGGGGTCTATCCACCAAGAAGACCTAACAATTGTAAACATTTATGCACCAAATGTGAAAGAACCCAAATATATAAATCAGTTAATCACAAATAGAAAGAAACTCATCGATAGTAATACCATAATAGTAGGAGACTTCAACACCCCACTCACAGCAATAGATAGATCATCTAATCAAAAAATCAGCAAGGAAAGAGTGGCTTTGAAACATACTGGACCAGATGGACTTAACAGATATATTCAGAACATTTCATCCTAAAGCAGCAGAATATACATTCTTCTCCAGTGCACATGGAACATTCTCCAGAATAAACCACATACTGTGACACAAATCAGCCCTAAGTAAATACAAAAAGATCGAGATCATACCGTGCATATTTTCAGACCACAATGCTATGAAACTCGAAATCAACCGCAAGAAAAAATTTGGAAGGGTAACAAATACTTGGAGACTGAAGAACATCCTACTAAAGAATGAATGGGCTAACCAAGCAGTTAAAGAGGAAATTAAAAAGTATATGGAAGTCAATGGAAATGATAACACCACAACCCAAAACCTCTGGGATGCAGCAAAGGCAGTCATAAGAAGAAAGTATATAGCAATCCAGGCCTTCCTAAAGAAGGAAGAAAATCTCAGATACACAACCTAACATTACACCTTAAGGAGCTGGAAAAAGAAGAGCAAATAAAACCCAAAACCCCAAACCCAATCTTCCTAAAGATCTCAGATACACAACCTAACCTTATGCCTTAAGGAGCTGGAAAAAGAACAGCAAATAAAACCCAAAACCAGCAGAAGACAGGAAGTAATAAAGATTAGAGCAGAAATTAATGCCATTGAAACCAAAAAAACAGAACAGATCAATGAAACCAGAAGCTAGTTCTTTGAAAGAATTAACAAAGTTGATAAACCACTAACCAGTTTGATCAAAAAGAAAAAGGAAAGGACCCAAATAAATAAATCAAGAATGAAAGAGGAGAGATCACAACCAACACAGCAGAAATAAAAACAATAATAAGAGAATATTATGAACAATTATATGCCAATAAAATGGGCAATCTGGAAGAAATGGACAAATTCCTAGAAACATATACACTACCAAAACTGAAACAGGATGAAATAGAAAATTTGAACAGACCCATAACCAGTAAGGAAATTGAATTAGTAATCAAAAATCTGCCAAAAAATAAGAGTCCAGGGCCAGATGGCTTTCCAGGGGAATTCTACCACACATTTAAGGAAGAGTTAACATCTATTCTCTTGAAGCTGTTCCAAAAAATAGAAATGGAAGGAAAACTTCCCAACTCTTTCTATGAAGCCAGCATTACCTTGATTCCAAAACCAGACAGAGACCCCACTAAAAAGGAGAACTATAGACCAATTTCCCTGATGAACATGGATGCAAAAATCCTCAACAAGATATTAGCCAACTGGATTCAACAATACATTAAAAAAATTATTCACCACGACCAAGCGGGATTTATACCTGGGATGCAGGGCTGGTTCAATATCTGCAAAACAATTAACGTGATTCATCACGTCAATAAAACAAAGGACAAGAACCATATGACCCTCTCAATAGATGCAGAGAAAGCATTTGACAAAATACAGCATCCTTTCTTGATAAACACCCTCAAGAAAGTAGGGATAGAAGGAGCATACCTCAAGATCTTAAAAGACATATATGAATGACCCAACGCTAATATCATCCTCAATGGGGAAAAACTGAGAGCTTTCCCCCTAAGGTCAGGAACAAGACAGGGATGTCCACTCTCACCACTGTTATTCAACATAGTATTGGAAGTATTAGCCTCTGCAATCAGACAACACAAAGAAATAAAAGGCATCCAAATTGGCCAGGAGGAGGTCAAACTCTCACTCTTCACAGATGACATGATACTCTAATGGAAAACCCAAAAGCTTCCACCAAAAACCTGCTAGCATTGATTCATGAATTCAGCAAAGTTGCAGGATATAAAATTAATGCACAGAAATTGGTTGCATTCATATACACCAACAATGAAGTGACAGAAAGAGAAATCAAGGAGTCAATCCCATTTACAGTTGCACCAAAAAACGTAAAATACCTAGGAATAAATCTAACCAAAGAGGTGAAAAATCTATATGCTGAAAACTATAGAAAGCTTATGAAAGAAATTGAAGAAGACACAAAAAATAATGGAAAAAGATTCCATGCTCCTGGATGGGAAGAACAAATATTGTAAAAATGTCAATAATACCCAAAGCAATCCACATATTCAGTGCAATCCCTATCAAAATAACACCAGCATTCTTCACAGAGCTAGAACAAATAATCCTAAAATTTGTATGGAACCAGAAAAGACTCCAAATAGCCAAAACGATCTTGAAAAAGAAAACCGAAGCAGGAGGCATCACAATCCCAGACTTCAAGCTATACTACAAAGCTGTAATCATCAAGACAGTATGGTACTGGCACAAGAACAGACACTCTGATCAATGGAAGAGAATAGAGAACCCAGAAATGGACCCACAAACGTATGGCCAAGTAATCTTTGACAAAGCAGGAAAGAGTATCCAACAGAATAAAGACAGTCTCTTCAGAAAGTGTGCTGGGAAAACTGGACAGTGACATACAGAAGAATGAACCTGGACCACTTTCTTATACCATACACAAAAATAAACTCAAAGTAGATGAAGGACCTAAATGTAAGACAAGAAGCCATCAAAATCCTTGAGGAGAAAGCAGGCAAAAACCTCTTTGATCTTGGACACAGCAACTTCTTACTCAACACGTCACTGGAGGCAAGGGAAACAAAAGCAAAAATGAACTACTGGGACCTCATCAAAAGAAAAAGCTTCTGCACAGTGAAGGAAACAATCAGCAAAACTAAAAGGCAACCAACAGAATGGGAGAAGATATTTGCAAATGACATATCTGATAAAGGGTTAGTATCCAAAATCTATAAAGAACTTATCAAACTCAACACCCCCCCCAAAAAAATAATCCAGTGAAGAAATGGGCAAAAGACATGAATAGACACTTCTCCAAAGAAGACATCCAGATGGCCAACCGACACATGAAAATATGCTCAACATCACTCATCATCAGGGAAATACAAATCAAAACCACAATGAGATACCACCTTACACCTGTCAGAATGGCTCAAATTAACAGCTCAGGCAACAACAGATGTTGGCGAGGATGCAGAGAAAGAGGATCTCTTTTGCGTTGTTGGTGGGAATGCAAGCTGGTGCAGCCACTCTGGAAACAGTATGGAAGTTCCTCAAAAAACTAAAAATAGAACTACCCTACGACGCAGCAATTGCACTACTAGGCATTTATCCAAGGGATACAGGTGTGCTGTTTCGAAGGGACACGTGCACCCCCATGTTTATAGCAGCACTATCGACAATAACCAAAGTATGGAAAGAGCCCAAATGTCCATCGATGGATGAATGGATAAAGAAAATGTGGTATATATATATATATATATATATATATATATATATATATATATGTACTCGTATATGTATATATGTATATATGTATACATATATATATGTATACATATATGTATATATGTATTACTCGGCAACCAAAAAGAATGAAATCTTGCTATTTGCAAATATGTGGATGGAACTGGAGGCTACTATGCTAAGTGAAATTAGTCAGAGAAAGATAAACATCATATGACTTCACTCATATGAGGACTTTAAGAGACAAAACAGATGAACATAAGGGAAGGGGAAAAAAATAATATAAAAACAGGGAGGGGACAAAACAGAAGAGACTCATAAATATGGAGAACAAACTGAGGGTTACTGGAGGGGTGGTGGGAGGGGGGATGGGCTAAATGGGTAAGGGGTAGTAAGGAATCTACTCCTGAAATCATTGTTGCACTATATGCTAACTAATTTGGATGTAAATTTTAAAAAATTTAAAAAAAAAATCATTTACTGATAAAATCTTCCACTGTGATTATGGCTTGTTTAGTAAATAAATATACTATATATTATATATTATAATATTATTATATCATATACATAAATATATAAAATATATATAAATATATTTAAGGCCATGTAATCAGGTACATATGAATTAAAATTTTTTACCCTTTTTTCTGATTGAGGGTCTTATCATTAAGAAAAGCCCCCCCCCCTTTTTTTAATCTCTGTAGTGCTTTTTTGACTTGGAGCCTACTTGCTATTAACACAGCTGTACTAGCTTTCTTTGGATTAGTATTCATATGATATATATTTACTAGTATTTTTCTATCCCTTTACTCTGAACTTTTATATATTCTTAAGTTTTAGATGTGTCTCTTATAAACCATATGCCTTTGTTGTTTCTCAAAGCCAGGCTGATAATCTTTGTTTTAACTGGAGCATATAGACCGTTTATATCTAACATCTACGTTAATTAATATCTATACATAAATGTATGTATGTTTATTCTTGACGCTGCAAGAAACTCAGGACACTTTAACTCTCTCCAGCTTACATGTTATTATTGTCCTGTATTTTAATTCTACGGGCATTTTAAACACCATAGGAATACCTCTTTATTTTTTAAAGACCATTTTTAAGATATAATTCACAAACCTACAATTCACCCATCAAAGTGTACAATTCAGTGGTTGTTAGTACATTCACAGATATGTGCAACTACCCACCACAGTGAATTTTAGAACATTTCTGCCACTTTAAAAAGATACCCCATATCCTTCAGCCATCCCCTGCCCCTGCCCCTCATCTCCACCCCCAGCCCTAAGAATCCATTAATCTACTTTCTGTCTATAGATTTCCCTACTGTGGACTTCCATATGAATGGAAGCCTCATTACCGTTCTACAGCAATTAACCATTTAGATTTATTCCCACATTGACCATTTTCATTCCTTCTGACTTCTCTCACCTTCTATGTGGAGAAAACACAAGTTACTATTTCCTTTAGTGTAAGTCCGCCAGTGATATATTCTCTCAGACAAAATATAGTTTGCATGAAATGCCTTTATTTTATCTTCATTTCTGCAGGATATTCTTGCTAGGTTTAGAATGTTATTTGAGGTATTTTCTTTCATCAGTTTAAAGACATCATCCCATTGTGGGTTTTTTTGTTTGTTTTTTTGTTTTTGTTTGTTTGTTTTTTTTGTTCTCCATTGTTTCTCTTGAGAAGTGTGCTGCTGGTCTAATGTCTGCTCCTTTGAAAGTAATGTGTCATTTAGCCTGCTGTTAGCCAGAGGGCTGGCTTGCTTCTGGTTTACCTTTATTTATACTGTCATCTGGCTATTCTGAGTTTCTGCTCGGACCTGAAGGTTCGTAGACAGAAATTTTTGTGTTCTCAGCCCCGAGGGACTGTCAAAGCAGCACTTCTCAGTCTCTCAGATGACTCATTTGGATGAGCAGAGTCCTGCAGGACAAAACTCTCAACTCACATCTCCACTTCCCCCCAAGTTTTGGTCTAGTCGTTCTTCACTACCCTCATTAGCACTCTGATACATTCAAGTAGATTTTTAAACAATTGTCCATCTTTTCTTATTGTTCTCAGCTGGACGGCTGGAGAGTTGGTCTGAATTACTTACTTTAACATTACTGACTCTATCACTCTATCATATCACCTCATTTTACTTTCTTCATAGGTTTCACTGCCATTTGGAAAGCTCTTCTTTAATCGTTTGTCTGTGTTTGTTTTTTTACTTGTTTTATTTTTTTAAATTCACATCCCAATTAGTTAGCATATAGTGCAACAATGATTTCAGGAGTGGATTCCTTAGTGCCCCTTAACCCATTTAGCCCATCCCCCCTCCCACCACCCCTCCACTAACCCTCAGTTTGTTCTCCATATTTATGAGTCTCTTCTGTTTTGTCCCCTTCCCTGTTTTTATATTATCTTTGTTTCCCTTCCCTTATGTTCATCTGTTTTTGTCTCTTAAAGTCCTCATATGAGTGAAGTCATATGATTTTTGTCTTTCTCTAATTTCACTTGGCATAATACCCTCCAGTACCATCCACGTAGTTGCAAATGGCAAGATTTCATTCTTCTTGATTGCCGAGTAATACTCCATTGTGTGTGTATATATATATATATATATATATATATATATATATATATATACCACATTTTCTTTATCCATTCATCCATCGATGGACATTTGGGCTCTTTTCATACTTTGGCTATTGCTGAGAGTGCTGCTATAAACATGGGGGTGCATGCGTTCCTTCAAAACAGCATACCTGTATCCCGTGGATTAATGCCCAATAGTGCAATTGCTGGGTTGTAGGGTAGTTCTATTTTTAGTTTTTTGAGGAACCCCCATACTGTTTTCCAGAGTGGCTGCACCAGCTTGCATTCCCACATTTGTCTGTGTTTTAATTGTCCTGCTAGGCTGTAAGCCCCGTAAGAGCACAGTCCTTAACTTGCTGACTGTATCCTCCACCCCTGACCAAACACAGATCGGACTTCTCTCTTCACTGCCATCTGATACTACAGTCTTCTCTCCCTCTTTGCTTTTTACCCTCATGGTCTTTTTCTTGCCCTTGTAGTTTCCTCATAACCTCTCACCATAGGACCTTTGTATATGCTGTTACCTCTACCTGGAAAGTCTCTCCCTTCCTATTTTACTTAGTTAACTCCTCAGCTCAAGCATAACTTTCTGCCTTTACTTGGTTAATTTTCACTATTACATACTTTTATACTACTATATACATACAATTTATTGCACTTTGTATAGTTTAAACATTACATATATTTGTGTAGTAATTTCATTTGTAAGCTCCATGAAAGAAGATACTGAAAGGGCGGACCTATGCCGCTGACTCCATCTTGTTCTGTGTCCTCCACCTTGAGTGACTATATCCCCAACATGCCCCCTTTCTGGGAAAATCGCAGAAACCTCAGACCATGCCTCCTCCCCTTGAGTAACCTCCCGCTCACCCGTTCAAACTTCCCGATCAAAACACGACTGGCGACCTGCGTAACAGGACTCTGACCCTTCCCCAGCCAATCAGCTGAGCCCACAACCCTTCCCCAGCCAATCGGCTGAGGCCACAGCCATTACCTCACCAACTAGACCCCAATAAAACCTTTGTGCTTTTGAAACTCGCTCTCTCTCCCAGGCATCTCACTGCTGAGCCGGTGCAGGTAGGGGATTGAGCTCGAGCTAGCTCGAATAAAGGCTCTTTGCTTTTGCATCGGACTCAGCTCCCTGGTGGTCTTTGGGGATCACGAATTCTGGGCATAACAATGCCTGTTGGTTTTTCCCATATGGTGTCTCCAGCACTTAGAACAGTACCTAGTTAGTTCTCCACAAATGCTTCCTGTATGATAAATGAATGTGCCAAATCCTTATTTTATAGACGAGGACACTGGAGAATTGAGCAGTTTTAAGTTAGATGTCAGCCATGCAGAGATGCCTGAGTGTCCTTTCTCTGTATTTGTGTGACATGAAGCAAAGCTTTAACCTAAGGCCCAATTTCCTTGATGAGAAAAGAAGAATGAGCTGTTCTCTCGATTGTCGTATTGAGATCATGTGCGTAAGGAGCCTAGCACGTGGTCCATAGTATGTGATCATATAATGGGAACTTCTGGTGCTGCTGGTGTTGTGAGTAGGTCCTGTCCCCACTGAAGACCTTCAGCAGGCCCAGCTGTCACAAGGAAGGAGCAGGTCACTCGGATCCACAGCCTCAGGGCATTGAACAATGGGTTGGTAGGGGTGATGACTGGCCTGAAACCTAATAGAGGAAGATGAGGAACCTGAGAATCAGGAAGAGAGAGAGACCAGGAAGCAGAGCAAGAGTGAGAGAACAGGCCCAGAAGCTCTCTCTGCCCTGGGTGCTACTGCACACCGTCTACCCAGCATCTTCCACAAAGGTTGTCTAAGGGAGGCCCTCCACCCTGTCCCTGGGGCCCTCCAACATGCTTTCAACAGGCTCCATGGAGTACTTCGGCTAACTCTCAAGACCTAGTTACACTGCATTTACTTGAACTTTATCAGAATGCCAGCGAGCACCGTTCTTGATAAGCAGAGGCCAGGGAGGTCTTGCCTTGTGATCCTGTTGGTGACTCCTAGGTGACCTTGAAACATCTGGTAACCTCATAGGGCCACGCCTGAGCCTGCAGAGTCCTGTCAGAGCAGCTGTTTGGGCAACAGAAAGCAGCAGCAGATGCCCACGCAGAGCTGCACCTTAAAGCGGTCTGCTTTGAGTGACTGATCTGAGCCAACCTAAAAGCCAAGACTGTGTGGGAGAGTGCAGATGTGGGCTGTGACTGAAGGCCAGTGTCATCCGAAGGTTAACCCCTCATGGTCAATGGCATCCTCTGTATCTTTGGAATGATTATGGATCGATAAAGCCATGATTACTCCCTGGCCTGGAGCGTGGCACTGCCTTTATTGGGTAGAGGAAATTGTCCATCAATAACAATAACAATTTACACTCAACAAACAGTTACTAAACCACACGTTGATTTCATTAAGGCTAGAGCACAGTTATCATCATAATAACAGTGTATGCTTCCCACTTTCCCTCGTGAGGGTGAAAGGTTTGAGAGTACCACCCTTGTCTGATGGGCTGACATTGAATCTTGAGCAACTAGCTTGTCACTAGGAGAACGAAAGGGAAAATATTTGGGGGCAAATGTTGGATTCAAAGGACTTAATGCCATTACACGGATTAATTAAATCATATATTTGCCAAATATTTTCGAGCACCTACGATGTGTCATGTACTGCTCTAGGTGCCAAGAATGTAGTAGTCGAATAAAATAGGCTGTTTATTATTTATCTGTTGCCATGTAACAATATTACAACAAACGCAGCCCCTTAAAATAACGCATATTTGTTATCTCAGAGTTTCTGTGGATCAGAATTCCAGGCACAGCTTAGCTCGGTCTTCTACAAGGTTGCAATCAAAGTGTCAGCCTGGGCTAGTTTCTCATCTGAAGGTTTGGCTGGGAAAGATCCACTTTGAAGCTCATGTAGTTGTTAGCAGGGCTCAGATGCTTGCAGGCTAAGACTAAGAGCTTTAGTTCCTAGCTAGTTGTTGGCTAGAGGCCACCCTCAGTTCCTTGCCATACAGCCCTCCCCCAAATAGCCACTTGCTTCATCAAAGCCAGCATGAGAGGGAGTTTTCTCACACTACAGACACTGCAATTTTATGTAACTTGATTAGAACTGACATCCCATCACCTTTGCCATATTGTCTCAATTAGAAGCAAGTCATGGGTCTGGCCCACACTCAAGGGGGTGGGGTAGGGATCACACATGTGAATATAAGGAGATGAAGGTAATTGGGGGTGATCTTAGAGTCTGCACACTATTCTCAGTCTCTGTTGTGACTCAGTTTACAGGAAGGGTAGCCACAAAATAGAATTACTGTGCGGTGTGATTCAGGCTATGAAAGGGGAAGAACTCAGGTAATGCCTCCATCCCTGATGAAGGGATATTTAAACTAGAACATGAAGTAAGAGAAGAAATTGTTCAGCTCAACTGTGGGGAAGGTGTGGTGGTGGGGACATGAGCATGTGTGATGCACAGAGGGTTCCAGGCAGAGAAATTCTAAACTCATAAAATGTTAGAGCAAAAGAAAGACTTAGTGATTATCTAGTCTACTGGTTCTCACTCCTGGATGCACACTGGAATCACCTGAAGAGCTTTATAAAACACTCAGGTCCAGAGCTCATCCCAGAGGCTCTGATGAGTTGGTCTCAGGTAAGCCTAGACAATGGAATTTTTAAAAGCTCGCCAGATGATTTTAGTGTGCAAAGTTGAGACCGCTGTTATAGCCCAACCCCTTCAATCACATAGATCAGGAACTTGAAGCTCAGAGAGGAAATGGATTTGGTCAAGGTTACACAGCTACTAGTTGGCAAAGCCAGAGTGATGGGGGGAAAAGTCACTAAGCTGGGAGGTAGGAGACCTGAGTCCCTGCTGCTGACAGGTCTCTGTCCATTCCTCTTTCTGGGACTCAGTTTCTCCTTGGTACGATGACATGGACCAGATGAGAGCCCCTTCAAATGTGAATGATGCTGATTCTATTTGGCTAAGCACCGACCTATATCAGCAGCTAATCTGGGACTGGCATCCAGCTTTCTCCACTCTGAGCTATGTCTTTGGAAGCCTGGAGTCCGTGATGTCAGGGACCATGACCAAGGCCCTTTTCTGAGGGAGGGTGCCTGGTGGACTGGATGTTACCAAAGAAGCCCTTTTACTGGAGACAATTTTGTTTACTGAAGCATGTGAGAAGTTCACCCAGCAGGAAGCTGCTCTTGGCTGGGTTTAATCTATGGTGTGCTTATTAGGATTAAGGTATTAATTAAAATGGGCCTTTCAAAGACTACCTGTTGAGGGAGTCTTGCTTAAAGAAAAGCACATCACACTAGCATAGGTAACTCTCCTATGAGATCATGCAGGTGTCTGTGGAATTAATGTAGAAGCACCCAGTCTCTCCTCTTCTGCTACATTAGCTCACTATCTGCTGGTGTTGGTGGACACATGCATGTTGAATTATTGGTTGTAGGGGTCAATACAGTGCTGGTATGGCCATCTGGGGACCAGAACTCCCCTCCAACTCTGGAAGAGTGTGCTAACCCTTTGGGGATCAGTGTCCTCATGTGTAAAACAAGCTACTTGATTATCTTTTCAGAAAATATTTGCTGAACCCTTATTTTGAGTTAGAACTGCTAGTGTTTCTCCTTCAGGAATTCACAAGGTGAGGGGAGCAGAGGCAAGAAAATCAATATAGGATAAGGCCCTTAGCTTGGTGCCTGGCTTATAGGAAGCTCTTGTGATAATTCTTGTGTCCAGGTGCTGTGGGAGCCCAGAGGACGGTTCTTGAAATCACACAGTGGGAGAATAAACCATGCTTCCAAGAAATATAATCATTAATTGATTCTCCAGGTATTTATTGAGCACTGACAATATGCTAGGCATTGTCCTAGGTGATGAGGATAAAACAGGGAACAAGGCAGGCAGTAACCTTGTTTACACAGGGCTTACCTTTTCACGGAGATAATAATAATAATAATAATAATAATAATAATAATAACAATGACTTCACTTAAAGGGCACTTACCATATGCTTGGTACTTTATTGGCATGTCTGATTTCATTTAATCCTCACCAACAACCTTATCATGTAGGTACTATTATTTTCCCCTTTTACAGATGAGGAACCTGAAACTCACAGAGGGTTGAGAATCTCTCCCAAGGCTGCCCAGCTGGGAAGTGGCAGAACTGGGGTTCCTATCCTGGGCTGGACCACTTAGAGCCTGAACACTTCCTCACTATGCCATTTTGCTTTAGGATTGAGGTTATATACAACTGGTGGAGGGGTTAACCCACTGTGAGAATAAATGTGTGTGTGTGTGTGTGTGTGTGTGTGTGTGTGTGTGTGTGTGAGGGGGGCGCTGGAGAGGCAGGAAGAGATTGAGAGAGAGGGGGTTAGAGAGGCAGGGAGAGAGGGAGAGAGAGGCAGAAAGTCCACTGAGGGGTAGCAGGTCTGTTCTTGACCACCTCCCCCTCCCTGCAGCTGCAGAAAGATCTCACATCACATGGCACTTGTTGGTGATGTGAAGAACAGTCTCCTGAAACATTTGAAGGGAAAGCCATTGTCTTCTCTTATTTGAGGGCCCACAAAAATTAGTGATAGCTTATTCAATGAAATAAAAAAAAAAAACAGGCAGGGATTAATAGGCTTCCTTTTGAAGTCTTTTCTCTCAAAATAATTATCCCTCTGGGCCCAGCGGTCTCTGGTGTGATGCATGTGTTATTGGCCAGGATCACCGTCCCCACTTGTATTTGAGGAGGAAATGAGAAGAATCAGCCTTCAGAGGTTTCCTCCACAGGGATCCTCCCAGCCCTGGGGAAGAAGCTGGTGTTCCATCAGTAGGCTGGATGAAAAATCTAGGCCCTGGGTCCCAAACACTGGTACCCAGAGTGAAGAGACTCAGCACAGTTGGAATTAGCAGCTGGACAGCCTGAGGCGGGACTCATCTGAGAGCCTGAGGTAGGTAGGACCCAATCTTCAGGTGTGAGTCTGGTTATGCCAGCCTTGAGAACCAATCCTCACAGTAAGCATGGGAGGAGGTGTTATTAGCCATATAGTACCCATGAAGAACAGAGATGTTAAGTTCTAGAAGTCACACAGCTAAAGAATTCTGGAACTAAGATTCAAATTCAGGTAGCTGTTACACCCAGGTAAAGAAATAAAACCTCTCTTTGAGGTCAGACAGGTTAAACTTGTTCCAGGTCACATAGCTCCAGAGACCATACACTTTCTATGGTGCAAGACCCATGGAAAGTTCTGGAAGATCTGTGGGACTGCTGATTGAGAAGGAAAGAAAGGGCATGGAGCTCAAGAAACCCCAAGTGGCCTGGTAGCCTTCCTCAGCCCTCGGTAACCTTGTCTAGGAAAGAGGCAAAGCCGGGTTGGGTGTGGCCTGGAGAAAACCAAACGTGGTGGGCGTCCCCAGAATCACAGTTCATGAGTGACAGAACTGGAAGCAAGGCCCACTCTCTTCCCCAGTCCAGCTTCAGGGATCTTTCCCATGGTTTCAGGCTGCCATGTCTCCATAGGGGGCGAGAGTTTATCAGGAATATCGGGGGTCACTCAGCGAGACATCAGGGCTGATCATCATTGAATTTTTCTCCCAAGCTTAATAACTTAATTCACTCACTAAGCATTTATTATTCATCAGACATCCTGCCAACTTTTTTTTGCGACATTACTCATTCGATTTACAAACGAGCACCAGATGCAGGATGTACAGCAGAAAACAAGACAGACCAGGCCCTTACCACACAACCATCCCCACGGGTGGTTATGATTTTTTGCATTTTATAGATGAGGAAACTGAGGCCCAGAGGAATTAAGGAACTCACCAGAGTCACAGTGCTAGTACACCCTCGAGCTGTTCATGTGACCCCAACTCTGTTCCGTCTCTACCGCATCAGCGTCTCGCCTCTCCACGCAGCCTCCTGAATTTATTCAGAGAGTGATTTCGTTTGGCTCTTTATTCCCCAAGCCGGACTCCCTCGTGGACTCTGCCTCTGTTCCCATCATCAGCCAAATGTCACCTCCCTGCCACCGCTGCAGCCTAAAGGCAAATTTTCCATATATTCTTTTCCTCCTGCCAGAATATCTCTGCATTTCACTCCAGCCGCGGTGAAAAAGGCCTTTTCACTGTTGTCATTAGCACCCGTCTACCTCTTTCTCCTGGCCAAGTCCCCTTCCCTTCCCTTTCCCAAACTCAGAATGTTTGGTCAGCCTCCAAGACTCATGTCAGCTGTCCCTCCTCCGAAAAGCTTCCTCCCCTGATACCCCGAGGCAGAGACTGTCCTCAGTGCCCCCCAACACCCACCCCCTTCTGAGCATTTTCATGGGCGTCTTGGCAAATTCATGCACATGTCGGTCTCTCTCACTGGCCTGTGAATTCTCTAGGGTCAGGACTACCCATATGGTTCCAGGAACCATTGCTAACCATTACTAAGTGCTCGGTAAATGTTTGTGAAATGAATGTCCGAGGACAGCATGGCCTCTGTCTCCTCCGGTCTACATCCCAGCTACAGACTCCCTTCAGCCCAGCTCTGTCCTCATTCTTTATCCCAGCTGCTGACTGTGGGCTTAGACCTTAGATGCTTCATTAACTAATAATAATGAGTCACTGTACTAGCCTCAGGAGCATTGTAAATGATACAGTGTCAGGAGAAGGCAGTGGGATGTGGAATTTCAATGAGGCTGGCATGGTTCTTGAAACAGAGAAAATGCCACGTGCAATCTTTTCCTCTGTTACAGCTCCCATATGCCAGGCCTCACACACTAACTTAGAATCATTCCATTATTCCATTCCAGTTCTAATTCTAGGCTGACTGTAAGCATTGCAAATTAGTGCCATGTGGCAGGTGTGGCAGGCGGAATAATGGGCCGCCGAAAGATAGCCATGTCCTAATCCCCACAGCCTGTGACTGTGTTACCTTATACAGTGCAAGGGACTTTGCAGATGCCATTAAGCTAAGGATCTTGAAATGGAGTGATTACCCTGGATTATCTGGGTGGTAGGGCCTTAATGTAATCACAAGGGGTTTTAGAAGAGGCAGAGGGAGCTTTACAGAGGAGAAGGTGATGCGATGATCGAAAAAAAGATTGGAATGGTGTGATTTGAAGAGGAGGGAAGGGGCCACAAGCCAAGAAACATAGGCGGGCCACCAGCAGCTACAAAGGGCCAGGAAGAATTTCTGTCCTCAAAGCCTCCAGAAGGAACCGGCCCTTCCAATTCCTTGATGTTGTTGGTCCAGTGAAAATGGTTTCAGACTTCTGACCTCCACAGCTGTGAGAAAATAAATTTGTGTTGTTTTAAGCCACAAAGTGTAGTAATTTGTGACAGCAGCAAGAGGAAGCTGCTACGTGAGGCTACTTCCTGTTTCTGGAAAACCTGGTAGAATGTTGTACTCTTTTCTGGAGCTAGCCTCAGAATCATTCTTAACACAATGCATCTGACAACCACTAGCAACTGATCAGAGTTGGAAAGGGGAGAGGGAACCCATTTGTTATTTTGTATTCGAACTGGTCCGGATCCCTCCTTCAAAGTGGAGGAAAATGGAAGCCCAGAGAGATGAAATCCTCTCCGGGGACATGCAGGACAGTCTTCCGCATGCCAAGATTTGTTGCCCTATGTCAGCCCCTTAAAAGCCCTGCTTAGTAGCAGAAGTATCAATGGTGATACACATTCCGGCTTGGACTGAGCGTTCTTGCAGGAACAGAGTTTCCCCCTGCAGCCAGGGCTGAGCAAAGAAACAGTCCTGGTGGGGCCTTTCTTGGGCTCCTCCACCCACGGCCCCTTCCTGGAAGGCCAGGCCCTGCAGCACAAACTGCAGAAACCCCTAGAACCTCAGGACAGGCTTTGCCAGGGACTGGTCTTTCAGGCCAGATCTGTTCATCAAAGCTCTCTACAGAGATTCTAGCCACCCTGCTAACGACTTATCTGGGGAATCTCTGCTTTGCTTCAATCTGTCCTTAGGAAACCTGAGCCTGTGAAATGAGAGTCATTAGGTGAGATAACTGTCACCTGAGAGCTAGAGCTACTGGGACACTAGCCTCCCCGGCAGGTGGATAAGGTTGCAACCTCATAAGCAATGATCACTTCTCTATCTGGGTTTATTAGCCAAATGTTCCCTAGGGGCTCAGCTGCAGCAGTACAGGCCCTCTCCTGCTCAAAGACCCTCCGAGGCTCCCCACGTCTTTCTAAACAAAGTTTTGCTCACGTGGACATTCCCAGTTCTCCTTGATTGACCTGCACCCTTTCTTTCCAGCCTCATCTCTCACTATTCTTCCTCTAATGCTGCAGCCAAATTCACTGTTCTCTATGGAGAACACTGGGGAAATTGCCTGCCCATCAGTGGCAGGGCTGAGACCAGAGCAGCAGTGCCCAAGTCCTCCCCATGCTTTTTATCCTACTTCCCAAACACAATGGGGCAGGAGATGTAACATTAATGACGTACAAAATCCTCAACTCAAGGCGTAGTCTTGATTTTTAGGATTGTAAAATCCCATCTAAATAGGTCTCATAGTTTGGCTTGGTAAGTACCATGGCCTAAATGCAGAGAAAAGATTTTCATGTTGAATTCAGGATCCTGGGTTTTGTTCCTGTCCCTGCTCTAAACAGACTGTGTGACCCTGCACAGTCCCCTGTCCCCCACCCCAGCTCACCTTAGGCTGGACTCCATGATCTTCAAGTCCCTTCCAGGAAGACATTTCTATTTCCCCCACCAACAGCCTGGAAAAACTATGTGAGTTAGCAAGGAAGACTCTTCCCAGGGCTGGTGGAAACTGGCCTGGCCCCAGTAAGGAAGGGCCAAATCCAGGAGTTTGGCTCAGCGGTAGGAAGGAATACTACCAGGGTTGTGGACCGGACTGGGAAGAGAAAGTGGAACTGTAGGTCCTGACAGAATGTTAGCTAGCTAAGAGAGCAGGCCATTCTCTCATCAAGCATCAGGGAGCCCTACTCTGGATGAGACACTGAGGGAGGTGTGGGGGAAATGGAAAACGTTCTTGGTCTTAAATAAGATCTTAGAGTCAGCTTGGGGGAGAAAGAGAGACAGGCAGTTAACAGACAATAACGATACAGAATGATGGGGGGTGGATGCACAGAGCCACGGGAACAGAAAGAAGGCCGCTGTCATGGTGCAGGAAGGTTCAGAGGAGGGTACCCCTAACCTGAGAGATCTAGTCATTTGCTAGCAAAGAAGACAGAAAAGTTCCAAGCAAAGGTTCAGTCTGGGCAGAATGTGCCCCAGTCTTAGAGGTCAGCGAACAGCTAGAGTGATAGGAGACTGCAGTGAGGACTGGAACAGAGGCAGCTGCTTTGTGGCTGGTGAGAGGATGGAGCAGGGGAAATGGGCATCCATGTCTGGCTCATAAGGCTTCCATGTCTGGATGCGAGTAGGGGCTGCACGCCACAGCCCGAGTGGAGCATCTGAGGCCAGGATGCTCAAGGGACAAGATCGGGGCTACAGTTGCTGAGGAGCTAAGGGCTGAGTGAGGGAGACAAAGCCAGCAACAGAGGAAAGAGAGAAGTGACTGTGTGTTGGGGGAAGGAAGGGAATAAACCCTCATTGAAAACTTGATATGAAGGTGGGGGCTCAGCCTCAGTGTTTTCACCTGAAAAAAAAAATGGAGCTAGCAGGATTATGGTGAGGATTAAACAAGATAGTGCATGTAAGTGTTCAGCATGCAACCTGATACCCGGTGAGTGGTTAGTAATAACGGTAACTATGATTTATTATTACCTGCTCTTACATTCCATAGCTATGTAATTGAGTGCCTCTTATGTGCCAGGCGCTGTTTTAGGGGCTGGGATACATTCATGAACAAAACAGACAGAAACCATGGTTCTTGTGGGTCACATTTTAGTGCTTACCCCTTTGTACTCAGACCCTGTGAGGAAGGTCTGCTTACCCATGTTTGGTAGATGAGGACTGGACACCGAGAAGTTAAGCAACTTGTCAAAAGCCACGAAGCCACCAGGTGGCAGAGGCAGGATTTGAACCCAAGTCTGTGAGACGGCATGCCCAAGGCTCCTCCACCGCCCCACCTTACTTCTCTATAAAAAGCAACACAGAATTAACAATCGCTTGTATGGCATCAATTGTACTTTCAACATGGAGTTTCTGTGACGGTCCAGATTTTAAGCCCTCTTTCTCATCATTCCTGTGAATCATGAATACCCAGCAGACCACGTCTGGCTCGGGGCTTGTGAAGATGTGATTGTTTTACTCATTGAACCTGTACGAGCTTCAGAGAGAAGAGAGGCCATCGTAGCCAGAGTAGTGGGGAAGGTTTCCCGGAGGAGGCTGGACCCGGAGTGGCAACACCTAACATGTCATGTACTGCGCTAAGCAGTGGGAATCGCAGCAAAAAAGATGTGCTAGGTTCCTGCCCTCATAGAGCTTACAGTGTGTGTGTGTGTGTGTGTGTGTGTGTTGGGGAAGCTAAGGTCGAGGAGGGGGATGGAAGGCACTGGGAGACAGCACATGCAGATAAGAACATTCATCCCACTGGAGACTCCTTTCCCTGAATTTTGCTCCCCCAGCTTTGTTTCTTGATTTGTCTCCCCCACACCCCTTCCTGCACATTTACCAACTAGAGGGAAAGGCACGGACTTCTGGAAGCTGCCCAAGAGGTCCCGGATGCCAGAGCTGTGCTGAGAGGGAGGTGCCGTGGCTCACCCTTGCAGGCTGCTGTTCCCTTTTGGTGTGGCTCTTTTATCTACAAGCTCAGTGCACACAGTCGATGCTAATCCAATCTTCGGGGACCAAATGAAACAGCCAGCATTTAAAGGGCTCGAGCTCTCTTTCTGATTACCAAGCGACCTACATAATCGCTCTCGCTCCAGCCTGCCTGGGAGGGCCCTGCCACTGACAGAGCCAAAGCAGGCACTTTCTCTGCTGGGAACTGGCTATGATTTCTTTTGAGGTTGCCAAGCACAGAGGAGGCTGGGGTAGCAGGAGCCTGGCCAAGGATCCCGAGGCCTGGTTCCCGCCCCAGATCTGCAATTAACTACCCATGTGGCCCTGGGAAGGTCTAGTCCCACCACCACTACCACCTGGGCCTCGTTTCCACATTTGTAACATGAGGGGGTTAAACCAGATCATCTCGGAGGTCCCTCCTCACTCCAAGATTCTAGGTCATTCTTACTACTCCAGTCACACTTACTACTCCAGTCTCTGGGACCTCTCTGGAGCCCACATGATGGGTATGAAGCATAGCAGGATGGGTACTAACATAGGGATTGTGTGTGTGTGTGCAGATATACACTGATTTGAACATTTCCAAGTCATGTTAAGTAAAAAAAAATTAAGTTGCAGAACGGTTTCTAGGAGGTGATACCACACACACATATCACACACATGCTTGTTCAAGCACACATATGCATAGAACATTCGAATATCTCTAGAAGGACACACAAGCGCCCTATGATCTTGGAGAAAGATTTAGGAAGGAGATTTAAATTTCACCATACCTTTTTGTACTTCTTGATTTTGTTAACAATGTGCACTGTCACTTTGAAAATTAATAATTGTTGGGGCACCTGGGTGGCTCAGTCGGTTGAGTGACCGACTTCGGCTCAGGTCATGATCTCACGGTTTGTGAGTTCGAGCCCCGCTTTGGGCTCTGTGCTGACAGCTCAGAGCCTGGAGCCTGCTTCTGGGTCTGTGTCTCCCTCTCTCTCTGTCCCTCCCCTGCTCATGCTCTGTCTCAGAAATAAATAAATATAAAAAAAATTAAAAAAAAAAGAAAATTAATAATTGTTAAAATAGTGTGTGAACATTGCCATCGATTCATTTATTCACTTAACATTACTTATGGAGTTAATCCTGTGCCGGGTACTGATTTAAGAAGCAGTGAGCAAGTCAGACCCTGCCCTCAGGGAGCCCACATTCTAGATTGATAATATCCAAATCAATAAGCCTGCAATACAATGCCCATTTGGGAGAAGGGGTGTGAAATACACAAGACCCTCATGAATACCAAGCGTGGCTTTCCATCTATAAATCGTTAGATCCTGAGTAGGTTGCTTTGCTTTGTTGATCCTCAGTTTCCTCACCTATAAAACGGTAGTAATAATAGGACCTGCTTCGTGGGGGTTTTGTGAGAACTAATTGAAATGTGTACCTAGGGTTCTCATTGGACGAGTAACAGTACCTAGGACATAATAAGTGCTTCGTATGTTGATTATTGTTGTGTCATATTACTGGGAAGGGGGTCCAGAGGGGAGTGGACGTGGCTATGAGCTGTGTAGGGACTGTGTAGGGACTGAGGAAGGTGGGGGTGGGTGGACACCTAGGAGACAGAGCAGGTGGAGGGGTAGGAAGAGGTGAACACACTGGGCTGGCTGTGGGTGGGTTGGGATGATATAGAAGGAAAGAAGGGGTGTGAGGGACCCAGCCCAGAAGATAGAAGTGGATTGGAACCCTAACCAGCAGGGAGCTCCCATGGAGCTCCCCCAGGATTCCTGGTCCAGCCAGGAACCAGGGTACAGTTTGGTGAGGTAGGAAGCCCATTCATCCCATCCTTGGTGCCCAGGGACAGAGCCATCTCGGGGTCAGCTGGTCTGGGTCTCTGAGTGCCCGATATTTTCATGTTAGGCTTGTGGGCTGATGTGAGGGTCCCTTCAAAACTTCCACCATTCCATTCTCTGTGATGATGCCAGACTCTTTACTATTAGAGTCACTCCCCATGTGGGGGGCAGGTGGCAATGTCTGGGTGACCCTGTGTCCAAAGTTCTTCGCCAAGAATCTAGATGTGATCTAGAAGCAGAGAGGGAGGGTTTTCCTCAGGGGGTTCCAAACTGGCTAGCCCTCAGACTCTCCCAAGACTCCAGTACAGACCCTGGGGCCTCAGTTCCCTGCATGCTGGTGCAGTGACATAGGGCACGGTCTCATTGCTGTCTCCTTGGCATCCATGCCACTACAGCCAAACCAATGACAGGTGCTCCTCAAACAGGGACGGGAGCTTTCCCTCTGCACACCAGTCAGACTTTACTACAAGCTAGAGTCAAACTCCGGGATCCATGTGTGATAAAAACAACATAGTCACTTAGTGACTTAAAGCTTGTTGGGTGCACGTGCATGTGGGCTGGTGTGTGGGTGTGGCACGTAGGAATAAGGGAAAGGAAAGGAGAACAGGTCTAGTGGGGAGAGAAAGCCAGAGAAGTGAAATATTTGCTTCCCAAGAGAAAATGAAATCCAAAGGAAAAATCATTGCCCTGGGGGACTCTGTGAATCTTACCTGCATTCAGTGAATCTCAGTGAATAATCTTATTCAGTAAAGCTTTTTATGCAAATCCACGCAAACAAATTCTGGGCCCTGCTGCGTCCTGGGAGGGCTGACTCCATTTCAGGAGCTGTGAGCGGGAGGTGAATTTAGCAGGAGGCCCCTCCTGAAAGCTGAAGATAAGACGCTGGCCATGGCCCACAGGACTCATATGACAGTTTCCAGCGATAGCTTCTTAGCCACACACAAAATACATATCTATGGCTTTTTGACACAAACTCAAAATATCAAATTTTTTTCAAATTAGTTTTGAGCAGCAAAATCCCCTTTTGCCCAAAGGAGTTTTAAATGGAACCCTGACGTGAAAAAGAGAAAAAGGCAAGTTGCTCTGGTCCCAGCATGGAAATGGGGATGGGGCACAGTGCCTCACGCATTTAGGTTAGGCCCACCGCTCTCCACCCAGTCCTGGCCTCAGGCAACAAAGGTCTCAGATCGGATTTATAATGCTTACACGCCTTTACCTTCCCCATTTCACAGGCGAAGAATCCTCCTGGCACCCTGTTGCGGTACGATTAACTCCCTGTACTCAACAAGGGCCACCTGGCTACCACCTGGGGCGCAGCGCTACCCTGGGCTGGAAGACCAGTTCTTTCTGGAAAAAGGAACCTTAAAGAGACCGTGGCCAGAAGCTTGGGAGGTGACTCACTGGTTCCCGGTTCTGTGACTTTGCCCACTGACAAGGGTTCAGGCTCTGAAATCAGAGGTTCAAATCCTGGCTCTGTCGCTGAACACTGTGTGATCTTAGGCAAGTCTCTTAATCTCTCTGAGCGTGTTTTCTCTTCCACAAAATGGACTTAGTTCCTACATCCCAGGTTTGTGTAAGGAGTAAAGAAGCTATTAAATGTCGGGGGTAGCAAAGGCATGTCCACATGGCCCAGGAAAGTACTAGAGATGGATGAGTAGTCACGTGTTGTGGCCAGAAGGAGAGCACAGTTCTAAAGGGGAGGGTGTGGGGCGCCTAGATGGCTAGTCAGTTAACTGTTTGACTTCGGCTCGGGTCATGATCTCGCGGTTCCTGAGTTTGAGCCCAGAATCCGGTCTGTGCTGACAGCTCGGAGCCTGGAGCCTGCTTCAGATTCTGTGTCTCCCTCCCTCTCTCTCTGCCCCTCCCCTGCTTGCTCCCTGTCTCTCAAAAATGAATAAACATTAAAAAAAAAAATTTTTTTTTAAGGCAAGCTGTCACTGAGTGGCAGCTGACTGTTCTCCTTAAGGGAAGGCAGGCCCAGGGATGGCATTTTCCCAATTTTCCCAGAAAAAATAGAAATTTAGATTTTTTTATGTAAAACTGCTGAATTTTAGACCTTGGCAGTGAATTCAGTTTTTCAACGCTGTGGATCAAACAAAACACATCTGGAAGGCCAGGGGCTTGTAACCATAGATATCACGTGACAGTGTCTGGCACCTAGGCGTCACTCACTAGGCTTCACGTGGACAAATGAGCATGCCTCTTCCACCTTCCCCCCTTTTCGTTCTGTTCTGACCATCCTGTTACCAGGTGAACTCTGAGTTGCCTTCTGAGAGGATCAAGAAATCTTCACAAGCTCACCCAGCTGAGCCCGAATCTCACGATTGCAGGTATCCTGCCCTGCTGTCTCAGACACATCCCCCCTGCCTGTGGATGTCGTGGCAACTCACTACAGGCGGTTATGGGCAGCGCAGCAGCTTCAGAAAGTGTGTGTGTCAAGGGGAGGGGCGCCTTTCAAAGGTGCCATCTCTGCTTCCTGCCTCTTAAATTCAAAGCTGGCTTCTCAAGGAGTTTAGGATCTTTGCTCTGGGCGCCTGAGCCACTTTGTAGCAGGATTAATCACTATCTCTGAGAAGAACTCTCCAGGGTTCTGGTGACGTCCTTGGAAGATACACATCTGGAGTTGGACCAGCTGCCTTTCAGTCTCAGCATGGGTGTGGGGTGTGTGTGTGTGTGTGTGTGTGTGTGTGTGTGTGTGTGTGTGTTAGGAGCACAGAGGGTTTGGTCTTTAATTTTCTTTTTCTCCCTTTCCTCTTTTCCTCCCTTTCCATTTCCTCCTCCTCCTCCTTTTTTTTTTTTTTTTTTTTAACAAAGGTAGGCTTTTATATAAATGATACACACTTACTGAAAAATTTTTAACTCAGGAAAGTTCAAAGTACCAAGTAAAAAAGCAAAATCAAAACCAAACACAAAACCTTGCTTCTCAGAAAAATCACTGATAACTCAGTATCTTCCCAGATGTCTCTTTATATGTAGGTAAACTGATACAGAAATGAGTATTTAATTTTACATAGTTGGGCTCATAAAATATCTGTGCAGTCGTGCAACTTGCTTTTTTCTCTGAAACAGCATGCCTGGGGATATCTTTCCCTGGCAACGTATTCAGATCTGCACCATGGCTGAGCTGCACAACGATTCACGGGCATGCCATAAATTATTTATCAGATCCCTGTTAGGAAGAAGCACCAACTCCCCTTGTCAAGGTCCCTGGAACTTCTCCCAACCCTCCATCCCACGCACGGACACTGGGCCATCCTCCCAACTGGCTTTCCTGCTTGTAGGCCTTCCCTGACAATCCATTCTCACACAGCACTCTGAACTGGCTTGTAACCATGGCCAACAGATCATGTCACTCCTTGAATCTCTTCCCATCCCTCAGAATAAATTTCAAATCCTTACTATAGTTTAACAACACTAGCATTTTCATGATCTGGCTCTGCCCACCTGACTTCCTCTGACCTCCAAGGTCATTCATTCCTCAACCTCTGGGCTCACAGTTCCCTCTCCTGGTAAGCCTTTCCCCTACCCGCAATCAATGCTAATCTCTTTGCGTCTGTCAGTCATTGTACCATGACTCTGCTTTTTATTGTCTTTATGGCATTTATCACTAAGTGAAATTTTCTTATTGACTTGTTTCCTTGTTTATTATTGGCCCCCAAGGGCAGAGACCTTGATCCCAGCATGTAGAACCCTGCCAGGTCCCAAGGGGTAGGGCGGAGTAATCCTTTGTTGAATAAAAGAGCCAACCACCTGGCTCTTACAAAACCCAACACTCTTAAAATCTTAAGATTTCTCTGGATTTTCCCCTTTCTCTGGATTTTCCTGCATCTCTCCCTTAAAATCATTTTGCTTTTATTTCAAATATTTTTTTATGTTTCATTTTATTTCTTAGAGAGACAGAGTGCAAGCGGGGGAGGGGCAAAGAGAGGGGGAGACACAGAATCGGAAGCAGGCTCCAGGCTCTGAGCTGTCAGCATAGAGCCTGACGTGGAGCTTGAACTCACGAACCAAGAGATCATGACCTAAGATGAAGTCAGATGCTTAACCGACTGAGCCACCCAGCCACCCCCAAATCATTCTGTTTTAAGAGTGAGCTTCAGTGTCTCTCTCTGCTCCTTGCATGCGGAAGAGCCTGGTCCAGAAGTCAGCTCCACCCCTTCTCAGCTTTATCTTCCCTGCTCTCATCCTGGACCTTACTCTTCAGCCAAATGGGGTTCTTGACCTCCTCCGTACCTGCCTGCCTCTGCCAGAAAGCCTCCTCGCCCTTCTACTTTCTCTCTCTTGCTCTTGGCATCTGGCCTCTGGGACCCAAACTTGACCCGTCCTTACTCTGGCTAGAATGTCACCACTCCTGGGAGCTGGTCCTGTCTTTGGTGGCAAGAATGATCTTTTCGCTCTCCTCTGTACTCAGATGACCCTTTCTCTTTTCCACCCTCGAGACAGCACGTTATGCCTTCCAATATTGCCATTTGTATCCCTCGCTTAATCTTTCCTACCAGATTGTGAGTTCCTTGCCAGCAGAGATTATGGCCTGTTCACTTTTTATAACAGTTAACATCGAGAAAATGCCTTGCATACATTAGCTCCTTTAATCCTCACCAGGACACTCTGAGTTGGGAACTGTAAGTAACCTCATTTCACAGATGAGGAGGCTCTGGGAGTGTAAGAAACTTGCCAAATATTACACAGCTAGGACGTGCAGAAGCCAGGATTGGAACCCACAGCCTGAAGCCTTAACGGTGAAGCCAAAGCAGTTCGTCTTGGTGCATGTGGCAAAAACCCTTCGGTTGTTTTCCTTCTCTCTGGGCAGTAGCTGCCGGCTCTCAGCTCCCAAACCCTAGGGCCTTTGAAATGCAGACCCACAGGGATACTGTTAGTGTTCACGAAAACAAATCAAAGGACCGAACGCTTGAATCAAAATCTGAGTGTCTGCCTGCGGGGCTCTGCATTGTTACTCGCTGATGACTCAAGAGTCAGGCTGGAGGAGCCAAGCAGGGAAGGGTGATTTCTAGGACACTGTTGCACTGAAGAGTTTCTCTAAATTATGGCCATGCGTCCACCTCTCCCTCCTCGTCCAGCTGGAAATACATTCGGCAACTTCTGATACTTTTTGTGACTCCCTGCCCTTCCCCACCCCTTTGCCTTCTTTACCCGCAACCTCCCCACCCCCAACCGCTTTCGTTGCTGTTCCTTTTCTCTTCCATTAGCCCTCTCCTCTTTCCCGAAGTTTACCTCTCAGTGATCTCTCAATGATCAATGTCCTTGAGAAAATGTGTGACTTTGGGCACAGCCTTGGCACTGCACCCCTGAGTAGCCATTTCTGCCTCTTCAGTAAATGAGGAGGTAGGTTGGATCACTGATGAGGAAGTGGTGGCCCAGAGAGGGAATGTACTCTGCCTAAGGTCACACAGCAAGTGGATGGCTGGCCCTGAACCTATAAAAAAGTACAAAGAGCATCAGTGAGCCCTCATGGACCCAGCACCCAGGCCCCACAATTAGCAGCTCATGGCCAATCTCATTTCATTACTCTCATCAACTTCTCCTTCCCCAGATTACTTTGGAAAATTTCAGAAATAATATATTGTGATATATTGTTTAAATGGGCCAATGATAGCCTCTGCGTATTACTTGTTTATTTCTTCACTGCAGACTGAGACTCATTAGCCTAAAAGCCTACGGGAGCCAAGCTCAAGTTTTTACACATCTAATTCTTTTCAAAACATCCCCAACAAGCAGATTTTTAGCCACTTAGAGCCTGCCTGCTTTGCACACCTCTGATACCTCACTCAGCATCTGCCGACTGTTGATAAGATAGAGCCTCAGGGTCATGAGACCCCAAGATGCCCCTCCGAGTTGTCTGACCCAGAGACTCCCCATGGTACTGATGAGCGACAGACGTCATCTGGATACTTAGGCCCCTCTCTGATCTCCCACTCCCCTGCATGTTCCCTTGCCCCCTCCCTGCCCTGAGCTCTGGATGGTCTTGTGTTGAGATGGACTTCCCCGCCTGCCAATAAAGCTTGTTGTATGTTAATGCTTCTCGTGGTCATTTGTTTTTCCTTGATCAGTCCCCAAACACTTTAACCCCTCTATAATTATTTCTCTCTCTCTCTCTCACCTTGCAATTTGTTTGTTGAAGAATTAAGTTGCACTATAGAGTTAGTTTCCCATAGAGAAATGAGTTTTACAGAGTGTACTCCTATGGTGTTGTTTAACATGTGCCTCTGTCCTTTGTAGTTAGATCCAGAGGCTTGATCAGATTCAGTTTCAATCTTTTTCATCAAGCCTGTTTCATAGGTGGTGCCTGATTCTTTCACTAGGAGGTTCCTATTATCTAACTGATTTGTTTGGAATGTTAACAGCTGTTGTTACCCATTGCCAGACTCATGAATTCATTAGGATTGCAAAGTGCTAATACTCTTCATTTATTATCTGGAGTGTTTCTAGAAAAAGAAATGTCTCCTCACTATTAGTCTTTCATGATACCTTTTGAATACAGAATGCAGGATAATTGCTTGATTCTTTCCATTTCTTCACCAATTTTCAACTTTCCAAAGTTGATGATCTTGGGGTTCCTGGGTGACCCAGTTGCTTAAGCATCTACTCTTGATTTTGGCTCAGGTCATGATCTCACAGTCCTGAGACTGAGCCCCGTGTTAGGCTCTGAGATGAATGTGGAGCCTGCTTGGGATTCTCTCTCTCCCTCTCTCTCTCTGTCTCTCTCTCTCAAAATAAATAAATAAACATTTAAAAAGAATTGATGATCTTGCCTCCTCCACGGTGTTCAAGCAGTCTTATTTTGTCTTAACGTCATAACAAATCCATGGATTTAAACATATTGAATGTGCACTAATCCATTGCAATTATTATCCTTATTAATGCCCTAATTATTCCGTATTTGGCTGGTGGAAATGTCTTTGTCAAGTGGATTGCTGGTCCCTTTGACATATCCCTAGTAGTTTTTGGTAGTCTGGTTTTCAGGAATAAGATGTTCTAGGCTCATATTGTGCAGTTTTTTATTATCCCTGACCTGAATCAACCACTTTCCAAGAATCCCTAGTTCCTTGTGGTGGGAAATGGTATTTTAAGACCTTACTATGGTTATTAAGGGAGCTTATTGGCACTGGCTGGCTATTATTTTTAAGCCTTTTCAGTAGATAGAGCTTGAAAAACTTTTTAAGGATAAAGTACGTCATGTGTTCAAAATAATTCTTTCTATTTAAATTCAGTACTTTAGGATTTTTTTACCTAACCTTTTAAAAATTTTCCACCAGTGTGTCCTTTCTCCTAAGTTGAGAATCCAGGTTCTCAGTAACAATGATAATGATAGCATTAGAATATCACTTAACTACTCATTTTCTTTATCCCACAATACAGTTTGAAAATGACAATACCAACAGTATCACCAACAATGTGATCACTGGAGAGAGCTTATGATTTTTCTCTTGCAATTATTTTTGTCCTTGGAGTGTATACTATTAAGGATGTAGAGTCAAATTATTGTATTTTAAAGTCACTTGGAATATTTCTCCATAAATGGTTATGCCACCAAATATATATTTAATTAAGTTCATTTAAAATTTTTATTTCTATTTTTTAAATTGAGCTATAATTTACACAGTAAAATGCTCAGATCTTAAAGTTTTTCAAATGGTCTTATGTTTGATGACCCTTGACAAATGCATATACCCGTGTAACTCATACCCCTGGCAAGATATAAATTGTTCCACAGATCAGAAAGTTCCTTTCTATCTGTGAAATAATAACTATATACACATACATATATATCTCTCTATATATTATATATATAGATATCTGTCTCCAGTTCATGAGACAGAGCTCTTAAAAACCTTCTAAATAGGGGTTCTAGGAACACCTTTTGTTGTAATAATTTAGTCTTCAACCTCAGTTCCTAACACAGAGCTCCTAAATCCCTTGGGATTTTCTGGGTAATAGGAACAGCTTTTATCCTGGTAAGGCAACTCTTGGTGAGTGCCTTGTTGGGGGGGCTTGTCACCCCAGGAAACATTTTAAATGTCACCCCAGGAAGACCAACCCATAATTAGAAGCTTGGTACTTGCCGCCCCATCCCCCATTCTCCAGAGTGGAGGGGGGCTGGAAATTGAGTTAATAACTGATCATACCTATGCGATGAAGCTTCCATAGAAATCCCAAAAGTATGGGGCTCAGAGAGCTTCTAGGTTGATGAACACATCTATGAGCCAGGAGCGTGACACACCCCAACTGCACAGAGACAGAAGCTCCCATGCTTCCGGACCTTGTCCAAAGCATCTCTTCATCTGGCTATTTGTCAATATACTTTACAACAAACTGGTAAACATAGGTAGCTATTTCCCTGAGTTCTGAGAGCCGTTCTAGCAAATTGTTGAACCCAAAGAGAGGGTTATGGGAAAGTAAATCATAGCCTAGCTGTTCTGTCAGAAGTACAGGTGACAACCCAGGACTTGCAATTGGCATCTGAAGTGGAGGCAGCCTTGTGGGATCATCTGACACTAAATCTAGGTGGACAGTGTCAGAACTGAATTGAGTTGTAGGACATCCAGATGGTGTTGGAGAATTGGTCCTTGTGAGGAAAACCCCACATATCTTGTGTCAGAAGTATTGCAAGTGTGAGAATAAAGGAAAGCAGGATTTTTTCCTAGACATCTGTCATTCCTTTACCCCATGCTCATCCCCAAGCAGCCATTGCTCTGATATCTTTCACCATAGATCAGTTTGCCTGTGGAATTTTACATAAATAGATTCATAGAGTGTGAACTCCTTTATTTTTGGCTCCTTTCACTCAGCCTAATGTTTTTGAAATTCATCCATGTCATATGTTTCAGTAGTTTGTTCCTTTGTGTTGCCAAATAGTGTTCCATTTATGAACATTTCATCACTTATTTACCCATGCTCCTGGTGATGGACAGTTGAATTGCCTCCCAGTTTCGGTTATTATAAATAAAGCTGCCAGGACATTCTCAAGCATAGTCTTTTTGGGAGTACTCTTATGTATATACCTAAGAGTGTAATTGCTGGGTAGGTACCTATTTACCTTTATGAGAAACTGCCAGACCATTTTCTCAAGTGGTTGACCAATTTTACAGTGTTTTCAGCAATAGATGGTAGTTCTAGGAACTCCACATTCTTGCAACATTTGAAATTGTCAATCTTTTCAATTTTATCTGCTTGAAAGACTTATAGTTATACCTCATTATGGTTTAAATTTACATTTCCCTAATGATTAATAATACAAGCACTTTTTCAGTTGTTTATCAGTCATTTGTCTATCTTCCCTTGGAAGGTGTCCCATTGTTTCGCCATTTTAGAAAAACTGAATTGTTCTGGCTGTTGAGTTATAAGAGTTCTTTACATATTCTAGATAAAAATCCTTTGTTAGATATATGTATTGTGAACATTTTCTCCTCGTTGTGGCTTGCTTTTTTATTCTCTTAGTGGTGTCTTTTGATGAGCAGAAGTTTTTGATTTTGAGAAAGATGAATATATCAATATTTTATGATTAGTGTTTTCTGTGTCCTGTCCAAGAAATCTTTGACGACTTCAGCTTGATTAAGCGTACTATTTGCAAAGCATGTCTTTCCAGATTTCTTTATTTTCAATCTTATCTTTGCTTGCTTATTTATTTATGCTTGTTATATTTAAAGAGCATTTCTTGATGACAGCATGTACTTGGGTCTTGCTTTTTTTAAATCGATTTTTAAAATTTCTGCCTTTGAATTGGAGTGTTTGGTCTTATTTAAATTTAATGTAAAACATATAATTATCGATACAGTTAGCTTGGGGCCTATCATCTTGCTATTTGCCTTATATTTGCCCATATGCCCTTCCTTTTTGCCTCTTTTCCTGTATTCTTTTAAATTAATTATTTTCACTATTCTATTTTATCCCCTCTGTTGGCTTTCTAGCTAGACTTCTCTGTTTTATATTTAATGGTTGATTTATGAAAACAATATGCATCCTTAACCTGTCATAGCCTACTTAGAGTTAAGATTGTATCAGTTTCACAAGTAATATAACAAATTTACACCATGTATATTTCCACTTAACCCCTACTCATCCTTTCTGTGATTAGCATATGTTTTGCTTCCACATGTTATAAATTTCACAACACATTATCACTTTTGCTTTAAACCACCCATTATGTTTTTAAAAATTAAAAAAATCAAGGAGGGAAAGGGCTTTTACATCTCCTTACATATTTACCGTTTTCAGTTCTTTGTTTTTTTTTCAGCTAGATCCACGTATCATCTGAAGAACCTCAGTATTTCTCCCAGTGACGATCCACTTTGTTCTTCTGAAAATGTTTTCAGTTTGCTTTCATTTCTGAAGGTTATTTCCCTGGATATAGAATTCTAGATTAACAGCCTTGTTTTTTCCCCTTTCTCTCAACACTTTCAATATGTCATTATATATTTTTTTCCTTGACTTACATTGTTTTTAATTAAAAAAAAGGTAGGTAGTTTTCCATTTTTATCCAGCATATAATGTATCTTTTGGCCTTGGCTGCTTTTAAGATGTTCTTTGTATCTTTGGTTTAAGCAATTTGATCCATAATGTGCCTACATGCTCTGCTCCCCGTGTTTATCCTGCATTGAAGTTCAAGCTCTTTGAAGTAAACTGATATTTGACAAATTTGGAAAAAATAAATTGGCCATTATTTTTTCAAATATTTTTTCTTTCTTAGTCTCTCATCTACTTCTGGAGCCCTAATTGCACACATGTTAGACTGTATGATATTATCCCAATAGTTAGCTTTTTAGCTTTACTTTGGATCGAGTCTATTGTCATAAATTCAAGTCCATTGATCTTTTCTTCTGCAGTGCCCAATTTAGCTTATCAGCTGAATTTTTTTTTATTTCAGATATTTTACTTTTTGGTTCTAGAATTTCCATTTTTTTTTTAAGTTTCCATTTCTATACTGATATTCCTCCATAGTTTCACTCATTATATCTTTCTTTTCTTTGAAATTAAAAAAAAAAAAAAACATTTTCTGGCTCCTGGGTGGCTCAGTCAGTTAAGTGTCCAACTTTGGCTCAGGTCATAATCTCACAGTTCGTGAGTTTGAATCCTGAGTCAGGCTCTGTGCTGACAGCTCAGAGCCTGGAGCCTGCTTCAGATTCTGTGTCTCCCTTTCTCTGCCCCTCCCCTGCTTGTGCTCTCTCTCTTTGTCTGTCTGTGTGTCTGTCTGTCTCTCTCTCTCAAGAATAAACATTAAAAAATAAAAATAAAGGAACATTTATAATAGCTTATTTAAAAAAATTTTTTTTAACGTTTATTTATTTTTGAGACAGAGAGACAGAGCATGAACAGGGGAGGAGCAGAGAGAGAGGGAGACACAGAATCTGAAACAGGCTCCAGGCTCTGAGCTGTCAGCACAGAGCCCGACGCGGGGCTCGAACCCACGGACCGTGAGATCATGACGTGAGCGGAAGTCGGACGCCCAACCGACTGAGCCACCCAGGCGCCCCTATAATAGCTTATTTTAAAGTGTCTACTAATTACACCACTTCTGTCATCTCTAGATCTGCTTCTCTTAATTACTATTGATTATTTTTCCTAGTTGTACTCTCCTTTTCTTTTTTTCCCTCATGATTAATAACTTTTGATTGTATGGTGGATATTGTGGATGCTATAATGTGGAGTCTAGGATTTGGTGTCTTCATTTAAAGGGTTTTGAAAAAAATTTTTTTTTCTGGCAGGCAGTTAATTTACTAGTGGATCAGCTGGATCATTTAAAAGCTTGTTTTTAAGCTTTGTAAAGGTATGTCTATAGCCATCCTTACTCTGGGGCTATGGTAGCCCTATACTCCAGGGGGTGGCTTTGCCAGTATCTCAGTTGAATGCCAGGAGGGTTCAGTAGGGCTCTCTGCTCTGGATGATCACACATCATATGCCTCCCAGAGCTATGACTTTTGGAATCTGCATTCAGCTCACTGTTCTTTGTAGCTGTTCTCTGCCAGGATTTCTAGAATCCAGTACTGTGCATTTACTCTTTGTATTTAGCTAAGACTTAAGGGGATTCCTATGTAGATTTCAAAGCTCTTTCTATGCATAAGGCCCTCCTGTCTGGTACCTAGTCCTGCAACTCCCAACTGACTCAGCAGCTGAACTCTAATGTCTACCCCCTCATCTCAGCAAGACTGCTTTGCTCTGCTTGGAGTCCCCCTCCCTGTGCTGCATGGTCTAGAGCAATACCTCCAAGCAGAGAGCCAGGGCAATTTCTCTAATGGATCCCAGTCCTCAACTGGCTGGTGTGCAACATCTAAAAACAGTTACTTTGTTTGCTTTCCGTGTGGTTGAAAGTCTGGTCCAGTCTCAGTTATACTGTCATTGCCTGAAGCAGAAGTCGTATTTAAAAAAATTTTTTTTTGATGTTTATTTATTTTTGAGAGAGAGAGTGAGACAGAGCGTGAGCGAGGGAGGGCCAGAGAGAGGGAGACACAGAATTGGAAGCAGGCCCCAGGCCCCGAGCTGTCAGCACAGAGCCTGATGTGGGTCTCCAACCATGAACCGTGAGAACATGACCTGAGCCAAAGTCAGACACCTAACTGAGCCACCCAGGCGCCCCGCAGAAGTCGTATTTAAAAAAATTTTTTTGAAGCTTCCTTTTGTAATTCAATTTGTCTTACAATCATATAGAATATTTACATGATTATAAACCAAATATACAAACCAAGATTTGTTCATAGAAGTCTAGCTGCTATTCCTGTACCTTCCACCCTATAGCCTCCATTCTGCTATACATCACAATTAGAAATAATATTTATGGTTTATTTTCTATTCTTTCTTTTGATAACATAAGCAGGTATGTGTATGTGCATGTTGGTGCATGTGTGTTTTGTGTTCACCCCTTTTTTAGATAAGGAGTAGTATACTCTACATACTTTCCTCCACTTTGCTTTCTTTCATGGAACCATGTATTCTGATGATCACTCCCTACTCGTATAAAGAGATACACTCCCTCCTTCATCATGGTTGCATATCCTCAATTGTGAAAGTGACTAACTTGTTCCCATCTGCCTATGACTTTCCAGGTCTTAGCACTGACATTTCCGTGTCTTCCAAAATGGATTGGTTGGTCACCCTGTCATGGTAGGAGTATACTATACTTTTTTCAATCAGTCTTGGATGGATTTTTGGGTTGTTTCCAATCTTTTACTACTCCAAATGGTTCTCAATGAATAGCCTTGTGCATGTATCTCTTCATATTTTTGCCGGTGTACTTTTGAGTTTTATTTTTAGAAATGGGATTGCTGGTTCAAAGGTAAATATAATTTAGTTGTATGCAATTTTTCCAGATATTGTGAAGTTCTCCCTCACAGGGATTGTACAGTATGCATTTCCACCAGCAAAGCTTGAGATCCTGTTTCTCCAGAGATTCACCAACAGAAAATTTGTCAGGCTTGACTTTCTCCAATTGAAGAGGTGAGAAATTATACCTGTCTAGTTTGATTTTACATTTCTCTTACAATGAACAAATTTGAGCATCTCTCTCTCTCTCTCTCTAAGTAAGCTTCATGCCCAGCATGGAGCCCAACACAGGGTCTGAACTCATGACCTTGAGATCAAGACCTGAGCTAGATCAAGAGTTGGACACTTAGCCGACTGAGCTACCCACGCACCCCTTAGTTTTTCAAAAGAATAAGCACTTGCATTTCTTTCTGGGGACTTTGGTATAATTCTGTAGCCTCTTTCTCTATAGGCTTATTGGTCTTTTTCTTTTCTCATTTTAGAAGCTCGTTTATATATAGATGTGTGAACTCTTGTGGCATAAGTTGCAGTTATTATTCCCAGTTTGTTGTTTATCTTTTCACTTTGTCACAACTTTTGCCAAGGGAAAAACATTTTTTTTGAATGTAATCCATTGATCTATATGTTCCCTATTTCTTAAGGATTTTGAGTCATAGTTAGGAGTGATTTCCCCCTCCCCGGGCTACAGAGGAATTCAACAATGTTTTCTTCTAGGGCTTGTATGGTTTCCTTTTCCACGTTTACACTTCTGATCCATTTGGGATTTATCCTGATGTATGACACGAGGAATGCATCCAAGTTTATCTTTTTCCTATATGGAACTCCAATTACCTGGATATAATTTCAAAGTCCACTCTTTTTCCTCTGATTTGAGCTGTTGTCCTTATCACATATTAAATTTGTGTATGAATGTTTTTTCCCGAATCTCCTATTCTGTTTTATTTCAGTTATAGAGGCTTTACAGCATGTTTCAGTATCCAGTAGGGCTGGCCCCCCGCTCTCTGTTCTTCTTTTTCAGGATTTTCCTCACTGTTCTTATTTGTTCTTTCTTCCAAATGAACTTTATAATCAACTTGTTCAGCTGCAGAAAAAATCTGAAGATATTTTTACTACCTAGATTTTATAAGTTAAGTTAGGGAGAATTGTTGTCTTTATAAGGTTGAGACTTCCCAGGACAAAACACAGTATAAGAGGATGTTCCTGACCACCCCCTCAGATGAGGGAGTTGGTGAGATGTTCTGTGTGATTATGTGGCTGAGGACCCCAGCGTCTCACAAATCTTCCTCAGCCCAGCCCATGCCACCTCTTTCAGGAAGCCTGCCTTCTTTTCTATGGAAATGACCTCTCCAACCTCTGCAGCTATCTGGTGGTTCACAATAAAACCCATAGGATCTGCCTACACATTGGTGTACCCTATTTCCTCGTCTGGGCTAAGAGCTGTCTGGGAACTGGGTATGTATTATAAATCACAATAATACTGATAAAAGAGAAGAGTGGAGACTCTGAACTGAGTTCTTCATGTCGGTTACCTTACAGCCTTTCCTGGAGGTCACCAGCTAGGCCCTAGCGTGCCAGATCGTGCCCATGTGTTTGACCTACTTGGACATTTAAAAAATTTTGAATTAGTTGCCAACCTCTAAAAATTATAAGATTGCACATAAAAGTATTGATTTTTAGATTCTCTAAAAGGAACAGAAGCCCTGACCGTGCTGGGCCACATTCCCACAAGGCAACAACCAGCTAGAGTTGAGTATCTGCTGCCCCCTTTTGGCTAGGCATGAGCACTCCAGTCTCCCCCTGCCTCTCACTTCTGTTACCCCTGTGGGCCTTCGAAGCATCTGAGTCAGGATTTCTTCTCAAAACCACTGGAAAAAGAAGGATTGAATTCCCTGGCCCTGGCACATAGTGGGGGCTCAACAAATATTTGTGGGAGGAATAAATCTCCATTTCCCAATCTGGTGCTGAGAACTTAGCTGATGTAGCAAAGGTCTCATGACCAGTGGGGAGCAGAGGAAAGGTTCTGCCTTGCTGTATAGCCCAGCGGTGTTTGACTGCCATCCAAGTGCTGGCCCACACACTCTTTCTCACCTATTAGCTGGTTAATGGCCATGGACTTGGTCTCAAGTCCTTAACTATCTTGGCTGTTCTCAAATGGAATGTTAGTAACTGCTCCATTAACACAGACCCCAGGGAGGGAAGCTTCGGACCTTACAGGAGAAATGGGCCCTGGTTAACTTTATAGCTTCATAGAATTGGGTTTCAGTCTCTTTTTCTTTTTATTCCTCTTTCCATATAGCTCTCCTAGGCCTTATGAAATCTGCCAACAGCTGGCACTCTAGGGGAGCACTGTGAAAGGCAGGGTAAGGTTTGCCCTGGGCTACGGGGTGCCTGCACCCACTGCTAGGGGTTGCTTTGCCTCTTTGGAGGGAAGAGCAGAGGGCTCCAAGCTCCCCACGCCTTGAGTCTCCCAGTCCCCCAGGATATCAGAGCTTCACCAGACAACGGCCTTTAAAAAGAGGCCTTTTAAAAGGCCTCCCCCCACCCCACCCCCCAACAAACAGGTATTGGGCTCCTGTTCTGTACCAACCACTGTGTCACTGGCAAAGGCCTGGGAGAGCTCAATAGACATGTGTTCAGATTCCAGTGGGAGAAGTAGAAAAATAAGCCTGTGAAAAAGGCCAGCTGTCCTGGCAACACCTGGTATGAATGCCTGACTCATGCAGGGATGGTCAGCAAGGACTTCCCTGAGATCTTCCGGCTGAGAGGGAGCTGGAGAAGCATTCCTGGGGGGAGGGAATGGCACATGAAAAGAGCCAGGGGCACATTGGAGGAGCTGAGAGAAACTCAGGGGGCTAAAGCATGGTGGGTGGGCGAGGGGCCGTGCAGAGGCTGGGCCCAGCAGCTAGCAGCTAAGCTGGGGGGAGCACTTACTATTTGCCATGTTAACATAACCTTTGGGGAGTGTTGGGGGAACTTCAACTTCACCCAAGGACAAGTGCCTAAGGTCCAGAGCAGAGGATCCAGAAGTGCTGCTTTCTCCCTATTCTGATGAGGACTGCCAGTGGCAGTGGCCAGCCACCAACACCCGCCCCCCCTTCCCTCACCCTCCCGGCCCTCACTGGCCCCAAGGAAGGCAGCAGATTAGTCCTGCCCCAGGCTAGCCCCAGATTCCCCTTCTGGTTTGTAATTGAAAACCAAGGAGAGAGGCAGAATTGTAGCTTTGGCAGGGAACAATGTAGTGACAGTCCCCCACCCCCACCCCCACCCCCGACCCAGAGACACGTCAAAACAGGGGGTGGGGGCGGCGGCCTCCAAGGGAATCCCTCCTGCAGTTTGGAGGAGCTTGCCAAAGGGGGAGACTGACAAGTCACTTTCAGCTGGACACTCAGCTGGACACTCGCTGAGTGGCAGAGCCCCAGGCCCAGTCTGCACTGCCATGGGAACAGTGGGTGAGCACGGTGTGGGTGTGCTCAGCAGGGGTCCTGGGAGTTTGGAATGCGCAGCACACAGGGCCTGGCACCCAGGAAGGGGGCAGTGACAGCTGGAACAGCCTGGGCCAGCTGGGTGAGGAGGGAGTTCAGGACAAGCTACCCCAACACATGGCACCTTGGCTTACTGACTATTTTAAGCTGAAGGAGTCTGAGAAAACAGCAGAAGAGGGAGGGTCACCCTTACCCCCGTCCCTCTCCTCGAGGCAGGCGGTAAAACCCCCAGGTGAGAGTCCTCGCCCAGCCACTGAGCTCCCACAGCCCCCTTTGGTTGCTACAATTTACAACTTGCTACAATTTAGGTGTGAGCTGCTTGACCTGGCCTCTGCCTGTACCTGCAGGAAAGGAGCGTTCTCCTCTCCAAAGAGCAAGTGACCAAAAGGATGTAGAGAAGAATCCAATGAACCGGCCTCGCTGAGCTCCTTCCAGTTTGCTCCTCTTGACCCATCCTATTCCTCTACGACTGTCCACTCCCCAGCAAACCCAGCATAAAAATATCCAGGTCTAATAATCTCTTCGGGTCTTCATTTCCTTATGAAGGTTTGCGGGTCACGTAACCCTTATATTAACGTTTGTATGCTTTTCTCCTGTTGATCTGTCAGTTTACATTTCAGACCCGGCCAGGGACCCTGAGAGGCAAACATTTTCCTCCCCTGCAGTGAGTAGGAAAGAAGTACGTGTAGTATGTGCCTCAAGAGCCAAAGGACTGGGTGGTCAGGGGCTCCTGCAGTTTCACCTGAAGGAGCCTGGAGGTTTTCAGAAGGTGCTGCAGCTGGAGAAGGGTCATCATGGCCTCCCGGCAGGGCTGAAGGGTGAGTGGGGCTGCCCCTCTCTGAGTGGTCCTCACAGCTGCCGTTACACTAAGTGAATGCCACCCCAGGGAAAGCCGACATACCGCTGATACAAAGACCACCATATCAGCAGGGACCACCAGCACCTCGAGGAAAGGCACTGACCCTCCAGGAGGCAAGGAACACCTGCCCCTGACTGCCTGGATGTCAGGTGGGTAGCATATCAGCCACCCGCCTTGGACACTGCATGTCAGAGGAGGAAGGAGAGGCCTAGAATCAGAGAGGGAGGGAGGTGGCTATTGTTCTGAGGTGCAGGGAGGAGGGGACGTGAATGGGGAGGCCGGGCCCCTGTCCCACTTCTGGTCCTGTCTCTTGACCCATCAGTCCAACCCATGCTTGGAGGAGGGAAGAAATGAGATTTAAACCGAACCTCAGGACTTCAAGTGGTCAGAATGTTTCAGTATCTGCTGAAGTGATCATTACCAAATGGGTAAGGTGGGGAGTTTGACTGGGTACAACTAGAGGCAGAAATAGGAACGGGGCGTCTGGGTGGCTCAGTTGGTTAAGCGTTCATCTCTTGATTTCGGCTCAGGTCATGATCTCGTGACTTTGAGCCCCACATGGGACCCTGCACTGATGGTGCAGAGCCTGCGTGGGATTCTCCCTCTCCCCCCCCCCCCGCCCCTCCCCCACCTCCTCTCAAAATAAATACACAAACTTAAAAAAAAAGAAATAGGAAAAAACCCATCTCCTGTCAGTGGCTCAATAAATCACTTCTTCGCCCATTAAATCACTGAATTCTCTAAACAACCATAGAAGGCAGGTACCGTTTTTCTTGCAGTCTAAGAGATGAGGGAACCAGGATCCAAGAGATTAAGAAACTTAAAACCACAAAGCTAATGGATAGCTGAGCTGGGATTTGAACTCTCACTATTGGATTCTGAGGTTGAATCCCTGAACAGTGCCACCTCCCCAGAGGAAAGCCTAAGCTGGTACTCCACGCAAGCCTCTTCTCTCTCAGCTACTGTCTGCATAAACCCAGTGATGGGGAGCTCGCTACCTGACCAGAAATCATACTGCATTTTCAGATGGCTGTTGAAATAACACCTTACAGGAGCACCTGGGTGGCTCAGTCAGTTGAGCCTCTGACTTGCCTCTTGATTCCGGCTCAGGTCATGATCTCATGGTTGTGAGATCAAGCCCCGGGTCAGGCTTTGCACGGGATGTGGAGCCTGCTTAAGATTCTCGCCCTCTGCCGCTCTCCCCTACTTTCTCTCTCTCTCTCTCTCTCTCTCTCTCTCTCTCTCTCTGTCTCAAATTAAAAAAAATCAAAAAGAACTAACACCTTACATTTTGAAAGGGTTTTGTGATTAGCACAAACAGCAGCCATTCAGTATTTATGAGGCACCTCATAAATATGACTTTTCTGAGAAGGGGGCTCGGCAGGGCATTCTTTCATGCGTCCTCTGCACATGAGGGATAAAAGACAGACTGTGTGACTTGCCTGAGGTCACACAGAGCTAGGAACACTACCATCTGTGAACATTTGTCGAGTGCCTGTGTGTGCCAGGCACCGTGCTAAGTGGTCTACACAGTCCCATGGGGCTTGAAAACTCCTGTCTAGTCCCCTTTCCACGGCCCCAGCTGGCTTTCCCCCACCCCTGCTCCCGCCTCCCACCCATCCTGTGTGGAGCCAACGGTTCTCTGGTCAAAGGATTGATTCCCTGGCATGGTGAAGGCTTTGTGCTGGGGGGTCTGGGAGTCTTGGAGAGAAGCAGAGAATTCGACTTCCTCCCCTAGTGCTAAATCTTCGCACATGCTGACGTGCTGCTGTAGGAGAAGGTGCTGACAGTTCAAAGGCTAGGCCCTTGATTAATATCTCATCCTCCATAAATAAGTGAATAAAGGCACTCCTTTGTGCCCTTCATCGCTCTCTGCATCTTGTTACTGCACTGGCCTGGGGATATCAGACTTCAAACTTGCAGCCAGGCTCTCTTGGACCCCTTGGCTTGGCAGTGGTGTCCACCCCCCACCCCCAGCTTAGGTCCTGCGGAGCCGTCCTCTCTCTGGACTCACCAGTTGCCTGCACAGCTCTGCCTTCCAGGCCGTCCATCACATGACAGAGTGGCTAAGCACACGGGCTTGGTGCGCGCTCAAATCCCAGCTCTGTCACTTCTTGCCTTTGTGATCATGGGCAAGTTCCCTAACTTCTCCAGTCCTCAGTTTCTTGATCCATAGAATGGGGATGATGAGCTGTCACACGTTCAGGAACTTCAGTCAGTGCTGAGTAATGATGGGAAGTGACTGAGAGTGGCCAAGGGGACAGCTGCTCTAAAGAGGTGACGTTGGTGATAAGATGTCAATGATGAGAAAGAGCGGATTTCAGGAGAATCTAAGGGCCGTTGGTTCGAGACAGAAAAGGAACAGGGAGTGTAATTCTGGGCCAGCCCTCTGAGGAGGGCCTGGCGAGGGAGGGATTGACGAGGGGATGGGTGGGAAGGTTGGCCGGGCTTCTCAAAAGGGGTATATTAAGGGAAGATGGGGTCTGAAAGGCCAGGCTGGCCGTAATAAGTAGTTAAAGCCCAGGGATGAGAGGATGAGAAGGAGACAGTGGTGGGGTGGGGGGGACTCTGATGCTGTCATGGGGGCCCCATGCAAGTCTCGCCGGGCTGCTGGGTCCACTACAGAGTGGAAGTGGTGGGTCCTGCTTTCCTCCCACAAGGTCCCTTGTCTTCTCTCCCCCACTCCTAAAGTAAAACACTCTCCAGAGAGGGTCTGATTTCAGCCATTTATACAGTGGTACTCTGGTAAGTGTTTAATAACTGGCTGTCCAAACAAGTTAACAAAGAGGCACTGATTTGTAGTTTTTGACAATTGTTGTGATGTGGGTATTCCCGCAGTGGCAGATTTCAAGCTACCAACATAATGGCTCTCATTGCGGAGTTGGGAAGAAAGGACACGATCAGCTGTCATGGGCCGGGATATAGTGGCTCCAGCATGGCGCTTTGTCTACACCTTGAGTAACAGTGAGCAGTATTTATGAAGCACTCACTCTGTGTCAGGCAGAGTTGTGAACACTTTATTTTTTTAAGTTTATTTATTTTTGGAGAGAGAGGGAAAGCATGCACAAGGGAGGGGCAGAGAGAGAGAGAGAGAGAGAGAGAGAGAATCCCAAGCAGGTTCCATGCTGTCAGCGCAGAGCCGGACGCGGGGGCTCAAATCCGTGCACCATGAAACCATGACCTGAGCTGAAACCAAGAGGCAGAGGCTGAACTGACTGAGCCACCCAGGTGCCTCATGAGCACTTGATATGCACTAACTGACAGCAACTCCACGAAGCAGGAGCAGTTAATATCCCCGTCACGCAGGTAAGAAACACAGGCTCCGATAAGTTCGGTAACTTGCCCGAGGTCACACACGGGAAATGACAGAGCTGAGACGAACTACTTTGTAGGAAAGTGAACAAATCCTAAGTGTACCACACGGTGGAGTTCTACTTACCTACACACCATGTGTGACCAGATCACGGCACGGAACGTTTCCCGCCCCAGCTGGCTCTGTTGTCACCTCTCCCTTTGATACTCTTCCTACCAGGAAGAACGTCATCGTCAGAATATCATTCTGATTTTAATCACCACGGGTTTGCTTTGTCTGTACTTGGGTTTTATGTAGCCGGAATCATTCAGTTCTTAATCTTTTGTGTCTTGGCTCCCTTCTGTCCAGTGTCATGTCTGAGGGATGCATCCATGTCATGGCATATTTTGGAGGTTTGTTCTGTTGAACGGTCATATGCTATTCCACGGCTATTCCAATGTGTCCCTCTATTCGCCTGTGGATGGTCTTTGGGGTTGTTTCCATGGAGTGTGCTCATAATCACTGTGATACATGGCCACTCAAGTGTGGGTGGGACTCCGTGAGCCTTCCTGTCTCTGGGGGATTTGCATCATTAGCATGTGGGTTGAGGGGTACCACGGTGGTATTCGTTTCTGATTGCTGCTATAACAAATGACCATGAACTTAGTGGCTTAAAGCAACACAGGTTTATCACTTCACAGTTCTGGAGGTCAGAAGGCTAACATAGCTTCGCAAGGCTGTGGTCCTTCTCGAGACTCCAGGGGAAAGTCCCTTCCTTGGCTTTTTCCAAGTTTCAGAGGCCACCAGAGTCAACCTCTCATCACATCTGCTGTCATCACATCTGCTCCTCTGACTCGGACGCTTGCAATTACATTGGGCCTATCCAGATAATTCAGGATAATCTCCGCATCGCTGGATCCTTAACTGAATCACATTGCGAAGTTCTTTTTGCCGTGTAAGGTAGCATATTTATAGGTTCTAGAGATTAGGACATGGACATCTTCAGGGGGCCATTATTCTGCCAATCACACTGAACTATCTACTGTGTAAGGAATCTTGATGTAATGGAAAGAGGTCTGGGGTAAGACTCAGGAAACCAGGATTCCAGTCTGCACTGTATATAGGCTCACTATTGGACCTTGGACTGATCCTTCCCTTTCTGGGATTTGGGTAAATATAAAATGAAGAGCTAGGCCGGATGGTCTAACTCATAGGTACCTTTCCACCTCCACTTTCCATGATTCCCTACATAAGCTTTAGGCTTGGGGTTCTATCCAGCCTCACTTTTTATCTGCAATGTGGCCTTGCTTCCAGCCTGCAGGGTAAAGGTCACATGCCTTCTGAGGAGGCCTGGGAAGCCTGGAGCAGCTCACCCAGTGTCCACTCCTGTTCCCTTCTATCATATGGCCTCTGGGCCTTTCACCCAGAATGACTTTGAAACCCGGCTATTGATTTTCCTGTCACCTCAGGTCATACCTCCCCATTCTCCGTTTTCCTTGAAGTGGAGGTTTCAAAACCCAATTTAGGGTGGGGTGGAAGACTGCCCACATGATTTCAGGTGCTGGGCTGAAAGAGTAGCTCTTCTAGGAGGGCTGAGGCTGAAGTGCTTGGAAGGAAGTAATAAGGAAGCTCTTCTATACTCGCTTCTGATAAGAGCCAGGCTGCTCTTGAATTTGTGGTTGATGGCTGTTCCAGCCATGGACTCCCAGCGGTCACTGAAAAGAGAAAGTGAGAAACCAAATGATTTTCTTTTTGCCCAAACAGGAAACTTGCTTTGTTGAAAGTGAACCAGCTGCGTGTTGGGCCTCCATATTATCTGCTAGCCAAGTAGCTGGTCTTTCCCAGCTGGTACTTTGTAACTGATCACCTCCTCTATCTAGTCTCTCATTGATGTAATCACTTATCAGCATCTGCTTTTTCTACCGTGCATTATAGCTCGTGCATGTACTTCGAAGTCCAATGTCCATTCAGCCAATAAATGTCTATTGGGTGGCTATTTTACATTGGGCACTTGGCTAGACACTGGGGAGAAAATGACAAGCAAAACAGATAAAGGGCCTGTCCTCAAGGAGCTTATACTAATGGAGGACACAGATGGTAATCATAACCCCACGGAATAAGAAACTACTATGCTTTTTTCATTATAATATGTCATTTACATAATTTAAAAACACGAGCAAGCAAAACTCATTTTACAAGGCTGTATACACGAGTACTTGAGAACCTGCATCAAATACACTGCAGTGCAGGCCCATGACAAAGGCTGGGGAGAGGAAAGGGTGCAGACAGCAGGGTTGAAGGACAAAGGGGAAAAAGTAAAAGTGACAAGAAATAACAAATAGAGGGGCCTTGCTTAGGCCAACAAGAGTGTGCTGTGTACTGAAGAAGGTGAATAACTTACATCTGAGATCCCGTGAAAAATGAGAAGGGGCACCTGGGTGGCTCAGTCGGTTAAGCGTCCAACTTCAGCTCAGGTCATGATCTCACTGTCTGTGAGTTTGAGCCCCGCGTCGGGCTCTCTGCTGACAGCTTGGAACCTGGAGCCTGCTTTGGATTCTGTGCCTCCCTCTCTGTCTGCCCCTCTGCTGCTCATGCTCTTTCTCTCTGTCAAAAATAAATAAACATTAAAAAAAAATTAGAAGTCCTACCTAAGAGTCTGGGCAGACCCGCAGCTCACTAGGCACCATGCAATCTGTTGGGGTGGATCACGGGGGTGGGTCATGGTTGGGGTTGGGGTGGGTGACAGGGGGATTGATCAGCACTGGAAGAGTTAAATGCCATGAACAAAAAGCTGGGGAAGCTATGAGACCTATTTATAAGAGAGCATGGCCTAGTTTGGGGGTTAGGAGGATGCACCTTGGAGAAAACCTCTGAGCCAAGAATTAACTGGGTGAAGGAGGGGGTGTGATGTAGACAGAGGAATCTGCTCAGATAAAGCCCCGAGGCAAGAGAAGTTGGGTCAGTTTGAGGGCCTTGGATAAATGTGGGAGGTGAAGGGAGAGGGGAAAGAGAAACGACACGCGTGGGAAGGTTGGATTTACTAATGTTACACTAAATCTATGAGCAAGTAAACTTCCAGGGTCCCTGTCCAAAAAATGGGTATAGTAATACTTTCCCTGCAGAGTGGCTTTGGGGATCCACTGAGATAAAGCATGCCAAGTTCTTAGCCCAGACCTTGGTCTATTATAATCCGGATTAAGTGGCACCAGCTATTTTTATGACTGTAAGGTGCACCGTTGCTGGGGGGGCTTGTGGGGGAAAAGAGGAATGAGATTTGGTGCCTGCCTTGGAACCACTTCTCATACAGTTGAGATCAGCAAGAGCTCGTTTCGAGGTGTGTGTTGTAGACTTCCCCTGCTGACAGTGCTGGGGGCGTGAGCCCAGAGGCAGCCGCACCGACTCTGGCGGGGAGTCGGGGAAGGCTGCTTGGAGGGGGAGGCATCTACGTGCACAATCAACATGAAGCACACATAATTCTAGTCAAGTGGGAAAGCAAGGAACATCTCCGCTCCCTGGGAGCATCTGGGATGCAAAGAGAGAGACAGCTGTGTTTCTCACTCTCCCGCCGAAGAGAAGGAACTTGAAGGTGTTGCTTCTCTTATTAATCCAGCTGCGAGTGTGTTCTTAGACCAGCTGTCCTCCCCATCCTGAGACCCTGAGGAACGAGCAGCGAAGCCTCTGAACAACATCATTAAAATGCTTCCCGGGAAGAGACTCAAGCTGAGCCGGTGAGAAGCTCACAGCAGCACCGGTACCAAGGGATGTGAGGTCAGAACGTGAGGCGGGAGTGGCTCCTGTCTAGCTCTGTGCCGGCTTGTGGAACAGTCTCAGACGAGTCCCCTCACCCACGGGCCTAGGCTTCCTCACCTGTGAAATGAGATGATTGGCCTAGATGACCTCTTGATGACCTTTGGGCTTCTGACGGTCTGTCAGTTTCCAAAAGGAAACTAGGAGAAATGGCTACCTGCCTCCCTTGCTGAGATTTTGGGGACAATCTCTATGAAGAGCAAAGGAGGAAATGGATGCGATCTCCAGGTAATTCTGACTCCCTCTTAAGACTTTTGTACCGGTAAAATCTATGCATTTTCAGCCCAGGTGAATTTGGGAGCCTAAATATAAATCTGGCAAGCTCATTAACTTCTTTACTTCATTTTCCTAATCTAATTCCAGCATGGATAGTTCCAGGAAATATGTGACTGTGAACAAGTCACTTAACCTTTTCAAGGTTTCCCAGCCTTAAAATGAAGACATCTGGGGGTGCCTGGGTGGCTCAGTCGGTTGAGCGTCCAACTTTGGCTCAGGTCATGATCTCACAGTTCATGGGTTCAAGCCCCACTTTAGGCTCTGTGCTGACAGCTTGGAACCTGAAGCCTGCTTCGGATTCTGTGTCTCCCCCTCTCTCTCTCTGACCCTCCCCCACTCACGCTCTGTCTTTCTCTCTCTCAAGAATAAATAGACATTTAAAAAATTAAAAAAAAAAATGAAGACATCTGACCCAATCATCTCTGGGTCCCTTCAGCTCTCATTTTCCCTGGTTTTTTATTTATGGCTTTGACCCCTGTGCTGATCATTCATCTCCAGAACAAGTGAGACGCAGAAAAAAGCAACGCAGGTGGGCTACCACCTCCCTGAACCTCAGCATTGTGATCCGAGTACAGTGATCTGAATACAGTGCTTGATGTACCCTTCGTAGGCCAGCAGAATAGAGAAGTGGTTATAAGTGGGGGCTCTGAGGCAAGGCAGCTTGGGGTCACATCTGGTCTCTGTCACTTGCTAGTTGTGTGGCCTTGAGCAAGTGGCAATCAAACTGAAACCTGCATGATTCTATTTAGAAAAGACTCAGTCTCCTAATCTGTAAAATGGGATTGAATATACTGCCTATTGCTTAGGAGAGTTGCTATAAGAATTAAATACGCAGTGCTTTCCAAATTTCTATCTACTGCAGGGTAAAACAGAGTTTCCCTGCTAAATAGGCAACAGACCCTTGGCCCCAGGGTTTTGGCAAATAGGGAGTGGTGAGAATTGAGACCAATGGAGCATGTATTTTCTCTAAATTTAACAGTTTACTCCAGCTGACTGTAACGTGGTAGGTCTCCGTGTTGTCAGATCACATCCTTTTTCAAGAGAAACCAGAAACTTGGAATTTTATATGAAATTGCCTCATCTTAAAATAATCATGATTATTTTTCCGCACCGTGCAGGTGAGATACAGGGGCGGCATGTGGCCCACAGTTTGCCAGTTTGTTACCTCCATTAAGTGCTCAATAAATGATAGGAAAACAACCCCATTTCACAGATATGGACAGTGAGGCCAAGGCACAGAAAGGTGAAACGGTGGCCCCATGTTGTATGGCTGGATTATATTAGAGCCAGGGCTCTGACACAGGTCTTTTGATTCTTAATTTGGTGCCCTTTTGCCAACCACAGGAATCCTTCTAGAACCTCACAGCCTGGATGCTAAGCTGCCTGGGGATAACTGGAAGTCCCATGGGCACTCAGGCTGGAGACAAAATGTTCCCGGCTTCTCTCCCATCTCCTTTCCTGCAGTGCTCGCAGACAGCAGTGGCTTGAGACAGCACCGAGGACCTCAACCACTGTACCTGCTTGAAACATCTGTAGCCCAACGGTGGCTCAAGTCAGGAGGCGGGCGTGTGGTGGGGGAGGTAGGTGGTGGTGATTTGGAGCTTCTAGGCACCAGATTTGTCTCAGATGTTCACTTCTCACCCCAAGTCTTCCAGCTTACCCACTTTTCCTGAGATCAGAGACAGGAAGTGTCTTTTAGTGGCAAGGTGTCTTTTTAAAAAGTTTACAGATCAAAATAATCCTCAATACAAAATAATTATAAGATCTAATCTCCTTTTGTGGTTAAATACTTGAGCTTTAGGAAATTTTAAGCTAAAAATGGATGGCTTTATTTTTAATAAAGATTAGCAAATGAAAATCTACCATAATTCTTTCCAGAAAAATCTAAAGCATTTCTGTCTCTAATTGAGCTTTCAGACGCCCTTCCCCAACCTGCTTCCCCTGGGGCTTCTTCCCCCACTTTGGGGAGGCTAATGGATGTACCTATATTCCTGTCTAATATCTCCCGCTTGGGTCTCAATTCTCAACCTTCATTTCCTTCTCTTTAAATTCTAGTGCAAACCAGCTCAGCCCTCCCATCAGCATCCTAGGCTCTTCCAGTCTCTCTGCCCATCAGGAAGTCCACTCTGCTCTTTCTAAGAACCTTGTTAGGGGTGACTGGGATGTGTGTCATTGGCAAATCACTTCTGGAAACACAAGTTTCCCACTTTGGCAGGAGATGAAGCAGAGACTATCCCGCTGAGGGACCAGCATGGCTTATCAGCCTCAGTCCCAACTCTGTGCTCTCTACTGGGGTTTTCATAATTTCTTTTCCCTCAATTGCTTCCTCTCAAAGGTATTTGCATTTAAACAAGAGTTTGCTCCCCCGCTGATTATTTTCCCCCTCTTTGATTCCATTGCATAGCAGCCAGAGTTGCTGGCGTGTTGGTGTCTGGACGGGCTCCATGGCAACAGCTGGGAGTTGAATGGTGTGAACTTCACCTCTTTCCCTTTGCGGATATGGTTGGCAGAGTAGGCACACTTAGGAGAAATTTCAAGGAAGTGAAAACGGAACTATTTGTCACCTCTGGGTCTCCCGGGCCTGCATTGAAAACCTCTGGCTAGATAGCAATGGGTAAGATTTCTCAGAGAGGAGGGAACCCTCCTGGGTGATGTTTTAAAGTCAAAAGCACACAGTTCTATCTAGGGAGAATGGTGCAGGAAGCAGGAGAAACAAGGCTCCAGGTGTCTTTCCTGACACAGATCTGGAGCACAACCTTGAGCAGACAGGTGATCTCTGGTTAATTTGGGTGCTTTGCACACTGCCAGATGGGTGAGGACCCTCTGAGGCTGTACTCCAGTTCCTTGTACCCTTGGGGGGTTAGCTCACCTTACATTCAAGCAGAGGAGTTCATCAGGATAAATATACAAGCTTTGTTTGTTGTCAAGCAAAGCTGGGTCCAAAACCCACCTGCATCCCATACAAGGCTGTGACTTTAGACAAATAGTTTAACTCTTTGAAGCCTCAGCTTCCCCATGGGATAAAATGAGGTTGTTAGTGGATGAGATTGCTGTTCTCAATTCTTCACACCCCTCTTCTCCCATGTGACCTTACAATGCACACATGTACACAGGAGGGTGGTAGTGGCCTTAGTGGATGGTGCCTTAGCCACGTGACTTGCTTGGGCCAATGGAATGTTATGACTCAATGTGAGCAGAGGCTATAAATGTGCTTCTAAGGTTTGGTTTGGTTCTCACAAATATGATCTACCAGGGGAAGAACGTGTACGTTACAGTGTCTGGTCAGAACAGAATGGGGGCAGACATAGAACAGACTGGAACCCAATCATGAGCCTGGAGACAACCTATGACTTGCTGAGCACCTCCCAAACGGGTCTGCAGACCCATGAACTAGAAAATGAAGTTCTTTTTATTATAAGCTACTGAGTTTGGAGAATAGTTTGTTATGCAGCGTTATCATGGCCATAGCTGACTAATATAGAGAAGTTCCAAGAGTGAGGATTCAAGAAGAAGCATGCTTATGTTACCTGAATCATGGTGCCTCTGCGTGTCATTGCTTTGTTCAGTCTGCACCAGCCCCAGGGTAGGACTTTGACTTTATCAATTCTCCCTACCCTGGCTTCCCACCCCCACCCAAACCCAGTCCGTGACCTCAAGAAACAACATAAATTTTGCTAACATCTGGTCATCACTATCTATCTGCCCCTCAATTCTGTGCTCTCTCTGAGACCCTCCGTATCACCTTTTATTTTCCAGGCAGTTAGCTCAAGCCTGCCCCCCTCAGTCCTGTATCCTATGCCCATTGCTTAATGTTGTCTCCAGGCACACCCAAGACCATCAACAAGCAAGACTTCAGTTATCAGGACCCATCCTCTTAGCTGGCGTGGCAGACACCATCATTGCTCTGCCAATACCTCTTGGCACTCATTGTTCCCAAACTGCCACCTCTTGTACTCCTTCATGAATACACCTGTGGCTTCTTGTCCAGAGAACTTGCTCAGATTATGTGTGGGCAGGACAGAAATGCCAGGGTGTTGAGTCTGTTAGGTGATGCACAGGAATTGGTAGATAGATCACTGTTTCTTCATCACTTAGATGGGGCAACTCTGAGGTTTGTTCTATACTGTTTCTCTGAGAACCCCAGCAGGTCTGAGCACCATGTGCCTCACAGTGGTCACCCTCTCAGAACTCCCTCTGGTCTTGACTTCTTCACTTCCCTGCCTTTCTTAACCCACTCTTATCACTTCCTGGGACCACCTCCCAAATAAGTTATATGCACTCTGATCTTTGTTTTAGGGCCTACTTCTGGAGGAAGATGTGTGTAACTGTGTACAAATGCATAGATGATATAAAGAGCAGGTCATTATTATTCTTACTATAAATAATGCAATGCCAGGCAGTCAGGAAGTATTCAATCAATGGTAACCATAATGATAACGATGATAACTCTGGCAAGGACAAAGCTCTGTGCTTTAGCTGGGGCACACTTGACATTGTTCCCCAGGAATCTTCTTGGTAGACTCTTGTTCTCTGAACACCTGAGCTCATGGATATCTGGTCTGGTCTGGTCTTAGAGTCCCTGGTCTGGTCTTAACAGTGATAATAGGGACGCCTGGGTGGCTCAGTCGGTTAAGCATCCAACTTTGGCTCATGTCATGATCTCGTGGTCTGTGAGTTCGAGCCCCGCGTTGATCTCTGTGCTGACAGCTCAGAGCCTGGAGCCTGCTTCAGATTCTGTGTCTTCCTCTCTCTCTGACCCTCCCCCATTCATGCTCTGTCTCTGTCTCAAAAATAAATAAACATTTAAAATTTTTTTTTAAAAAACAGTGATAGTAACCCATAACTTCTTTAAAAAATTTTTTTTTACATTTATTTATTTTTGAGAGACAGGGAGAGACAGAGCACAAGTGGGGGGGGGGGCAGAGAGAGAAGGAGACACAGAATCCGAAGCAGGCTCCGGGCTCTGAGCTGTCAGCACAGAGCCCGACACAGGGCTTGAACTCACAGACCGTGAGATCATGACCTGAGCCGAAGTTGGACGCTTAACCGACTGAGCCACCCAGGTGCCCCTAAGTAATTGCTATTCTAAACAAATATTTTAAAATACAATATTTTTCAAGCCAATAATTAAACAAGAGCTTAAACAGATTGTGATAAGTGATACATAGAAAATAGAACAGATAATGTGATAGGAAGGGATCGGGAGGTACTTTTTAGACAGATGATGAGCACCAGTGGCTACAGTAGAATAGGTATCCAGGAGTTCAGGTGTTTAGCTAGAGTATGCAGATGATACATTTCATCTTGGAATCTTAAAACAACCTTGCCAGGTACCTATTTTTATTCCCCTCCTGTCCCAACGAGGAAATTGTGGCTCAGAAATCAGATTACTTGTCCTGTGTACAGAGGAAGAAACTGGAACTTGAAACTAATTGTTTGGAAGTTATTCAGACCTCATTGAGCAGCAGACCTCAAATGAGGAAGTTAGGAATCCAGATGATCACCCCATCCCACCACAACCCCCTAACTCCCATGTTGGGGTATGATTAAGCCAAGAGCCACGGATGACATCCCACCCATGTGCTCAGTGTTACCAGCCAATACATCCAGCAGGAGAAAGGCAACCCTCCCCAGTCCTTCTGACAGAGCCAGCTGGGTGCCTGGAGCAACAGACGTTGTCTGGCCCACCGTAGCAGCCAAAGATGCCAGCTGCCACCTGGCAGCCTTTGGATGATGCAGTGATTCAGGAAAGTGCCGTTGCTAACTCATTCACACCTTGCTGCATGTGGCAGCCCAGTACCACTGGGTGAGCACTTTACTTCCAGACACATTGACATGATGGGCTGGGGCTGGGCATGCTGGTTCTTGAATATATCCTAAGATGCAGGTCTTCCCACTCCTTGGGTTCTGAGCTCAGGATTCCATCAATAGAACTTTTCTGAGTTTGCCACTATGTGAAACGAGCCAGTAGTGGCTGCTGTCCAAAGCTTCCCTTCATGGGGAAACAGAGGCACAGACCAGGCAATGACTTTTTTTAATAGTCATTGCAGTCATAAGCTCTGGCTAGAACCTTCTAAGTCTTGGCCTTCAACCAAGCGTTGAAGTATCTGCTATGTGCCAGGCATTGTGCTAGGTGCTGACAAGCTCACTTCTCCTGAGGAAGAGAGAAACATGTGTGATAGGATCTCCAGGGGGACCCCAAAGTAAGGAATTAACACAAAGAAGGCAGGCGGGGTGTGTGGGGTCTTGAGGGTCTAATACAAAGGAAATGCTTGAGCTTTCTTCTGCTCTTACCAGTAAAGTTTGAGTTTTCCATGTGTCAAAACTCCATAAAATATTAAAAATAAAAAATCTTCAGGTGTGCCTGGGTGACTCAGCCAGTTAAGTGTCCGACTTTGGTTCAGGTCATTATCTCATGGTTCATGAGTTCGAGCCCTACATCGGGCTCTCTATTGTCAGCATAGAGCCCACTTCAGATCCTCTGTCCTCCTCTCTCTGCACCTCAGCCCCCTCTCAAAATTCACCCTCTCTCTGCACCACCCCCTTCTCTCAAAATAAATAAACATTAAAAAAAAACTCACTTATTTACTTTCCGGTTCAGTTTTGTTTAAGTTTGAGCATTTAGTCATGAAGAAAGGAAACATTATCATCAAGGTCGGTGAGTTTTAGCAGGTCCCTAAACCTCTCTGTCCCTCAATTTCTTCAAAGGGTGCTTAGGAGGACTGAATGAGTCAAAATATATGAAGTGCTTAGAAAGTACAGAGGAAGGTCCCTGCATTCTGCTGTAATTCTTTCTTTCCATCCCAGAGGACACCATTACATGGAAATTGCATATGAATGAGAGACTGTAACAATTCAGACACCTGCAATTTCCAAATCCTGCCCATGGGAGCTACAGGAGCCCCATCTGGCCTCAGTGAGCTGGGGTCTGTGGATGAAGACTATACCACAGTTAATCTGCAGCGCTGCTGTGGGGATCACTGTGGGATATCCTTTTGGTGTCTGAACATGATGCTTATTGTTTCTCAAAAGACAACTATGTGGCCTGTGGGTTTGTTGTTGTTTGCCACAGGCCAGTACTTGTCTTGTTTGCCAAAACATACATACCAATAACGCCCCCCCTCCCAAAAAAAAAAAGTCCACATTGCAAAACATTGCTATTGACAGGCAGGACACATGTTTAGGTAAAGCAGGGGATAGTAATGACCCATCACAGTCATTTTCAAAGCCTACTGAGCTGTGACTGGGCTTGGAGAGGTTCTGCAAAAAAAAGTCACCCCTAAGTGGGTCTTGGGTCTTTGATGTTTGCTGGCATCTCAGCGGGGGGTGGGGCGCTGACAATGACCTGGACAGGTCAGCTCTGAGTGGAAGTTTGGCTTTCAGAACAGAGCAATAGATGGAAACTTAGAGCCCAAATCTCACTTCCGGGGAGGCTCTGGTGCATGAAAGACCCAACAAGAAGCATCTGGGGGTGGAAGGACTGACAGCCAGCTGTTTCCAGGTATTGGAAGTGGCCACTCCAAGTGAATGAGGGAAATAAGTAGCATTTGGTTGGTGCTCAGGAGACAGAATATCTCTACGTTCTCACAGCCTGGGGGAGGCAGGAGAAGCTTGGTATCTGGAATATGCGAAGCAAAAATGAGTTCAAAACTCAGTTTCGGTGCCCACTGGAGCACAGTAGACTCTGTAGCTGCTCTGTTGCTGTGTCTTCAAGGATGTCATTGTCCCTCCTTCTTCTCAGGATCTTGTTCTCCAGAGAAGTCCATCTGCCTGCAGTTACCCTCCAAAATCCTGCTTAGGACTTGCTAATTGAAGCATGCCACTATTCAGAAGTCTTCAACAACTCCCCAGTGCATACAGAAGTCCAAATCCTAAGCTCGGCACCCACATTGTTTACCTTACTATGGCCCTTGTGTCCCACTACTTCCTTTGGTCCATTATTAGCCAGAGCATATGTGCTCACTACAAATAAATCTGTATTTACTATCTTGGGGACTTTGCCAACAGTGTTGCTTCTGCCTGAAGGCCTTCCCTGCTCTTCCCTCATCCGAACCTCATCATTCATCTGACAAAATTTTATTTGGTGTGTCTAATATGTGCTAGACACTGTTCTAGCACTGTTTGAAATGGCGTCAGATTGCAAGAAAGGCCACAGATTCTTTCCCTCTTTCAATCCATGCCCTCTTGCTACGTACCTTTGAGTATTCTCCCATTGTGACTCTGGCCTAGGTCATGTGATTTGTTTTCGCCCATAGGATGTTTGTAAGTGCAAACAGAGGCCTGAAATGTGCTTGAACTCTTTTTGTCTCTCTTGGAAACCTTCTGCCACCCTGTGAATGAGGCTGGGCTAGCCTGCTGGAGGCTGAGAAACCTTGAGAAACAGGGATGATGGCTCAGCTGAGACCAATAAGTCCCAGTAGACCCTTCATCTGTTCACGGATGCATGAACAAGCCCAAACTGCTAACCATAGAATCTGGTGCTAAATAAATAGTGATTATTTTAAGTTACATTTTTGGATGGATTCTTAAGCACGATGGTACCTATTGCAGCTATCAATTGTTCTTGTCAACCTGATATCTCTTACCCTTCGGTTGATAAGAGTAACCTGATTTTACACTGATAAATGACACTCTTCTCCATGTTCAGGCTATGCTACATGTTTCTGCTGAAACTAACCCACCTGTTCTCCTGACTCCAGGGACAGTCAATGTATTTCTGACCACCTGGATGGGCACATGGCTTGAATGGTCCAATAAGACTCAGATCTTGAATTTTTGTTGGAATTCTTGGAATAACAATGCTCTTTTCCCAAAGGGTTGCTAAGTTAGGAGAATGTCACACTCAAGTCCTCACACCCAAGTTCATACAGCTCGTACAGAAGAGACAACTGACAGTAAGTCTTATAGGCATCACGTGTACCCCTGGACCAGTCTGTGCCTACATTTCTATCTCTCTGTGGGTTTTTCAGTTACACAAGACCAAAAAAAAAATCCTCTATTTCTGTTTAAGCCAGTATTAATGAGATCTCTTTCATTTACATCCAAAAGTTTCTTGCTTATACACCACTCAAATTCTACCTTCTCAAGGAAAGTTTCCCTTATTTCCCAGTAAGAATGGAAGTTCCTATAGACTTTTGCATAGGGTCAAGAACACTAATTTCAAATCAGACAGACTTGTCCTCAAATTCTGGGTTTGCCATTTGCTAGCTGTAGGTATCTGCCCAGACATTTAATATCTCCAAGTCTGGATGAAACGGCTACTTTAATAGTACACACCTCACAGGGTTTTTGTGAAGAATGAATGAAACTGTCTGTATAAATCACTTGGCGCACATTTAACAATGGCCATTATTATTATTTTTAAGCAGGCTCCACACTGGGCATGGATCCCACAATCTGAAGATCAAGACCTGAGCTGAGATCAAGAGTTAGATACTTAACCGACTGAGCCACCCAGGTGCCTCTTTTCTTCCCTCTTTTTATGCTGCAAGTCAAATTTTATTAAGGAATCACCCCTGCTCTGTGATATTGGAGGGACAGGATCTCCTCAAGCTCCAGCTGTGGGCCCTTGAATCAGGCCTGGCCAACCAGGGCACTCCATCACCCTGACAATTTGATTTGTAAATAACTTGTGAGTGATGCCAGGTCAATGGCCGTCAGTTCTGGGACTTTTGTTGGAACTATTAAGGAACAGAAGCTCTCTGTACTGGAGTGGCTACGCTAGAAGGATGAGGCCAAGAAGAGTTTGTGACCTCTGTCTTTTAAACAGGAAAAAAAAAACCCTGTCTAGGGATGATGATAATACAGAGGAAAACCAAGGTAAGAGATAGACATCTTTAAGCTGTTCTAACTAGCTGAACTTGAAGACCAATTTACCCCTGGACTTTTTAGTCACTTGAGCCAATATTTTCCCTTTTTTTTTTTACTTAAGCCAGTAAGAATTGTGTTTCTGACACTAAAAGAGTGCTAAACAACCTCTTTCAGTTTCAGGTTTTTCTTCTGCTAAATGGGGCTTAATAATACTTCTCCCATACATATAAGGTGTTTAACACAGTTCTGGCATATTGGGCACTCCACAACTGGTAATAGTCCTTCTCTTTTTAAACTCTGGGAGTGAGGGTGACCATCCCCCTCTCTTTAAAGGCAGCAGCTCTTCCTCTGTTAGCCAGCTGGCTGGAAATTGCCCAAAAGGCCAAAGAGGGGCCAGCAGCCTTTTTTTTCCTTGATGCAAATAGCATCATTTTATCCGGGTGGCTGGAGGAGCTCAGTGGAATGTATATTTGTCCCTGGGCTCTGGTTTCTGATTGCCACCCGGGATGTACCCAGCAGGCAGCCTGCTGTATTCTAAGCACCACAGCCAGATGATAAACCTTTGATTTTTGCTCTTCTCTGCTTCTTGGGAATAATGGGTCCATAATGAATTACATCCCCAAGAATAGCTATAATTGTAACAATGCCACAGAGAGGGAGCTGGCATATCAGCCAGTCCCATGAAATGTGCCTACTTTGTTCCAATCACTCTCTTTGGAATGGGTACCAACTTTGTTTTTCCATCCCAAACTTTTAATAAGCAGTGGGCTGTCTGTGGGAAGTAGAGAATGAAAGTCATACATCTGGGAGGTTTTATTCTTGGTTTGCTTGCTTTATGCCCTGCCTGTACAATTTTCCTGGGAATTTGGTCTCAGGGAAGGAAGATTTCTGAACCCCTTCTTTCCAAATACCTTAGCTGTCATCTGGCATTGCGTCAAGGAATTAACATCTCCCTGATTGCTGGGAGATGAGGAATCATTTGTATGCTGTCCAAGGTGCTGATAAATGGTATTCTTATGGAAGTCTCAGGGGAGACATCTTGGCCCAACTCAAAGACTGCATTGTGCACAATCAGAGAGATGGGTGGTAAAGGCTGCGTAGGAAGGCTGCAAAGGTTGGCAAAAGGGGAGGTCCTTGGCCAGCCTGAGTAATTTCCTGTCAGCATGATTTCTTGGAATTCCATTGCCATCTTGATTCTCTTTGAGACCCTGGGGTCTACACAGAACCATATGATGAGTGGTCAAAAAGATGATAAATATGACTCCCTAATATTCAACAGAGATTGTAGGTAAACATAAGAAGAATCAGTATTATATTTAGTAGCTATAGTAACTGCATACTAGCTATGTGCCAACTATGGTATGAAGTACCTGGTATCCATTTTCTCATTTTTTTTTTAAAAGATTTTTATTAAAAATTTTTTTAACGTTTATTTATTATTGAGAGACAGAGAGAGACAGAGCATGAGCATGGGAGGGGTAGAGAGAGGAGGAGACACAGAATCTGAAGCAGGCTCCAGGCTCTGAGCGGTCAGCACAGAGCCCGACGTGGGGCTCGAACTCACAAACTGTGAGATCATGATCCAAACCAAAGTTGATGCTTAACCGACTGAGACACCCAGGTGCCCTCCAAAAAGATTTTTATTTTTAAGTAATCTTTATACCCAATGTAGGACTCTAACTCACAACCCTGAGATCAAGAGTCAAATGTTCCTCTGACTGAGCCAGCCAGGCAACCCCATTTTCACATTTGATCCTTACAACCCAATAAGTTAGGTACCATTATTTTCCCTATTTTTTTAGTCAAGATAACTGGAACTTAAAAGAAAGATATATTGACCCAGGGCCAGGGCTGGTGTTTGGCCCCAGAACCCATTCTTTTAACCACCATGTTATGCCTAATGAACATGTTTAAGGCCGGGTTCTAGAAGACCCAGGAAGGCCAGTCTCCAGCTCACAAGTGACTTAGAGCAAGCCACTTCTCTCATCCAGGCCTTGAATTCTCCATCTGAGTTAGTGGGTTAGCTCTAAGGTTCCAATTAACCAAGTAGCCCTGAGTTAGTGGCAAAATCTCTGCCACTAGAAGCAAGCTTGAATACACCTAGCAAAGCACATGGCAGCAAAGTCACAAAAGGGGATTCACTCACTGGATGCCAATAGGCCCACATGACGTTTACAGTTCTTTTTTCTATACGAGTCTGATGCCAATATGTTCTTCCACCTATTTTCAAATCCAAAGGGCCAATATTTGTGCTCCCTGGGGCTTGGTCTTGCTGATTGCAAGGCAGCTCTAGTTGCCTGCTGCAATTTGCTACAGTGACTCAGCAGGAGGCGGGGGGAAGGCACCCATATACTCAGCCTTCCTCTTGAAGACGTCGCTTGGCTGAGCATGGGGACACTGGGTGGGAGGGCCCCAAGATAATTGCTCAAAATATATTTGTTGCTGATGCTCTCTTTGTCTTCCACAGACACCACATTTCCGCCCCACCCCCCAGCAGGGTTCTCACTTCATTGAATGCTGAATGCCCATTAGGGAAACTTGTCACTTTCTTATTTGTGGGAAATGTCTGACACAGAAGGGCAGGTACCACTTAAAATGTCAAGGCAGCAGTGCAGCTGGCAGGTAAATTTCTGTGTAAAAATCCACTTTCTTCCTCGGAGCAGGGAAATGATGTAAAATCCTGATTGCAGTTGGACATGAAGACTGCCCTGAGTCAGAGAGGAAGAGGCAAACAATCTCGGTAATCCCCCAGTTCTCTGACCAGTTTATGATTCCAGTGTTGACTCCCTTGTCCTCACATTTCCAGTCTTCCTACAGGACACCCAGTTCCCCTCCTAAGGCCCCTCTCTATATTCCCCCATTGAACCACTCCTCCTCCCTCATTACCTCTCCTCCATCTTTACTGCCATGTCTTCTTGGAACAATGTCCTGACTTATCTTCCTGCCTCTAACTTCTCTGTATGACAATCCATTCTGCATGTAGCTGCCATTTGAAGACTATTGAGCAGCAGCTTCTCCACATATAACATTTCAATAGTTTCTTAAGTATTTACAGAAAACAATTAAACCACATCTTGACCCCCCCCCCCCCCAACCCCCAAGCTTATTGAATGCTTGCTACATGATGCCAGGAACATCACCAGGCACTTCAGGCATCAACTTGTTCTTCACATTAGCCCTATGAGGTGGGTATTAATAGCTTCATATTATAGCTACGTAAACTGAGGCTGAGAAATTAAGTAACCTGCTCAAGAGCTCTCAGTTTTTAAGTGCCTGACCCAGATTTACACCAAAGTGGTCTGCAGTTTTTCTCTCTTTTATTGTTACTATTATTAGACTTTAATTTTTAGAGTAGTTTTAGGTTTATAGAAAAACTGAGTGAAAAGTGTAGAGTCCCATATATCCCCTTATCTCCACCCCCACCCTCAACAAGTTTCTCCTATTATTAACATCTGTATTAGTGTAGTACATTGGATGAGTCAGTATTGATGCAATGTTATTAACTATAGTCCATTGTTTACATTAGGGTCCACTCTTGCTCTTGTACATTCTGTGGGTTTTCACAAATGTATAATGATATGCTTCTACCATTACAATATCAAACAGGATAATTTCACTGCCCTAAAAATCCTTTGTATTCCTCTCTCCCTGCCAACTCTTGGCAACCATTGATCTTTTTACTGTCTCCAACTCTAGACCCAACTGTCTACAGACTCTCAGTAGTTTCTAGCTTCTTCGACTCCCTGGAGGGATAATGCAGGGCAGGATTCAACAAAGCCAGACCCCACTAGGACCACCATTGGCAGGAAAAAGCTTCTTCCACTGATTCAGCCTGGTTCTTATTAGACTTGTGAGTGTCTAGAAACTCTTCATCTGTTTGTCTCGGTCCACAGACTTGGCAGGTGGCTGAGTGTGGAGAGATTCTGACTGTCGGCAGTCAGAGGATTCAGCATAGGGAGCAGGTGATGGGTTGAAGCAGCAAAGGGCTGTTGGGTCAGGGACTCACTTGGGCTGTAATAAGGTAGTCCATGCTTATTGTACCTGTCTGTGGCCAGCAAATCTGTATCATTCTCTTCAGAAGAGTGTCCCCCACAACTAGATATGTAGAGCCGTATTTCTGAAACTTTAATACGCCTGTGGATTTCCTGGGCATCTTGTTAAAGTGCAGATTCTAATTCAGTAGATCTGGGAAGAGGCCTGATATTCCCCAGCATTCCTGCATTTCTAACAAGTTCCCAGGTGATGCTGAGAGTAGCAAGGAAGTAGGAAACAGGAAATGAATTTATCTTGGGTGCACTGCCTGTTTTATCATTGGGCTTGCTGCCTAATTTCCTTAAAAGCTCTGATTGTTTTTTATGCTTCAAAGAAATCCTTGCATCTGGCTGAGTTCAATTCTAAATTCTACCATTAAATAGGGGCATTTTCAACCTGCAATGTGCTCAGATAAAGGCACCTGGGATGGAAAATGAGGCCAATTATTCAATAACCAATTCTGTCTTTCAATAAATATCTGCTGAGCTCCTACAGTATGCCAGACACGGTTCTCTTGGGACTCCCAGTCTAGTAGTCAAGGGGATGAAAACTAAGCAAACAATCAAAATAATTTTAAGTTGTGGTAAGTGCATGGAAGGATACTCACAAAGGGTTAAGCTGGAGACTGATGAGAGGGAAGGGAGTATTTTAGAATAAGTGGTTGTATTATTCTCCTACTGCTGCTGTAATAAATCAGTACAAACTCAGTGGTTGAAAAGAACACAAATGTTTCTCTTATGGAGGTCAGAAGCTCAAAATCAGTCTCACTGAGCTAAAGTCAAGGTGTCTTGGGGCAGCTTTCCTCCTGGAGGTTCTAGGGGAGAATCTGTTTCCTTGCCTTTGCCAGCTTCCAGAGGTCACCCACAGTCCTTGGCTCATGACCCCGTCTTTGTATCATGACAACCTCTATATCTGTTGTCACATCTCCTCTCTGACTCTGGCCCTCCCTCTTATAAGGCCTGCTATGATTACATCAAGTCCACCAGGATAATCCAGAATAATCTCCCTCTCTCCAGATCCTTAATCATACCTGCAAAGTCCCTTTGGCCATGTGGGCTCCAGGGATTGGGATGTGGACATCTTTGGGTGCCGGGGTGGGGGGCGGGAGTAGATATTATTCTGCCTACCACAGGGGTCAGGAAGGCCTATCTGATTGAGGAAGTAATATTTAAGCTAAAGACTCAGCACAAATCAAACATGAGAAGCATAGAAGAATTGGCTTTCTCAGCGGGGGAAGCAGCAATATCAAAGAGCTTGAGAGGGAGAGAGCTTTTTAAGCCCAAACCATGGAGGGAGCCCCAGTGCAGTGGAGCACAGGGGACAGACAAGATGGGGTGCAGCAGACGGAGGGCCAGGAATGTGGGACCTGTGGGCTGTGATGAGGACTTTGGAGTCTACCCCATATGTCATTAGTAGCCATTGGAAAGCTGCAGCCAGTTTTTGATGTGATCTGTTTAGTGTCTGAAGGAGCACCTGCTACTCAGCTCCAGCTCATACTCTCCACGTGGAAATGTGCACAAAGCCCAGTGTGGCTGGGGCCTCTGACTTCTCAGGGAGAAAATGGAAATCTGGATGTTTTCAATTACTGACAACCCATTGAAAACTTTAAAAGCACACATGCAAATGAGGTTTGGCCAAGAGCTGCCAGGCCACCATCTCTGAAGCACCTAGCTTGCTGCATGACCTGGAGTGAATGATGGAAACTTCTAGGCCTTGGGTTCCTAGTCTGTACAGTGGAGAGAATGATGGTGGCTCCTGCAGGGGGTTGTTGTGAGGATCCAGTCTGTTAATGAGCAAATCCATATAAAATACTTAGCACGGTGCCTAGAAGCATTCAGTGTGCACATATCTATGTGTGTATGTTTTTTAATTTGAGGGGATTAGAGGAAGGTTTGAAATAGATGACCTTTAAAATTGCTTCTGGCTCTGAGATTCTAAGACGATAAAAGATTCCTCATTAATCAGCCCATATATTTAATAGCAGGAGACCTGTGTTGTCTTTCCTCACTCGGATTTAATTTCTTTACCCAGTATGCATCTCACAGAATGCATGTTTGGTAAGATGACAACAGGCTCCAAGACAACTATGCCGATGGCCAAAACCATTGTGGTAAGGAACAAGCTTCCCTGTTGCTGACTATGCACAATGTTAAGGAGTTAGAGACCTCGTTAGAATTTTGAGATTAACACCTCTGGAGCTCCTGAAAATTCTCACTGTGGTTCCTTCCTTCTTTCTACTCAGGGGAGTAAAATTCGAGGAGGGGATGGGAATGTACGCTTCATTGCCACTAGGTAGGTGAGCCTGAAGATTATAGGCTTTTGCTCTGAACGGCCTCCTCCCAGGGCCCAAGAGGTAATTTCCCACCCTCAGGGCCCTACACAGAAAAGCACAGAGTAGAGTCAGGGCAAGCCTCATCCCAGACAAAGCTCCAGGGAGGTGTGGTTGTTACCAGGATCTAGAGGATGCCAGGGGTTTGAATTTTATCAACAAGAGCAATGCCTGCAAATGACAAATAAGTTGCACGCCTTCTCGGAATATCATCCAAGGACACTCAGCATGTGCATTCACGTGTACATAGAGCTTTGGTTTCTTTCTTAAGCTTCAGAAGCAGCTTGGAGCTGGGAAGATAAAAAGCCATCTCTGATCACCAACACATCTCCCTCTAATTGAACATCCACAGCAGGAGACTGAGGTGACAGGGGTGGTCTGGGAGGTCCCCAGTTCTCTGAATAGCAACATTCAGTATCTCTATGGTAGGTAAAATGCTCCAACTGTGCTACTTTTCAGGAATGTATGGGGGAAATTCCCAGCACTGTATCAGCAGTAGATATGAATTCTGACATTCTTCATGCCCTGGGCTGGCATTCTTTTACCTTGGCCTGGTGCTCAAGGTTCTCTGTTACAGTTTTTTGTTTGTAAGCCACCAGACTGACTCAGACTCACTCAGGCTAACTCAGGCCCAAAGGAGAGCTAGTGGAAGGCTATGAGGCTGACAGAACTGAAAGAAAGGCTGAGGCCTTGGACAGGGTCAGCAGAGGCAACTCCAGGATCCAGGCAGAGATGGACTCACTCCTTGGGGACTCCTTCTGGTGAGTTGGTGCCATGGTTTTCAGTCTCTGCATTATTTTGCTCAGGATTTAAAACCCTGAAAGATTTTGATGGTGTGGATCAGCTATCTCCTGGCTGGTGTGTGGTCCACCAGACTATATGCTATGGGGAAGCAGATCCCCCCCCGCCCCACCAAAATATTGCTGTACTGCTACCCTTGGACTCCAAAAGAAAGGAAGAAGGCAGGCAAGCAGAAACGGCAGTTGTCTATCACAGAGGCCCTACGGGAAGAGGTTCCAGTCCCTCCTGCTGGCCCATTCCTCATGACTCCTAACACCAACTGTCCCTTCTGCTTCACTGTATTCCCCATCTCTTCCACTTCATGTTCTGCTCTCCCTGGGATTCTCTTCCTGCCTATGCCTGCATGTTTCCCAGGCCCATGTCACCTGATGCCCCTTCATGCATCAGGGTTTGGGTTGAATTACACATGGGTTAAGGAATAGCCTTCCCTGGGGAAAGGGAAAACTTACAAAGCTTAGGACTGCCATACCCCACAGAGAGAAGTCTAATGGCCTCATAGTGAAGGTCTGACTTCAGGAGGCACCCACTGGCCCCTGCACTTCTCCCATGTATTGAGCAAACGAGCAAAAAACAACCCTGGTAGAGGAAAACACAGGCTACTTGGTACCTTTAGTCCAGACATAGGGTGCCAACCACTTATAGCTGCCCCAGACTTGAAATTGAGGTCCAGGGGCACCTGAGTGGCTCAGTCAGTTAAGCGTCCGACTTTGGCTCAGGTCATGATCTCACGGTTCGTGAGTTCGAGCCCCATGTGGGGCTCTGTGCTGACAGTTCGGAGTCTGGAGCCCATTTCAGATTGTGTGTCTCCCTCTGTCTGCCCTCCCCCACTTGCTCTCTCTCTCTGTCTCAAAAATAACTAAACATTAAAAAAAAAATTGAGGTCCATAGAAGGATAGACCCCTCACTCCAGATGAAGGAAGCCATCAGTTCTGTGGGAAGCTGAGTTTGGGTGAACTGAGAGTGATCCTGGCCCTGCCAGCTTGTTACCAGGCAGCCCACATACCCAAGTCCAGTGTCACTCCTTTCACAGTCCTTTCACTGACCCACACTCTCAACCCCCAAATCCCACAAACTAGATCTCTCTCATTTCTCTGAATTCTTTGATGGGGCTGCCTTGAGAAGTTGTCCTCTTTTTCATGTTTCTATCTTTACTCATCTCTGCCCAGGCTCAGACCCTTGATTTGAGAGGTCCATATTCCTGCCTCCTCCACTAGACCAGGATCTCTTTAAGGACATCTCCTATAGGTCTCTTATCTTTGCATTCCAGTCACTAATGGGAAGCTTGGCTCATAGAGGCCCTTCATAGAACACAAGGCTGACAAGAGAATAAATTGCAGATCCAGCTACAAGATAGAAATCTACTTAGAGGTGAAATGAGGACAGAACATGGAAGTGGATCCCTAGAAACCTGAGGAGGTTGCATGGAAGGCCATACTACCAGGAGTGGACCAATGGGGAAAACGCTTTATGATATGGGGGTGGAGGTGATAGAGATGGTGTTAAAAACATTGATTCCTCCAACAAATATTCTTGAGTGTCCACTACATATCAGGCCCTAAGCCAAGCCAGGGAAGTCACCAGTGAATTAGACATTTAGGGCCCCCCCCGATAGAGGTAATAGGATATTCTTTAACTTCCTCTAAATCCTGGGAGTGAATTTCCTTTGCTTCACTAATTCCTTAATATTTCAAGATAAGCGGGGTCCTCTAGATCTACTGGTGCGTGGCATTAAATCAGAGGAAAAAATGTACCAAAACATCCCCATATTTCTTAAGGATTAAAAAAAAATCCCCATATGTTCACATGGTCACATGGAAGTTGAGTCAGAGTTACCCTGCTTAAGCCAGTTGTTATGCCAGAGACACAACAGGGGGTGGCATTGTTTTGACAAACTTAAAAGGCTTCAAAACCCAAATGGCTTAAGTGTAACATGCTGTCTCTGTGAGCTGTCACTCAGAAATTTCTCCAACTATTGATCCTGCAAGAGTGAGGACAGATCAAGGTAAGGAGAGGTCTGGCTTTCAAGTTCATGTTTCTCTTACTAGCTCTGGCCCTGGAGAGGAATGGGAAAGAGAAGGCACTGGTTTATTTTGAAAACCTTGATTTAATCACAAGGAATAAACCTTAGAGATTACAAAGCCCAGGGCCCTCATTCTACGCATATTATGGGTAAGGAACCTTATTAATGACTTCCCTAATCACGTCATTGGCTCAGTTCCCCACACATCTCCACCTTATTCACCCACTGGGATTAAGAAGTCCCAAAGGAGGGGAACATCTCCTTTTCCTACCGGGTCACTGACATATAGTGGTGAGAACTGAAGGCACACATCTGTCAAAACAATTCAGTCAGTTTAGGAATATTGGTTCTTGTTTGACAAATCCATGTCAAAGTCACAGCTGTTTGAATGAGACCAAGAACTACAGTTGATTTAAAAACCTAGACTGATTCCTCATATCTCAGGCCCAGTACCTACTCCTCTGGAATAGCTTTCTCTGTCCCATCAGCCAGAATTTGGCACTTCCTGCATATACCAACCCCATGCATACTTCTGGAAAAGCACCCCATGCATACTTCTGAAGCAATTGTAGTTGCATGCCGTGTCTATTGCTTGTTAGTCCAACTCTTTGAGAAAAAGAGACTATCTTATTCTCTTCATTCGCAAAGAGATAGACTCATAAGCATTTAGTAACTGTCTTGTGAGTTAAGCAGCAAACACTGATTATCACATGCACCCCCATATTAGAGCAGCTATGAGACAAAGAGATGGAAGTATCAGGGGTCAGGTGGGGGAGTTCAGAGGGCCAGAAGGAAAGAGGGCCACAGGAAAGAGAACAAGAAAGAGAAGCAGACAAGGAAAGAGAGGAGTGGAAGGTAACACTGCAGGAAGAAGACACAAACTTAGAAGGAGCTCAGTGGCTCTGAGTAGGATTCCAGGAAAACATTGATCAGACCCTGCTGTTCCCTGGAGTTTGTTGCTGCGGGTGGATTCCTGTTATCGCTTCTCTCTGAAGTGCTAATTAGAAGATTAGCCATCGTTCAGAGCTCTTTAGCCACTCTTTATCTTCCACAGCCCCAATGTGAAGGGGAGGACTTCAGGGGAACTAATTTTCTGTACTGATGCCCAAAAGCCAGAATACTACTACAGGAGCTGGATGAAACCAGATTTGGCTCCTTCAGGTGGCTCACGGGGGTTTTCTTTGTTTCTCTGGTTGAAGAGCAAGACCCCTGCATCTACTCTGATCATCCATAGAACTGGATTTCATTCTCTCTGCTCAACCACATCTGTTGCAAAAAGAGAGATACAGAAAGGCTGAGGATGAGAAAGGGAGTTTTGGGTCTGCATCTCCCATTTATTGGACTTTTACCATGTGCCAGGCACTGTGCTCAGCAAATTGCATGCATTGTCTTGCTTAATCCTCATCTTTGAAGTAGGCATTTTCATTAATCCCATTCACAAATGAGACAACTGAAGCCAAGAATAAATGGCTTGCCAAACATCAGATACCTAGTTCCCATTAGAGCCCATATTTGAGACCAAGATGATCTGACTCTAAAACCCATTCCTTTTACCATGATGCTGCTGAACTACCACCCACTGGGAGGCACAGAGTCACTAGTGAGTTTTGCATGATGATGATGGTGATGACACATGGTTGCTAAATGGTTATATTGAGAATCAATTTTGTGCCCAGCACTGTACTAAGTGATTCACATACATAGTTCTATTGACAACCTCCCAACAATCTGATGAGGCTGGCTTTGCAGTTTATTTGTAGATGATAAACTTAAGGCCCAAAGAGACTCAACCAAGGGACTTATCCAAGGTTGCCTATTGAGTTGTGTGGTAGCAGAGCTCAAAATGGAGACAAAGTCTATCTGACTCTAAAGACAATGCTACAACTCTGAAGAGTTAAACCAGAGGATTTCTTCACTGACTGGAATTCACTCTGATTCACAAAACTTTCCTGGAGGAAGGGATCTCTAGTGTTCTTTTAGTTCATCCCTCTGCCTTTCGGTAGTTAAGTCATTTATTGTCTCCCTTTTTTGGGTCTTTTTAAAAATTTAATTTAGTTTTTTAAATTTACATTCAATTTAGTTAGCATATAGCACAACAATGATTTCAGGAGTGGATTCCTTAGTGCCCCTTACCCATTTAGCCCATCTCCCCTCGCATAATCCCTCCAATAACCCTCTGCTTGTCCTCCATATTTAAGAGTCTCTTATGTTTTGTCCCCCTCCCTGTTTTTCTATTATTTTTGCATCTTAAAGTCCTCATATGAGTGAAGTCATATTATACTTGTCTTACTCTCACTGACTAACTTTGCTTAGCATAATACCCTGTAGTTCCATCCATGTAGTTACAAAAAAAGATTTCATTCTTTTTGATTGCCAAGTAATACTCCATTGTGTGTGTGTGTGTGTGTGTGTGTGTGTGTGTGTGTATACCACATCTTCTTATCTTCTTTATGCATTCATCCATCGATGGACATTTGGGCTCTTTCCATACTTTGGCTATTGTTGATAGTGCTGAAAATAAACATTAGGGTGCATGTGTCCCTTTAAAACAGCATACCTATATCTTTTGGATAAATACCTAGTAGTGCAATTGCTGGGTCACAGGGTAGTTCTATTTTTAGTTTGGTGAGGAACCTCCATACTGTTTTCCAGAGTAGCTGCACCAGCTTGCATTCCCACCAACAATGTAAAAGAGATCCTCTTTCTCTGCATCCTTGCCAACATCTGTTGTTGCCTGAGTTGTTAATATTAGCCATTCTGACAGGTGTAATATGGTACCTCATTGTGGTTTTGATTTGTATTTCCCTGATGATGAGTGATGTTGAGCATTTTTTCATGGGTCGGTTGGCCATCTGGATGTCTTCTTTGGAGAAGTGTCTATTCATGTCTTTTGCCCATTTCTTCACTGGATTATTTGTTTTTTGGGTGTTGAGTTTGATAAATTCTTTGTAGATTTTGGATACTAACCCTTTATCTGATATGTCATTTGCAAATATCTTCTCACATTCTGTCGGTTGCCTTTTAGTTTTGCTGGTTGTTTTCTTTGCTGTGCAGAAGCTTTTTATTTTGATGAAGTCCCAATACTTCATTTTTGCTTTTGTTTCCCTTGCCTCCAGAGATGTGTTATGTAAGAAGTTGCTGTGGCCAAGGTCAGAGAGGTTTTTGCCTGCTTTCTCCTCGAGGATTTTGATAGCTTCCTGTCTTATGTTTAGGTCTTTCATCCATTTTGAGTTTATTTTGTGTATGGTGTAAAAAAGTGGTCCAGGTTCATTTTTCTGCATGTCGCTGTCCAGTTTTCCCAGCACCACTTTCTGAAGAGACTGTTTTTATTCCATTGGATATTCTTTCCTGCTTTGTCAAAGATTAGTTGACCATACATTTGTGGGTCGAGTTTTGGGTTCTCTATTCTGTTCCATTGATCTGAGTGTCTGTTTTTGTGCCAGTATTATTGTCTACTTTTGATAGTTGCAATGGGGTCAGGGACTTTTAAGGGGCTCCTTCAAGGTCACACAGCTTGGATGTTCAGAAATGTGTTTCCATCATCTCAAGTCCACCTATGGTGGTTGGGTAATTAAGAGTTGTCTGCTCTTGGGGCGTCTGGGTGGCTCAGTCGGTTAAGCATCTGACTCTTGGTTTCAGTTCAGGTCATGATCTCATAGTTCATGAGTTTGAACCCTGCATCAGTCTCTGTGCTGACAGTGTGGAGCCTGCTTGGGATTCTCTTGCTCCCTCTCTGTCCCTCCCAGACTCACAGTATCTCAAAAAAAAAAAAAAAAAAAAAAAAAAAGGGAAAGAAAGAAAAAAAGCATTGTCTGCTTCATCTTCCCATGCTCTCTTGGCCTTTCTCCATTTCATTTTCCCACCTGATGCCCAGTATCCTTTTGATGGTGGTGGGGTCCTAGGCCTGTTAATACCCCTGCCTTACTGCCTTTCTTGAATACCTTTCGCTCACTAGAATTTATCTCTTTGTGTCCCTCCTGACCCTGTCAGGTGGCTAAAGTCAATTTGATCAAACTCATTTGCACTAAAGCATTAATGGCTTATTACAGCGATCTTTCCGGGTAAATGCTGCATTTTCAAATACCTCATCTAAATCCTGCATCTAAATCACTGCAGCACAGTGGCAGGCAGGCCGAGAGATATTTGGGTGAGGTGTTCTTTCTGATTAGGCAAAGCACTTGACCTACACATGAAGGCAAGTCTTTCCAGTATTTACCAGTTCAGAGAGGTGTTTCCCCATAAAGCTTCAGTTGCCTTAATCTGCAAAATGGGGATGGGGAATTTTGCCTGGAAGGAAGTCGTTGGGTTTGCTGCTCTCTTGCAGCATTATGATCAGTCTAATTCCAGAAATCAAATCTGGGGAGGTGGCGGCTGTCAGGCAGCCAGCAAAATTAATGAGAAAATTGGAGTAAACACAATGTGTGTTTCATCGACTGAGGTTGGGAGAAGGTGACTGGGTGCCAGTCTACAGAGTCGGGCTCTCCGGGGTGTATATACTCAGTATATGTGCCTCTCTGGAGATGCTGTGTGCTCGAAGCTAATGAATTCAAAGGCACGAATGAGGGTTTAGAAAAGAATGCCTCTACCTGGAAAGCTTCTGGAGAACCTTTCATTTACTTGAATCACGTCTTAGATCTGCCCTCTGTGATCAAACTAATGAGGAGTAGCACACACAATAAAGCCCCTCGGTGTGGGATAAAAAAGCCTTCATGCTCAATAGGAATTGCAAGAGAGGAAAAGCAATAAGTGATTGAAGAGCTTCTGTGATTCACTGCCTGGCACAAGCTTTACAAAGCGAGGTTTCTTTTCTCTGCATTGGTGGCTGCGAACATCAGGAACGGGAGAAAGTTGCTCTTTGATTGAATCTCTTGTAATGAGGCGATTCTTTTATAAAGGACGTACACAGGAGGAGCGGCCATTTCCTGACAATCCCCTGGCTTTAATTGATCAAATATTTTTTTATTCTCTGCTTATTCCTTTGAGGGAAAATTGCTTGGCAGAAAACAGGTACAAGATGGGTGATGGGGACCTAGTCCATGAGTCTCGTGCTCCAAAAGTGGGAGCTGAGAGTGAGGAACAAGTGTAGACAAGATAAGAGGGGCACAGATTGCCTTAGTGACTGCAGGGGGTTTCGTGACCTAGAAGGTGAATTAAAAGGGCACGAATTATCTATGAATCTTCATTATCAAGGAACCACAGCACAGTGCAAGATTGCATATGCGATGTCCACAGGGGAAAATGAATAATATAAATAAGTAAATTGGGCTGTGTTTAGGGAAATCAACAGGACAAGCCTAAGACAAACAGTACTTACCCTCAGTGTCTGGAATTAATAGGGAGTGGCAGGGACCATGGTGAACTTCAAAGCAAGCTGGCTGTTACCTCTGAAAAGTAGTTGAAAGCATAATCTATTCAATCAGAAACACTTGGATTAGAATTCCAGTTCTCTCTCTTCTTGGTTTTGTGACCATGGGCAAATTATTTAACCTCATAAAGTGAAAATAGGGGGTTAAAAAGCAGCATGAGAAGGACAATCCCTGTACTGGTCTGTTTAGGCTCAGAAGGTATTGTAATAAACAGCCATTGTGATGGATTCAATTGTGTCCCTCCAAATTCATATGTGGAAGCCCTAATCCCAGTACCTCAAAATGTAACCTTATTTAGAAGTAGGAATATTACGAGGCACCTGGGTGGCTCAGCCCATTAAACGTCTGACTTAGGCTCAGGTCATGATTTTATGGCTTGTGAGTTTGAGCCCCGTGTTGGGCTCTGTGGTAACAGCTCAGAGCCTGAGCCTGCTTCGAATTCTGTGTCTCCCTCTCTCTCTGCCCCTCCCCCACTTGTGCTCTGTCTCTGTGTCTCTCTCTCAAAGATAAATAAACAATTAAAATTTTTTTTTAAAAAGTAGGAACATCACATATATAATGAGTCAAAATGAGGTCATTAGTGTAGGCCCTAATCAAATATGACTGGTGTCCATATTGAAAGGGGGAAGGGTGCCTGGGTGGCTCAGTTAGTTGATCCTCTATTTCTTGATATCGGCTCAGGTCATGATCCCAGGGTCGTGGGATTGAGCCCCATGTCAAGCTCTGTGCTGAGCGTGGAGCCTGCTCGGGATTCTCTCTCTCTCTTCCTCTGCCCTTCCTTCTCTCTCTCTCTCTCTTTCTCTCTCAAATTAAGAAAAATAAAATAAAAGGGGGAAATTTGGACACAGACATGCACACCAGAACGATGCCAGGTGAAGATGAGGGCAGAGACCAGGGTGACGCTTCTACAAGGTGAGGAATGCCAAAGATTGGTAGTAAGTCACCAGAGTGTAGCAGAGGAACATGGAACAAATTCTCCTTCACAGCCCTCAGAAGGGACCAAACCTTGCTCACATCCTGACATCTTGATCTTGGACTCTAATCTCCAGAGCTGTGAGACCATACGTTTCTGGTGTAAAGCCACTGGTTTGCATAGATAGTTGGGTACAGTAGCCATAGAAAATGAATACATCCACTGAATCCCGATGGCTTAGGACAACAGGTTACATCCTATATAGCCTGCATGCCCATTTTGGATTGACAGAGGGCTCTGCTCTCATAACCTTTCAAGTACCCCGGGCTGATGGAGTAACCACCATCTCAACATGAAGCTTCGGGGCTCACCTTATAGGGCAAGAGGGCATGGAAAGTAGAATGTCAGCTCTTAAATACACTGCTCGTGCTTCCAATCAAGTCATATGACCCTGCCTAATATTGAGGGGGAAGGGAGGTCTGATTGTACCATGAATCTGGAAGGAAAAGAGAACTGAGAGTGCTCTGAAAAAGAATCTGGTGAGAGGCAGGGTAGCAGGATGGGATGAGAAGGGACCAAACAAAAGTGTGATTTCAGACTCCATCCCAGTCTCATCTGTGGGGATCCCTGGAGTGTAGATTACACCTTACAGTTGGCCCTGATTTGAGGCAAGAGAGCTGGGTTTTCATGCTCCTGCCCTAGTCAGTTGTTGGCTCTCAGGCACTTCCGGTGCTCTGAGAGCCAGGGCAGAGCACATCCAGCAGCCCAAGGAAAGGCCTCTGGAGTAAGTCATGGGGGTGAGTCACTGGAAGTTGGCTGAGGGATCACAGAAATGGTAAAAGGGATACGAGGGGCTCTGGGTGGAGCGCGGGCAGTGACGACTGCTACTGATGGCGGCTCCTTGAAAATGGAGGCTCTGGCCCGTCAGACACCTTGAGCTGCACAGACTGCATACAGACAACGTGGCTCTTAACCTGCTCCCTGCTGGCACCAGTGGGAGGCACCCAGGTGGCTTTTGGAGGTAGCTCCATCAGCTGTCATTGGGAAGGGCTGGCGGAAGGTCTCAAATCTACATGAACGGCCGGGGGAAATGTGCATTGTATTGACCATGTAGGATACCCAATGAGGAATGGAAAACAACAGTGTTGTTGAGTGGGGTCTGTGTCCTTATAAAGATGGACGGGGGTGGGAGGGGGGCAATTCCTCTTGACTCCTCTTGCTGTCATCTCCCTGGAATCTGCCTGCCTGCTTCTCTCTTTCTCCCTTTCCTCTTCTAAGTGCCAGAAGGCAAAAAGGCAGAGTTTTCCTGAGGCCTGCATGAGAAGAAGCACAGGAATAAGACTTGTGGAGTTAGACTTGGGTTCAAATCCTGGCTCTGTCACTTACTAACTGAGTGAATTAATCTCCCAGAAGTTCAGGTTCCTTACATACAATGTTTTTTAACATGTATTTATTTTTGAGAGAGAGAGCAACAGAGCACAGGCAGGGTGGGGGTGGGGGTGGCAGGGAGAGAGGGAGACACAGAATCTGAAGTAGGCTCCAGGCTCTGAGCTGTCAGTACAGAGCCCGACGCGAGGCTCGAACCCACGAACTGTGAAATCATGACCTGAGCCGAAGTTGGATGCTTAACGGACTGAGCCACCCAGGTGCCCCTCAGGCTCCTTACATATAAAATAGGAAGCAAATACCTTTACTGATTAAGATTGCATTGAAATTGGAGGGGACTTTCAGAGTCTTAATTTCTTCGTCCGTACACTAAATTATAATACGATTCATGATAAATGATGCTGGTGCTAAGAACCCCTGCCTCTCAGGATTGATGTGGGGGTTAAAGAACTAAATACAGCAGATTTTTAGCACAGTGTACTGCAGATAGGTTAAAGTACCAAGCCCATCCTGACTGCCTGGCACTCTGAAGTCTTCTTAGAGTTAAGAACAGTCTTTCCAGTCTAGCCACTCCTGGTCAGGTTATTTTTCATTTAGGCTTGGAGCCCACTTGAAGTGCTGCATTGTGTATTTTCTAATAAAAATCCTTCTCTTTTCCTTCCAGCCCTCGTGAGCTTATGACCACAGGTGTCTCTGGGTAAACAGACACAGGCCTGTCCAGAGGGAGAGAAACCCCATCAGGCCCGGCCTGCTGGGCCCAGGGGGAGGAACAACTACAGACGAGAAAATGTCAAGGATCTTCTCTTTCTCTTGGTAAATGCCTTGGACCAACCTGGACCTGTTTAATTTTGAGGCCAGAAGCACAAATTGAATCCTGCACCATATGCATTTGTCTCCTCACCTTTTCCTGCAGGAATCTAGATGGGGATTAATAGGCTCACTCTAAGAGCGAAAGACGCAGGAGTGCCATCGAGTCCTTTGTGTTTACAGGGTTTGAAAGGATGGATCTGATTTAAGTCTAATTTAATCTTGGCTCTGTGAAAGTACGGTAAATTCCAAGCCGGGAAGAATAAACTGGAATGCCATAGAATGTTAGAGGTAATTTAAGTCAACTCCCTCACTCAGTAGATAAGGAACCCCAGGCCCAGGGTGGAGGGGAGGGGGCCCTGATGTGTCCACAGCCACATATCAAGCTGCTGCTGGCTGGAACTGGGGCCAGGCTGCCTGAGTCCTGGGCCAGTGCTCTGCACTGTCATTCATTTCTGTGCTGTTGTCATGATTTTGTCATATTTGCATGCCACCTGCACCTTTATTAACATGGTTTCTTTAATAGCTGAATGGACTTTATTTTTTATTCCTAAACAAATTTATTTTGAAAGGAAACTGCTGTGAAGGGAGAGCAAGGATCGTTGGCCACAAATAGAAGGCGACTGTAAAAACAAGTGCCACGAAACGAAGCAATATTGTTAAATTTTAGCAAGGTATGTGAAGAGACCACCCACTCTCTCTGTTGAAAGGGAGATTCATAATGTTAATGAGAATTTTAAAATAAGAGCTTAAAAGCGAATAGCTTTCTTACCAGGGAAGAGGATGTTTTTAAGTGTGTTTGCAGACCAAGTCACATTGTCTCTCATATCATGAGTGTGAGTGGCTAAATTGATCAGGAAAGAAAGTAGGTGTGAAAGTTTCTAAGGGTTCAAATCCCCACTGTGCCATTTACCAGCTACACAGCCTTGAGCAAGTTACTTAACCGCCTTCTGCCTCAGTTTCCTCACTCATAAAATGGGAATAGTAGTGTGTGTGGACCATGGGATTGTTGCAAGTATTAAATTAGATAGTATGTACAAGGTCCTCAGAGTGGTACTTGGCACAGAGCAAGCACACAATAGCCTCAGGTATTAGTGTAATTACCGTTATTAAAATGGAAATGGTATTTACTCTATGGCAGGATTGCAAACTTTCTTTGAAGGGTCACATAGAAAATATTTTAGCCTTTGTGGTCTATGTGGTCTCAGCTGCGACTACTCAACTCTGCCCTAGTATCCAGCAAGCGGCCACAAGCAGTACATCAACAAATGTGTGAGGCTATGTTCCAATAAAACTCTGTTTACAAAATAGGCCACGGGCTGGATTTGGCCTGCAGGCTATAGTGTGGGATAGAGGCTGATGGGTATGGAAAACAAAAAGCCAAATGCTTTGTGGGCTATTTTGAATAAAACCTGCACCCACGTGAGGTAGCATCGTATCTCATACCTTTGCCCAAATCCCAAACTTTGGAAGTCACTCTCAGACACCTCAAATTTAGTTTCTATTCTTACTACCTGCCACCATCTTAACCATCCCCCAAAAGGCCATGGGCCTGATCAGCTCCTGAACCTGAGGTGGTTGGCGTTAAAAGCATGGCCTTGGGAGTCAGGATGACTTGGGTTTGTCACTCACCCTGCAAGGTGGTCATTTTCTTCCTGCACGCGAGGACGTTGCACTCAGCTGGGTGGAGTCATCTGCCCACTTTCCTGCAGCCAATCAGTTGACATCAATTCCACAAGCCTGAAATTTGACTCTAATCCAGAAACCCCAGGGCCAGGGTTTTTTGGACACTTTTCTAGTCTCCATGATAAAGGTGGGGAGGGCTTGAGAAGGATTGATATTGAGTTGGAAATGATGCTATGGCTTGGGTCACCAGACACCCAGGAGAAAGGAGGGTGTTGTGCTCAGAGACCTTAAGAGAAGGTGGAAAGCCCGCTGGGCTGATCTGCTCTGTCTTTCACTGGTGACCCATAACTGTGTACCTGGGGAGGTTTTCCCACCTCCTTGTGCCTCACTTGCCCCCAGTGTAATAATAAGAAACAGCATTTCTTGAGTTCATACACAGGGCACCGTCCTTTCCAACACTTTATCTCATTTTCTCCTCACAACAACGCTGAGAATTTCAGCCCGGTGGCACTGATGAGTTAGGTGAGGCTCCAAAAGCTCATTTGAATTGCCCAGGGTCGCAGAGCGAGAAGTAGCCCCGCTGGGATTTGACTGCTGGTGTCTCTGGTTACAAGTTTTTTTCAGTGCAAAATATTCCTTAGAGGAGTCTATATCCTCTCTGAGGTGAGTCCACAAATGAGGAGGACGCACATGGACGTTTTAGAATTCTAGAAACAGAGCTAACGCATGTTGCACTCACTATGTTCTTGGCACTATGCAAGACCAGTCCTTCCAAACGACCCTATGAACCAGGGGCTAATAGTATCCTCTTTCAGCACATTTGGAAACTGACGCTCATGGACTTTAAGTAACTTGTCCAAAGTCGCTCAGCTACTAAGAAACATGCTGTGGTTTGAATCTAGGTCAAACTCACTCCCAAACCCATGTTCTTTAAGAGTTTATTGCCCAGGCCAGAACACTTTTGAAAGTGAGTGTTAATAATTATGCCAGGACAGAGGCAGAAACAGGGATGTGTGGTCATCCCAGCTCTTGGCCTCTTGGTTCTCCCCATGCCTCAGGACCACCGTAAATGAATCATCATGACACAAAGAAGAATCTACTACAGCCGGCAGCACCACCATTCCTATTAACAATTAATACTTCTATTGATCTCAGGAAGCATTTTAGGAAAGAGGTAAAGTCCTGTGGAAGTGAGGCATTTGGGATTGGGTACTTAAGATTTTCAGGAAGGGGTGGTTTTAATTGCTTCTGGAGTTGCTACGTCACTGAACAGCTGGGACCAACTCCCCACTTTCATTCCGACTCTGACTGCAGGCACCTGGTGAAAAGGATTGGTGGGTTAAAAGACTGCTCCAAGGAAATGGAGATTAATGACTTTAAATTTGGTACAATAAGAAGACCACGGAATTTCTTAGATCCAGAAAAGAGACCAGATCATTATCAGGCTATTGCTTGAAACCACACGGGCCTCTAACTCAAGGTGATTATCACATGGGGGTAAGGCTGGTGGCTGTCTCCTCTGGACAGCTGGAGACATGCTGGCGGGGGGGGGGGGGGGGGGGGGAACTGTCTGCATCAGAATTTCCTTAATTGAACCATAAGGGCCTTATCCCTTTAGGTAGAAGTTTCATTCTTCCGCAGATCAGTTTAAAAATATCCATAGAACCATTTGAGTTCATTATCAGTCATAAACATGGTGGAATTTATTACACATCAGATTTTCCTTTAAAATTTTATAGGTGGCTGGGATGTAGGAAAGGTAAGTTGTGGTAGAGAAATGGATAGAGGGGAAGCTTCAGGACATGGGTTTTTACCTGAGGAGTTTACTTTAGTGTGAGGCTCCTCGCAGCCAGGAAGCAGCAAAACAGGCTCTGGGGCTTAAGTGCTGAGGAGGAGACTGCAACGGGAGGGTTAAGTCCACCTCTGCTGTCTTGACCATGCTGGAGAGAATGGTGAGGTCATGCGAGTCAATGTGGTACAAGGCAAAGAGGCTGGGGTGCTGGGGCGGCTCTACTAACGTGAGACTCCAGGCAAGTTAATCATCCTGTGACGCCTCATCTACCAAGCATGAAGCTTGGCTGAAAATGAAATAATCTCCAAGGGCCTGTGCAACTCTAATACCAGATGGAGTTCTAGACTTTGTCACTAAGCTTGCCTAAGTAGGTGCCTTAGAGCTAAGAGGCATTTGATTGGAGTGCAGTTGTGACTCAAGCCAGTGGTCTCCCTCCACACTGTCCCTTCTCCTCACTTTAATTCTCTTGGTGACCAAGGGTGCTTTAAACCTCTCCTAGTCCCATTTCTTCTCTTTGATTTCTGGAGAGGGGACAGGGAGGGAGGTCCAGTAAGAATGGAGGGTGACTGGGCAAAGGTTTCTGCTGGAATCCACTCCTAGGGTCCCACCCTGGGGGCATCAGAAATTGCCTAAGAGAGAGCTGAGAAAAGTAGTCAAGAAAAGTCGTCAAGACTACCAACTACAGCAAAGATAAATCTTATCTGGACATGGCCCAAGGACTGACCACAAAGTCTAAGAGAACACGTTGGACAATGTCAAATAAGATTTAGCTTCTCAGTGCTTTGGGTTTTTTTTCCCCCATCTTTAATGAGTAATCAGGGTGGACTGTTAATATTAAATGGACATCTACTCTGACAGGAGCTGGCTTGGTATATTATGTATTATCTCATTTAGTCCTTACAAGAACCCTGCAAGGGAAATATTATCTTCATTTTACACAGGAAGAAACAACAGCTGAGAGAAGATAAATCATTTGCCCAAGTTTATACAGCTCAGGGGCAGCAAAGCTGGGAACACACCAGGTCTGTCTGACCCTAAGGCCCAAGGTTGGGCCCCTACCTAATGCTACCATTTTAGGAAGGAGCCAGATTTCACTATCCCTCTAGCTTACTCAACAGGCTTTAGTGCAGGAGGAGGGGGAAGAGGGCAGACTGCCTGGGTCCAAATTTCATTTATTAGCCTGTTACTTGGGGCAAGTTACTTAACTTCTCTGAGCCTTAGCTTTTTTACCTAGACTGTAGGGATTAGAATAGCCCTCATCTCAGAGATGTGTTATAAGGATGAAATGAAAGTAAGTATGAAATGAATTTATAGGCCCATAGCAAAGGCTCCATAATTTTAGCCATTATTTTATTTCATGTTATTCTTTTTTAAAAATTTATTTATTTGATTTATTTTGAGAGAGACAGAGACAGTGTGAGTGGAGGAGGGGCACAGAGAGAGAGAGAGAGAGAGAGAGAGAGAGAGAGAGAGAATCAATCCCAAGCAGGCTCCATGCTGCCAGCACAGAGCCTGATGTGGGGCTCAAACCCACAAAGACCTGAGATCATGACCTGAGCTGAAACCAAGAGTCGGATGCTTAACCGACTGAGGCACCCAGGTGCCCCTGATTCATGTTATTCTTAAACGGTACACAAATCAAACTGTGGCTTCCTTGAATTCTACAGATGGGTGGGTCTTCTGATAAATCCTGGCTGTTCTCAAGTGCCATTTGTGAAAGCTAAGAAGTCAGTCCCACCAGCGTCTGAAAACCCGACTTGACATGCGGATGGTTTACAAGGAGCTTTCACAGGATTTCATCAGCACAATCCACCCTCAAGGTAGGGAACACAGACATGCTGACCACTCTTGGCAGGTAAGATGAGTCACACAGCTAGAGGTGGGACAAGAGGCCTTTTTTTTGGATTGGTTTGTTTTTAATTCCCAAACCCAGAGCTTTAATCTACTGAGTCGTAGAGAATGAAAATGGATTCTCTTGGAGCCTTCAGGTGTCTGTAGGTGCACGTGGAAAGATAGATGGCTACATTAATGAGGAATGAGGAAAGAGGGGGCCCTGGAACATCCCAGATTTAGAAAGAAAGGGATGTATTCAAGCTAGGCTCCTCACTTAACCCCTCTGGAATTCTTGGAAATTTGGTGTCTGGGCTTGAACTTGGAGTGACTACCCCACTCGATCTAATTCCCACCCTGGTCTGTGTCTACCCAGACCAGACTAAAGTCCCTCCCTCAGCCCTTCCCCAGGAGCTGGTGACTATCAACCCCCACTGGGGGCTTGTGGAAATGCACACACCCTGATGTTTTCCCTTCCAAACTGGGGGAACGGGTTGCAGCTGATCTCCAGGAGCGGCCTGCCTTGGTGTTGGGCACGCGGGTTTAGGAGATAATAATGTTTCCATGTCTCAGCTGGGTCTGCTTGGCCACCCAGGTGCCTGTCTGCTGTCTCCCACTCAGGACTCTGTTATTAGAAGGGCGGGCTGTGGGAGGAGGGGCAGCTGCTGGCCTTCCTGTCCCTCCTGCGACCCAACAGCGGCCTCTCGTGTCCATCAACAGAACTGCAGGCACTCTTGTCTCGCTTTCTTCCTGGGTTTTCTTCAGTCTTTCTGATTATATTTATTGAGACCTACTGTGTGAGCCATGGTTCTAGACACTGCGGACACACCAGGGAACCAAACAAAATCCTTTTGCTCGTTACACTTTAACGTATCCGTTGGGGAGGCAGAAAATATACATACACGTATGTGCATATAGATGCTGGATGTTCAGAACTATGGAAAAATTAAGCAGGGAAGAGGGATCCTGAGGGGGAGCAGAGTAGCACTTTTCAATAAGGTGGTCAGGAAAGCCTCACTGATAAGGTGGCATCTAAGAAGGACTTGAGAGAGATGGGGTGGGGCATCCCAGTGGATGAAACAGCAGGAATGAAAATCCTTGAATGAGGGGGCTCCCTGCCTATTTCAGGGACAAGGAGGCCAGTTGGGCTGGAACAGACTGAGTAAGAGAAAAGCAGCAGTCAATACTGTCTGAGAGGCTGTGGGGCCAGATCGGGTAAGGGTTGGGTCCCGGCCTAGCTTCAGTGTCAAGTGGAGGCTTATTAGAGATGCAAATTCCTGGGCCCTGACCCAGCCTTGCGTAGCCAAGAGCTCTGTGAGGGGGTTCCAGCAGTCCATGTTTTCTCACAAGCCTTCCAGCAGAGTCTGATGCTGCTGCCTCTTTGAAATACTGACTGTGGACCTTAGAGGCCATTGCTTTGTCAGCGTGGGCAGAGAGAGATTCTGAAGCAGGCTCCAGGCTCTGAGCTGTCAGCACAGAGCCAGATGTGGTGTTTGAACTCATGAGCTGTGATATCATGACCTAAGTGGAAGTCCGATGCTTAACCGACTGAGCCACCCAAGCGCCCTGATTTTGAACGTGTGAAGTGTGAGATGTCTATTTGAGAGCCAAATGGAGATGGCTGGGCTGGACATCCAAGTTTGTGATCCATCAGGGATAGATAATATTTAAAGCCATACAGCTAGGTGAGACTTAGGGAGAGTATAGATAAAAGAGAGAAGATTGAGGAAGACTTAGAGGGACTTTGATGTAGGAAGAAAGGAAGTAGGAAGAGAACCCAGGAACCCCAGTGAGAAAATATTTCAAGAAGGAGAGCAAGGTCAATGGTCACAAGCTGCTGACTGTCCTACAGGATGAAGACTGAGCATTGGCTGCTGGACTTAACAGCATCTAGGTCATGGGGGTCATAGCAACTGGGAACAATGTCAGTGGAGGGGCTGGGAGAGGGTGAAGGCCTGTTTGTAAAATGGGAAGAGAGGAATTGGAGACAGAGGATAAGCAAGTCTTTTGCAAGATTTTGCTGTAAAGGGAGGGTGTCAGAGGAGAACAGAGTCGAGAAAGCCCCCCCCCTTTTTAATATGAGAGAAATAACAACATATTTCTACCTTTGTTAGGAAAGATCTTCTAGCACGGGGAGAAATTAATAGATATTTTAATAACAATGAACGTTTATTAAGCACAGTTTCATGCTCCTCGCACTGTGTTTAATGTTACACATGAATTATTTCCCATACAACATTTCCTCCTTGCCGCAATCCTAGAGAAGGTGCTGCTATTACCTCAAATTTATAGACAACAGAGCTTGAGTGCTGAAAAATGAACTAATGAACAGCCAATGCGATGGGAGACATCCTCGAGTCGCCTCCAGAACTCAAGCTCTTGACTCCTGCCTGGCAAACCTAGCTGTCGGGCTCCCTGCATGTGGGACACCCTTCCAAATGCTTCAGGTTTTTTGGTGCTCAACTAGAAGAGATGAAATGACTCAGAACTGCCCCAAAGAAACCCACAATCAATTAAAAGTCATCTTGACGATAGCAGTATTGTAAAGTTTCCCTGCTTACAACCGAAAGAAAAGCTTCTGGATATCTTGCTCTTCACTCTGTCATTCCCAGCACAAGATTGCTGTTGCACAGAACTGCGTATTGCCTGGAATATCCTGGGTATTCAGTCTGGCTGTGTGCATCCTGTTGCACTGTCTGCAAGGCACAGTCTCTTTGATTCCTTTAAACATGCTCCCTTCCTTTGCTACTGGCCTTGATACTCAGATGTCTTCCCTGCCTCTTTCTCTCAGAGGGCCCCCCTCTGCACAACCGCTTTAGGATGCATGACCGGTCCAGCTCAGTATCTGCTGGTGGACATTGCTCTAACAGTCTGTATCCTTGGTAGAAGTAAAAGGAAATTGCTGAATAGTTTCCCCCCAAACTTCACATCCACCCCGAACCTTAGAATGTGACCTTATTTGGAAATGGGTCTTTGCAGGTAGAATGGCAAAGTTACAGATGAGTCATATTGGATTGGTGGGGCAGGGTGGTGGTGGGGCTACTCCAATGACTGTTGTCCTTGTAAGAGAGAACAGAGACACAAGACAGACCCTCAGAGAGGATACCATGTGACTATGGAGTTAGAGATTGGAGTGACGGACACAGCCACAAGTCCAGGAACACCAAGGATTTCTGTCAACAACAGAAGCCCAGAAGAGGCAAGGAAGGGTCCCTCTGTAGAGTCTTCAGAGAGAGCATGATTCTGCTGACACCCTTATTTCAGATTTCTAGCTTCCTGAGCTGTGAGAGGATAAATTCCTATTGTGCTAAAGCACCATTTTTCTGGTAATGTGTTATGGCAGCCCGAGAAAACTAATCAAGTACCCATTGGTCAGAATTTGGTAGCACAGCTGTGAGATAATGTAGGTCAGTCAGTTTACTTTAAAGATGTGGAAGGTAAAGCCCAAGAAGGGCAAGGGGTTTGTCCAAGATCACACGGCTACTGAATTTCAGGCCCCGTGTCTGTTTGGTTCACACTGCATCCTCTGTAACCTGGAACACTGCCTGGTACCTAATAGGGTACAAATGTTGATTTGTTGAATGAATGAATGAATGAATGAATGAATGAGTCCCTGGATCAGGGTTCCTTCAAATCATGTTCTCGTGACTTGCTAAGCTTAAAACCAACACTACTTTTTCTAAATTGGCAATTCCTTTTCTCCCAGTGTTCAGAATAACACCTATCAGCTATGGATTGATTTTTGTTGTTGAAAATATCAAGGTTTCTTGGAGAACTAGTCAGAGAAAATTTCTAATATTGAACCATAATGCTTTGTAGGTTTCCCTTTACTACCTAAAAAGGACTTTCCTGTTCTACCAGACATTCCTCTTAAATAAGGGCCCAAGTATCCTAAAAACAGTGCCATCTAAAATTTACTAATATTGTACCAACCCATTGAGTCTAGTTATATTTAGCCTAAGGCCTTGGGGATAAATTCTTGACTGGTTGTTCACAAGGATAAAGGCAATATGACTGATAGCCTCCATTTAAGTTAACCATGCTATGTCAGATATTTGTTAAGGACTTTGCTATGTTATTACCTATCTTCACAATAAAGATTAATGATACCTTTCGAGGTATTGATTGTACCTATGTTGTCCCATAAGACAGCCACTTCATGGAAGGAGCTCTTTTTGGAGGTCTGGCATCAGCAGTGACAAGCTTATGGCTTCGTGAACATATAGGAGGATGCTATTCTGCGTTTTAAAACTCCTGAGAACTTATTTTACAGATAAAGTCCCTCAAGTGTGCAAAGATATATGTCCAGAGATATTTGTTACAAATATGTTATAAGAGCAAAAGCTTGGAAAAAACTAAGATTCCCATCAACAAGGAGTGGTTAAAGGGTACATTACATTAATATAATACCGGAGTCATTTAAAAGAATGAGGCAGATCAATAGGTATTGCTATGGAAAAATGTCCGAGATATAGGGTCTGAACAGTTCCATTTGCGCATGGTTCTATTTTGGTAAGATAAACACAATGATATAAAATACAGATAGGAAGGAAGGTGAGAAAGAACTCTATAATGTTACTTGCGTAAACTAAAGACAATTATGTAGAATAGAAAGGGAGGAAGGGATAGAAAGGAAGGAAGGAAGGGATAACATTTCTGGAAGGGTGTATAAAATACTGCTAATATATGGGGAGTATTACCAGGAAGCAGGGTGTGGGAAACAAAGAAAAGATACCTTTTTTTTTTTTTTTAACTAAAAGGCTTCTATACTGTTCATATTTTAAAATAATATGCATGCATTAAACTTATCATTTAAACCGCAGTTATTTGAAAATAATAAGAAAAATAGATGGTATGTGACTTGTTATTAACACCCTCGGGGTCTGCAAAGAGAGCATAAAGAAACCAAGCAAGCAGATTTCTGCACTGATGCTCAGAAATGAAGACAACGTTGGCTCTTAGCAGAATTTATACTGCTACATACAAGCTCAGGTTAATAACATGCTCAGAATAGATAGACCAGGGATAGCAGCACAGCATACATGCAAAACAGAGTCGGCCAAGCTGTTAGAGGAAAGATATTCCAGAGCACAAATGTTGGACAGATGGATGGTGCAAGATGCTTCCCAAAATGTTACTAAGTCTCAAAAGGATCCAGAAAAGTATAACATGTAGCATGAGTTCTTAATTCATAAGAGATCTCTTTTTTTTTTTTTTTTTTTCCCAGAAGGAAGCACTCACACCCAAATTCTTTCTCCTGTTTTATTGGGCTAATGAGTGAGCCATCCACTATTAAGCTATTAAGAGTGATCTTAATATTTACTGACTGCTTTCTGTGTGCCAGGCGTTTTAGCCATCACAGCCATTCCTTGAGGCAGGGTTTTCACAAATAGGTAAAGTGATGCCCGAAGGAGTTGAGTAACTTAAGGTCACTTGGTGAGTAGGTGGTGGGGACCCCTTTGGACCTTCTGCCCTCTAAGTTTTGTGCATCTCAGCATTCCTGTGGGTGGAGGGCATCATCTTGTTCTGGAGGAGAGGAAACTAAGGTCCATAGTAGGGAACAGAATTCCCCAAGGCCAGGGTACAGGTAGAGGCTGAGACAGGCCTGGACTCAGGCGTTTATTCCCAGCGCATGTTCATCCATCGTCACAAACTTCTCCTTAGGCCTTAGGTAGATAGCAGATATTTCAGACAACGTTGAATGGAATTCAACTGGTCTCTTACATGAACGATATTTTAATAGGCTTCCAACAATGAGGTTCCTTTCTGAAACTTGCACCTTCCAAACCTGAATATCTACCTCTCGATTTTTGCACTATACCTATGACCCTGAACACCAACTGCTAATTCCATAGTTTGTGGAAGGTGGATTACTGTGGCACCACGCTATTTTAACTTCGTCTGAACCAAAAATATGTGTGAAAGCACAAATGGGTTTAGTGGTTACTTAATTTTCTTATAACACATATTTTGAAGGGTAATGTTGACCAGGTTTAAAAACAATTTGTTTTTATTTTTTTTTTTAACGTTTATTTATTTTTGAGACAGAGAGAGACACAGCATGAACAGGGGAGGGGCAGAGAGAGAGGGAGACACAGAATCTGAAACAGGCTCCAGGCTCTGAGCTGTCAGCAGAGAGCCTGACGCGGGGCTCGAACTCATGGACTGTGAGATCATGACCTGAGCCGAAGTCGGACGCTCAACCGACCAAGCCACCCAGGCGTCCCAAAAACAATTTGTTTTTAGAAGGAAGACTCGAATTCCTAGCCTGGGCCTGTGGGAGGAGGGACCTACAACTGGGCCCATAGGACTCTCTCTGCAGCATTATCAGGAGTGATGCTGGTGTTGTTTTGTCTGCTCAAATGCACTTTGGCTCTCACCATTCACAGCCCCTACACCTGTTTCCCCATCTTCCAGCAACACTCTTGCCCTGAGCAACTTCTTTGTAGGAATCCCCTTAAAGACCCTTTCTTTGGGGAGGGGGGTGCTTTCTAAGCACCAGGGGAAGAGTTTGAGACTCCTGTCCTACTTGTACTTACTTGATCACCGTCATCTTCCCCATCAGACTGTGGGCTCTGGGAAGGCAGGGACCACATTTATCTTGTTTATCACCCTGTGGGGATAGTCCCCAGTAACCAAGTTGCTGGTGCTAGATGTGGATTAAATCAGTGACAGAAGAGACAAAACCCTTGCAATACAAGAGATCTCAGAAAGCATAATAGTTCTACATTTCTGTGATTTTGGAGTATATCACTATTTTATATCCAAATATAATAATATAAGCTTATAATGATGTCCCCAAGTTAGTGACAAAAAAGGCTCTGTTTAGTGTGCTTGCTGGAGAAAGTGGCACTGAAATTCATTTGAAGACTATTTCCATTAAAACAGTCAAATTGAAAAAAGTCTTCTTACAATGGGAGCATTAACTATCTTTTTTTTTTTTTTTTTTAATTTTTTTTCAACGTTTTTTATTTATTTTTGGGACAGAGAGAGACAGACAGAGCATGAACGGGGGAGGGGCAGAGAGAGGGAGACACAGAATCGGAAACAGGCTCCAGGCTCTGGGCCATCAGCCCAGAGCCCGACGCGGGGCTCGAACTCACGGACCGCGAGATCGTGACCTGGCTGAAGTCGGACGCTTAATCGACTGCGCCACCCAGGCGCCCCAAGAGCATTAACTATCTTAAAAAAAACCAAAACACTTAGCAAAATACCTATTGATGCCAGATAAACAAAGTATTACTCTACTTTGAATTAATGTAAGCTGTATTTATGAATTTTTATATTACAAATGGGTACATTTCATTTTCCCCCATCTTACGCAGTCCCCAGGAGGTTCACGGGTAATAAAACAAATGAATTTCTTTCTCCATTAGGCTGTCATTGCCACATTCAAATGGCTCCTTGCCCATACACTCCAACATTCTTCTCATAATAAGTGGTAAGGCCTTCAGCTTTCTCATTTATCTTAACCACCTCCTTTGTGTTTTAGGAGAGACAAGTAGTATAATACCTTCAATCTATATCTGGGAAGGAGGTAAGTTGAGTCAAAGATGCCAAATGATTTAACTTCACATAATCATTCAGTATTCACCCATCCATCTTTATCAAGGATGCAACAAATATTTAGTGATTGCCAACTTGGTGCCAAGCTCTGTTTTAGTTGTTGGAAATATGATAGGAAAGAAGATACGTAAGGTCCCTGTTTTCATGTAATGGAAACTCTAGATGGAGGAAATAGATGATAGACAAGTAAACAAAGAAATGAAAAAATTAATATCAAATAGTGCTGTAGACTGAATGTTTGTATCCTCCAAAATTCATGTGTTGAAAACCTACCCCCTAACGTGATCATACTAGAAGGTATAGCTTTGGGGAGATGATTAGGTCGTGAAAGTGAAGCCCTCATGAATGGAATTAGTACCCTTATAAAAGAGGCCCCAGAGAGGTCTATCACCCCTTTGCACCTCGTAAGGACACCACAAGAAGGCAACCATCTATAAACAAGAAAGTGTGTTCTCACCAGACACCCAATCTGCTGGCACCTTGATCGCAGACTTCCCAGCCCCCAGAACTGTGAGAATTCCTGTTGTCTAATCTACCCAGATTATGGTATTCTGAGACAAACAATGATAAACACTGTGATGAAAATGAGAGTTATGTAACCCCAACTCTAACCCTAGCCCTGGGTGCACCTACTGTTATGGGGTCAGGGAGGCCTCTCTGAAATGGGGACAAATGAGCTGAGATCTGAATACCAAGAAGAAGCCAGTGAAGGGACCATGTGGGGGAAGATCATTGTAGGTGGAAGGAACAACAGGATCAAAGGTTTGAGGTGGGAGCAAGCTTCGTGTGTTTGAGTAAGGAGGTCAGGATGGATGGGTTGTAATGAGTGAGTTGGAGAGTAGTAAGTGCTCAGCCCAGACACATAGGAAAGGCCTACCTCATACCAGGTCTATAGGCCGTGGTAAGGAGTTTGGATTCTTTTCTAGAATTTTCTTCTAGTGATGGGAAACACAGTAAAATATAAGAGGATGACATGGTGTAACTTATGCTTTTGAAAGCTCATTCTGGTTGCAGTGTGGAGAATGAATGGCCTGGGGAAAAGAGTAGAAGCAGGGAGTTCAGAGGGGCCCCAAATAGCACAGGCCAGAGTTGATAGTGTCTTGCACTAGGATGGTGTCAATGGAAGTAGAGAGTAGTGGGTGGATCAGATATATGTTTTCTGAAGTGACACAACAGAACTTGCTGATCTACTGGATATGAAGAGTAAGGCAAATTGAGTCAAGGATGACACAGGTTTTTGGCTTGAGCAAATGAGTAGATGGTGCCATTTGCTGAGAGAAGATGGTGGGGGTAGAAACTGCTGTATTCTTTTGTTATCAGGGCAGGGAATCAAAAAATCTGTTTTGAGCATATTAATTTTGAGATGCCTTTTAGAGATGCCTGGCCAAGTGGAGATGCCAAGTAGGGAGGTGTTAGATCCATGAGTCTGGAAGAGAGCATTGAGAGCTGAAAATAACCATTTGGGAGTCACCAGTGTGAAGGTGGCATTTAAAACTTTGAAAGTGGGTGATGCCACCAAAAAGTGTTGGAGAAGGGGCAGGCACACCTCCCAAGCCCTCATCCCTGGGTCCCAAGCTGACCAATGGTCATGGTCAAATACCATAACACAAGAGTTTCACCCCTCCTGTTGCATTAAATTAAACATTTACTGTCTCTTCTACACGAAAGGTGTTACCCTAGGGAATAGGGGCTACAAAGGTTGGTGACTAATACATGATGCCATCTCTCAAGTTGCTCACAAACTGGCAAGGAAAGAGTAACTATAATATAAAGGGAAGGATATGTTAACGTATCTCTGAGGGAGTGGAAGGGTCCTTAAATGATAAAGGAGACAGATTGGGAGCAGATTACGGAGGGTCAAGAAATTGGATTTGTTTTCTGCTTAGATGATAGGACATCAGTAAAGATTTCTGAGTTCCACGATCATATTAATCCATTTCCTTCCCATCCTTGACTCCTTCACCCTTCTGCTTCTAGCCCAAATCTCACCCCAACCACAAAGTGCTGCCCATCCTCCACTACCACTGACTTTTCGTCTTTAGCTCTTTTGCATTTCTTACCTGGTGCTAATCCATTTAGCAATTGATGACACACTCTCTTTCAGGTGGTTTATTGTAGAAACATCTGACCTTTCTACTGATCTTTAAATTCCTTCTCAATGGGATCTATGACTTAGATCCATAGTTTCTTGCTCAGGGATAGGAACATAGTAAGTCCTCAATCAATGCCTATTTTTTTAAGTGTCACTTCTTTAGGGAATTCTTCTCTGACCTCTGATTAGATCAGGCTTCTCAGTTCTAGGCTCTCATGGAATCGTTTGCTAGCACACTTCCCAGTTTTTAATTATATACCCTATGTGTAACTATTTGAATAGTTTCTGTCTTCCCATGGGCTGAACTTCCCAAGAGCAGGGATCGTCTCTGATTTTGTTTATGGTAGTGTCCCTACTTTGTGTGCAACAAACATTTGTTGAAAAATTGAACAGGCATGGCCTTTTGTGCCCAAGGGGTCATGGAGTTTGAGTAGAGTAGCCTCAGGCTTGGTCCAACTGTCTGCCTGAAGTTTCTGAAAGAGCAGAGATTCACAGAGCAAAACTGCTGCACAGAGGGAGTTTCTACTGATGAACTTCCCTTCTGCTTAGGGACAAACTATTTCCCAGGGGGTGGCTCTTCTATTGGAAGGAGGCCCCTCGAAGGCTGATGTATCATCACTTAGGGCACTTGAGTCCTGCCTCTTGCATGGCTGAGCAGGAGGCAAAGAAAAGTTCCCAACTGTCAGGAAGAATAAGCATGCTGGCAGTGGCCACATATCTTCCAGGCAGATGGAGCGACATATGTATATTTACATATATATTTCCTAATCAATAGGTTCCAGCGAAAACATGAAAACTCAAGAACATGACTGGAATTTAAGGAACTCTGAAGGAGTTTGATTCCTTAAAGAAAATTAGCACAGTCATTTTTTTGTTTGTTTGTTTTTGTTTTTGTTTTGTTTTGTTTTTAGCTGCAGATGACTTCAGGACAAAATAGTGCTATTGAATGATCAAACATTTCTCCCTAAATATGTAAAATCTTTTCTTCCAAATTAGGTACTTCTAGCATTTCTTCATTAAAAAATGCATTTCTGGGACCAGCCAAAACAGGCTTTGAAATCTAATCATATTTCTGGCCCCTGCCTTCTTCTCTCTCTCTCACCTCACCAGCCACACAGGCTGGCCTATTTCTTCTCTTTCTCTAATAGGCCAACCTTGTTCCCTAGGACCTTTGTCCTTGCTTGTTCCTTTAGCTGGAATGCCTCTTCCACCAACCTTTGAATGTCTGGATCCTCATCAGTTGGGTCCCAGCCCAATGCCTTCTTTGGAGAGGGTTCTCTGACTCTGATTAAAGATACCACTTGCCGGTCACTATCATTGTGGTGTCTCTGGCCCCTGGAGGCGCTTGCAAATAGCAGGTAGTTTCAGTTAACATGTTAATGAATTACTAGATTAAGACAATTATGCCTCAGTAGAATCTTATAACTTGTCTGCCTGCCATTTGAGCCATGTGTATTGGAGACAATATAAGTGATGGCTTGAGGGTTTAGACTAAGATTTACTGCTTCTGATTCTTGATTTGTTGATGCATGTGAATATCTTCAAGGAACATGGCTTGCAACTTTATCCACTACAGAACCACATCTTGTTCCTGTAATTCATGGGAAGGTGACCTTGCCGCACATTACCAGCTGCCTACAGCTTCCATTCTTACCCTCCTTTCTTAGTAATAGAACCCTTTAAGGCAATGTATCCAGTTAAAAAAAATACACATATGCATCTCCCCAGGTTTTCTGACAGTTAGGACAGGTAGCCATGTAGTCCAGATCTGGCAGCTGAGTAACAGGAGTCAGGTGAGGAGGCTTCAGGAAAGCTGTCATCTTGATAAAAAGGTAGACTCACTGCTATGTGTCTTTGCCCTTTGCCCTTCTAACCTTCCCCCTGCCTGCAATATAGACATGTTACTGAAGGTGAAGGAGCTGTCCTGTGTAGCAGGTGTTGTCAGTGTTCCATCCATAACCCCTTGACACTCACCATTCCTATATTCAACAGGATATTAGGTCTTTGCTCAAGTTCTTTGCCTCCTGAAAGCTCCTGTGACTCTACTGAGGGCTTTTGCTGGTTATAGGATCATGCCAGCCTGTGTGTGGCAGGTTGAAAGTGCCAGTTAGTGAACTTGGGAATAGCCCTCAATGACAGGTAGGAGCTGGTGCATACGTATCTGAGCTTCTTGGCTTTCAGGTGGGACCTTTGAGGCATGAACTCCATACACTGGGGGCAGACAGAACTCCCTGAAGTCCCCAGTGGGACTTAACACCACTTGCCCAAATCAGTAACCCACTCATTAATGCACCCTGGATTGGCTTTCTTTTCCCTGTCTCACTTCCCTACTCTCCTACCTTCTTGGGATCACCTTCCAAATAAACTACTTGCAGATGAATCCTGGTCTGAGGCCCTCCTGGGAACCCAATCCAAGACATCTTATGACCATGTGGATGAAAGCCACATGCTACGGGTGAAGAGGAATCTAAAACTAGCCTGAGTCCTTAGTGCTGGACTTGAGCCTTGGAATGACTTCGTCTGGACTTGTTATTTGAGAATAATAAACCTCTTATTTGGGTAAGCCACCACAACTGGTTTTCTATGGCATGCAGCCACATGTTAACTGTGACTGAGAGAGAACTGGAGGAATTTTTAGTTGAGTCTAAATGTAACCAGTCATGGCTACTAACAAGGCTGACACTCTGGATGCATGACTATTGGCCCCTTCTATGGCAGGTTACAGCTAGCACAGTGTTTGCTTACATGTTGCTTTATTTAATCCTCATGTTAATTTTGTGAGCTAGGTATCGACAACTCCAATTCTTAAGTCCAGAGAGGCCAAATCACATTGTTACATGGCTAGTGGTGGTATCAGGACTCTGAGTCCAGTGACCTTTTGCCATGGGGAGGCAGGAACTAGGTTTTTATTCTAAGAGTGACAGATCTGTGGTATTTAGGTAGTGAGTTGACCTTTACCCGTTCCCTTTGCCTGTCTCCTGAGATCCTGTGCTTTTCTGTCATCACCTTTCACTCCCATGGGACTGTGGGCATTTGCCTGTACCAGAGGTACCCCTCCCACGTGCCAAATCTCACCAGACCTTACATACTAATCATGTTTTCCAAAACGTGCTAAACCCTGTTTAGGTCTTTGCTCAAGCTCTTGTCTTTGTCAGGAATGCTTTATCTCAGAAGTGAACAATTGCTACAGTTGGTCTGGTAACTGCATCTTCATGGTAACTGTGGGCAAGACACCCATCTCAATATGGCCCATAGTATCAAAAACATGTAGATGCATATTAAGTATTTGTAAAATTAAAATGCAGAGCCATGGTAGAATCCAAGTTGAATTCATTTTGACTCCTGTTTAAAATCATTAACATCAAGTTCCATCACACATAAAAATGAAGATCATGATAGAAGATTTCAGACAAATGAAATAACAGTCCGTTGAACATTTAATAAATTATATTCAAGCATGACTTTTTAAAGAAAGGACAAAATTATAATGTAAATATTTATTAAAATGGTGACCATTCAAACATCATCTGAACCATACGAAATAATATGCACTTTTATGAAATGTTGAGAGCATTGAGAAGCTAGGAGTTTATGTATAAACATGAGCATTTTCAAAATTCCCGACTTACATGAGAAAAGACTGTGTTCTCTTACTGGTGACTCAGGAATTATGATATACTTGTGTGAGAAGTGCTGGTGTGTGGAGACAAGGCTAGCACCCATGACCGGCTGTGCTCTGGAAAACAAGCATGCCATGCTCCCATGACACTCTGGGACAAGGGAGACAGAGTCTGATCTAGGGTGAAACTACATGCAGGGAGGACATGGAGAGGACTGCACCAGGGGTTCACTGAGGCTGGAGGACCACACAGAAAGCAGCGTGCTTTGACTTCAAAATGCATGCAAAGTGAGGGAAAGAAGCCAGGAACCTTTTCACCATTCCAGATCAGCAACTCCTAAGGTATTTATATCAAGGTAATTGGTAGTAAATATAAGTGCTCACTGGTTCTGAATCAAGAGTTTAACTATCATAACAGATTCAACTTTGAGGATAGGCTAAAACTCAACGGGGGTATCAACTCAAAAGATGCCTGTCTGGTTTCAGCTGGCAAAGAATCTATAAAAATGTTTACATATCTAGTTTTGGTAAATTTATTTCACAAAGCCATCCTGTTATTTCATAAGGACAATAAGGTAAGTCACAATACAAAATTTATAAATGAGATGAGAGAACTATTTAAATACATTTGCTGAGTAAAGACATTTTCACTAACCATAAAATCCAGTGAAACAAAAGATTAATTACACCACAGTTGTTGTCAAAAGACTTTTAGACTGTAATTTAAGTTCAAAAGGTTAAGGATTTTATAAAAACAGAACATGAAACTATGAATTATATATGAAGAGTATTTGATTAGATACAGAAAATATTAATGTGTCGTTTTCTTCCTCTTGGAAACTAGTTTTAGAAAGTAAGACCAACTCCAATTAAATTCTGACTGCCATAATTCTTTACCACTGGCACCATAATCTGGAATATCCAAAGTGATCCAATTACTTTGGCCACCAAATTAAATCACCACTGTGTTTCTAAAATAATATAACCAGAACAAACTGGAGTAGCCTATACCTAATTGTTATACAGTATTTGTGTAAACATATCAATTTTTTTCATTATTTGTTATATTTTTCCAAAGTCCTGTTTCCCAGGGCTGTGACCATTAAATACGTCTATGGTTCCAGACACTCATGTCCATTATGAGAACAGGTGGTGGGATAAATCCATTCTGTTTTTAACATGGGTCTAGATGACTGCAAAGTCGCTATACTGGGATGGGGCTGGAGGTACCATCTGAAGATCGGAGGGATGTTCAGGGAACAGACCTCAGACAAGGGACTTTTAGCATTTTTAATTTCTCAAAAGAAACAGCCTGGGAAGGCAAAAAGTGTTCTATAATCTAGAGTACGGTGAGGAGCCCTTGCTCTCACAGCCAAATGTATGAAAACAGCATTCCTTAAAGACATGCAGGTTTACGAGCCAAGGCAAGCTTTGGCTAAATGATTGGTAGCTTTTGTTTGGCTCTGGAGGTTTCCATGGAAACAGCCTGAGAGACAGAAAAGGCAGCATTATCATCTTTATCCGTAATGCCATCTGATAAAACTACACATTGATTCATTCACGCTATCCAGAAGAGATGTATTACTTCCGATAAGCCTGGACAAAGGGAGGTATGAGTTCTATCTGGTTACGCTATCTCCTCTCTTTCCTCCATACGAAACCTTAAATTAAAATCCTGATAAAACCTCCTCTGAACATTTCCCTCAGGAACCTCTAGTTCAAGGAATGCTTCGATAATCAGAAGCCAAATGAAGACACATGAAGCACCAAATGGAGCTCCACAGCCAAGTTCTTAAAAATCATATGACACCAAGCTTCCTGTAGCTGAGGAAATTATTCTGAAGAGTATTTACAATTCTATTGTATCAGGCCTCAGCCAGGCAAGAAATACGGTCTTAAGTGTTCATTATACACAGCTGAATCAGGTGGCCCCATCCATAATTTTTCTCCCTCTTTATATCTAGATCATTTGTGTGTGTGTATGTATCTATACACTGGTACCTATATCTATGTCTACATATTTAATATACTCACAGATACCACACACCGTTATCTAATCTTGTTTCAGGTTAGTGCTTCTCAGAAAGACCACAAAAGCAGTCCTAGCTCAGAATTCTATATCTGAAGTACACAAAAATAAAAACGTCAACAATATTAAAAAACAAACCAAACAAACAAGGAGGCATGCAGCCTTTAGCACCATATTTACGATCAAGGAGGGCAAGAGTGTTGACAGAAGTCTCAAGAGGAACCCAGCTCTGAGTTTCCCCCTGGAATGGGATCCCAAATACAGAACCCTATTACAGAGTCCAGAACTTTCAAAAATGGAAAGCCTGAGAAATTCTATGAACAGAAATGTCAAAATCCATGATTTACCAGAAATAGAGGATAGGTGATCTGATGTTGTTCCTTATTCTAAAAGCACTGAAGACATTATTCCTTAAGAACAAATTGCTCACTTTTGGAGATCAGTTGGGAAATCACTGCCAGCTCAATAAACTAAATGCTGCTTCGATAAGTTAAAAAGACATGCTACACTCCCCAAAAGGACCAATGTACTCACGGAAAGTAGTTTATTAATGAGCAGTTAGCTCCCTGATATCTGTGTAATACAGACATGGGTGACACTAAAGAAATTCAACCTAGCACATACAATTGCACACTCCACATGGTGAAATCTGAAAAACACCCAGACCTCTATGCGCCACGGCATCGGTGTGGGAATCTAAATCACAAAATAAAGTCTGAGCTTGGTCCTTTCCATAAAAAGGACTTAAAGTCTAGGGAAGGGTTTATTTAGAGATGTGCTGATAATTCTGGTGGTTTAAAGGGGACAGGTAAGAAGTTACAGGGCTACCAATGACTTTAGATATCTAATGCAAATCCCTCGTCTTATTGGTGGGAAAACTGAGGCCTCAAGATAAGTGTCAGCCCTAACCTCTGGATGAGGCATGACCAGAAGAGAAGCCATGGAACTTTTAGTGTGGTACTTTCTCCATTTTGTTTCTCTCTCAGGCTCCTTTAAATCTTAACACGTGTCACTTAATCAAGCTCCAGAAACATGACTAAGAAATAGATATGAAAAACACAGAAAATTTTACAAAGATTTTGGCAATAGTTCACATTCTGATGTGCTTAATATTAACAAGAGGGAAAACCCCAGTCATCTTTTGGTAAAAATGTTACTTCCTGCATGAAACAAGTTCCTCTTGTGAGAGCAGTTTTCGTAGGTACTGGGATAGCTCACAGCTGATGGCTTTCATATGTCCCATCTTTGGAGTAAGAGTTCAATTCGGCAGATCCTGTATCATCAGGTGGGCTGAAATGACTGCTGTCTTGGGAATCTGTATCAATACTTTTGGTTTCTGACTGAAGGTGGACAGAAACCTGAACTGCTATTTCCTGGCCTTGTTCATTCAGAGAACCGTCATCCGAGTCTCCTCCCGGTGAATTACTCCGGCCCATCTCTGGGTTAATGACATAGATGCCACCTTGAGCGTTCAAGGCAGGTCTCTCTTTAATTCTTTCTCCCATGTCATCAGGGTCGTCCACTCGCACGGCCTCGAACATCTCCTCAACGAAGGCCCGACAGTTTAGAATAAGGGGTGGAAGAGGGACGCTTCTTGCCAGCTCTTCGATATAACGGGCAAACTCCATGGTCTTAAATTGTGTGACTTTGGCGAGCTCCAGAGTTTTGGCTGACGTGATGATGGGGATGCGCTTTGCAATCTCAAAGGCCTTCTGCAGCTTCTCGGCCCCTTCAGTTCTGAAGAATTCGTTGATGGCCTTCTCTGTCTTACGAAGATGGCTGCTCATCATGCACAGCCGCGTGACGTTCAAGATGAGGGTGATGGTAAAGGCAATGAGGCAAACAACCATGTAGTAGACACTCATGTCTCCTGAGGTGAAGATAACGCGCAGGGTGACGGAGTAGGAGGCACGAATGGGAGAGGCGGTGAAACACGTGTAGAGCCCTCGGTCATCGAAGGCTACGCTGGTGATATTCAGGAAGTTATCAGAAACCAACCATTTTCCACCTGATAACCCAACAGACACAAAAAAATTACAGCATAAAGAATATTACTGCTAAATATGCCGACCACCTTACCAATACTCCGTCTCTTCATGAGAGTGCCTTAACTCAAGTCTTCTATTAGGTTCTGCTACTTGTATACATCACGTAAGAAAGGGCAGACTTTTATGTCCACAGTAGGAATTTAAACAGCCCGGAACTTAAAAAAGGGAATCAAAGTCTTCCTTCCTGACATGAATGGCACATCAATTAGTAAGCACTCTGGATTATGCCCATTTTTATTGTCATCAAAATTTATCTAAATTCTATAGTTACATTTAGGAGCCATCACTACACTAACATAAAAAAAAAAAGAGAAATATGTAGCTATGAATATATTCATTATTCCACAAGCTGCTGTTCTACGAACTTGGGAGCTATGAGAAGGATATCCTATGAATCCAAAGTATGATGAAGTACATACACTCCATTCATCAACCACTGTACTACGACCACAATGTAAACTCTCCAGCTTACTTGCTGATAATAGCTCAAGATTTATGAACCTTATACTAGACTGACATGCTCTTTAAACTCCTCTCACTAGAGATTCATAAAACTTATTAAAATTTTCCAGGGCTGTTACTGAAAGCATCAATGATAGATGCTGGTGGTTTTCAAAGTAAAGGCAAAACAGGAAAATGAAACTGCCATTCCACTCGGCTGGTCTCCTGCTAACCTAGGCTTTGTTTATGCGTTCAGGCTGTAATGATCACACTGACTGAATAATTCAAATCTCACAAGCGTTTGGTCTGGATCCTAGAGCCAAAGGAAATAACAGTCTAGACAAATGGGTCCATATGTGAAACCCTAAATCATGTTCAAAATACACATTCTGGGCACCACTCTAGAGATCCCGATTCAATAGATCTACATTCTTCAGAAGCTGATTAAAAATGTTCTGTTCTTTCTAACAGTTCAAACTCTTCAATCCCTTGGTGGCCAGTTATTCAGTTTATAGAAAGTTAAAATGTTTAGCGTAGACTTTAAAAGAAAACACCATCTGTCTCTTCTTCCATTTTCCATTCTAATATGAATAAGCAAATATCCTTTATATTCCAAGAGGTGAGAGTAGCTTTCTAGCAAAAAAGACAAGAAGGGCCTTTTATGAAAGTGTAGCTTGTGAGTATCCCAGAATTTAATCTTTATCCCATTGATTTTCATGGTGATTTCTTTTTGAGGTACTTTAATGCAAGTAGTCTTTAAAAAGATCTTTCCAGTAGAATACCAGTTAAGGAAATAGTGCTCTAAGATGTGTTCACAGGTTTACTAACAGCACAATCAAATAAAAACCTGTCAAAAATGACACCTTGGTCGATTATGCTGTTTGGGCGATTTTTAAGACTGAGAGGCAAAAAATACAAGAGAAGTTCTCCTGTTTTCAAATAAATTAAGGTATAGCATGAAAAAAAGTGAGCTGGAAGGGCTTACAGAGCTCCTCCTCAGTGCCCTTCTAATTCTCAGAGGGACTTTAAGTTTTATGCACAGAGCTATAATCTTTAAAAAAAATATCCTGGATTTTCTCTAAAATATTTAGTAACTCATTTCCAAACAAAATTTTAAAATTTATGACAAAATTACTTAAGCTTGGCCAACCCCCTTCCTGTTGTATGCACATAGGGCTACCACACTGTATTGTGCACAATACAGTCTAGGTCAACGGGGTTGTGCGGTGCGTAGCCTGTACAGCTGTCTACAGCAGCCCTGATGTAGTCTACCTTCAATGAATAAGGAAACCAGCTCAGCAAGAGGAGAGACAATAGCTCCTTGTCATCAAGTGAACACCTTAAAAAAAATTTTTTTTTAATGTTTATTTATTTATGAGAGTGTGCGCATGTGAGCATGAGTGGGGGAGGGGCAGAGAGAGAGAGAGGGAGACGCAGAATCTGAGGCAGGTTCCAAGGTCTGAGCTATCAGCACAGAGCTGGACGTGGGGCTCGAACTCATGAACTATGAGATCATGACCTGAGCCAAGACGGATGCTCAACCAACTGAGCCACCCACGTGCTCCACATGTGAACACCTTTTAAATTTACAACTATTCTTTCTTCTTCTGGTTAGGCAATTATAATTATTTTGCTTTCTCTGATACCTATCAGAAATACTCCAGGCCTTCCAAAAGTTTTAACTATTTCCTTGGCACCTCATCATTGAGCTTTCTTTGTGGAACATGTCATACAACCAAGAAGACAGAAGTAACAGGAAATGAGTAACCTTGATTAGTTACCTCTGCCTCTGCCATCCAGTTGCTGTCCTTTTGAGTTGTACCAACGGACATCTTCATAGTGGTCGACTGTGAGAAGACACTCAATTGAAACACTAGTTCCCTCTTTGGCTATGATAACATCGTCTCCTGAGTGGGAACCTGCTGAGAGTTCAAAGCTTGGAGGAAATGATGAATTGAAAGAGCTATGATTTGCTCCCAGTGGGGCCATTTGGTTGAAGCCTACATCTTCCAAAACAAAAGCTGCTGGCACAATAACACTCGCCACTAAAGTGAATAAACAACAATGTGGCTTCATGGAAAAATGGGAGAAAATCTTGTTTAGATTTGGAGAACTCAAAAGCTTCTATACTATAACAAGAGCACGGTGGGTAATTTATGGCTTGGTATTGGAGTTTTCCAAAAAAGTGGGAGATTCCGCTGTATTTTGAAATCTTCAAGATTAAAAGATGTGAGTGGAGACCAACCTAAAAGAAAGCCAGATATAAAGTTTAGCCAACAAAGACTCACAACAGGGTGAAATTCTACGTTCTAGAAAAGAAGAGATGTGAAATTGATTAGAATAATTGGCACTGACATCAGGGAGCAAAACAGAAAGAACACCCGCCTAAAAATCTCAGAGAGACAGTAGAAAAAAGCACTGAATTAGGAAATGGCAGGCAGACCTAGATTCTGGTCCTAGCTTTGCTACTAACAAGCAATAAGACCTTGGCAAGTAGTATTCTCCCTCAGCCGTTTTCTCATCCGTCAAATCAAAGACTAGATGAGACCTCTCTAAAGACTCTTCTAGTTCTGAAAGGCTGTGATTCTATTTCACTCTGACAAATCTTAGGCAACAGGGAGCCAATGAAAGCTAAAATATTTAGCTTAATGATCTTTTATTTCAACCTGCGTCATTACCATCTGTTGTTATATCAATAATGTAAATCAACTGGTACATTATAATCATGAGCCTGGAGCTCAAAATTTGAGCAATCCAAGTACATAAAATATTAGCTTTAAATAATGCAGGGATAGTTAAGGTAGTTTTTTCATTTGTTTTAATATTAGAAAGAAAACCGTACTACTACATACACAGTTATTGACTTCTGAGGCTTTAGGATCTCTCTCTTGAGCAAGAATGTTAGACAAAAGAATTTTCCATTAATAGTTTCTTTGATATCAAGAGACAAAATACAGCATATTTAACAGTTTGTGAGAATACCAAGTTTTAGCTCAAAGTCTGCCAAATAAGCTAAGGGAGGAATTGACATCTTAAATATCTACTTGGTAGAAATGCAAATATAAAGTACAGGGAAAGATTGCCAGACAAACAAAATACCATGAACAAAGAACAAAATATCCCAGTCTAAGAGTTTATGTGATTATGATCATCTTCCTGTTAATCTGGTTCCTCTTTTAAATCAATGACTCTCAAAGAAAAATTTCAACTTCTATTTCTTTAAAAGACAGGATGAAATGCCTAGCTTTATTTCTTACAAAGGCCCAAAATAATTAGTTTTGGAAATGACTCCCCTTTATACTTACACAAAGGCTGCTTGATCACAGAACATAAAAAGCAATGGATCATTGTATTTAGCCATTAAACTCCTCAAAGTCTGAATCATAGTAAGTTGTAAATGTCATTTAATTTTCATTAGCCCTTGAAAGGTTGGCTGAATAATAATAATAATTTTCTAAATCTTGCTATATCTTTAACATTTAAGAACGGACTATTTAGAGTAAAATGAAGGACTTCAGACTTTGCTATACATAGATTGAACACATGTGTTTACTTCTATTTCCTTCCCAAACCCAAGTAAAATGACACTAAAGGAAAAACCTTGGGCATTGGAGGGGATTTTGGAAATTATGTGATCTAATCCATTCATGTCAGTGACGTGCTCCTTTAGGCTATCCTATATGTTAGCAGGAGAATCCTGGTCTCTAGTGGGACAGAGTGGTGAGTAGAAACAATGGATTTCACATTTATTGAGTGACTGTCATAAGCCAGGCACTGTGCTGGGCCCTGACGTGTGAGCTCCCAAGCTCTTTTTCAGTACAATACATACAACAACCAGTGGACATGATTTTTGTCCTTTATTCTAGATGATGGGTTCTCAATGGTGATAGGAAACGACTGTGCTGAAAAAGTGCTCCAGTCTTCCCTAGGACTGTCATCAAGAGTTCCTGTGGCTGCATCCAAGTCAGCATTTTCCCAATTTCATTCCTTTCTTCTACTGGCCATTTCCAAAATGGTTTTTTTTTTTCAACATCAGTATACAAAATTATTATTATTATTTATGCTTTTTCTTTAAGTCAACTCATTATTTTGCTTTCATACATTTTTTTAATTATTTTTTAAATTTTTTATTTAAATTCTAGTTACTATATGGTATAATAATGGCTTCAGGAGTAGAACCCAGTGATTCAGCACTAACATATAACACCCAGTGCTCATCCCAACAAGTGCCCTCCTTAATGCCCATCACACATTTAGCCCATCCCCCCACCCAACACCCCTCCAGCAACCCTGTTTGTTCTCTGTATTTAAGAGTCTCTTATGGTTTGCTTCCCTCTGTTCTTATCTTATTTTTCCTTCCCTTCTCCTATGCTCATCTGTTTTGTTTCTTAAATCCTGCATATGATTAAATCATTTATTTTAAAAGGAGAGTCTATATCACATCTGTAAATAAAAGTAACTGTACACATAAACGTGATGAAAACAAAGCAGTGTTATTAACTGCTGTCTGCTAAAGGCTCTGAGCCAGAGGCCTCCTTTGTCAGGAAAAACAAAACAAAACAAATAAAACACCCACAACTCCACTTCATTCTAATACTACCTCATTTCTTATCCAGCCATCCTCCTCCTCTTTCCCACTGGTTCCACCACTGAGTTCAGAACCACCATTTTAGACTAGAAGTATACATTTTCATCTATTCTCTGGCATCCATGGAGCACTTTCTATGTATTACAGACACCCCCTCTGACTTCATGGAGCTCAGTCTGGCAGGGGACATAGACACTAATTACATACAAAATATGGTAAATGCTGCCCAAGAGAAAGTACAGGATGCTACAGAAGTACCCAATGTGGGGAGCTAACCTTGTCACGGAAAGACTTCTTGAGAAAGTGAGGTGTGCAACAGTACGTGAAGGATAAATAGGGATGGTGAATGGAAGAGAAGTGTCCTAGTAAAGGGACAGGGAAAAAGCAGAGGGATCACTGGTTAGGAAGTGTTCAGGAGAAAGAGCTACAGGTGGTGTAATGAGAAAGGGTGGACAGTGCGCTGGGTCAGCTTCCTGATTCGGGAAGCAGTCTGGGCCAACAGCAAAACTGGAGGTGGACTTTGGGAACTGGAATAGGAGCCTGAAGTGAGTGAAGAAGACCAGTGTCCAAGATGAAGGGATCAAATAGCCTGGAAGCTCAAGAGTGGGGTAGATCACCTGTAGGAAAGGTCATGTCCGCCCAGGATCAAGGCAGCTAGAGTAGAAGACACTGGAACCAGAAGAAAATGGATTTCCTCTCCCTACTGAGATGCAGCAGCTTTGGAAGAATAAATAGCCTCTGTATGGAAGGCTGTGGGGCAAGCGGTGTCCTGGCAGTGTTATTGCTGTGTGGAATCCCTTCATGCAGCTTCCCTGGGTCTCCTCTCCATTCCACATGAATCCAGAGTATGCCTGGACGCAGGGTGGCTTTCCCCCAAGCCCCTGTAGCTCTCACCATTACACTACTCACCGGCTTTGGTATGTGCTGCTTGTATTGCTAGGGAGTCCACCCCATCTCACCTATGAGTCAGTTTCTTAAGCAAAGGGACTATATTTTTATTGCTATACTTCAAAACTAGCACATGTTCAATAAATATTTACTCATGGAGATTAGTTTAAATTTGATAGTGCCCGATGTATCTTTGTAAATTGAACAATGTTATGCAACAGGGATAATTATTCAAACTGACGTGCATTTACTAGCACTTATTATATTCTGAGACAGCCGATACTAACAATGTCCAGAGAACTTGAGAGGCATAGTGCCTAAAGGCAGTCCTTAAGTCAACCCCAACTCCCAAAGTCTTCATCGCCATCTTGTCCTAGGAGATAATAGTAGGGATAAAAGATTATAAGCCCACAGTATCTAAGCCAGGTTGACTACTAATATCCACAGAGCTTGTTAAAAATATAGATTCCTGGGTCCCGCCCCAGACCTAGTAAGAACCTCTGGACTTGGAACTTGGAATTTATGGTGTCTAATTAGCTCCCTGGATGATCTTGAGGCAGAGGATCCATGGACTGGCATCCAGAGACTAGGACTACACTTCCTTATTTCCTCTACAATAGCATTGCCTAATGGTGCTGCAGGCTGTTTGAACACTTCCAATAAGAGAGAACTATTACTCACTTTCTATTCTGGACTTAGGTTACCCTGGATCAACATAATTGCAGGCTTCTGAGAAAGGCAGGATAACAGAGAGAAGTTCAGAGAACAGTCTCTAGAGCCCGATTTCCTGGATTTGAATCCTGATGGACTCTAACCAGCCCTGCAACTTTTGTAAATGACCTAATCTCTCTGTGCCTCAGTGCCCTCATCTTTAAAATAGGGAAAATAATAGTACCTGTTCTTATTGGACTATTGTGAGGCTTGAAGAAAATAGTATATATAAAGCAGAGTCTGGTAGTAGTAATTACTAAATAACCTCTAGTTAACTTTTTTTTTTAGTTTATTTATTTATTTTGAGAGTCAGACAGTGTGCAAGTGGGCAGGGCAGAGAAAGAGGAAGAATCCTAAACAGGCTCCATGCTGTCAGCACAGAGCCCCATGCTGGGCTTGAACTCAGGAAACTGCGAGATCAGGACCTGAGCCGAAATCAAGAGTCAGACGCTTAACCATCTGGAGCTACCCAGGCGCCCCTCTAGTTATTATTACCGATTGTCCTTTCAGATACTGTGCTAAAATCTACAGCTGATGGTAAAATCATTATTTAAGATAAATGAAACACTTCTACTCAGAATACTATGCAACCATTTAAAAATCTTGGAGAGGTGGGGCGCCTGGGTGGCTCAGCCTGTTGAGTGTCCCTCTGTTTTCTGCTCAGGTCATGATCCTGCAGTTCGTGAGTTTGAGCCCCACATGGGGCTCGCTGCTGTCAGCCTGTCAGCGCAGAGCCCGCTTTGGACCCTCTGTCCTCCTCTCTGCCCCTCCCCCACTTACACTCTCCCAAAAATAAATAAATATTAGAAAAAAATAAAAAAAAATAAAAATGTTGGAGAGGGGAAACATTATTATGTAATTTCAATCTGTAACTTTAAATTTCACATTTTTCTTCTGCTCATGGCAAATACTATTCTGCAATAATATGGCTCAAACAGGCACTGTAAACTGAACTTGGAGTCCAGCCATGATACATTACATTGTTTTTATGCACTCTGAGTTTGTGGCCAAGAATCTTGGTTGTGATGTGCCTAGCTTACCCTTCCCTTTTGTGAGACCTGCCTCTATGTTCTGGGGCCCTGGAGGAAGTCAACCCTTCTGCTGACTAACTAACGAGAAGCTTTGATCTTGGAATTTAGAATTGAGACACAGTGGCCAGGTTAGGGCCAATGTGAGGAAGAGAAGGGGTTGAGGCAGTCCAGTTTGCGCCACATACAAAGAAAAGCAGAGAGACAGGACAACAGGGATGGAGAAAGAGAGAGATGGGGGAGTGGGGGTGGGGGGTAGTGGAGGGGAAGGAGAGCAGAGGGGAAGAGAAAGAGACTGACTGAAGTGCTGCTCTGGCTCCTGACAAAATTCTGCTTCCTTCCTCCAATGTGACTTTTTTTTTTTTTTTTAAAGAAATAAACATCTTTATTCAGTTTCTTTCAAAATTAAATCCACAAAAATTAAGACTGAGTATAAAAACAAGAAAGGAAATGGAGAAATGGTTAAGTAGCAGAAAAAAGATTAAATTCAGCAAAAGTGATTAAAGTGTGGCTGTGGCTACCTGGCAATCCTCATTGTGGATTTCCACCTCCTCTCCTCTTTGTACACCTGAGTGCAGTGCGCCAGCTGCCCATGTGGCCAAGATTTATGGTTCTGTTCTGTACAGACACAACCATTTGCCTTTACTAGAAGTTTCAAGAAACCTACAAGACAGGGTTTAGAAAAACACCATGAACACCCTTAAACTGCCCTTAGGTCAAAGTCTAAGGTGGCAGAAGTAGCCTGGTACGCTGATTTTGTGCCAGGAGAGCAATATGTCTGGTCAATAAAGGCAGACTCAGCCCAGGCATTTCGTGCTCCTGCCATGGACATCCGAACACAAAGTACTTCTAGTCTGAGCTACTAAAAGACACAACCCATTTGCAAATAAGATGCTGTTGAGCAGCTGGGAGAGAAAAAAGTGGCAAAGGTATGGATGGGTCCAAGACTGTGACAGAAGCAGAAAAAAGAGTAAAGGAACAAATCACCCTTAGGATCAGAATAACTCTTCATATTAAATTTCCTTTTACTTGTGTCAGAATCAGTCTGCTACTTACAACAAAAATTACATTCACTATGACCATGCTACTCATTCTGGTGCATTTTCAAACAGCTAAATCACAGGCCCATCATGTGCAAGGTGAAATACTGGGTCCTGCAAGGGATGTCCAGGAATTTACGAACTAGTTTTGGGACTTCCCATAATAATATCATACTTGATACTTCATTTTTTTTTAATTAAAAAAATTTTTTTAATGTTTATTGGGGGGGGGGAGGGGCAGAGAGACAGGGAGACACAGAATCTGAAGCAAGTTCCAGGCCCTGAGCTGTCAGCACAGAGGCCGACGTGGGGCTCAAACTCATGAACCTGTGAGACCATGACCTGAGCTTAAGTCGGAGACTTAACTGACTAAGCCACCCAGGTGCCCATGTCTACTATTTCTTAATGCTGCAGCTGACATTTGGAGGCTAAGAGGAAAGAGTTCAAAAAGGAAAATCAAAGTGCCACCTTCTTACAGTTAAAAAGGCCTATGCTATGCTTGTGGGTGAAGTCACTTGGTAGAATGTTTTATTACCTTCCTTCAGCATTAGTAAGAATAATAGAAAAGTGATACTCAAATTTAATCTAACTCCTTTTTCATCTTTTAGATACAGTAAAATATCAGCTTTTCTAGGATCATGAATAATCAGAAATTTAGATGATTTTACCTGACAGAACCATTCTCAATATGGCTATATCATAAGAAAGAAAGAAAAGAAAAGAAAGCGTTTAAGCTGTCATGACTAACAGAGTGCCTTGTTGCTGTTTCTGACAGCTTCTGAGACAAGAAATATTTCCATCCTGCTCCAATTCTCAACAGGAGTAAATAAGGAAGTAATGTGGCTGATTTCTGTTCTCGTGGCTCAATATTAAGTTGGCTGAAGAAACTGCTATTTGTACAAATAGTTCTGAGATAACACAAAGCAGGGAAACACTGATGCCCAGATGGTATTGATTTTAAGTATACGGAGATATTAATGCTTTATTCTCCATAATTAAATGTGCTCTAGCTTGTATTTACAGCTCATCCACTCTTCTCTGCCTGCACTGTTACACTTGAAAAATGGAGAAGTTCCCCATGCCTGGCACGCAACGGTCAAAGTGGCATTCCAAATTGGCAAGGGGGAGAAAAAGCAAATGAAGAATAGATTTTTAGCACTCTTCCATCCTTTGCAAAAAACAAACATAAAAAACAGAGATCTGAAACATAGAAAGGTTAGTAATATTCAAACAGAAATCACCATTGTGAGGGTCATTTTCTGAGAAGTTCCTAATTCAAATGGCCCTTATGCTCCCAAGGATATCTTAGTGCCATCACACACCCCATAGCTAGCTAGCATTTGGGCACTCAGCTCAAACTTCAGCGTATTTTCTGGCCCACTGAAAAACACCTTCCTCTGTACTTATTGGAGCTTTGCTTTAAACCCACAATTATTTTCTGTAACTGTGACTTACATCCTTCTGCCATAAGCATTTGTTGAGCTACTGGATGCAAATAACAAAGATCAATGTCAGGGGCCTAGATTTACGATCTCCTTACCCAATTTTTTTTTTTTTCCTATGGTCCAAAAAATGAAAGTCCATATAACTAAAATAGAACTTCTCATTCTCGCCCTTAGATCGACTTGTGCAGCGTATACGTATTTTAGATGATAGCCACACGATATAATCCTTTCAATTTTGCAAGATCAAAGTTATAAGATCATCATGGCTCCTTGGTAAGAAGCATGGACTGACCTACCTGATCTTATCCCTGGATGAAGCCATGGCTTGAGAGGCCTCAGTTTTCATATCTACAAGGTTATTTTAAGAGTAATGACCTCGTACAGTAGTTGTGAACGAATGTGGGTATATTATAAATACATGCCACTGATATTATTGTTCCACTTCCTAGGTGTTTTTCAATTAAATCATACGGTGTCCCACCCAAGGTCACAGTCCTTTTACCTTACCTGGGTACCACACTATTCTTTTAATTTCTAAATGGGTCTCATTAACTCCAACCCTACCCCAAACCCTGCTCCTCTCAGAACTGGTCCTGAACACACATCCAAGAAAGTCAAGATGATTTAAAAATCTATTGATTTTCCACTGCCCAAGAGATAAACTTCAAATGTTGGTCAGGCATCCGTAATTCTCCAGGAAGTTTCAGGAGGCAGAACAGAAGTTGCTGGATGGAGCCCAATAGTGCCTGTGTGCAGAATAATTCTTTGCTGAAGGAAAGAATGGATCTAGAAGTCTGTTTTTTAGTTACACCTCTGTCACCAATCAGCTATGATCTATAGTGGTCTGTTTCCTCATCTAGAGGCTGATTATCACTATCATTCCCTTCTTTGCTTAAATCCTATAATCTTCCCAGCTTCTTGTCATGGCTCAAAGCCTTAACTATACTTGTTTTACTCTCCAATGTCTCCAAATAACCTTTTATTTTAAAGGTCTGGTTCTATATTGTTAAAGATTCCTACGTATTTTTTCTTTTTGATACTGTTGTAAATAAAATTGTTTTCTTAATGTAAAAAAAAAAAGTTCTGGTTCTAATTGTCCCCTTTGCTTAAAATTTCCTGCCCCTCCCCAACAATATCTTCCTGCGGAAATTCCACCCTCTACAGTATCCGACTCCAATTTCACCTTATTCAAGAAGCCCTCTCACTTAAATTGTCACCATTACCCTCTTAATTTTGGATGAATTCTTTTGCTCTGTAAGTCACCTACACACTGAGAGTATTCAATTGTAAGACTTATCAGTTTCCTTCTTCTATCAGATATGTATCTATCCAAAAGACTGTAAGCTTAAAGATGAGAGTCTAAAAACTTTCTCAGCCTTTGACATAGCATGGGATTCAACATTTTGAATTCCAATGCCCGATCAACTTGGCGGTCAGGAAGGTACTTGCTACAAATTTCTTACTGACTTTCCAGAGTCCCAGACTTACGTTAAGTGACTTACTGAGTCACTTTTCCATACGTACACCCCCAATTCCTCGCAATTGCTATTGCCACAGAAAATCAGAGGAAACTACCTATTTTACACTTCTTTGGTTTTGTTTTTTTGTTTGTTTTTTGGTCTCAGACTCTGGGAAGCATTAATGGAGATTTTTGAAGATATGGAAATACAGCTTTTAAAATCTTAGTGGGGGAAACACTCTAGAGTGGATTTAGTCTTTAACTGGTTTTCCCAAACTGCGATTTTTGAGAACTTACATCAACTTAATCTGTGGTGCTTGTTAAAGATAAAGATTTGTTGGTCCCACTCAGATTTACTGATTTGGCATCTCTAAGGGCAAGGCCTGAGCATCTGCTTTTTAATGTGCATGTAGTTTTAATGACTTACAAATCAAGCCCATATTTCCTTTGATTGTCCTAACAATATTGCAATCCAGTGATTCTCAAAGTGTGGTACAAGGGCCTCTGGGGTACCTAAAACTTCTCCAAAATGATTTTCCTAATAATACTAGGATCTTATTTCCCTTTACATTCTCATTCGCATCCAATATGGTGCAATTGTCCAGAGGCTACATGATGAGTGCTATGACAAAAGAATGAACGCAGAAGGAGATGTGAGAATCTAGCTATCTTCTATGAAGATATTAAAAAGAGCTGTAAAAATGTAAAGCAATGGCATTCTTAATGATTTTTTTGTTTTGGAAAATATTGTTCATAGAAATACTATTTATTTTAACACATAACACATTTTTTTAAATATACTTTTGCAAGTTGTCTTGATATCTAAAATGGTGAATATTGATAGATACAATACACACACAAACTCCTTGTTCTTAGTAAGTTTTAAAAGTGTAAAGGGATCCTGAGACCAGAAAGTTTGAAAGCTGCTGCTAAAATTATCAGTGGCAGCATTTAAAATTTTTTTTAAATGTTTGTTCATTTTTTGAGAGAGAGAGAGCGCATGCGTGAGGAAAGGGCAGAGAGAGAGACAGAGAGAGACAGAGAGAGACAGAGAGAGAGAGAGAGACAGAAAGACAGAGAACCCTAATCAGCTCCAGGCTCTGAGCACAGAGTTCGACGTGGGGCTTGAACCCACAGACTGTGAGATCATGACCTGAGCCAAAGTTGGCTGCTTAACCAACTGAGCCACCCAGGCGGCCCCCACCACTTTTTTTTTTAGCAGCAACATTTTAAGTGTAAGATTAAAGACATGGTTAAGTGACTTACCAATTCACTTTCGTACTTAAACCCCAAATTCCATGCAATTTCTATTGCCACAGAAAATCAGGGGAAACTACCTATTTTATACTTCTATGGGTTTTTTGTTTGTTTTTTTGGAATAGGCATTTTTAACAAGCTACCAGGTGATAGCAATGCCCTTAAGTTTAAAGAACTACCATCAAAAGCAAAGGAATATGAATGGTTTCAGGAAATGACAATTATTATATATGGACATTGAGATGTTAATTCTGAAGGCAACAAGATGGAAGCTGGAAGACGGGTTGTTAAAAAGACCACATCCCTTCACCTTTCTGGGACTTAATTTTTCTCATCTATACAATGAAGGTGTCTATAATGCTCTTCTGGCTTTTAGTCCGAGTTTCATGCATCCTCCCTGCTCAAAGACAACGGAAGAGATGTATCTTTCTGATGGTCAGTTATAATCTTAAAGTCATAAATCAGAGCATATCACTCTTCTGCATAGAAACCTTCAATTGTTTCCAAATGTTCTCCAAATAAAAGTCAAACTCCTTGTACTGGCTCATAGACACTACAAGATTTGGCTCATTCAAGTCTCTGGCCTCATTTTCCTTCCTCTTTTTGGGCCCGTAACAGTAGCCTTTTTTCTTTTCCTTGACCTTGCTAAGTTTGTTACCACTATAAGGCCTTTGCACTTGCTATTCCTTCTGCCTCAAATGCTCTCGAGATCTTCATAAGGATTACTCCCTTTGTTCCATCACATTATGCTGTTTAATTTTCTTTAAAGTACTCACAACCATCTTTTTATTTACTATTTTAGATATGAGTGTTGCTTGTTGACTTGTTTAAGGTCGGCCTCGCTCCAGAATGTCAACTACTAGGGCGCAGGGCCATAGTCGGCTTGAAATCCAGTGTGTTCCAGGCCCCCAGGGTGGTACCTGGCAGGTAGCTTATGCTCAGTAAACGTACGAGGGCTGAACTCCCGCAGCTCAGGCCTGGCGTTCAAAAGGACGGCGGACATCCTAGCTCCCTTCACGTCGGACCCCACCGGCTCAAACCCATGCCTCAGCACCTCCAGTACCTCCGTCGCACGACCCCGCCCGAGCCTTCACTTACCAGACTGGCACTCAGCTTGTTCCTGCCCGAGCGGTGGCTTGACCCGGAAGTGCTCTCGAGCAGGCGGGACCAACTCCGCGCCGAGAGAGTACTTCCGGGGCAGCAGGAGCAGCTTTTCGGCAGCAGTGGTCCGGGTGAGGGTGGCTGGGGAGTGGGTGTGGGGTTTCTAGGGAGGAGGCAGGCGGCGTGCGGGGGTTGGGGGTTCGGGGCCGGGCGGTCTAGGTGGCTGGGTAGGGGCAGGAGGTGGCCTGGGGCTGGGCGGCCGACCCCCCCACGGCTGGACGCGGAGCCTATGAAGCGCTTTGGTAGTTGAAGCGCTACGTTTGGGTGCGGAACTCTTCGTCGTTTTCAGCGTCGGAGAAGTTGGGAGTGTTTGTTGATCCCAGAGCTCCGGTTTGGGATCTGGTCTTGTGTGTGCGAACAAGTGAGGACGTCTGCTGTCTGTCCGTCTAGAGAAAGCTGTGTTAATGACAGTAATGACACAACCACCGCCTCCGTCCTAATAGCAACTGTTACCTATGTGCCAGTCTCTGTTCTGAGAGCCCTTCGCGTACCCCGTGTGGAGGAACCTTTGTAGGAACCCTGCCAGGCAGGTGTTGTAGCCTGTGTTACTGTTGAGGAAACGGAGACGCAGCTAGCAAGGTGAACTGACTTTGTCGCAGTTACCGCCCACCCCCCCCCCCCCCCCCCCAAAGTTGGAAGAAAGTCTAATTCCGGAGCCCGTACTTGTAGCTGCTAAGCTAAACCCTTTCCATTTTGGTAACTGTGCGGCTGGAAGTTTCCAGGAAAAATGGGGGGAGGTATATATCTATATATGTGTACATGTAAATGTGTACATTTATATTTTTAAGAAATATGACTCAGCCATTTAATTTTACTTGCAATGTTTCAGCTCTTGGAGTCTTTTCACTCCACTTTTGAAAATAACACATTATAGGATGTTTGGAAAACTTACAAAAACATTAAATAGTGCAGTGCCATATACCTGAAATGTATTCCCCCCTCCCTTTCCTGTTAGAGTATGAATCCATTAAGAACAGGGATAGCACAGCTATTCTAATAATGAAAGCGATGGTAATGATAATGTGAACAGCCAGCGCCTTTCCACCTAGCCAAATGTCTAGCACATTCTAGGTGCTCATTAAGTCGTTGTGGCACAAGTGAAATAATAGAGATAACCAGTATTTAATGTTTTGAACTATGTCTTTCCAGTCTTTTATAAAATCATATAAATTACTTATGTAATATGTTTGTTATATATACTGTATAGTAGTTGCCCCTTATCTGCAGGTGCCCTGTTCCAGGATGTGAGATAATAAAATGCCTGTGTGGTGAGGTGAGGTGAGGTGAGGTGAAGGATGCAGGCACAGTGATGTAGCTAGCATTAGGCTACTGTTGACCTCCTGACAAATCAGAAGGAGGAGCATTTGCTTCCAGACAGTGGTTGACCGCAGGTAACTGAAACCTCAGATAAGGGGGACGACTGTATATGGTATACTATTTAAAAAACATATTGTTATATGTTGTACCTTGGAAAAAGCATAAGGAAAGTGAAATGAATAGTGTAAAAAAGGTACATATTTCGGTACACAAAGCATTGAATTTTATGCAGCAACTGTGGAATCTTTCCTGTTAGGCTCTTGGAGTAAATGGGGTAGAAACTGTTTTCTAAATTAATTCTCAGTCTCCAAAGCTTGGTACATAGTAGGTACTCAAAAAATGTTTGCAAGTGAATGAATGGATATTTCAGAGTGGGCTTGTATGTGTGTGGGTAGTTGCATCTAGATTTTTTTTTTTCTATGTGTTTTGGGAATGTGTAATGTATGTATATCATATACCCATATGATCTAGGCTCCATGGTGTTGTACAAATCTACCTTTCTAGCCTTATGCCTTTCCATCATTCTCCATGCTATATTAACTACTGTTTTTTGTCCATGTTCCATGTCCATTCTGTTCACACTTCTTCCTGTGTGTTGTTTCCACACCCTTGAATTTTCTCATTGACACCTTCACCTGTCACAATCCCAAGTGCTCTTTAAGGGAAGCGCTGCAAGCTCAGACGCCTACAGGGTCTAATCAGGTAACAAATGAGTCAAGTAGATTTAGGTGGAGATCGGAGGGAGCTAGATAACATTTTGACTAAAAGGCTCAGCAACTCTTTGGCTTGAGCTAATTATTACCATGTCAAAAGTGGGCCCGGTGCTACCAGATATTTCAACTTTAAGGGAAGTTGAAAATCTATATTCATATATATATAATATCTGATTTTTAAGTGTTAGCAATTAGTACAAATGTTTAAACACTGTGCAGGCCAAACAAAAACATTTATAGGCTGGGTTTAGCAGTCATTCCAGTTTGTGACCACTATTCTATGCTTATTTCAGATACTTTGTACATGAATCATATTGTCTGATTCCAGCAGACTTTTTTTCCTCTGTTCTTTTAGTATTTTATGTGTATCTCCATTATAGTGCTGTTTCCAAGCTGCCTTAGTTCTTAGTATGTGCGTCTTTTCTAGCACATTAGAAATGTTTTGATGGCTTGGATTGGGTCTAATTCTCTATTAGTAAATACTGGTATAAAATAAATACTTACATATACCTAAGGCTTTGGTATGTGTATAAGTATGTACTTGTGAGATACATTGATTTCTCCTCTGGGAATATTTGGCTATCTTGGAAACCAACATCTGCTTTTTGTAAAAATACCAGTAGCATCTTGCCTTTAATTGCCAAAGAGATGTACTTATGAAAGGGACTGAATTGGTTAACATTGTTATTCAAAAGCAGATTTGATTTAGATGCTATCTGATGGCTTAAATTTCATCATCTTATCTCTCAGAAGTTTAAGTAGAAATAGTTAATACCAAGATTTTTGAGTGACAGTCAATAAAAGGAAAAATTGATACATTGGATGTCATTGAAATGAAAAACATTTGTTCTGTGAAAGACCCTGTGAGGAAGATGAAAAAATAAGCTACAAGCTGGGGCAAAATATTTGCAAACCACATGTCTGACAAGGGACTTGAATCTATAATACATAAAGAGCTCTCAAAACTCAACAGTAAAAAAAAAAAAAAAAATCGAATTAGAAAATGAGCAAAAGATACAAATAGGTATTTCACTGAAGAGGCTATCCAGATGGCAAGTAAGCACATGAAGAGACATTCTAAATCATTAGCCTTTAGAGGCATGCAGCTTAAAGCCACAGTGAGATTATTATTACACACCTATCAGAATGGCTCAAAGATAAACTGCCAAATGCTGGTGAGAATGCTAAGAAACTTGGATCACTCACACATCACTGGTGGTAATGTAAAATGGTACAGCTACTCTGGGAAAGAGTGGCAGTTCTTATAAAACTGAACAAGTACTTAACGTGTGATCCAGCAGTTGTTCCCTTGGTCATTTATTTCAGAGAAATGAAAGCTTACGTTCCCGCAAAAAGCTGAACGTTGATGTTCGTAGCTGTTTTATTTGTAATAGACCCAAACTGGGAATAGCCCAGGTATCCTTTGATGGGTAAATGGTTAAGCAAACTGAAATACATCCATACCGAGGAATACTACTCAGCAAAAAAGGGAAGAAACTATTGACACAGTAACTTGATGGATTTTGGGGGACTTAGGCTGAGTGAAAACAATCTCCAAAGGTTACATACGGAATGAATCCGTTTATATAACATCTTGTGTAGAGAGGGAGAACAGATCAGTGGTTGCTATGGGTTGGTGAGGGTGGGGTGGGATGTGTCTAAAAATGATAACCTATGGGGCGCCTGCGTGGCTCAGTCGGTTAAACGTCTGACTCTTGATTTCAGCTCAGATCATGACCTCGCAGTTCGAGGTTTCGAGCTCTGCGTTGGGCTCTGTGCTGACAGTGTAGAACCTGCTTGGGATTGTGTCTCTCCCCCTTGCTCTCTGCCCCTCCTCTACTTGCTTGCTCTCTCTCTCTCTAAGTATGTAAACAGTAAAAAATGGATAACTTGGGATCCTTGTGATTGAAATGTTCTGTATCCTGACTGTGGTGATGGTCACACAAATCTGTACATATGATAAAATTTCATAGAACTGAATACACATACATGAGTGTCTATAAAACTGATGAAATTTGAATATGGTCAGTGGGTTGTATCAGTTTCCTGGTTGTCATATTACACTGTGGTTACACAAGTTGTTGCCATTGGAAAAACCTGGGTGGAGGATATTCAGATCTGTCTGTATTTTTTATACCTGCATGTGACTATGATAATCTCAAGATAAAAAGCTTAAATAACTTACACCTAAAAACCCTATAGAATTAATTTTTCCTTTGGCTTTTATTTTACCAGGCAATGATCTAGTCATGTCGGATAAAAATGATATTGAAACTCCAGTGGTAACTGAAGCAACCTCCATCCTTGAAGATGAGAAGTATGAGCCAGCCAAGAGTTCTGAGTCTGCTGACCAAAGTGTCAAGCCAGAGGATAAATCGGAACCCGTAGTTTTCACTCGGAAAAGACCAGAATCCAAACCTTCCATCGATCTTGAGACTCCAGAAGTTCTCCCTGTTGAGGCATCACAGGCTGCAGGCAAAGTAAAGTGTTTATTAAAACATTGGAATTAAAAGTTTGGGTTAATGGGGCACCTGGGTGGCTCAGTCAGTTAAGCGTCTGACTTCAGCTCAGGTCATGATCTCACAGTTCGTGGGTTCGAGCCCCGCGTCAGGCTTGTGCTGACAACTCAGAGCCTGGAGCCTGCTTCCGATTCTGTGTCTCCCTCTCTCTCTGCCCCTCCCCTGCTCGTGCTCTGCCTCTCTCTATCTCAAAAATAAACATTAAAAAAAATAAAAGTTTGGGCTGAAAGGGATGTGGAATCAAAACCAATTTAAGATTACCTATTTCTTTTCTTTGAAAGCCATAAAACACAATTTTCTCAGTTTTATAAATACCTTTAGGAGTAGTTGCCTTTGCTACATGGTGCTTAAATGCAGGTAACATACATCTGTCAGCCAAGCAATACATTTTTTTTTTTTTTTTTTTTTTTGAGAGAGAGGGAGAGCGCACGTGTGCGCAGCGGGGAGGGGTAGAGGGACAGGGAGAGAGAATCTTGAACAGGGTGCATGCCCAGTGTGGAGCCCAACGTGGGGCTCCATTTCAGGACCATGAGATCATGACCTGAGCTGAAATCAAGAAGTTGGGCACTCAATTGACTAAGCCTTCCTCAGTTTGCCACCAAGCAATATGATTGTTTAGCTAAATGTTATGTATTTGTTCATCTGTATGTTGGGCTAATAATTAGACACCTTGCCTATATACTCTCTTATTCTCTACTTTTCCATTTTCTTTTGCCTTTTGTTTTTCTGCCTACTGGGAAGAATAGGAGACTGTTTCCAAAGATGTACCTCAGACTGGATGGGGATATTGGGGCAGCTGGGGCAAATCCTTACTCTCTTCAGCCTCAGCTACAGTAGCTACAGTAGGTAAGGTCATCCATCATTTTATTAATTTTTGCGTGTGTTTTGCTATAGATCTGTGTTAAAAATGACTTTATTGATAATTCCTCTTCCATCTCTACTTAAGGGCTTTATAGTTTAAAAATTGGTCAGGAAGGATAGGCTGGTTTATAGTACACCCAGAGTTTGCAGCAGCCTTTTCTCATTAGCATTCTTTACTTAGAGTTTCTCATTGACCAAGAATTGTTAATATGAAACTATCTGTGGTGGTACTGAATCAAGTTTGTCATTTTGTTTTGTTTGTTTGTTTGGTAACATTACACTCCCAAACATTAGTTACCTGTGGTCAAAATAGCGTGTCTATGGCTATGGTGATTTTAACCATCTGCAGGTTTGTTTCTTCAGTTTTGGTGACTAATAGTAAGTAGTATTCAGGCATAAAAATGTTACCATTTTTCTCATTAGGCCAAGGTATTTCAAATGTCATTGAGAAGGCAGAGACTTCTCTTGGAATTCCTAGTCCCAGTGAAATTTCAACGGAAGTCCAGTGTGCAACAGGTCAGTATGTGGAAACATTAAGACCTAGAACCATGGGTCAAAATAGAACAGTTGAGCTTGTTCTTCGGTATATATTTATTGAGTGTCTGATATTCAGGACACCATGGGACTGGTGAGAAAGGGGATTGGACTTTGACTAACAGGTCTGTGTTCTTTAACCACTTTGCTGACATGGGATGATATTTTATATGTCAAAAGATGGTTACAAACATTAAATAAGGCCATGAGTGTAGAATATAAAAGTTGCCTAGTGCTGTGTTTGGCACAATCGAGTATGACCCCAAGAAGAGTTAGCTGAGTTGGACCCTGTTGTGGCACAAAAAATATTTTAATGTGTTTCGTTTGGGGATTTATTTGTTTGTGTTTGAATATTTATGAGGGTGAAATTTAATTTTGGACACCTGTTTTGATCATTGTACTCTCACTTAAGCCACAAAGGGAAGAGTTTTGAACCAGGGATCAAGATGGCCTAGGACAAGAAAACAGAAAACTTTTCAGGCCCTAATACTGCTTTCTCCATCTCTCAGGGGCTTTATTGTCTCCCACTCTTCTCTTTGATCCTCTCATTTTTTCTCCCAAATATGCATACTTTTCTAGGACAAAATTTAAAATATGCCGTATTTTAGAAAGTTAGATTTATGGATTTTATGATTTATTTGTATGACTAATTAAATGTAAATTAGATGCAGATGTATAATTTACATCTTTATAAGAGTAAAGTTTACTCTTTTTAAGTATACAGTTTATGTGTTTTGATGAACATACAGTCCTGTTTACACAATATACTTGCAGTCCACTGTGATATACAGTATAGAATATTTCCTTAATCTGTATAGATAATCAAAATATAAGAATATTTTCATCACCCCCCAAAAGACTCCTCATGGCCCTTTGTGGTACTCCCATCACTTACTCTTGTTTTTGGTAACTACTAATCTGTTTTCTGCCTAAAGTTTGACCTTGTCCAGAAGATCATACACATGGAGTCATACAGTATATAGTGTGTTATGACATATATCAGTAGTTTGTTCAAAAGACTAGATTTTATTTTTTAAATGAAATGAAGATGAAAAGCCATGTTAGCTTTCATTTAAAAATGAGTAGTTTAAAATAATAAAACAAAAAGGGCTAAGGCTATCCTGTGTGTAGGAAGCAGGATCTAATTTTTAAAGTCTCATACATGCTGATAAAGAAAAACTATTTATAGACCATCCCTTCTTGTTTACACATCCCCTTCCTCTTGTAGGACAGACAAATGCCAAAGATAATGCAAACTCCTCCCCATTGACTGGGCCATTTGGTGTATTCTCAACCATCTCTACTGCTGTTCAGACCACAGTGAGTAAAATGCCTGGTGGACTCCACCTCTCTGAATATAGTGGGTTTCTGTCTCTTTCTCCCTCTTTTTCTTGAAAAGCCATGAGGACTGATTACTCTTAAATGAGTCCAAATTGCTGAAGATCAATTACTTTGATCTTAGAGGTAGAGTGGAGCTACTTGGAAACTTTCTTTAAAGAAGTAAAGGACAGAGCAGAGGATGAAGAATAATAGAGAGACAATGTACATAATATCTTATGGACTATGAATTCTGAGATTGGTGGCCTAGAAACTCTGCTTTACAAAAATATTCTTCCCGTAATTGAGTAACTATAGACGATTAGAAACATTTTTTAAAGGATTTTATCGGAAACTTAATGTCTTTCTTACATGAGAATAGATAACTAGTACTTAATTTTAACTTCTTATTGAAGTAAAACATGTAGAAAAGTGGAATCCTAAGTGCTCAGTTGAATTTTCACAGCATGAACGCAGACTAAGGAACAACATGATGGTACATTGTATGTTCCCCTTGTGCCCTCTCCTCGCCATCTCTGATTTTTCCTTTTGCCCATGGCGACCACAATCCTGACTTCTACCATCACAGATTAATTTTGCCTGCTTTTAAACTTTACATAAATGGAATCATACGGTATAGACTCTGTTGTACTTGGTTTCTTTCACTCAACGTTATGTTTGTGTGATTTCTTCATCGTGTAGTTTGTATGGTGTATTCCATTTTCTTTGCTGTATTCCATTATGTGACTGTACAGCATTTATTTATTCCATGGTTTGTGAGTATTGTGGTTGTTTCCAGTTTTTAGCTTTTACAAATAGTACTGCCATGGACATTTTGTACGTCTTTTGATGAACCTCTGTACACATTTCTGTTGAGTACTGACAAACAGCTGGCCACAGTGGTTGTATCTGTTTACATTCCCACATGCAGTAGATGATTGTTTTCGTTGCTCCATATTCTTGACAGTGCTTGGTATTGTTAGCCACTATTTTATATAATCAAACCATGCAGATGTCTTTTTTCAGTATTCTTGCAATGAAGTTGCATGTGTTTCCTAGGGAAAGAGCGTAATCAGTGGGGGTTTGGATGCCTTAGAATTCATTGGGAAAAAGACAATGGATGTAATAGCAGAAGGGGATCCTGGATTTAAAAGAACGAAGGGTCTGATGAACCGGAATTCTACATTGTCTCAGGTACCATTTGTCTTTACCTGTGTATTTAATGTGTCTGTTTTGATCTGTATTTTTTGCCTGTAGTAGACCTTGTTAGTATTTCTTTCCTTTTGAAAACTTTTCAATGATATGTTCATTAAGGCTTTTTTTTGGGTGAGGGGATGAGAGCTCTAATGGTTATAAAAATGCCCAGTTCTTTTTTCCCTACTCTTTATTTTCTGCAGGAGCCTCTTATCACTGCAGTAGAAGATGACAAGCCCTTTCAGAGCTGTTGAGTAGATTAATATTTAAAGCACTTTCAAAGAAGCACCTGGTTCCTTGGGTGTTATTTACCCTGTCCAGATTCGAATTGTGTGTGATCATTTTTTTTTTTTTTTTCCCAGCAGCTCCTTAGCCGATCAGATTTGAATTGCAGTGCCAGGAAGGAAAGGGCAGTGTTCTGTATGGTTCCCGTCTCAGCTCTGCTTCCCCCAGCTCTTGGAGCTCACCCTTGAGCTCTCATTACTTGCTGCAGTGTAATCCTCCATCTATTTGCCAGGTTTTACGAGAGGCAAAGGAGAAAGAAGAGCTATGGACCTCCAATGAGGTTGCCTTGGAAACAGACAAGAAAACTCATTATGGGCTACTCTTTGATGAATTTCAAGGCCTTTCGCATCTGGAAGCTCTGGAGATGCTTTCCCGAGAAAGTGAGATGAAGGTAATTCCAAACCCCAAATTTCAAATGGTTGGTCTCCGAGCAAAGGAGTGCTGCATAGTTGCGTCTCTTTTTGCACAGTTGGAAGATGAAATGTATTTCACATGGAGGCTTGAGACTCTTTGAAAATACTATACCAACACAGACAAACAAACAATGTTTGAACTAACCGCTACAAATAGAATGAGTCAAGTGTTACTTTTCAAAATTTAAACAAAAGGAAGACAGATGAACAAAGAAGTTTTAATAGCACATCTGTTACTTTTCCTTTGCCTTGGTCTTTTTCTTTTTTTTGGTAGTCTCTCTGGCTTAAGCTGCCAATTGGATATGGTTACCTGTTAGTTTTTAATTGATTCAAGACTGTTTCATTTCCCCCTAATTTATCAGCCATTGTTAAACACTAATAATTTCCAGATGTTTCTGGCTTATATTATTTTGGAAGTATAAATTCTCCCTACCTTTATGTAATGACTAGCCTCTTGTATTATTCTTAAGGAATAGTTTGTATCAGCTGGTGAGCTCATAATTTTTATTTTAATTTGGCCTCTTCTCCACTTGAAAATGTTTTTATTTTTCTTTTGTAGTCTCACAACTTTTTATTTTATATCCATTCAGGTGAAATCTATTCTTAATTCTCTAAGTGGAGAAGAATTAGAGACTCTAAAACATGAGTTGGAGCAACTCAAGGAAGCATTTTCCCTAGCAGAGTTCTGTGAGGAAGAGGAAGAAGAGAAAAAAGGTAATATGAAAATCCAGCATTTGAGTGGAAAGCATGTAGCATGTTTATATGCAGTGTATTGCCCTTGAAATATATTATTTTCTCTCCAGTTATACTAGCCTGACTTTACTTTTTTGCTGCCTTGCCCCTGACCAGACATTGATATGAGCAGTCGGCCCTATGTGCATATTTTTGTCCCACTCCCCCTCTGCTCTGCCCTTGACCCCCAAGATCTTTGTGGCTTCTCCAGGTCTAATCTTGTAGCTCACATCTCGGCCTGCTTTTTTGTTTAGAGAGTTTCCCTTGTTAGATTCGTGCCTCAGTCTGGCTGGTCATCCCTATGAGTTTTATATCCCTAGACACTGCTTCTGTGCCTCTCTGACTCCTGTGATCCCTGTCCTCATCTTGAATTCAGGCATGTAGGTTGGGAGTTATCCAAAATGCAGGTGATAATTTGTCTTTTTATTTTCAAAAGTTTTTTTGTGTGTGTGCCATATGTTTAATATCTGCATATTCTCCAAAGTTTAAGTGTAGTAGCTACTCATTTTTGCAAAATTATCAGGAAACAAGTTTGTTTACGTAAAGCATAATCTCTAGTCAACAGAATCTTAACCTTTGAGAGTTTTATTTTAAAGATTAGATGGAAATGTTTCTAATATGTCTTACATGCTACTTTTTTCGTAGAATCTAATGAGTGTAGGTTTTTGCCTCCCCGCCACCCTTTTTCCTTTTAATGAAGCAATCAGTTAACAAATATTAAAAGTGAATAGAGGGGCGCCTGGGTGGCTTGGTCGGTTAAGCGTCTGACTTCGGCTCAGGTCATGATCTCACCGTCCGTGAGTTCGAGCCCCGCGTCGGGCTCTGTGCTGACGGCTCAGAGCCTGGAGCCTGTTTCGGATTCTGTGTCTCCCTCTCTCTGATCCTCCCCCGTTCATGCTCTGTCTCTCTCTGTCTCAAAAATAAATAAACGTTAAAAAAAAATTAAAAAAAAAAAAAAAAAAAAAAAAAAAGTGAATAGAAAAATTCCCTCAGGGTCCATCAAGACACATGGGCCAATCACCCATGTGGTAGATTGAATCAGTGGTTTGGAGAGTGTGGTCTGTAGAATCTTGGGTCTCTAAGATCTGTTCAGGGAATCCATGAGTCAAAACTCTGCATGATAAATTTGACAATAAATTTCATATTAAAAAAAATAAAATAAAATGATTAAAAAAAACTCTGCATACTAATACCAAGATGTTATTTTCTTTTCTGTTTAAAAAATGTATCATTTTGACATTTGCACTGATGGTGCAAAAGCAGTGGTGGGTAAAATTACTGGCTTCTTAACATAAATCAAGACAGTGGCACCAAACTGTACTAATACTGTATTTTCACCACCATGCATTCACTGCCAGTTTCATTTAGTCTTGTTCTCATGTAGCAATTATTAATCTTACTAAGTCTTGACCCTTGGATATATTACTTTTCGTATTTTGTGTGATACATCCTGAAGTCTGAAGGAAAAGCACTGGTATTGTTTAAGTTGTAAGCTGAAGTAGCTGGTTTTTTCATGGAACACCTTTTTTTGTTTTAAATATTGCAGTAAAACAAAAAAAAGATTGCAGTCACAGACTATTCAGAGTAGGATGTACTTAAAACAACATATCACCACAGATTAAATGTAAAAGCAGACAAAAGAATCCAGTTGTCTTCAAGCTAGGCATCAAAGAGATTTGTAGAGATATAAAACAGTGGCATTCATCTCACTAAAAGTTTTCTTTTTTGGAAAATACACTTTTTCTTAAAAATTATGTCAACAAGTAGTGGGTTTATTGTTGTTACTTTTAAACAATTGATAAGTATTTCAAACATTTTAATTTTAATTTTTAATATGATAAATGTTGAGATCTATAACTTACATTATAAAAGACTCTTTGGAGTTGTCAAAAAGTTCTGAGTGTAAAGGGATCCTGAGACCAAAATGTTTTTGAGAACTGCTATATTAAATTATCTAAACTGCTTTGCTTTTGGAAATGTCTCTGTTACTTTTTAGAATTGTGTGCGTCTTTATTTTCTTCTGAATGTCCATCTTTTAATTCTCTTCATTATCAGTGAGCTTGTATTTCTAATATCCTTTGAATCTCATTTTCAGTTTTTTTTTTTAACATTTGGTTTTGAGAGAGAGAGAGAGCACACGTGCACATGCATGCACATGCAAGCTGGGGAGGGGCAGAGAGAGGGAGACAGAGGATCCGAAGCAGGCTCCACGCTGTGAGCACAGGGCCCAATGCAGGGCTCGAACTCACAAACTGTGAGATCGTGACCTGAGCTGAAATCAAGAGTTGGCTACTTAACTGACTGAGCCACCCAGGCACCCCTGAATCTCATTTTCTGTGTCTAATCTGGTGGAAAACCAGTTAACTAGCCATATTCAAGCTGTGTACTGAAAGCAGGGCACTTTGAGTGAGAGTCTTAGGGTCTTTCTTTTGAGAGAAGGAAGTAAAGTGGAATGCATGGATTTTATACTAAGAGAGCCTTTTTCTTTTTTGTTCCCATTTGTGTTCTGCACTGCATTCTAAGAAGTCAATTTGGCTGGTTATATAACCTCTTACTATACACTCTATGTGAAGATACTGGTCCTGATATGAAATGGCTCTTGAATATAAGTTTTTAAATCTTACCTGCAGCATTGAGAATTCAGTATAGAATGGTGGGTTTATAAAGGATGGGTTTTGGAGTTAGATCTGGGTTCAAATTCAAGATCTGCTGTTTCCTAAGCCGTGTGACCTTGGAGAATTACTTAACACTGAACTTCTGTTTTATCAGCTATAAGAGGATGCTAATTCCTCTCAGCTTGTTATAAGGCCTAATGAAATATTTAATATATGACACATAGTAAGCACTCAATAAATGGTGGCTGCTATTTTCATGATTAGGATGGCATAAGTAAATAGATGAAGGTCTATACTTAGCAGGAAACCCCTAAATTAAACTTGATTTACTTAAGTTGCTCTGTTGTTCTCAACTAAGCTCTAGAGTGACAATCCCCAGTTATTTATAAGCTTAATTTATTTTTACATAGTACCATTAACAGTATTTGTTCAATTTAGTCAACATCTGGCTTTGCATAGTAATCAGAAAACCTGATCTTTAAATACCATTCTGAGGACTCTAATGGAGTTTCTGAACAGATGGATTTGTATCTATGACTTTTTTCTCCCCTACCTGTTTGCCGGAGATCAGGACTCTGAAAAGAAAGCAGTGTAGTGCTATTCCCAACAGCTTTCCCCAGTGATTTTGGATGAAAATGCAACACTGTCCTTGGTATTTAATTACAGCTCAATGAAGATGTTAAAAACAACAACAACAACAACAAAACCAAAATGGTGGTAGCGGAGGGGAGAGAAAAACACAGAATCTGGTTCTGGTGACATTGGTCATCTTCATTTCCTGTCAGCATCCTTATCTCTTGCCCCTCTGTCTTATGCATCTGATCCCTTTGCCTCAGCAGGAGAAGACCCCAGCCTCTCCAGGGTCCCTCCAGAGCACTAGCCCTGCCTCCTTCCCATCCTCGCACTTTTATTCTAATGCAGCAACTACTTTTTATACTCAGGTCTGTAGGGAGTACATGACAGTATCTTCAAATGTTTGTTTATTTTTGAGAGAGAGAGAGAGGGAGAGAGAGAGAATGAATGTGAATGGGGGAGGGACAGAGAAAGAGGGAGACACAGAATCTGAAACAGGCTCCAGGCCCTGAACTGTCAGCAAGGAGCCCGTTGTGAGACTCGAACCCACAAACAGAGATCATGATCTGATCTGACACTTAACAAACTGAGCCACCCAGGCGCCCCTCCAAACATTTTTTATGTATTTATTTTTTATCAGTAATCTCTACACCCATTGTGGGGCTCGAACTCATGACCCTGAGATCAAGTCACATGCTCTACCCACTGAGGCAGCCAGGTGCCACCTCCAAATGTTTTTTGATCAACACTTAGTAAGCAGTAAGTTTTTTTGAGCACTTAGAACTAATGTATGTATATTTGATGATTATAAATTACACACATGTAATACTATAATAACATATTTACATTTTAAAGTATACCCTAAAATAGATTTTTTTTAAAAAAATGAGACAAATACCTATAAATAAAAGTTCTGTTTTCCCCCTGTACTCCAATTGGATTATTTCTTGAACCCCTTGAGGTACATGCATCCTAGCATGGATTCAGAGTCCTCTCTTGCTCCCAAATAATTTAGGAGCATTGCTAGGAAAACAAAATGCCTGTCAGACTTTAGGTTTTTAGATAGTAGGGTTTGATTAGGAGTTGTGTAGAGGACTTACATAGGTTACAGCTGTAATATTTAGCGAGATCAACTTTCCCCAAACTATAGTGTACCTGGGATCACCAGACCATTTGCATTTTCTGCCTTGAACACCAAGAAGACAAAAGGATAGCAGATGGAGATAAAAGAACCAAGATGGAATTTTTTTTCTAAGGGTTTTGGGGAGAAAACAGGTATGAAGAAATAATGATTTGCCCTAGTAAACCATGAACTGGTGACTAAGAAACACTTCTGTAGATTGTAAGTGCTAAAAGATTTCTATAAATAAGAGTTCTCCCTACATTGTGTGGTTACAAGAAGCTTTGGTCTGAGAAAATGAAGTAGGATTTAGATGAGTAGAGCAGAAAATAGCATTTCCTGCCATTTGGATGTGTTGTTTTTCTGTTGTTTTTTTTTTTTGTTGTTTTGTTTTTTGTTTTTTTTTTTATATATCTTACGTATTTGCTTGTATGTTTCTCAAATATAAGTATTACGTGTTCCCCATCATATCTTACCAGGCTTATTTAACCAATAGCTTTCTTACCATCCTTCCAATATTCTGGAATCCCTTTCCTCTTCCCTTTCTTCTTATCCATCATTATTTCCTACCTGGACCCTGGATTATTACCTCAGCCTTTCTGCCTTCCTTCTTATTCCCACCTCCACCCGGGAGCCAAAGTGGATCTTTCTAAAATTTAAATGGGACATAATCTGTGTCTGTTTAAAATCATTCAATGTCTCCTCACTCCCTCAGTAAAAAGTTTGATTTCTTCTCCATAGGTTTTAAGGCCCTCTTTTGCCTAGATCCTACTTAACTTTCTAGCTTCACTCTTATCTCTCTTCTCTCTCTGAAATTAAGACTCTCCCAGATATATTAAACGTGCGGTCATGATCTTTGTATTTGTGTTTGCTACCTGAAACTCTTCTTTTTCTCCTGGCTAAGTTGTACCCATTTTTTTATGTCCCGACTTGAAGTCCACTTTCTTTGAAGCACATGCATGGTACCTGCTTAGTACTCTGCTTTCACCTGTTCTCATTCATACTTCTGGAATAGAACAGAGAGCACTGGATTTGAACTGGGGTGGGAAGGCCAAGGTTTGACTCTTAGTATTTGCTATTAGGAGAAATAACCCCTCCAAGTCTTAGTTTCTTTATCTCTAAAATGGGATGTGACCCTCTTTACAAGCCCATTGGGAGAATTTGTTGGTGCATGTAGAAGGATTCTGTAAGCACCAGAGCACCGTGCTCATGTAAATTGCTGTTGCTATTCCTGGTGCTGCTGCGGCTCCTCCCTTGCCTCTCCTCTGCCTCCCCCTTTCCTCCCATCTCTGTCAGTCTTTCTGCAGGGTTTTACATGGCTCTGTGTTTTTCTTTGTTTGTTTATTTGTTTAGGGGATGAAGACTTTACCAAAGAGATAACAGAGCTATTTTCCCAGCTTCATGTCTCCTCCAAACCTGAGAAGCTTACCAGGGTAAGTTATGCTTGGTGATTTTCACTTTTTTTACTTGTGTCAATTTAATGGATAAAGAATGTAAGGTTATAACTTTCTGGCAAGGATGTCACCAAATTGGGAGCTGTATTCTGAGTTCTGTGCCTTCTGCCTGCCTCCTGCTCTCACAGGTTAACATGCAAATTTCACATCTGCCCTGCCTGCCCCCCACATCTGCCATCCTCACCTGTTTTCATTTGGAACGCTGGCTTATTTGAAAGCTCAAATCAGGTCACAGTGTTGGCAGTACTCACCGGCCTTCGTGGTACCAGTGGGTTCGCCTTTATGGAGGCCTCACTGTTGTCAGGGCTCTGAGTGATCCAAGGATGATGGAATGTGGCCCCTGCCCTTATAGGGCTGGATGGAGGGTAATGATTTCCCAGAGCCCAGTGACCAGTTAGCATGTGAAAATGAGCCTCCCGTGGCCTATGCCTGGGTCTTTGATGGTGATGCCTGAGCTGTTTTCACACGTATGAAACATGGAGGGCCTTTAGTCAAAGTGGGTAGGGAGCGCCTGTTTCCAGAGCAGTACTCATAGAGCATACTTGCCAGTCCAGCTCATGGGACACTATCCACTTGGTCTCGGGCTGCTTGCCATCTCTTCACCCACCTCTCCCAATCTCCAGAAACATCTCTGGACCAGGTAGCAGCAGATGCACATTGCTTCCTGGCCAGGATAGCCACCACAGTCACCTGCATACCGTAGGGTAAGGAATGTGATGCTTGATTTTGTTATCTCACTCTCCTTGCCCAGTGAAAAGGCTGCACTCCCCAAGCTATGCAGTCACCCCCCAGGCAGCTCATCTTCCTCATCTCCACTACAGCGCTTGACTATAGCACTTTTTAGCTTGTATCATAGTGGTTTTTTTGAGTTGGAAATAATATCAAACTTAGAGAAAGTTGCATAAATAATGCAAAGAAATTCATATGTCTTTTATGCAAATACGTCTATTATTAACATATATATATATAATTTATACATTTAATCATTCGTGTTTGAGCATTTGTTCTCTTGTTACCTCTCACTCCCCCCCCCCCCCACCCCCGCCGTCCTTTCCCCTTCTTTACATACACATGCACCAAATGCACATACACACGTTGTTATTATTGGGACTATTTTGGGGAATAAATTGCAAACATGATAGCCCTTTACTCAAATATTTCAATATGTATCTGCTAAGAATATGGATATTCCTGTAGGTAACTGTAGTAATTATCAACTGCAGTAAATTTAACATCGATAAGATATTTTTATTTAATCTCTTGTCCACATTCTGGTTTGGCAATTGGCCCAACAATGTCCTTCATATCCTATTTTTCCCTCTAACGTTGAAGCCAGAACATAATCACGAATTGTATTTAGTTGTCATATACTTTGAGTCTCTTAATCTGTGGTAGTTCCTCACTTTTCTTTGTCTTTTGTGATGAGAAATACCGCTTTCCCCCGTATAAAAATGGAGTATTCCTGATTTGGGGTTTGTCTGATGTTTTCTTATGATTAAAGTCATGTTATGCATTCCCAGGCAAGAGACTTAATAAGCAGTTTTATATCCTTCCTAGACTACACAATGTCCATCTTTCCCTTAAAATGATGTGTTGTCTGATTTCTCACTGTATGGTTACAAATTTTTTACTGCTAATAAACTTTCTGTGGGTAGACATTTTAAGACCAACAAGTATCCTGCTGTTCATCATAATGTCCCTCCAGATTTAGCATCTATCCATGATTCTTGCTGCACCAGTGTTTACTGTGATGGTTGCAAAATGATGATTTCTCTTAACCCCAACACTTGCTCCTTATTTATCAGTTGGCTTTTGGCATTCTACTATAGTTAAGAGCTCTTCCTTCTTCTATTTATTTATTATCTATTTGTTATTTAATATCTCATGGAATTCTGTTTTTTTCCTTTGGTTTATAGTTCATTATTGTCCTTAATTATTTTGGGATTCAAATTGACCTTCAAACTGACTCTTGTGTGACATGCACTTACCATTTTTTGGAGTATTTCCTTATTTTCTGGCATAACGATATTCTGGGCTCCTCTTGTACCTTCTGTACTCTAGCCCTGGAATCAGCCATTTCTTCAGGGAGCCATAGCTCCTTTTTAGTATTACAGGCTAAGACGTGGGTGCTAGGTGTGCTCATTGATATTGGGGTATCTTTGCCTCCAGGTCCTGTGGGCAGAGCTAGGAAATATACTTAAGTACAAACACCCCCATATTTGCACATGTGCACACATACATATGTTAGAGGTCGTGAATTTATGCTGGTAACTCCAGTTTCAGTCTGTCCCTACAGGAGTCTTCCTTGCCTTTCCTCATTACAGATTTGTATCTCTCATCTTCCACAATAATAACCCTGTCTCCTGACATTAGCACATTCCCTTATTTCCTCAATTCTATAATGCATCCGAAATAGTTTCATTGCTTTGCCCATGCCTACCTACTATAAAGCCAACCTATGAAAAGAATTTATGATTTATTTGCTTTCCCCCTACATTAAATTTTTGAATATATAGAGGCTTATGCTTCTAAAAGTCAAAACTAAACAATTCCTATCCACTTCCTTTTCCTTTCTAATACCAACTTTCTTGTTTTCTGGCATATCCTTCTTGTGTTTCTATTTTTAGATGAGTAGATAGATTTTGAAGATAAGCAGATCTATTTTCTTATATAAAAGTTAACACACTGTCTGTGCTCTTGAGCACTTTGCTTTATTCACTTAACCTTATACATATGTATTTTTATAAATTTATCACAGGTTATTTTTGATTTTTTTAATGTGTGTATCTTAGTTCCCATCCTAAACCTTAAATTTCTTCAAAGCTGGATCTGTGCTTTATTGGTCCTTAAAATCCCAGATCTACTGTCTCTTTGTGGTGTTGAGCAAGTTGTTTAACCTCTCTATGCCTTGGTTCCTTTAGCTGTGAGATAGGGTGATGTGGGGTTCTTTTGAGGATTTAATGTGTTAATGCATACAAAGGTCTTGGGAAGTCCCTGGCTCATAGTAAATGCTCACCATTGATGGTCCTATCTATAGAAGCTAGCCCAATATATTTAGGTGTTTGATAAATATACATATGTTAAGTAAACTTTATATTGCTAAGTGTTGGAGAAATACTAATGAAAAAGACCTAGTTTCTGTGCTCAAGGAGATCGTAATAATAAATAAACTATTTTAAAAAGGCAAGTAATCCTTATCTATTTGGTAGTTGTAGTCATTCTCTGCAAGTTGTGTTCACATTGTTTACATTTCCTGTGTTGAGTCATAAGATATAGAATAGTTAAGGAGCAGGACCTGATTATTCCCAAGGATTTAATGGGAGGCTGTGTGATGTAGGGGAAAAGCAATGAAGCAGGAGTCTGAGAAAACAGGTCTGATTCTTACTCTGATGCATGTGATGTGGGCAAATCCCATTTCTTTTCTAGGCCTTTTCTCCCCCCCCCTTCCCCCCCCCCCCCCCCAGCTGATGAAAACTAAGTGGTTGGAGAAGCTAAGCTCAAAGGTATCTTTAAAAATTTTTTTTTAATATTTATTTATTTTTGAGAGAGAGATAGAGTGTGTGTGTGTGGGGGGGGGGGGGCTCCAGAGAGAGAGGGAGACACAGAATCTGAAGCAGGCTCCAGGCTCTGAGCTATCAGCACAGAGCCTGATGCAGGGCTTGAACCCATGAACTGTGAGATCATGACCTGAGCTGAAGTTGGATGCTTAACTGACTGAGCCACCAGGCACCCCTCAAAGGTGTCTTTTAATTCCTAAGTCTCCAGGTCTCACCAATGGGAAGTTCCAGACTGAATTCTGGGTGTGAGGCCTGGGTAGTGTTGCCCAATTTTCAAAAGGTATGATAAATTACCTTGAGTTGGCACAGTAGTTCATAATGACTTCACTTAGTGTATTTATTATAAGAAAGATCATTTTGAGTATGTTTTATGCCTACTAAAATATCTCCTTCAAGTATATTACATTTATGGTATCAGTTTTCTTTTGCATGGCCTTATGTCTCCCCATTTTTCTTTTTTTAATTTGAGATAAACCAATCCCTGGTTTTTCTCTCATTTTCTCTCTTCAAAGGCTTTGCAGAGAATTTCACATACTATGTAGACTGTTAGTCAACTGTTAGGATTCTTTCCAGCTTCATCTCTCACTATTCTCTTCTATAAAAATCTCACCACTCCAGCCTCTTCTCCCATGCTTCTCCCATATTGGTCTTCATTCTGTTCCTTGAGTACACCCACCTGATTTCCCTCTGCTTACAACTCTTGTCTAAATATTTGCATGGCTGACTCCTTTTAAACTTTAGATTTCAACTCAAATATCACTCCTCAGAGACCCCTCCTGACCACCCAAACCAAGTCTGCCTTCTGCTCATCCAGTCCACACTCTCCGTCTCTACATTTTATTTTCTTCGCTTATTTGTTTCCTTATTAATTGTCTTTCTGCACTAAAGAAGAGCAGGGCCATGGTTTATATAGGTACTTCCAGCACCTGGACAATGTGTAGTAAATATTTGTAATGAATGAACTAATTAATAAATGTACCCTCTGCTCTGGTCCTACTAGTTGCTTCACAGTTTTCTCAGCATACTTTGAGTTTTCTGTTTCCAGTCTTTTATATAGTTAATTCTTTTTTTTTTATTTTTATTTAATTTGAGAGGCTAATGTAGTTAAAGATCAGAGCCAAATTATTCCTGAGGGTTTTTGTGAGAGTTCTGTGGTAGGAGGAAGAACCTTGAGATGAATGTCTGGGTACATAGGTTCTGCTGTAGCTTATTCACGTTGTAGCCTCAGGTGTAGCCCCATCTATTGATCCTTAAACCCTGAACCCCAGTGCTGTATTTGTAATAAAACCTGTGATTCTCACTTCTTAGCTGGAATGGCTCTCATAGTCTTCTCTGAATTCGTATTGCCTGGTTACAGCTCTGAACACATTCTGTCTATATAAAGTTTCTCAAGTGGATGTCTTCATTTAATGACAATAAACCTTTTCTTAGAAGTCGGGACAGTCTCAGTGGCAAATGACAGAAACTCAAGTCAGACTGGCTTAAGAACAAAGGGGCACTCATTAGCTCAAGAACTAGAAAATCAAGAGCTTCAGGCATGGCTCTCTATCCAGGAACCCCACCTACTACCCCCAACCCAATCCCCACACCAATCTCTTGACTCTGCTTTCTTCTGTTACAGCTTTATCATAGAGAATCTTTTCCACATGGTGGTAGGATGACTACTGGCAACATCAGGGTGACTTTTTTCCAGTTGAGTAACTCTAGCAGGAGGAGGGCCTCCCTTCCCTAGTAGTTTCATCAGATGTCCTGATGCTGATGCCCATTGACCTGGGTTGGGTCACTTTTTGAAACATCATGAAGTAATCCCTGTATGGAAGGGGGATTAACATTCTAGTAACTAAATCTGAATTGTTTGCCAACCCTTGGAGCCAGAGGATGGAAGCAACCCTACCCAAACCACATGAACTAAGAAAAATCTAGAACCCACTACCAAAAGAAAAGAGATAGTGATGCTGGCTAGGTAAAAACAGTAGCTGCCCTCCATAGCATGCCAGGCACTGTGCAAATTCAAACAAGACAGTCTGTAGCTATCCTATGGTAATGTTGTTCATGTATAGGAGATAGACACATTTAATTTCAGTGTCTTTGGTAAGTACTAAGTTGAAGGGGTGCTCAGGGGACCATGGACATACAGGGAAGGGTTGTTTACATGCCTTGTCTCCTGGAAGGTCTTTGAAAGTTACTTGGAAGAGACAATGTCTGGGTGGATGATTGAAAGAAAACTAAGAGCTGCCTTTATTTAGAAAAAAGAAAAGGGCGGGGAAGGGCATTGTAGCCTAAGGGAATAGCGTGAATGAAGAACAGGCATTTATAGGCCATTATTATCAGATCTTAAAGTGGAAAATGGTAAGAGATGAGGCTGGAGAAGTAGGTAGGGACTAGGTCATGGGTACTTCTTCAGTCATGTAAAAGACCATCATCTGGTTGAAGGGGAGCCATTGAAGGGAAGAGGAATGATCAGCCTACAAAATACCTTGATATGTATGTCCAGCAGGCAGTTGGAATACATTGTTTTCAGGAGAGGTGAGTGCTGGAAATAAGGATTTAGGAGCCAGCAGCAGGTAGGGAATACTTAAAATTACAGAGACAGGATGGGTTGAGGGAAGAGGGAGTGTGGTGAGGCTAGTAGAGAGCCAGGCTAGAACCCCAGGTAATGCTGGTGTTTAAAAGGCTGAAAAAGGAGTATCAATACATACAGAAGCCTGAGGAGGAATGCCCATAAGGTTGGGGGGAGAACTGGAAGAAGGCGGTATTTTGGAAGTCAAAGAAAACTAAAAACAACTCAAAGGCCCATCATCAGAGAATGGTAAGTTATGGTATATGTATAAAATGAGCTACTACATAGCAAGAAATAAGAATGAGCTACTGATATTTGCAACAACATGGATAAACCTAACAGACACTATATTGGGCATAAGAAGCCAGAAACCTAACAGACACTATATTGGGCATAAGAAGCCAGACACAAATTAGAATGGACTTAAAGTTTCATTTGTGTGCATTTTAAAGGCAGGTAAAATTAATTGAGACAGTGAGACAGAAGACTGGGTTACCTTTGGGCAAGGGAAGGGTGACTTGGTTTGAGCAGTATTTTTTTTTTTAATTTTATTTTTTAAATTTACATCCAAATTACTTAGCATATAGTGCAACAATGATTTCAGGAGTAGATTTCTTAGTGCCCCTTACCCATTTAGCCCATCCCCCCTCCCACCACCCCTCCCGTGACCCTCAGTTTGTTCTCCATATTTATGAGTCTCTTCTGTTTTGTCCCCCTCCCTGTTTTTATATTATTTTTGTTTCCCTTCCCTTATGTTCATCTGTTTTGTCTCTTAAAGTCCTCAGATGAGTGAAGTCATATGATTTTTGTCTTTCTCTGACTAATTTCACATAGCATCATACCCTCCAGTTCCATCCACGTAGTTGCAAATGGCAAGATTTCATTCTTTTTGACTGCTGAGTAATGCTCCATTGTACATATATATCCCACATCTTCTTTATCCATTCATCCATCAATGGACATTTGGGCTCTTTCCATACTTTGGCTATTGTTGATAGTGCTGCTATAAACATGGGGGTGCATGTGTCCCTTCGAAACAGCACACCTGTATCCTGTGGATAAATGCCTAGTAGTGCAATTGCTGGGTCGTAGGGTAGTTCTACTTTTAGTTTTTTGAGGAACCTTCATACTGTTTTCCAGAGTGGGTGCACCAGCTTGCGTTCCCAGGTTTGAGCAGTATTGACTAGGAAGGGGCAGGGGGGTACCCTTTATACTGATGGGAATGTTCTATATCTTGATCTGGGTCACAGTTACAAAGGCATATAGATGTGTAAACATTTCTTGAGTTGTGCTCTGAACAGTTGTGCACTTTATGTAAGTTATGCCTTAGTTTTAAAAAAGGCAGAAGGGTTAGAGAAGCTCAAGAAGGGGAGTGAGTGGATGGCCGTGTTAAGTGTTGTAAAGAGAAGTGGTAAGGTAAGTAGATGGATGTATGGTAAGTGTATGTTCGGGTGAGACTGACTTACATGATGCTAACGTGTTCCTGGTAGGTGCACAATATGTATGATAACCTTTTGGTGAGCTGAATTGAATTGTTGATGGGCAGTAATCTTCTTCTTATTTAGGCAAGAAATAATGCCTATGAATGGATGAGTGCATCTCTGGCCAAGCCATTAGAAGAGAAGGAAGAAGGAGAAAAACAGTTGGAAACAGAAAAAACTGAGCAAATCAGTAAAAATTCAATAGAGGTACTAAAGCAACTAAGCCTTTTTTTTTTTTTTTTTTTAAATGGTTTTGAGGTGTGAGTATTACAATCAGGGGCGTAGGCACCTTCTGTTTTTTTGTACCACTGTCTGTAATGTCAACCTTGTAACCCAAGGTTATAGCAACCTTGTTCCAGACTGTAGGGTGAAAGGAGTGAAGAAAAAGAGACTAAGGGTGTTTGTGTGTTGTATCATGAAGAAAGTTCCCAGAAACTGCTACAAGACACTTTTAATCTAAATCTTTTGGCTCAAACTTAGTTACGTGGACACACCCGACTTTAGGGGAGCTTCTGTTTCTGCAGTTATGAGCCCAGCTGGAAAATGACATCACTACTGTGGTAGAAGAGGAGGTGTATTGAAGGGCAGCCATTGTGTCTGTTGCTTTCACGATCTGGAATCCTCCAGTATGTGAGAAACAAGGAATTCTTCATTTCCTCCGGGATAAAAACAATAATAACAAGGCTTTGTTTTGCTTTTCTTTTCAGGATATCCATGCATTTGCTATCCGGAGCCTAGCAGAATTGACTGCCTGCTCAATTGAACTGTTTCACAAAACAGCGGCTCTCGTTCTGCATGGCCAGAAGCAGGAAGTGACAGCCTTAGAAAGGAGCAGAGCCCTTTCCCAGTAAGTGTAAAGAGTATCCCTGTAAATGATGCACATTGGTTCAAGAGTTTTCTCAGCCTCTTTTTACTCTCAGCCTCAGAGTTTTAAGAAACTTTCCTCTCAAGAAGATGCCATTCACATTGTACCATTCACATGTTAGAGGTTTGTTCATTTTGGGTTTTAGTTATTAAATAGTCAGAAGTGGGGGCGCCTGGGTGGCTTAGTCAGTTAAGCGTCCGACTTCGGCTCAGGTCATGATCTCGCGGTCTGTGAGTTTGAGCCCCGCATTGGGCTCTGTGCTGACCACTCAGAGCCTTGAGCCTGTTTCAGATTCTGAGTCTCCCTCTCTCTCTGACCCTCCCCCGTTCATGCTCTGTCTCTCTCTGTCTCAAAAATAAATAAACGTTAAAAAAAATAAAAAAAAATAAAAAAAAAAAAGTCAGAAGTGTTGTTTCTTTTTGTGGAGCCGTAAGTCTACATTATAAATTTTTTTATTAACCGCCTGGTTGTTTTATTAATTCTTTTTTATTAATTGGCAATCTGAAAACTAGTTCTCAGGTTATTGGTTTTAATAAAAGTAGAATTTAACATAAGTAAAAATAGAGAGTAGTTCTAAGAACCTTAGTTCTTAATAATGGTGATATTTGTTAATGAGTGCTAATTTTGTGCCAGGTACCATGCTAAGGGACTTACATGTATCACTTCTAATTTTTACAACTCTAAAGGTAAATGATTAGTCCAGCTTTAAAAAAATGAGGAAACACAGACTCAAGAGAAATGTGATAATCTGCCCAGGTTGTGCAGACTGGGATTTAATCCCACGTCAGGCTAAGTCCCCAAACTCCCTTTCCCTCCGTCTTGCTGATTTTGAATAAAATTTCAAAAATATTATAAAGTAGATAGTCATAAGAGACAAAAAAAGACCTACTGCTTTCTGCTTTCTAAATAAATCTAATTAATGAGAATGTAATTGGGAAAAATTGTGTGGGAGTGTCTAATGTGTTAGGGTTGGGAGGGGCCCTTGATGTTTTCCACACCTCTTCTTTACCTGCAACTTCACCACCCCTCCACAACATCCCACAGAGGGGGCTGGTTTTGTCTTCACCATCCTTAGGATGAGGGACTCAACCCCAAAGTAGCCTGTTCTTTGGAAAAGTGGCTCTTTCCACTTTCCATTTATACATCTGTGTTTATATGTATACATATGCATATATATGTACCTGTACAGTAGGGGGGTGTGTGTGTATGTGTATAAGCATACACATATATATAGTTTCCCTGTTAATTATCAAGTGAGTTAGAATCCATGGAAACTGGGCTTTTGCTTGTGTACTGATATATCCCCAGTGCTTAGAATAGTACCTGGTACACAGAAGACTTCCAGTAAATATCTGTTGAATGTATGAATACATACTTACTTTACCTACGTTTGTAAATGGAATGTAGGATTTTTAAGTACTGTCTTATCTCCTGAAAATGTACTTTAGTTATTTCCTTTAACTTGGAAGTCTAGCACTTTCTAGAGGATTTTGTAGTAAAATGTTTTTCCAGGGACTGAACCTCCTCTTCCTGTAGCATGAATGTCTGCTCAAATGGGTCCACAGATGCATTAGGTAGTTGATGAAGACATATTTACTCCCTTAAAAAAAAAAGCTTTCTCCTTTCACATTTACTACCAAGAGTGATTTGTTTTCTTCCGACAGTTGTTAAATATAGCTTATTTTTAAAAAAGAGAGAAAGAAAAACAAAAAGAGGAGCCCTCCTGACTTGCCTCACTTCTTTCCTAGGATGACAGTTGCACTGTGTAAGGAGTTGTCTTCTCTGTCTAAAGAGTTCACCACCTGCCTAACAACTGCCGGGGTAAGAATTCATGCCTGTTCTTGCGCTGATGTCTGTTCTGTGGGGTGTTTTTTAGAGAGTTTCACTGAGGTAATTTCATACCAAAACATTTTCCCATTTCAAGTATACCATCCAATGGTTTTTTAGTATATTCACAGAGTTGTACGACCATAACCATATCTAATTTTAGACCATTTTCATCATCCCCCAGAAAACCTCCCGCCAGTGGCAGTCTTGCCGATTCCCTTTCCCTCCACAGTCTCCTAGCCCTCAGCAACACTCACCTATTTTCTGTCCGTAGATTTTCCTATTCTGGACATTTAATCTAAATGGGATCGTACAATATGTGATATTTTGTGTCTGTTGTCTTTCAGTTAGCATAATGTTTTTGAGGTTCATTCACATTGTAGTATGTATCAGTACTTATTTTTATTACCAAATAATGTATTTTAGGGATCTGTAGCACATTTTATCTTTCTGTTTATCAATTCTTAGACATTTGGACTGTGTCTAGTTTTCAGCTATAATGAATAATGTTGCTGCAAACAGGCATGTGTGTTTTCATAGTAGGAGTGGAATTGGTGGATCATGTAGGTGACGTGGGCTTTGGAAGAACTGCCAAACTGTTTTACAAAGTGACTATACCATGTAACATTCTTGTCGGCAATGTATGAAAGTTCCAATTTCCTAAATCCTCATCAGCACTTGCTATTGTCTGGTTTTTTTTTGTTTTTGTTTTTTTTAATTAGCTATCCTAGTAGTAGGTATGAAGTGGTATCTTGTTATGGCTTTTATTTGCATTTTCCTGATGGCTAATGATGTTGAACATCTTTTTACTTACTGTAGGCCATTTGTATGTCCTCTTTAGAGAAATAGCTTTTCTAGTTTTGCCTCCTTTTAAATTGGGTTCTTTATTTCATTATTAGTTATTTTTTTGTCATTTATTTATTATTTGCCTTTTTACTATTTACCATTTATTATTGAGTTGTAGTAATGCTTTATATATTCTGGGTACAATTTCATTATCAGATACCTGATATGCATGTATTTTCTCCCAGTCCATAGGTTGTCTTTTCACTTAATCTTGATAGTGTCTCTGCACAAAAGTTTTTAATGTTAACTTGTCATTGTTCTCTTTTATGACTTGTACTTTTGGTATTGTCTCTAATGAATTATTGCCTAACCCAAGATCATGATTTACTCCTACGTTTTCTTCTAAGAGTTTTGTTGTAGCTCTTACCCTTAAGTCTATGATCCATTTTGAGTTGATTTTTTATGTAGGGTATGAGGTAGGGGTACAACTTTATTCTTTTGCATGTGCATATCCAGTTTGCCCAGCATCATTTGTTGAAAAGTTTTTCCTCATTGAATTGTCTTTGCCCTTTTGTCCAAAATCAATTAACCATTGTTATATGGGTTTATTTCTGGACTCTCATTTCTATTATTGATTTTATTTGTGTGTATCCTTACGCCATTGGCATATTGTCTGGATTACTATAGCTTTGTAGTAAGTTTTGAAATCAAGAAGTGTAAATCTTCTAATGTGGTTCTTCTTTTTCCAGATCTTTTGTCTTTTTGGAACCCTATGCATTTCTTCTGTGAATTTTAGGATCAGCTTGTCTATGTCTAACTGATTTTTACACCTTATTTTTGTGTTCTTTTTATGGAGTCTGCAGTATATTTTATGCTGCCCTCTGAGACCTGTGCTGGAAATTTAGACCTTGATAAAATAAAAACTGCACAGTGACTACTAGTTTTTTTTTTTTTTTTTTTTAATTTTTTTTTTTTTTCAACGTTTTTAATTTATTTTTGGGACAGAGAGAGACAGAGCATGAACGGGGGAGGGGCAGAGAGAGAGGGAGACACAGAATCGGAAACAGGCTCCAGGCTCCGAGCCATCAGCCCAGAGCCCGACGCGGGGCTCGAACTCACGGACCGCGAGATCGTGACCTGGCTGAAGTCGGACGCTTAACCGACTGCGCCACCCAGGCGCCCCAGTGACTACTAGTTTTAAGGAGCAGTGCCTTACTTAGACTATGGTAGTCCTCATATTCTGCGGTTGCCAGCCAGGAGCAGAGTTGTAATTAAAACAGCTAAAGTTCTTTTTTTTTTTTTTTTTTCTTTCTTAGAGGAATTGTAAAAATGTACTTAAGGTGTGTAAACTATGGAACATGATTCAGAAATCAGTAATCATGAATTAGGATAGAATCAAGGGCATTTTAAATGAGCAGATAAAAATCACTTTGTAGTAAGACCAAGTTCATAGATACAGAGAACAGGTTGGTGGTTGCCAGAGGTGGGGGAGTTGAGGATGGGTGAAATGGGTGTAGGGGATTTAAAGGTATAAATTTCCAGTTACAAATAAGTCATGGGGATGTAATGTACAGCATAGTGACTGGTTAATAATTTTGTATTGCATATTTGAAAGTTGCTAAGAGAATAGATCTTAAAACTTGTCTTCACAAAAAATTTTTGTAACTGTATGGTGACAAATGCTAATTAGGCTTATTGTGGTGATCGTTTTGTAATATATGTAGATATCAAATCATCTTGTACCCCTGAAACTCATATGGTATTGTATGCCACTTATACCTCAATTTAAAAAAAATCCCTTAGTAGTAAGTATTTAAGGGTCAATGTGGCAGCAATTTCTGGGCCCTTAAACTTATTTTAGTTAAGAGCATAGCCCAAATTAATTTTTCTTAGTTTATGAGTTTAGATTATTCCTGTAAGGGATAATCCTGGGATTATCTCTTTTCCCCTTAATATTGTCTTTAATAGAGCTTCTGGGATTCTTGAAGTTAATCGTGGGAGCTGGCCAAATCTTTCCATGTGTTTCATAGAGATACTTTAACCCAGCAAGTCAAATATAAGGTGCTAGCACATGCGAATATTAAATTTACATTAGTTATTTCCATGTTTTACAGACGCCCATCTTAAAAACCATTGAGTATTTTGAGCGCATGTTACATATGCATATCTGCATATTTTGTTTTAAATTTGCTCTAAAGTTTTCTGGTCACATGTTTCATCATTTCTACCCTTTCTTCCAAAATGAAGATACTTTTTAAAGTCAATAAAAAACTACAAAGGAGTAAACTCTCAATCGGATGGCACGGGAAGATATAAAGAAAATTAAAAAAAAATTTTTTTTCTAATGTTTATTTATTTTTGAGAGAGAGAAAGAGACAGAGCACGACCGGGAGAGGGGCAGAGAGAGAGGGAGACACAGAATCCGAAGCAGGCTCCAGGCTCTGAGCTGTCAGCCCAGAGTCGGATGTGGGGCTCGAATTCATGAACCGTAAGAGATCATGACATGAGCTGAAGTCGGATACTTAACTGACTGAGCCATCCAGGAGCTCCTTTAATTTTTTTTGATGCTTACTTATTTTTGAAAGAGAGACAGTGCATGAGTGCAGGAGGGGCACAGAGAGAGGGAGACACACGATCTGAAGCAGGCTCCAGGCTCTGAGCTGTCATTGCAGAGCACCATGCGGGGTTTGAACCCACAGACTGTGAGATCATGACCTGAGTCGAATTTGGACACTTAACCGAGCCACCCAGGTGTCCCTAAAGAAGGAAATTTAAAGCACTTTTAGAGATGATATTTTGCTGTTTGTCAGTCCAGACATTTTCTATACTTATGGGTGTGTATGTATATGTGTGTGTGTAATTTTCAAAGTGGGATCACAGTCTGCCTACTGTGTGTGTGTGTGTGTGTGTGTGTGTGTGTGTGTGTGTGTGTGTGTATATATATATATATCTTTTAATTTGCTGTGCTCACTTAATACTGTATCCTTTATTCTAGGTCCAAGAAAAGGCAGACATCCTTAATCCCCTAATCACTGCTGTATTTCTAGAGGTTAGTAGTAATTATGTGTAAGTCTCTAACTTTTAGGGCATTATGTATTATTAATCCACTCTTCTTAAGTCTTTATTTTTTGGCATTTTTGTTTTTTTCACCAGATTGGTAGTTTAGCCATGTTGATACAGATATGACCAAAATGGTGTTGATACAGATAGGACCAAATTCCTATCCCTGTTCATTATTTACAAAGCATAAAGATGAAGCTGCTGTGTAAAGTTCAAGGAAGCAGTAGCCTGTCATTATTTAGTTTATCCATTGGCAGTTGATGGACGATCCTTAGTAACAAAACACCTTCTCTGGACCAGTGGGGTAAACTTGAAGGGCTGAAAATTACAAACAGGCAAACACTGCTTCTCAAAGAACTAACATTTATACAGGGGAGATTTGTTACAAAACAAAACATTTTGTTGTGTCGTTTCCTTGCCAAGAAATTTGCCTTGTTTTGTCAAAGGTACCTGTGTTCACATAATCCTCATCAGTCTATTCGATTTAAGGAGGTGGGTGGTTTAAGTCCCCTGGGAAGGGGTTTGTCAGAAGATCACGTGATCGATTATTGCCTGCTTGTGTGACACTTTCTGTATTCCATGTGTTAAAAACTCTATTTTGTAAATGGTGCCAACAATTTAGACATTTGATGATCTGTTTAAAATGTATTTATGTAAGTTGGGGGAGATAATTGGTTAGGTTTTAATCATGTATTGAAAATAATTTTTAACTACTAGACTGTTCTTTAGTTTTAAATTCTTTTAAAATTATCACTCAGGAAATGGTTTTTAATTCCTTAACTACACAGTTTTTCTTGAATATCAAAGTAATTATTCTGCTCACTTAGTTGTTTTTTTTTTAAAGTTTGTGATTTAGTAGATGGGAGAGTGGTATAGGTGAGAAGTTTGCAAACCAGGAGTCCGGTCCAGGATCTTTCCTGATTTGCTGTATGACCTTGGACCAGGCATTTACCTTCTTGACAGTCTTCTTATCTTTATGTGCAGTGTAAGAGATTTAACTAGATGATCTCTGGGGTCTATTTTGGTTGGAAAATTTGGCAGCAAATGTCACATTAAAGTTTAAATAGGAGTACATGCTATTGATAAATCCAAAAAAGGTAAACTCATTTGATGGGTGTTCCTTATTGCTATTTGGACATGATTGTTCTTGTTTACACATTTGAAACACTCTTGTCCTTGAAATTATGCGTCTTTATCTTAATGTGATGAAGTCTCTATTATTCTGGAAGATCAGAACTTGTCAGATACAAATGAAGTCTGGCAAACTCTGAGCATGGTGATTCTGTAATGCTTCTCATAAATATGTCTCTTGTACCAGACGGAAATATATCTACACTGTATCATCTTTAAAAGCAGTTTCAAACTGAATAGGGACATTTTGTTCCTATTTGTAGTACCTATCTTGTATTCATTAATTGTGTTGAGTCCATGAAAGAAGAGCTGTCATAATGGACTGGAAATCTGATTGGTGTAATAATATTCAAAGCCTTGTAAAATCCACTGAGGGATTGACTAAAATGCTGTGACAGAATCTGCCCATTTAGTAAAGGAAAAAATAAGCTTCAAATGCCGAATTGAGCAGGATGTCAAAAAACAGCTACCATTTCTGATGGACAAGTTGGACAGAAATGCTAACATTGTTTTTTGGTACTGTCATATCCTAAGACCTAGATCGTTCTTTCCTCTGTGGCTTTTATTAGCGTGGTTAGTTTGTGCTTTTATTTGCCAGGCTACACATTCACTTAAATTGTAAAAGTGAATCTGTTTTCTTGTTGTCTTTTGGTATATTTTCCCTTTTAAGCGACCGTGCTATTTATTTATTTATTTATTTATTTATTTATTTATTTATTTATTTATCAATCTTGACAGGCATCAAACAGTGCTTCCTATATTCAGGATGCCTTTCAGCTGCTCTTACCTGTGCTGGAGATCTCTCTCATTGAGAACAAGACCGAATTACCAGAGGCATGAGCTGCAGGCTCAGGACCTTCGTCAGAACGTTGAAGAACAGAGAAGACTCAACCCAAAACTTGTAATGGCCAAGAATGCCACTCTCTCTTGGGTACCCCTGAAAAAGCGAAGGAGAAAGGATTATTTTTAGTGTATAGGATTTAGGCAGGAAAGCAGGTATTCAAAGGTTTGCTGCCTTCCCTGCTTGGCTGAAGTATTCAGGTCTTCACACTGCTCTTCCGAGCTGTTACAATTATTAAATTATTTGAAAAGAAACTTTTATAGAAAGTTCAAGAATGATAGCTCTAGATAAAGGCTAATGGAATACTCAGGCAAAAATATTGGTCTTTCTTGGACATGATGCGAAACACTAATAGTTTTGTCATGGTTATATATGATTTTGCAGCCCATGGATATAATTGGTTTGAAGCGAGAGAAAGAACAATTTAGTATTCTACAATTCATGTGCTCGATCTATTAATGCCATGTCCTTTCTCCTTTCTATAATAAAATCTGTGGCTTTGAGAAAACGGTATATAGAAACTGTAATGATCACCTTTAATTGCCTAAATTCTTGGAATTCGTTAGGAAGTTTCACGTGCTCTTAAATTCTCAGTAGGTATTTGGTACTGAGGAAATGTACTTGAAGCCACATGAATTAACTACAGCAAAGTGCCCTTTGGCTTCAAATTGTTCTCCTACCCTGAGGTGACAGGCTTCAGTTATAATTGAGCCCCACTCGCCTGGGTTCCAGACCAATAAGTGCACCTTAGAGAAACAGTTTCGTGTTTGCAGGGATCGGTATTCCGAGTCCCTCCAGGATGTTTCTCACGCACACGTTATGTGCAGGAGAAATTCTGTAATGCCAGCTCCAAAGGAGTATGGAAGTTCTTTCAGTAATGGGGTTTTCATTATTTGAACATTGCTGAAGGGGACTATACAGTCCCATAGAGATGATGTTCATTTATAACAGGATTTAACCTGTACGACACAATTTGGTTTTCTTTAATCTTTTTTGTTTTGTTTTAATGTATTCCTTAGCATGTTTATAAATACAGCTTTTATCCTTCAGATCTTAAGCCTTCTTTTGCTCTCTTCAACAATGTAAGAGGCTAATACGGTGTTATCTTCGTAAAAGTTATTTGGTGTCCACTCTTTTTAAAAAAGAAGTCTCCAGCTTTGTGGTTGGAGGTAACTTTTCTGAGTGCTACTGCTCATCTTCTAAAACCTTTAAATAAAATAATTGTGTTGGTCAGTCATTTCACTTTTCCATACATGAGCCCCAGTATCTTTTTCAAACCAAAGAAATAGCAAAGCAAAGCTCTTATTAGCGCTTGATCTAATTAGAATTGACTGATCTCAACACTGTTTCTATATAATCGCCGTATTTGGGGGAAGGGGGCAGGTTGTAAGTGAGGAGGAAATAGACTTGAGCTAAAAAGTTACACCAACAGCACTAAGATTTTACTGTGCTTATATTCTGTTCTAATATGATCAGAAAAGTTTTTGAACATTCCTTTTTTTAGATAAATTTCATCCTTCCCAAATGTAATGCTGAAATTTCAGAAAAACAAAACAAAAAACAGTTGCCTGCGGCTAATAAAGCTGGTGTTCCCAGTCCTGGTTTGTTGCCTCAAGCCCAGTTGCTGTGTCTGAACCTGGATCCTCTGAGTAGGGTATTCCTTGAGCAAGGTTTAGGAAATGGCCACACTGCCAACCACCCATCCGTACTCTTGTACAATGGCAGTGTACAGTTTTTACTTCCCAGTCTAGAAACCTAGCTAAGGATTTTCTTTCAAGAAGAGGGATATAGATACGGGGGACAGAGCAGTGACTCTTTTTATGTGCATATCCTGATTTTGACCAGTTTTAGATTAGACCTTCCAAAAGGCAGATGTGACTATTTGCCTCTTTTTTCTTACTTTACCCTTTCATCAGCTTCCCCCACCCACCCAAATGTTTTTTAATGGATTTAGGGGACCATCGGTGAAACAGTGATGAAAGGACCAATTAATTCTGAGTAACAATTGCCTTTCACCTGAAATATAATGAGAAAGAATGAAAGTTCATTGATTGAGTACAGACAGAAAAATAAGAGCATAAAAATTCATTGGCAGGTGAAAAGGTAAATTCGGGGGATACTTTGGAACCTATTGGATTATGGGGATGATTATTGGATGGTGTGTGCTTCATTATTCTGTGATGATACGTAGTCTCATGGTGCTATTTCTTTTAAGTTTTTTTTGTGTCTAAGGTTCACTGCTGTGTCTTTATATGTACTATGCTCCCTCCTTCCCAATTCACTGAACACCGATGTGTAGTTATTACTGGGGTAAAGTGCTTCTTTTCCTAGTATTGGGATCTTTAAAGTCTAGGATTAAAAGAGACTTCATTAATTTGGTCCAAAAGAAATGAAACATCTACCAACCAATTCTTGTTTTTTCTTTATATAATACCTTGCAGATGTGTTAACGATAAGTTATATTTACCTTACTTGCTGTTGATAGTTTTTGGTTTTTTTTTAAGGCAGAGATAACCTAGATTGACGGGCTTCTGAAGTCTGAAACTGTAATCATATGGCTGGCATTCACAGAAGTCTGAAGTCAGTGTTGATGCACAAATGTGGATTTTATAGTCCTATAGTCAGGGAACAAGTCTTGTCTGTCCTACCCCGAACGAGGACCCTCTCCTTTGTACTTGTTTTTAATCTAAATTTCTATTTGAAAGAGAGATGTTTTATAAGTAGTTGCTATTGATGTCCTCATTTGAGAGAGAGAGACATCTTTTGTATTTTTAGATGTAGTCTGAATTTTAAAGGTGGGACTATTCCCCAGGTTGGAAAAACCCAGATCAAAATCGTGGGTAAAATTAAAGCCACAGGGGGCACTCAGCATGGTATTTCACAAATGTCAAAGATTGAAATCCCTTACTATGTCTTACCGATATAACATGATGTTCATTTTCATAAAAGACTTAAAATGAAGTGTTTGAGAAACAAAGTTCTAAAAACAACAAACCTTAATGTGTCATCAGGGTGTGTGACTGATGTGAGAATTTTGAAAACCTGCCCAGTAATATCATTTTGCACCTAATACTCCGTGAGTACCGTGCACTCATTTCCCCATTTTACTTGCAGCCCATCCTTGATTGTTATTATGTCATCTGGCCAAACCCCAAAGTCCCTTCATGTCTGTTGCTTCCCCGATCAGCTCTTTAGGAAATATTTTTTTAACAATTGAAGTATTCTCTGAACTCATCGGTCTTAGAAGCTTACACTGGTACCACTGTCTGAGCAAAATCTCTGCCTTTTAGCTGCGGAGCTCTTCAGGAAAGGAAGTGGGGCCATTGCTCTGTTGTAATGAATTCTGGCTGAGTTGGGTGGACTTATCTCAAATCTAGTTGTAATTGTTGGGTCTTCAACTTTGCAGATGTTTGCCAGATACATCCATCGAAACTCTCAAATTGCTCCTTTTGGTGGCTCGTGTTTTAAGGGGCCAGTTTCTGCCATTTACATAACTACAGAATGATCTATTGTTCGTCAACTACGAGTACTTAGAAAGAGGAAACCAATGTGTGGAGCAGCTTGAGTACCAGACACCATGGAATATACTTTTGCTTGTAATTCTCACAACTGCTATGCCCGGGGTAGGCCACTGGCACCCTAGTTTATGGGCCTGCGGGATGGTGTAGAAGTTAGGAGCAAGACAGACAGAATCAAACATGGACCTCAGCTCCCTCATGTTCCAGCCTGTGGTCATGAACAGGTGACTTTAATCCCTTAAATTGCAGTTCTGTCATCTGTAGTCGATCTCAAACAGCACTTGTATTCTAAAGTCGCTGACAGGATTAAATAAATGATCTGGATACAGTGCTTCGGAAAGTGCCTGCCACATGGCAATACCAGCCGAACGCACATTAGCAGGACCCTGTTCTGAACGTTTTACTTGTACTAATCGAATCTGCACAACAGCTCCACGAGCTAGGCACTGCTGGCATGCCCATTTATGGATGAAAAGGCCGAGGCACAGAGGTTAACTAACTTACCTGCGATCACATAGTCAACAAGTGGTAGAGTCAGGCGTCAAACCCCAGGCAGCTTGGCCCCAGAGTTCCATTTTCAACTGGGGCGCCACACAGCCACGGTGACCTGCCAGCACAGAAAACCTTTAACAGCGATTTAGCTGCTTCACTATAATGGTTAGGAAACAGACTCAGAGGGTTAAGTGACCTGCTCAGGATGTGGCAACTACGAATGACAGCGCCTGCAGGGTGAGCCCAGGTTGTTTGGCTCCCAAACTCAGGTTTGTTCTATTTTATTTTTTTTAAGGGGAAAGGCTTGGAGGTGCCTGTCTAGTGAGAAGTACCTGGGGCAGGCATCTGGGCACATTATCTAATGCCCACCAGGAGTTGGCACGGAAAGGATGGTGCGCTGACAAGTCATGTTTGCCACAGCAAGAACAGAGATCGCCATGAAGTCAGAGCATCTGTATCAATTAGTGATCAAAAAAGGAGAGAGGAGTATACGGATGGTCATGGCAGCCTGATTTTGTCACAGCCCCAAACTGGGAACTGTGCAGATCTCCTTCAGTGGGTGGATGCTTGAATCACCATTCACGTCCATACCACAGATAACTACTCAATAATTAAAAGGAATAAACTATTGATGCATGCAAGAACTTGGGTGAATCTCGAGGGAATTATGCTGAGTAAAAATAATCCCCAAAGGTTGCATTCTGTATGTTCCATGTATATAACATTGAAATAAATTTGTAGAAATGGAGACTCAATTAATAATTGCTGTGAAGTTAGGAATGGAGATGAGGGAGGAGATAGGTAGGTGTGGCTTTAAAAGGGCAACAGAATCATATGACTTCACTCATCGGAGGACTTTAAGAGACAAAACAGATGAACATAAGGGAAGGGAAACAAAAATAATATAAAAACAGGGAGGGGGACAAAACAGACTCAAATATGGAGAACAAACTGAGGGTTACTGGAGGGGTGGTGGGAGGGGGGATGGGCTAAATGGGTTAAGGGGCATTAAGGTATCTACTCCTGAAATCGTTGCACTATATGCTAACTAATTTGGATATAAAATTAAAAAAAAATAAAAATAAAAGGATAACAGAAGGGATCCTTGTGGTGATGGAGTACCTTGACTGTGGTGGACACAGACCTACTTGTGATGAAGTATACAGAATTAAACACACACGAGTACAAGGAAAACAGGAGTCTGAGTGAGTTAGGTGGACTGTATCATTGTCAATATCTTGGTTGTAAAATTTAATTTTGCAAGATGTCACCATTGGGGGAAATTGGGTGGATGATCCACAGGATCTGTCATAATTGCATATACATCTACAATGATCTCAGTAGCTATTTCAATTAAAAAAAAAAAAAAAAAAAGGGAGACGGCTTTGGGTCCAGGGAGCTGAAGAGTGAAAAATGTCTGGGTTTAACAAAGCTCTAGGGCACCTCTCTCTCACGTGAACATCCCTATCACAGGCACTCCACTCAAAGCAGGCATGGTGGCAGATGTGGTTCTGTCAGGCTCCTCTCAATAAGCAGGCACTTTGGTAGCAGGTGTCAGGATGTATTGAAGTCCAAAGTGGGAGAGAGAACTAAGATCCAACATGAGAGAAAATATACAATAGCAACAATCACAAATAAATGCTGCTGAGTTTTTCTTCTGCATTTTGTAATTCTTCGGGATCAGAGGAGACCTTTGGGGTGGTTCTTGGTTTTCGTAAGATCAGGGTTTGCATGGCTTAAAACGGGGGCTGCTCAAATGGAATTGGGATGGGGGAACATTGCCACCTAGTGTTGGTGGGCCCCTCAGTCGTCAGTGGCCGTTTAAAATCCACTTCCGTTTGTGATCCTTCCTCTGCTCATTTCCCCTGAGAAGGCAGAACAGCAAAGGGTTTTAAGAGCCAGGGCGAGGCTCTGGAGTCAGCCAACCTCTGTTCAAATCCCCTCACCGCCTCTTCCTGGATGGTGGAAGTGACCTGCAGAGCTGGCCAACCTCTCTGCACCTCGCTTTCACGATCTGTAAAACGGGGCTGGCACCTGCCTCACGGAGTTGGGTCAGGTAATGTCCTCATGTGCTTGGCACAGAGCCTGGCCACAGCAATCACTCCATACACGTCAGTTCTGAGGATTATGACTCTAAGATGTCAGAGGATATTATGAGGCTCCAAAAGCTTTCTGACACTCTGCAAGCCAGATTTGTTTCTGTCTTCATGGTGAGACTCTGGGGCCTCTCATAGGCTGAGAGCAGAAAAACTGGGCTTTTTGCCTTAGTCCTTTGGCGTCTCTTTTTGAGTCTCTGTTTCCTCACCCACAAAATGGGAGTAAGTAATTACATCCGCCTCTGTTTGCCTCATGGCATCTTCTACATGTGTTAGGATAATGTATATGATTGCACTTTAAGGAGAATAGGCACCATAAGGCCTAGAATGTTGAAAGATATTCTGGAGTAAAAGCTTACTACTCTGAGACTGTGTAATGTAAATAGTGTCTATCTTGCAGAGTGAGGATTGATGTGGAACACAGTTAGTCTGGCATCTCCTCCCTCTCTACCGCCTCCCCTTCCCCCCCAGGGCTGTCCTCACCATGGTCACGTGTCCTAGCTACAGAATCCTAAGTTTCTGGTCTGGGAGTGTGAGACCCAACAGCAGGAAAGGAATGTAGTCGCAGGGGGAGATAAACCCCATGACCAGCTTCATTCTAGCCCCTCCCCCCCAGCCAGTTTGAACCTGTCAGATTCTGCTTGTTTCCTTCATCCTGGAGTCAAAGCTATGGGCTGGGTTTAATTTCCCCACTGCACCCGCATCCCCTTTGTGACTAATGAGCTCTGCTTAGAGAGTTACTTTCGAGAATGGCAGGAAGGGGTCTGGGATCCTGAACAGCTTGGAGGCCTGGTGATGATATTCCTCTGCGTAGTTGGTTTCTCTTGGGGCTCTTTCGAGCTACTCCCCCACAGAAGGCATGATTGCTCACATTTCCAGTGCCCAGTGCCCATAATACGTCAGCTCTTACATAGACAAGTCAACAGTACAGTAAAAGGAGACAACCGCTGGCCTGTCCTCTCCAATCAATACAGGTAAAGTCCTATGCTGTCTGCGGATAACTGTAAGATGGGGCATTTGAGGTCTGAGGGAGTCAAGAGGAGTGTCCAATCAGCTGGTAGGTGGGTCTAATCAAATGTCCTCCCTGTGGGTCTTTTCTGGGGCCGCTCAGGTTCTCGAGAGAGTGGCACCCCTCTTCCCAGTGGATCAGGTAGGCACTTCTCAGCTGACAGAGAAGATATTTCCTAATCCTCTCTAAGGCCTTCTCCATGCAGGGGAGAGGCTGACCCTGGTGTGAGTCGTAATGGCCCTGATCGTGATTGGAGGGCGTCTGGAGCTACTACTCTGGAGTCAATACCCTGATTGTGCAGTCACCTGACTTCCTGTAGCACAGTGTTGAGACCACAGACTTGGGGGGTCAAATTGATCTGAGTTCAGTTTCTGCCGAAGCCACTTCCAGCTGTGTCACCTTGGGCATCGTACCTTTTAAGCCCAACTTCCCTGCCTGTAAAAAGGGTTAAAATAAGCACATTCCTTGTTGGGATGTTTTGAGTTTACTCAGGATGGGCTATTCGATTTGCAAAATGAAAACGCAGGGTTCCTTCTTCAAAAAGCAAGAATAAAGCTTATCTGCTTCTCCCGCAGTCCCTCTCTTGGCCTGTTGCAGTGTTCTTTATTTGCTATTGAATGTTGTGCTTCCTCAGGCACAGGGGTACTTTCCGGGTAAGTGCAGATCCTTACAGGTGCCCAGAGTCCCACCCCAAAGGTGAGTGTAAGCCAAGGCTCCAAGCCCCCAAAACATATTTCACTGTCCTATCAGACTTTACTTACTAAAGCTAAATTCAAGGGAAAATCATTGGGCATTTCAAGATGGTGACCACAGAGCTTTAAACCCCCAAATGTAGGCCCTTCTGAGTGTGGGCCTTATGTGACTGTATTGGTGGCAGGTCCTGAATCTGGCTCTGAACCCGCTTGTGAGCATTTAGCACAGCCTCTAGCCCGTAGGAAGGACTCAGCACACAGTCAGTAGAAAAAGCCCTAGCTTTGCTCACCGGTCACCTCAGGAACCCCACAGATCAAGCCTTCACTTGAGCTTTGCATCTGCAACCTGGCTAACGGGAGAGTCAGGGAAGGTGTTAGGATCCCTTTCGTAGCAAGGGGGAAACCGAGGCCCAGAGAAGAGATAGGACTTGGCTATGTTCACCATCTAATTGGTTTCAGAGTCAGACGCGAGTGATAATTTCTAGACTCTCAACCAGTGCTGAGCATCTCAAGTTCAGTGTCCATGCTGGGCTTCCTTATGTTACCTGGCATACACAGCTCCTGCCCGTGCAACCCCTGCCCCAGGCCCCAGCACAGCTTCCTGAACCTGCTCAATACCAATCTCCTCCAGAAAGCCTTCCCTGCCAAAGACCTCCCCATAGGACTTTTTCTTTCATGTGCACACTAGTCCAAAATCCAATCACATGGATTATAGTTTTATTTTCTGTGCTTTTAATGTTACCAAACATGATAAGCATATTTCTGGCTTATGAAATATTTTTCAACCTTATTTATAATAGCTCCATAATATTTCGTTTTAGGAAGTGCCATAATTTATGGGACCAATCCACTATTATTGGACACTCAGGTTATGTCTAATTATTTGTCAATTTCTGAAAGGTGATGTGTCTAGTTCTAAACAGGACAATCATCGTACCTGGATCATGGGTCATTGTGACGATTAAATAAATACGGGAATAGCATTTAAGAAATGAAACAAATCAGTACTATATATGTGTCACTAATGTTCTATTATTTGGATAATGCTACAGTTGTTACCATTTTATGCACATCTTTGAACATGTAAGTGATAATTTCCTAGAAGTTGCATCACTGAGTCTGAAGGGAGAGCATTTCAGGGCTGGCATGGAAGGTGTCCACAATTTATGGAGGGTGTCCCCTGCAGCTGGCAGGGAGAACAAGGGGATGGAGGGACGGTGGAATTGAGCCCCCGGCTTTGGCTGGAAACATTTGTCATGAACTGACTGTGGTGCCTGAGGACATGTAGACAAACAGTCCACTTCAGAGCTGAAAACAGAAAGGTCCACAAACCCGTAGGGAGGGACCCAGAAAAGCTCTGCCAGCCCGGCAGAGAAAGAGAAGTCTGCCCTCCAGCTCCAGAACATTAAGTGAATATTTTCCTGTGTTCTCTTCCTTGGTTCCTGCGATGACTAAGGAATTTGGGCTTGGGTGCAAGGGAGTTGAGATGAAATTGGATGGGATAACTGGGTCTTAAATCACCAGGGATCTGTGATAACAGGCTGTCACTTCAGGTCAGCACTGGGCAGAGGAGCAAGGGAGGATTAACAGCTGTCTTTGTGGTCTGCCCGCCCCCAGATATCTCCTGTCAGCTGTCTTCCATCATGGGTTTCTGACTTTGTAACTTAAGAGTAATTGTCAGGGTCCCAGGGTAGCTCAGTCGGTTAAGTGTCTGACTCATGATTTCAGCTTAGGTCATGATCTCATGGTTTGTGGGATCGAGCCCTGCATCGGTCTTTGTGCTAACAGCACAGACCCTGCTTGGGATTCTCTCTCTTCCTCTCTCTCTGTCCCTCCCGCACTGGTGTGTGCTCTCTCTCTCTCTCTCTCTCAAAATAAATTAATAAACTAAAAAAAAAATAAAAAGGTAGATTCCTAAACCCACACTCAGAGTTTAATTCTGTGGGTGTCTTGAGTGGAATCTGCCTCTTTAAGGATCCCCTCCCTTCCCACCCCAGATCATTCATACTTATTCAGGGGAGCTACACTTGGAGGAACTCTGTTCTATAATATCCCTAGCAAGTTGGTTGCCTCTAGTATTGAGGAGCTCACCACCTGAGGAGATAGCCGGTTCCATTTTAGAACAGCTCTAACTATAAGAAAGTTCTGCTCTGTGGAACTGGAATCTGCCTCTGTATAAATTCCAGCCACTGGATTACCCACCAGGACTATGAAGAGGAAGTCCGATTCCTCCTGCCTTCGATGGGCAGTTGGACTTGATAATTCTGTGACCATCGGAGTCTGTGAGTCAAGGTTGCGTTGGCAGGGAACACCTATGTCTCTGAGTTGGCTGGGCTTTGGGAAACTCCTGTCTCTTTCTTGGTGGGGTGGATGCCCCCTTACGTTGAAATGGTTTTCAAACCAGAAAGCAGACTTCCTGGAGAGCAGGAAGGGCGTTGTTGGACCAGTCAAGGGGTTGTGACAATGAGTTCTTGTGGTCATGTAGTGGGGTTGGGGGGGCGGAGCAGAAGCCTGGCCAGACATCGTGCTTGGAGACCTGGCTCCCATCAGCTCTGCCTCTAGCCCCCCGGCAGAATCTGAGCAAGTCCTTGTCTCCCCCATTCCTGGCGGGGGGCACAGTTTTTGCATCTGCACAGCCACCCTTTCCAGGCTTCACATCCTGGGGTCCCATTTTCGAAGCCTGGCTTGCTCTGATCTGGATTTCTCTTTGCTACTCTGGCAAGTTTTCTGGTGGGAGCAGCAGGAGGGGGTGGTCAGTGTTCTCAGGAGAGAATCACAAGACCAAGGCTGAGAAGGGGCACATCTGGCTCATCCAGCAGCATGGCTGTCATTGGCGCAGGGCAGGAATGGAGTCGGGAAGCTTGCAGGCGCGGGCCGTAGTGGCTGTTGTCCCCGCTCTGCTATAGGTGTCTGGGGCCATGGGTCCCTGGGGCCTGTGCTGTGGGCCTTGCTGAGGGAAATAAGGAAGGTCTGTGGATTGTCAAAGGGTCCCTCCTCTGCACCCATCCCGGGTCTCCTCCTTCTTTAGTCAGGAGACACCTGAGGTTTGAGGCAAAGAGAAGGCTATGCATGCGAGCACTGACTCTCTGTGGGTTCTTGGGACATTCCTCTCACTTCCCTGGGCTTCTGTTTCCTCATCTGTCCAATGGGCTAACAGTGCCGACCTCCCAGGGCTGGTGTGTGCCTCATAGAAGACAACAGCCCTACCTAAACATGCTCTGTAGACTGTAACATGCCAGGAAGAGGCCAGCTGCTGTTACTTGTTTGTTCTCAGGTTGGTGTGACAGAAGCCAGAAATCTCATCAAGATGGTTTCTGTCCTAAAGTGTGAGTTCCTGGGCTTCTGCGGACATGCGCTTTTCCCTCTGTGCCCGGGCACCTCGTTGAGGAGACCATGACCGGGGGTGTGATGGGAAAAGGGGCCAGCTCAGCAGGAAACTCCCCCCAGAGTTGCCAGAGAGGTCTGATCAGTATTTACAGGGAAAGAAAGTATCTCACAGGAAACCTGCAGGAACCGACTGACAATACTGGGGTGAGAGGCCACGCCAGCTATGGGCAGAGATGGCCACTGGGGAGCTTACACATGGGGGTTGTAGAAGCTGGAAAGCACGTGCTCTTTCATGCCATATGCACATGCCTCCCACGAGGCCACTCATCATTACCCACACCAGGTGTCACGCATCACTTCCCACAGCCCACACGAGCCCCAAAGGCTGACCCTAGCCTATGTCGTGCTTAGTAGAGGCTCCAGGTCTTTCCTGGAGGGCCACCATCCAATGTTGATGGGGGAAGCTAGGATATTTCCTTCATTGATAGTCATGCCCTACTTGCTTGGGGAAGGACTCTGAACCAGAATGATGCAATCCCAGATTCTACTGCCCTCGTGGCCCTGACTTTCTGATATATTTTTAGAGGTGCCCTTTCCTTCTCTGGACCTCAGCCTCCTCTGTAAAATGGGTCCATAATCTCTTCCCTACCAGTTCTGAAAATGGCAGTAGGGTCCAAGTGGAAGAATGGATGTGAATGCGATTTCCATAATGCCTGGGGAGCTTGAGAAAGCTGGAAAAGCTTTTCCATGCCCTCTTTGCTGGCCTTTGCTGTACCAGGTTGTATTTGTCCCCCAATACACCCCATGGCTCATCTTGTTTGGTGTCCTATGCATATTCCACACCTAGCTGAGGGGCTGGAGGAGGGGGAGGTCCTCTGAGGGCAGTGAGAGCTCTAGACAATGTGGAGCCCCACAGTGACATCGTGTCTCTCCGGCAGGAGGGCGAAGGCAGTGAGTATGACAGCAACAGTGATGAAGACCATACAAATGCCTGTCAGAGGCACCAACCAGACTATGGTCTTGGACTCGAGCACCGAAAGCACCAGGAGAACTGAGTCCTGAAGGGGAAGGGACTTGTCAGAGGTCACACTGAGAATCAAAGAAGAGCAGGGTTGGTCTTCAAGGCTGCTGAATCCCAGGGCAGAAATGAACTCTGGGGAGGCTCTGACTGAGGGCTGATGTCATCTCAGGGTGGCAGAGGCAGTGCCCAACATCAGGCAGGTGTCAGAGCAGTGCCAGACCTCAGACAGGGTCTTTTGACTCCTAGTACAGTGCTCCCCGCTACTGCCCTAAGCAGCCTGAGTGCCTGGCCTTGAGCCCCAGGCATTATGGAGACAAGGAAAGAAAGTGACTCCTCTGTCTCCAGAAGGAAGTTTCAGGTCTTTCTGTGAAGCAGAAGCCAGAGAATCCTCCATGGGAAGGCGGGGATTAACGCAGGCTGTGAGGAGACAGGAAGTTCTCTGGCTGGGTCCTGAAAAATGTGCAAGAGGGGGTCAGAGGCATGGAGGGATGAGAGTGCCTCCCCGGGAGTGGAGAGGGATATGGAAAGAGGGACTAGCAATTGAATTCTAGAGAAATTCAAGGTGTGAAGAAGCCGGGTGTGAGGTCAGGGCTTGGGACCCCTATGACCAGCCTGGGAGCTCCCCCATGCTCTGGCCACACAGCCCCTGCCACCTCCCTTCTGTCTTGTCTCCTTGGCGAGATCTGACTTCTCCTGTCACACAGAACCAGGAGGTGATCACCATGAAAATGAAGAAATGCTTCAATCAACTGCAGAAACTGGCTGACAAGGGAGCCAGGAGCTGGAGCCCAGGAGAGATGGGAGGGAGGGCGGTGGGAGGAGCCTCGGTGAAGGCGGAATGTCACAAAATGGAACTGCCCACTTACACTAGTAGAGCCTTTCGTGTTCGTCTTTGTCATCTCATTTAGGTCATTTTTGACATAAGCGTCCTCACAGCAATAAGACCCTCGTATTTCCTGAGCATCTGCCATACCAAGTCACGGTGCTCATTTATTTAATGCAACCCTGCAAACAACCCAATAGGTCTGTAGCATCATCACTGCAAATTACCGACGAGGACCCAGGTCTAGAGAGTTTACGAATCTTGCAGAGAGTTAACATAGCAGTGGGGTAAGTGGGGTGGGAACCTTGGACCGTGTGGCCCGTGCACACGCGGAACACATGAAAGCCCCGCCCTCACCCACTTAAAGGCTCACTGAATCTCCCTCAGGGTGCTCCTCAGCCCCATCAACCTAACCAGGTGAGCTGTAGCTGTAACTAGATCAGGGCATCCTGGAGCGAACTCGGCTTGAGCGGAGTCCTGAGGCATAAGCAGGGAGGAGAGTGGAATAGAAGGGGGCTTGCTGGCCCCAGGGGCAGGAGATGGGGTTTGGTTTCCAGCCTGAACACGGAGCACATCTCTTACCACCTTTGGGGTTTAGTTTCTGCCCCTCTAGCCCCGGAAACAAAAACTCACAAAGTAAGTTTCAGTTTCCAGGGTATTTGGCTCCATCTTCTGGTCAGTTCTTATCACTGCAGCGTTTTGCAGTGTTACTCTCCACCGTGGACCGCAGGTAATTTTGAGGCTTCTGGGAAACTTCTGGTCGCTGTGGGAGTTGGGGGCCGGGGGGGGGGGGGGGTGGTGGTGGTGGTGGTGGTGGTGGTGGTGGTGGTGGGGCAGAGCCAGAGCTGACTAAAAATCCATGTGGTCTCTGAGCTGCATTGGTTCTCTGCTGCTAGTAGATCAGTGGAGACTCAAGGAAGAGCCCGTGAGGGGGAAGCCCCAAATGCCAGACTAGGATGGGACATTAGAGACCATAGAGTCTAACCCCACCAAAGTACAGAAGGGGAAACTAAGGTCTGGGGAGAAGCAGGGACCCACTCCAGGCCACACGCATAGGCTCCAGATCTTACAAATTCCCTGGCCTCTCCTCTGCCCTTCTGCCCAGTTGCCTCCCCTTTCTCCAAGGTGTCATCCTAGTGGGTCACTTCTCCCCTTGCCTCTGAGACAGAACCATCTGCTTAATAAGTGCACTGCTCTGTCCACCTGCTGGCATAACAGCTCACCTTTTCCTGGTCCTAGCTCCAGCCCTGATGCAGTGGGGTGGTCCCTACACCTCTCAAAGCCAGGACTTTCCTGAAGGAACAGGGACTTGGAAGGAAGAAGGAGGTAGAGACATGCACTGTTCTCCAGCCCTGCCTCTCTCCCAGGCCAGCCTTCTGAACTTCAGTTTCTCCATCCGATACACAACCAATCAGCCCTACAAGGTGGCTGAGAAGATTAAATGGACAGGTTGTGTGAAGGTGCATTGTGAATTCTTGAACCCTCTATTAACGTAGTAAATTTCCAGATGTGTCTGGGTCCCCCTCAAGCCGCATAGGTTCCCACATGTTGCCTGGCACCCAGTGAGTCCACAGGCTGAGGGAGATGCATGGAGAGCTAGAGAAATTTGAAAGTTGTTGATGCAAAAGCAGGACTTGATCTTCCAGTGCTGATTGGGGAGGACCCGAGGTGGCCGTTCTTCTCATCCTCTGGCTTTGGAATCTGGGGTCTCTTGGCAGAGTCTAGAGGTGAACTCCCTCCTCCTGCCCAGATCTCACTCATTTCTGGAAGATGAGTGAGCTCAACTCCAAGAGAATATCTTGGAGGTACTCCTACTGACCCAGAATCCAGCCTTTAAAAGCCCAGGAGGTGTAGTGGGGGAGGCAGAGGAGCATCAGTTTGCCCTGTGTCTTCTCTTCCCTTGTTTGGACATCAGATCCGTGGCCTCTAGTGTACATGAATAAGGCCCAGAGAAGCAGCTTGAAGAGGCTGTAACCCTTCCCTGCTCGGGTCTTGGGCTCCCAGGGCAGTCTTGATTCTGTTTGAACTTCTGAGTGTTGGAGAAACAGGAGGTGAGAGGGGTGGTTGGGATCATCCATAACAGCTTGGCCTTTCTTGTATGGTCCCAAAGCTGCGGGGTCACCGCCTTTCCTGGGAAGCCCTGTTCCTCCTGAGGCAGCTCTTTGAAGAATTGCCCTCAGTGTCTTCAGAAGGTGGTGTTGAGACTGCTTGCATCAGAGTCACCCGGGGTGAGTTGTTGAATCAGACCATGTGGGATGGGCCTGGGAATCTGAATCTACAACAGCGTCTGCAAGTGAGGCTGACGCTCAGAAACCATTGGTCCACTTCTGTTGCACTGGGATCGACTCCCCCCCCCCCCCCTCACCCCCTACCCTGGGGACAGTTCCACCAACTGTTTCTGAAAGGATGTGTTTTTCTCTTTTCTCAGTATTCTGCTCCTTCGCCACTTCTTAGGTTCTCTCTGGTCTCCATGCCTGTTTTGTAAACAGAACATCATAGAATTTTTGGGCTACAAGTGTTCGTAACAGAATACCTTCTCCAATTCCTCATTTTATAGAATGGGGTGTTTGAGATCCAGAGAGGGGAGTGTCTGGCTGCAGGCCACACTGCTGTTCCACAAGAGCTAGGAGAAGATACAATGCCATGACTCCTACTGAGTACTCTTCCCATGGTGCAGTTCTGTTCTGCTCTAAAAGCTGCACTGTAGGGTGAATGCCCATCCCAGGCCCCTTCTTAGATGAAATCACCATACTGTCATCACATGGCTCTCCCTGGCCAAACTGATGGGACCAGGAGTAGTCATCTGACCTCATTCTTTCTCTCGAAAGAACGTTGTTGCTGAGGTCCACTGATGCTATTAAGCACTGGGGCTAAGAGGTCAAATAGATTCCGGAGTTGGGAGGGCAATTTGTGTACCATGCATGCTGAGAAGCCAGCAGAGAGGGATGACCGACAGAGAGAGATGTGGGAGATTATGCAATGAGAGAGACGCTCAAAGAGGGAGATTGGAATAAAGGACATAGACAGATACACCCGGAGGTAACATATACACATACATACACAGAGATGTGAGAGACAGAGGGATAGAAATGCAGGAGACGCATAGACACAGAGGGAGAGTGGGATAGAAATTGGAGAGAGAGAGAGAGAGAGAGAGAGAGAGAGAGAGAGATTTAAAGATACAGAAATACAGAGATAATGAAAGAGAAAAAGGGAGACAGAGATAGCGCCCCTGCCCTGGCACTGGGTATTCCCTCACTTTTTCCCAAGGTCCAACTTGACCTCCTTGCCCTTGTCTTCCCAGAGATACTGCTGAATTTTTTCCCCCAGCCACCTCTACACTTGAGCGAACTTCAATGGGTCTCTGCTTCTTGCAAGAACAGATTCCCAGCGAAGCCTGGAGGAGGATTTGGGGAGGGGGTAGGGGGCCCGCAGACCTGCCTGAGAAACACGTTGCAAGCTGGGGAAGCAAGCGCTCCTTTCTGCTCAACAGACCATCTGTCACTTCTAGTTACCTCCAGGACCTGGAGATGACTCTATTCCTCGGCAAACATCAACAGAGCTGCCAGCTCCCTGTGGTTGGCCCGTCTCTGGCTGGTGGAGCGGACTCCCTGCTCACCCGGAGCCGAGTTAATGAGGCCCTGGCTGTGATCACTGGTACCTCCAGGCCAGCGTTCACGTGATGTTCTTCCCTTGCTGGGACTGTCCCTGCCGACCTCTGCTCAGGCCAAGCCCCACGGTTCCCCTCCTTCAGGATGCCATCCTAATGACCGACCCTGCAGCGCACACAGATCCTTTCCTTTCTAAACTTTCTTAGTACCTATTGTCTCTCTTTTGTCCTTTCGTGCATATGTCATGTGCTTATGTCACCTAAGAGGCTATTACGCTAAGTTATAAGTCCATGAAGCTTGCCGTGAGAGAGGAAAAGGAAATCGCTAAATCCATATTGCTTCAGGTAACAAGAGCTCTTCGTGATGTAGAATGCTATTTGGGTTCTGGGAATCTTCCAGGTGCTATTCTAAGCGCTCATTATCTAGCAGCTCATTTGGTCTTCACGGCCTCATACAGAGCAGGAACGTGGGTGCAGGAAAGTTGTCTCATGCTAGAGGTCATGTCTATGGTCAGACAAAGGACAAAGAAGATTTTGTGGCAGATTCCTTCCCCTCCCACTCGGCTGGCCAATGCCTAACTGTCCACCATTGGAAGCTTGTCCTGTTATCTTAAGGCTGTGAACCTATAAAATCAGGATATTTTTTTTTTTTTTGGCAGAAGGAAAGCTGAGGAAGAATGAAGGAAGGCCTCCCAGACCATCCTAAATGATCTCCTTGAGCCAGAACATTTGCATGACCAGCACCCTTACGTTTTCTAAGTGCATCCTTCTAAGTGCTAGTTCCTTGGGATATTAAATAGGATTTACTTAAAAAAAAAAAAGGTTAAGTATGGAAAGCCTCAGGTTAAACAGTTGTCTGTGCAGCATGACTTCTCAGAGCCTTAACATGCTGGGGAGCACTGAGCATCTAGAAGAAGAGGAGTGTGCTGTCTGTACTCACTAAACAAATTTGACCAATTGGTTCTCAAATCAGGCTTCCAAGGACACTTCTTTGAGTAACACTGCCCGAATCCACTGCATAACCATATCACCACTGACCCCAGTTACTCGTGTTTTTAGTGCTTCCTGTGGACATATAACTGGCTGCTTTTCATTTGCATCTGGTGGCCTTGCCTGCCAGTACTTTCTCAGGTAGACAAGATAGACTGGCCCATATGGCCCACCTTTTCCTTCCTCCAGGATTTTAGGATGCCCCGTCATTAAGGAGCTGCATTTACAGGGTCAGGAGCATGGAACAGTCGGCTCTCTTAGTCCCAGGTCCTTGCTTGGCCTCACTCATTTATCCGCTCACTTGCTCAACATTTTGGAAGATGTTTCTAGCACCTCCCCGGTGCTAGGCTCTGGAGGGTTCCCTGGGGGAATCAGAATGTGCCCTGGTGTAGGGTCTGTTTGGGTGGATCACATGGGCACACAGGGAAGGGGACAACGGGCAGAGGGACTGCAGAGGAGGGACAGTTCATGTTCAGCTGGGGGCAGAGTGCTGTGGTCATAGAGATGGGCCCGGAACGGTGACAAGAAGTGACAGGTGGCGCTTGTGGTTGAGAGTGGGCAGAACTATTGGGGCAGTGGCAGAAGATCAGGCCCTGACAGGTGCCCGGACCCCCTTCACCGCTCTCTCACTGCCTGCACAGGGGCTGCTCTGACCATCAGGATCCCAGGCTGGCAGGTGCCCTCCCTCCGTGGCTGACCCTCAGCGAACTTGGGAGGGAGGAAGCATTTGTGCCCGGGACTCCAGGGGGCAGGGGCTGTGTTTGTCCTGTTCTCACTGTACCCCCAACACCTGTAGGGGGACCCCCAGACCTTCGCTCCCTCTTCTGAGCCCTTGTCTTCCCACTCTGCATTCTGCGTGCCCGGGACCTTGTTTTGGCACCTGTCCGTGAATCTACTGAAGAATGAGCCACTCTAGAAGCAGGTTTATTTTCAGATGGAGCTCCTGGAAAGCAAAGGAACTTTTGAAAGCTCACGAGTGATTCTTCATGGACTCCAGTTGTGGAATGTCAGAGTCAACTGAGAATTGAGAGGGGCTGAATGGTGGCAGGTCCGGCACTGTAACAAAGGGCCAGGGCAGGAGCCGAGGGAGACTTTGATGTCAGTATTTCTAAGTAATGTGGTAAATAATCTGTCACTTGTGTGTTAGAAAGCACACAGATTCTGGAATCCAGCTTTCTGCAGGTCGCAGTCCCACCTCAGACTGTGTGCCTTCGTCAGGATTTAGAGACTTTGGTTCCTTCCCCATAGAATGGTGCTATTGTCTGTCAAAAGGGATTATTGCATTAAATGAGACAAGGCTGGACGAAGTCCTGCGTTTGTTAACCGACTGCTGTCACACAAGGGAAATGACCCCCCCCGTGGGTCAATCTGAGACTGGTTTCCGCACCTGTGAGATGGCCATACCACCGGTTCGTGCCCCACAGGGAGGCTTCAGGACACGGGGGGGTGGGGGGGGGATGTGTGTACATGAGCACAGTGTGCAGTGCTTGGCATACATGCTCATTCCATGGCTGGCGTTTCTGACCCCGCTGCCCTGGTCCACACCAAGCCGGCACTATTTCTCAGGGCGGGGTTTAGGCAAGGCTTCACGGACCAGGTGGGAGTTGAGCTGGGCTTTGAAGGACAGGAGCATTTTCACAAATATGCAAGAGTGGGCCCGAGATTGGATGGGGTGGAGGGGGGTTGGGGCCAGAGGAGAACATGTGGTGAGGCTCGAGATTTGCTCAGGAGTCAGAGAGGAGGCCATCTGGTTTCTTTCTTTCTTTCTTTTTTTTTTTTTTTAATTTAATTGTTTATTTTTTAAAATTTACATCCAAATTAGCCTATAGTGCAACAATGATTTCTGGAGCAGATTCCTTAGTGCCCCTTACCCATTTGGCTCATCCCCCCTCCCACCACCCCTCCCATGACCCTCAGTTTGTTCTCCATATTTATGAGTCTCTTCTGTTTTGTCCCCCTCCCTGTTTTTATATTATTTTTGTTTCCCTTCCCTTATGTTCATCTGTTTTGTCTCTTAAAGTCCTCAGATGAGTGAAGTCATATGATTTTTGTCTTTCTCTGACTAATTTCAATTAGCATCATACCCTCCAGTTCCATCCACATAGTTGCAAATGGCAAGATTTCATTCTTTTTGACTGCTGAGTAATGCTCCATTGCATATATATATCCCACATCTTCTTTATCCATTCATCCATCGATGGACATTTGGGCTCTTTCCATACTTTAGCTATTGTTGGCCGTGCTGCTATAAACATGGGGGTGCCTGTGTCCCTTCGAAACAGCACACCTGTATCCCTTGGATAAATGCCTAGTAGTGCAATTGCTGGGTCGTAGGGTAGCTCTATTTTTAGTTTGTTGAGGAAGGCCATCTGGTTCCTTGGGGAAGCCAGAGGGAGGCAGATCTGCAAGAATAAGGTGGGGCTCTGGAGTCATAAAAGGTAGAGCCGGAGGGGCCACAGGGGGTCACCTGGCCCACTCTCTTACCTGCAGTGGGAATACAAACATGTGACTTGGTGGCAATGAGAGCCTTGGTGGTCTGAGGCTCTGCTGTATGTTCTTGAGTAAATTATATATCATCTCTGAGCTGGACTTCTCTTCTGTGTCATGAAAATACTAATTCTTGCCCTGCCTACTGAAGGGGAGCTGAATATGCCACTCCCAATTATACACCTTTGGCCTCTGGATTACCTTGAATTAAAATTATTTGAGAAACAGCCAGTACAATAAGGATTCTCTAACCCTCCTCTGTCCCTCTGAAGGCAGGAACTAAATTTCCCAAGTTAAAGCTAATCTCCCAGTACCAGGAGGAGGAGAGACCTCCTCACTGCCAGAGATAGGGAATTCAGGGCTGCGGAGGCTGTATAAACAAACCTTGTTATTTCCTCACTAATTTAATACCTCAAGCCCAACCTTCTCTGCCTTGCCAATTCTTCAAAAATTTATTGTTTCTTTGTGTAAAAGGTATAAACGCTGCCTGCTTTGGGCACGTCTCTGAGTCTCCTATTTTCTCTTTTTTGAAAAAAAATTTTTTAAAATATTTATTTATTTTTGAGACAGAGAGAGAGCATGAGCAGGGGAGAGGCAGAGTGAGAGAGGGAGACACAGAATCTGAAACAGGCTCCAAGCGCTGAGCTGTCAGCACAGAGCCAGATGCGGGCCGAACCCACGAACTGTGAGATCATGACCTGAGCGGAAGGGCACTTAACTGACTGAGCCACCCAGGCACCCCCTGAGTCTCCTATTTTCAATCAGGCTCTGTCTGGTTCCTATGAAATTAAATTTGTTTCTCTCCTGTCAGTCTGTCTTATGTCGATTTAATTATTAGACCAGCCAAAGCACCTAGAAGGGAAGAAGGAAAAGTTTTCCTCCCCTACACTATGTTGTAGTTGTCCTGAGGCTTTCGTGAGCCTGGGGGTTAAAGATCATCCCCCTAGGCAGGGGGAAAGGGATCTTTTCATGCAAATCTCCTTTCCTGCCAACAGGTGGCAGTGCTGGACTGAGTACGTGTTAAAAGGCGGGAGAAGCTAGTTGGACGACTATGATCTTTCATTTTCCTCAACCAGTTTTATAGGCTCTTCCCCTCCCGCCTGCTAGCCATCCTAGGCGTTTAGATTTGCAGTTGCTGAACCGGTTCTGTTTGTTCAGTTCTGAGCTCCGGGACTGGGACGCCCCAGGAATGTCAAGTCTCCCAGAACCGCAGTCTGGTGGCTGGCTGGAAGCCAGCGGCAGCAGCCTGTTTACATTTGCCAAGTAGGTTCTTGATGCCCTTAGGTGCTTCCCACGCATGACCTGGTTGGGGCCTCCCTACTCCCCAAACCCTCTCCAGGTTAGGTGCGATCGTTCCACCCACTTGTTCAGAAGAGAAGATTGGAGCTCTGAGAGGCTAAGGTGCTTGAATCTATCTAGAAGTTTCTGGCCATAGACCTGTGCACATAACATTACCATCTCATTCATATAACCCTTTAACCATTGTTATCTCATCTCTATAGGCAGGGAAACTGATGTCTGGAGAAGGAAGGAATTCCCTCTTGGGAATGGGAGGAAGTGTTGGGAGGAGGCTCCCGGGCTTCTCAGAATTTGGGGCAGCTACCTCAGGCCCTGGAGCAGCAGGGCATCTTCAGGAAGCGTCCCTCCTTTCCCGGCTCCAGGCACAGGGCCATTGGTGTGTGCTGTGCTCAGAGCCAGGCTAGCGTGGCTGGGAGTGTGACAGTGTGTGTAGGGCAGGAACCCTGTCTGTCCTGTTACTATGTGGACCCAGCTCCTCGCATGGTCCGGTAGAGAGCTGGCACCCAATTAATATTTATGGAGGAAATGGACATTCTTCTTCTTCATCTTCTTAAGCTCTCTTCCTTGGTTGTTCAGCCAGCAGGCATTCCGCATCCTCAGGATCCTCTAACCTTGCTGGGGACAAACTTTGAGCTGCTTAGCACAGACTGTCTCCTTGTTCTTCAGCATTCCAGATCGGTCCTTTATCTGTCCTGCCTCCACTCCAGATGGAAAGACCCTAGGGGACAGCGTCTTATGTTCCTGTGCATGCTTCGTGGTGTTTATCCCAGGGTTGAATATAAAATAAGCTCTATATGAACACAACAGTCTACCGTTTTATCCAAGCAGTTGTGAAATAGAAAATAAGCCCAAAGAAGAAAATTAAAATCATCCCCATGATAAAGCATCCTTTTCTTCAATGATATTGAATGGAATTGAGTTTTCCCCTTTCTCCTTTTATTATGCAAGAAATACGTATTTATTGTACAAACGTAAAGAATACAGAGAAGCAAAAACATTTTAATTCACTGGAAATACCACTTCATAAGGCTGTCGACAATTCCATTAGCAATGATAATGGCAATAGCCACCTCTGTGTGCTCGCAGCTCTACGTAATTTTTTAAGAACTTTATTGAGGTATAATTTATATACCATAAAATCCCCTTGTTTTAATGATTAACGAATCATTTTAATGCAAAGATTTTTACTAAATCTACAGGGTTGTGCAACGATTGGTATAGTCCAGTTTTAGATTTCCATTGCCTCTGTAAAATCCCTCGGGCCCATTGACGGTTAATCTCCAGCCCCAGGCAACCCTAATCTATCTGCCATCTGCACAGTTTTGCCTTTTCTGGACATTTCATATAAATGGGAGAATACTCTAGGTGATCTTTTGTGTTTGATTCATACACTGGTGATGGTAGGCACAGCTTCTCATTTCCCGGGGAGGAAACTGAGTCTTTGCGGGGGTAGGTGATTTACTGAAAGTGGCCACCTGGGGAGTAAGTGGAGGGAGTAGCCTGGATTCAAAGGAGGTTTCCATCATCCTTCACCTTGTCATTGTGACACGGCTTTTCATGTCCCGGCCTCTGCAACTACTTGTGTGTGTGTGCGTGTGCGTGTGCGTGTGCGTGTGTGTGTGTGTGTGTGTGTGTGTGTGTGTTTCTCCCAAAGGGACTGCATTTTATGTATTCTTCTGCCGCTTTCTTTTCACTTAATAAGGGACTGTGGGCCTGTCTCCACGGGGTTAAGTATACATCTACAATAGCCACAGCAGATTCTTGACAAGTGCAGCGCAGCATTTAAGGCTTTGGGGGTCTCACTGTCCGGACGTCCATACCAATTCTGCCACTTACCAGCCATGTGACTTTGGAAAATTTACTTAATCGCTGTGTGCCTCAGTTTCTTTGTCTGGAAAAGGGAAATGGTAGTGCTGACCTCACCGGGCTGCTGTGAGGCTATGAGCTGATACAGGCAAAGCAGCTGGCCCCCAGGCACGGCTCAGCCAGCGCCAGTGTGTTTGCTGGCAGCTGTGGATGAACCAACAAACCCCCTGCTTTTGCACGTCGATCTCATCTTGGAAGCCGGCATCCAGGATGGGGCGTCTCTGCACTTGGCTGACCAGCTGGAGAGGGTCACGCTGTCCGTGTCGTCTCCCCCACAGCTGGAATCTCGCCCAGCTCTCTGTGGATTAGTGGAAGAAGGGCCTGATGGGGTCCGCAGGTTGACAGCCTTTTTCTGGCTGGAAGTCCCTTCCTGGGGAGTTTGGGAACTGAGCTCCAGGGCGGGGCAGAATGCTGGAATCAGCCCCAGGCTACAAGGGCGCAAAGGACCCCAGGTTCGTGGGACCGGAAATGGGCTCGGCTTCCCACCCCAGCCGGCTGGGGGCTGAGGCTCCGGTGTGGGTTCTGCTTGTAGGCATCCTGGAGCCAGAACGCAGTTCCGGCGCCGTCAGTCAGCCTGCGATTAGTGAGATGGAGGCACACAAGCTGGTTTACAGATTGTGGGTGGGCGGACGGGATGTGGTGGGAACTAGCTCGCCGACTCCAGGGGCGGGGGTGGCGTTTGTCTCTGCTCCCTGGTGCTCTGGCAACAGAGGCTGCTGGGTACTCACAGGGGGCTGGCGGCCTTTGAGAAACCCTGCCAGGGCCCGAACCTTTCGCTCTGTCCCGTCAGAGGTAGGGCCACCAGCGTGCCCTCTGGGCGGCAGGGTCAGCAAGGCTGGAGCCGGAACACTGGGCGCATCTCAGGGGGGTGCAGCGTGCAGCTGAGGAGAGGCGCGAGGAAGGTCAGGCCTGACCTTGGGTGTGGGGTGGGGACCGGGAGCCGGGCGAGGGGTGCGAACCCCAGAGGGGAGCTCAGGCTGCAGTGGATGGAGCTCAACCACGGGGACTCCGAGGAGAGATCTGGGCAACCTGCGGGTGCCTCTGGCAGTGCGTGGAAGCTGATGCAAACAGTCTGATGAGTTTCGGTGGAAATTCAACTCTGGCTTTTCTTGGTCGACTAGAGTCTCAGCAGCACAGCTATCTTCCTGCAAGGCAGCGCCCCACCTGGGGCTACACAGCAGCTGCCTCCTTTGGGTGGGACATCCACTTTCCAGTCGGTTATAGTCATCCAGCCCGGAAGCCAGCCCCATAGCTATTCGCCCACCTATGCAGTGTGGGTTTTATTCTTTTTTTCTGAGTTTGTGACCTTTGGCTTGGCAGTGCTGTGCTCAAGGTCTGGTTCCCTACTTAGGGTGGTCAGAAGGCCCCAGAGGTGGTGACGCCATGCTGAGAACCGAAGGCCCAGCCTGCTTTATGATGAGAGCTCCAGGCAGAGGGTACAGTAAGTGCAAAGGCCCTGAGGCAGGGAAGGGCTTCCTGTTCTCTTGGTACTTGTGGAATGGAGTGCTCAAGACAGACTACACATTGGGAAGAGGAAAGAGAATATGTTGCAACCAGCAGGAAAGATATCCCTGCTGGGGCAACCAAGAATAGCCCACTGTGAATGGCCAACAGAGGATAGAGCTCTGAGAGGATGAATGATTGGGGCAGCCAAGAGCTCCCAGGGCGTTTCTGCTCTGAGGCTGACCTGGTCCTCGGGGATGATGGAAATTGCTGGGCACTGCCCACACCTGTTTCTAACCATAAAGGAAATTTCTACACTCCCCTCTCAAGGGAGCTCTCACTAAATTGTCCTCATTCAGTGGAGTCTGGGCCTCCTTCACCCGTTCTCATCTGGACTCAGGAGGGGCGGGTGGGGGGTTCTCCTGGGCTGGGACCTCACATCAGGGCAGGGGCTGGGATGCCTTCCAGCCTTAGGGCTGGGAGGGCAGATCCTACAGAGCTCACTATTCCACAGCCCGACAGATCTCAGGAGGCTGCCCACCCGGTGAGCCAACAGATTCAGGGCATTGGGTCTGAGGGTTTGGTGGAGGGAAAGGAACACTGAGGAGCTACCTTTTGGAGTCCCTTTTGGACTCTCTGACAGTGGGGAGAAGGCGCCTCATCTAACCCCTATGTTTGTGTGGCTCCCTCCCCTGAGCCCCGAAGAGGCAGCTGGGCTCAGTCCTGCTGGGTGAGAAGCAGGGTCCGGAGCTGGCCGGGGCTGTGCTTCAGGAGGACTTACTGTCCTTTGGGGGCCCCTCTGAGCTTTGGGAGCTTCTCAGAACCTCAGGGAACACAGAGGCCTTTCTGTTCCATTTTAAACACAATTTTGTTTTTTCTAATTATGAAAGAAATGAGTGTTAATTGCAGAAAAGATACGCAAGAATGCAGAGCAAAATGATCACCACCAAGGGTATGCTATGGAGATTTTAGGACATGCTCCTCTGGATGTGTTCTCTGTGCTCACACAGTGTGACATGGGCAGTGGGGGCTGGGGAAGATGAGGGACACCCGGACCTGGATGACCTGGATTCAAACCCTCATTGTGTTGCTTGTGAGCGGCATGGCCTTCAGGGAGCTGCTTGGCTTCTTTGTGCCTCAGTTTCCTGCCCTGGAAAATGAGACTAGGGGCATTGCCTTCCTTATGAGTTGGTACAGACCACACCATTTTGTGACCTGTTTCTTTTCACGTTGTTCCTCCAGTCAGTGTGGGTTCCATTCCACAAACCTGTCACGGAAGAAGGGGCAGATTCGCTCTAGAGATCAAATGTTTCTTCACTCTGTGCATCCCCTCTGCCTTCCTGGTGGGTCTCACTAGAACGGGCCTGGAGTTAGTGACAGCCTGGTCTCAGGGCCTATGCACGCGCCATGATGTGGGCTCAGTGCCACTTGTGTGGGGCGCCTGCTGCAGGTTCTTTGTCAGGTTGGGGAGGGGCAGGGGCTGCCTCTTGGGCAGAGCCCCCTGGGACAGGCCACTGCCCTTCCCCTGAGGACCACCATCTGCCTGGGGTGCAGTCTGGGGATGAACCCAGAGAGGGCAGAGGGGCAAACTGTTCCCTCAGACTTTCTCAGGCCTGTCTCTTCCTTCAAGTCTTTCTCTCCCCATCCGTAGCGTCTCCCTTTCCCATGAAAATTGCCCCAGTGAATTTAGAATTTAGAACCAAAACCCAGAAGGGAGTTCGCCGTGTAACACAAATCTCCCCTGAGGCCAATGAGCACGGGTCCCGGCTTGTACGGGAGGAAAATGCAACAGCCTCCGTTCTCCCTGATTCTTCTACGCAGTGACAACAAACACCGATGAATATCTCAACTTACTATTAGACTGTGACTGTTTTCTAAATGTCATTATGAATTCTTTTCCAGGATAACCTTCATTAGCTGCAGGAGGTCCCAATGCATAGATATTTCCGGTTTTCTCAGGCTTTCCTATTGCATGTAACTAGAATAAACTTTCTTATGCCTACATTGCAGATGGGTCTCTGATGTTTTCTCAGAGTTACTGGAAGTGGGATGACTGGGTGAGAGGGTCTAGGTTTAAAAATATATGTAGGGGCACCTGGGTGGCTCAGTCAGTTAAGCGCCTGACTTTGGCTCAGGTCATGATCTCACAGCTCGTGAGTTTGAGGCTCACGGGTTCGAGCCCTGTGTCGGGCTCTGTGCTGACAGCTCGGAGCCTGGGGCCTGCTTCAGATTCTGTGTCTCCTTCTCTCTCTGCCCCTCCCCTGCTCACGCTTTCTCTCTCTCTCTCTCTCTCAAAAATAAACATTAGAAAAATATATATGTGTTTTATTTGTTTAATTTTTTTCATTGTGCTAAGAACAGGTAATGTGAGCTCTACTCTCCTAACAAATGTTTAAGTGTACGTATGGCGGAGTTAACTATTGGTCCAATGTTGTACAGCTGATCTCTGGAACTGTTCATCTTGCAGAACTGAAACTTTCTGACCTACAGAGCAATACCTCCCATGTCCCCATCCCTTCAGTCCCTCCTCTGACCAAAGTATTTGGTCTTTTTTTGTCCTCCAGACTGTTGTGCAAATTCCAGGTCAATCAGCAATACATCAGAATCCTAAGTTCTTCTCGTGGACAGGAGGGGATTTTTGATTGGCTCCAGGGTCTGCACCAGGGCTCTTTTGGGCACAGCAGTTTCTTTCTGTGGGTTCCCTGAATGCTTCGTGGAGCCCAGCAGTAAAATCCTCCTGGGCATGTAGCCCCCGCGGAACATGCCTCCTTTCCTGGATGGCTTTCTCTGACGTAGTACCAGGAGCTCATCTCACTTGGGTCTAGCGATGGGGAACAGACACACATTAGGTCCCTAGGAATGGATGCTGCTGGCACAGCTCTGGGCTGGTTCCCTAGCCAGGGGAGAGGCTCTTGAAGGCTGCGCACGGATGCATAGGAGCCCGTGTCCATGCACGCACCACAGACTTTCCTGGTGAGGCTGGCAGAGGATGGGTGACAGGGATTGACATGGCAAAGATCTCTGGAACATCCTAGCAGTGCTGTGGGTCTTGTGGAAGAGATAGTATTTGCGAGAGGCAGAAGTGGACAGAGGTTGAGTTGGTCCTGAGAGACAAGAAGCCTGAAGGACAGAGGCTGGAGGGAGGGGTCCACGCTCTCTGATATCAGCAAGTCTAATGTCATGGGTGGCAGTCCCTAGGGGGCTCCTTACTTTCACTTTCAGTGGGTCCGTCACAGGCTGACGCCATGGGGTTCCGATGGTCAGTTTGGGGCTTTCTGGGAAGAGGGGAGGCTCTCTGAAAAACGGATTCTCATTCCTTCATTCTTAGAATTAGGTGGCTTTTTCTCTTCCAACAGTTTTTTTCTTCCCCCGTGGTTGCTTCCAAATGTCTATTTTCAAAGTGTGTGTGGAATTTTCATTTGTCTGTGGCAAACTGAGAAAGAGAAAAAAAAAACAAGACTGACGCGAATTTTTAACAAGGCTAGATTTACTTAATTTAAGGACTCTCCTTTATTCTGAGGCGATGACCTTCCTTTTAGTGTTAAAGTGTTCTTTCTTTTATGATATGATAATGAAAGTAAATGGCATTTTCTTTCACTCTCCTCACTTAGCAATTTAAAAAGCTGGAAGTTCAAAAAAATAAAAAATAAAAAGCTGCAAGTTCTATGTGGATCCCTTTCCATGCGTGCCCTCCCCACCCCGCTTTGCATTGGTGTGTGAATTTAGTCAATAAAAATCCAAAAATGTAGGGTCCACTGGATAAGTCCTCTCAAGAGTGAAAGTAGCCCATGGTTTTATTTGTCATAATGTTTGTTTCTATCCAAGAAACTCTTTTTTTTTTTTTTGACAAATATCAAGAGCCCACTCTGTGCCAGGTGTGGTACTGGGAGCTATAGTGGTGAGCCTGGCTGGTGGTGGGGTGGGTCACACTTGGCCAAGCTTCCCAAGGCCTTGACCTGCCCGTGGTAGACTGCAATGCCTCCCCAATGTCAAATCTCTGGAACCTGTGAAGGGAACTTCGTTTATAATCACTGTGACTAAGTTTGGATTTTGAGAGGAGGCATTTATCCTGGATTATCCAGTGGATCCTAAAAGCAATCACATGTATCCTTTTCAGATTATCAGCACCTTGACTTTGGATTTCTGGCCTCCAGGGCTGTGGAAGCAAAAAATTCTGTTCTTTTCAGCCACCAAGTTTGTGGTAATTTGTTATTGCTGGAAATAAATATGCCTCCAAGCAAATCAAGGAGAGAGGCTACCCAGGGTAAATTACTAGGATTCGGCTGTTGACAGGGGGTCGGGACCAACTACATTGCTTATCAATACAAATCCTGTGTGATGAGTGTCCTTGCTGGGAACCCGCCGATCTTTTTCACCCTGGCTTAGGCTGTCCCCTCATGGCCTTGCCGCCCACTCTGCTCCACATGACTATGTACCTGCTCATAGCAAGTAGCATCAGAGCGTCAGGTGAGAGTGACTCCCAACACAGGTGCATGCCATAATTATTTTATTTCTCTAAAATAAGTTGAATCTGCTGCAAGGTTTCAGTTTTCTGGGTGGCAGGAAATTCAATTTCAGTCGTCCCTGGGGTTCTTCCTTGTCTCTGAGCATGGGGAAATGTCTGAGGTGTTGTGCATTTGCTGGCTGGCTCAAAACTTGTTTCCACACCGTCGTGGCAGATACCTTCCTTGTTCAAGTCTATGCGACCTTGCAGGAAGAGGGCTCTGTACCTTCTGTGCCAAACTGGTCCTTGGAAGTCACACACAACGACTGCACACAGCCTCTTAAGATGTGCCCTTTTGATTTCCTCCAAGGCAACCCCTTTGATTTCCCAGCAAGAGGCTGGAGGCACCTATAGACTTCTGTCCTTCATTCCCTCAGCCCTGGGGGAATTTACTATTGATTCCTCCTCTCTGTTTTCAACTCTCAGACTCCCCCCCCTCCCTTCGTCTCTGTAACAATCCAGAGGAATCCCCTGAATTGTGCCCCCCCTCGCTCCCCCCCACAAACATGCAGGTTGAAACTGTATTTGAAATACGTGTGACTGTATTTGGAGGTGGGGCCTTCAAGGAGGTAATCAAGGCTAAATGAGGTCAGAAGGGTGAGATTTTAAGTGGATAGGACTGGCGTCCTTCGAAACACCAAGGATGTGTGTGCACGGAGAAGAGGCCGTGAAGGTAGCTATCAGCAAACTCCGAGGTGAGGACTTACCAGAAACCAGCCCTTGAACTCAGAACCTTCTGAACCGCAAGAAAGTGAGTTTTTTTTGTTTAAGCTCCCCAGTCTGTGGTATTTTGTTTTGTTTTCTTTTAATGTTTGTTTATTTTTGAGAGAGGGAGAGACAGGGTGTGAACAGGGGAGGGGCAGAGAGTGAGGGAGACACAGAATCCGAAGCAGGGTCCAGACTCCGAGCTGTCAGCACAGAGCCCGACATGGGGCTCGAACCCACGAGCCGCAAGATCATGGCCTGAGCTGAAGTCAGACGCTTAACCCACTGAGCCACCCAGGCGCCCCTGTGGTATTTTGTTATGGCAGCCCAGAGTCATTCTTCTGGTGACTTCCCTGATCTTTTTATCCCCAAACACCCAAGGCTCCCAGGAAAGGGAGTATGCATTGAGACCCTCAACTGGCGATGTTCAGGGATAGGCATCTTGTAGCCTATGGCACAAGTGCACCCAGACATAGCTAATTCATCCTCCTGCCATTAGCCCTAGTTCTGTTTGCAAACAGATATCCTGGGTCTGACTGCGTGCTGTCCGACGTGCTCCCTTAAAGACATGGCATGCCCAGAGCCTCCAGCTCCCAGGTGGTGCTCTTCAAGCCCTGACATGACTGGGCAGGAGAGGCCCATGTGCTGTTAAAGCCCCAGCAGTGAGAAGGAGGAGATACAGAATTTTTCATGTCAGTGTTTCCCGAAATACAACTCTATGTACATTGGTAGTACATAGAACTAGTTCTGTGGTGTCAGATGAGGGGAATGTTGGGTTAAGCTATGTTAAACTTTAAGGGGGAGTTCACATATGAAGCATTTCCCAAACCTCTGGGACCCCTGAACTGTCCTTTCACCCAGCATCTGGTAGGATTAGTGTTTGGCAGATCCCCTTTTGCAAACTGCTCATACTCAGTGGAGAATTATGAAATGTGAGATCTGGAAAGGACTCTTGAGGTTATATGGTCTGAAGCTCTGGGGTTTAAATTTGGGGAAACTGAGGCTCAGGGTGATGAAGTGACTTGCCCGGGCTGTCGGTGGAAGAGCCAGGGTTAGATCTCAGGTCTCCTGATTCCCAGCTTGGTGTTATGGGAGGCACCTTGTTGGAAAATGCTGGCTCCTGGGAAACTCAGCTAGGCACTCAGCCTTGATCTGACTCCTACTCAGGGGCAGTGCTGGCTTTAGTGGGGCCTAATTCCGACAATGAGTGGCCTGGGAAGGTACTCAGCATCTTACCTATTTTCTTAAAAGGAAGAAAAACATTTTGCATTTGATAAATCAAATACGAATATATTTTATCCAGCACATTTTCTGTAAGATTGAAGGCCTCAGGGAAATTTAATCCTATGTTTCTGATTCAACTTCATTTGAACTCATCTATTTTCCTTCTCTACTTCATTTCCCTGGCCCTGCCTCTCTGAGCTTTCCTCTGAGCTCTCTTACTTCAGAAACAAGGCATTCTATTTGCACAGTTGGAAAGGTTCCCTACCCCCATTTATCATGCCTCCCCACCCCAACCCCCCAAAAATCACCCTAGAAATTCATAAGTACCTTTCAAAATGGAGAGAGCATGCCAGAGGACTGCAGAGAATCAAAGAGTGGGATAACAGAGTGGAAGTGATTAATGGCACTGAAAAATCCAGGCCCGGGAAGGTCTAGAATGATTCAACCTGAAAAAGAAGTCAAGGGGCGATTTACCAATCTTTGCAGAAAAGTAATGATTTCGAAGTCCAGGACCAGTTCTTCTAAGAACAGAAAAGGAGGAAAGGACCTGAAGCTGCAGCATGAAGGAATTAAGTTAGACATATGGAAGGATTTCTTGATTGAGATGGTCTTGAACACACCAGAGTGGAGATAGAGAATTTACAGAGAGGTCCATAAGGTGGTGGAAAGATTATAGGCTTTGAAGGCAGAGGTTCTATGTCTGGTTCTGCTACTTTTGAGGTATGGAACCTTGGGTCAGGTACTGACCTTGAGATCCTGTGTCTCTACCTGAAGAGGTGGAGGTGATATGCCCACCTCACAGCATTGTCAGGAGAACTAGATAATGTATGCCATGTTCTTGGCTCACAGGAAAGCCTCAAAGCTGGTGGTGTTTAATATGATGATGATCCTGATGATTATGACAAGTGATCAGTAATCACTGGTTCTCCTTCTCTTACCTTTATGCTCTCAGTGGGGGTAAAGCCCTATGCTTGTGAATTACTCATAAACCAAGGAAGGGCCATGGCTACCTGGGGTGCTTGGAAAGAACTACTATGCTCCTCGGGAACTCTTGGGCACCGATTCTACTTTTCGCCTTCACCGGTGAAGATATGGCCCCACTGATGCTGAGATTGTTTCAAAGACCCAGAGGGCCTAACATCTAGAAATATTCCCTCGTGTGCACAGCATATTTGAGTAAATTCTTCCTGAATGGTGATGGAGACTGTAGTGCATTAAGACTTTAATATAGCAAAAACAGGTTTTTCAGATCAGGGAAGATTCTGGCATTGGTGGAGAAAGACATGGGTATCTGAGGGTCCTCCTTTAGGGGTCATTTGGAAGATGCTGCACTGTGTGGCCACTTTCCTTTGGCTTAAGTTTCTGATTGATGTTAGCAAGTATTCAGATGTGTTCAGTAGGTGTCACTGTGTGGGGTCTTCCAGCCAATAAACAGCCCACGTGAAAAATGTTGTCCCAATTAGCTAGAGAGATTTGCAAGGTAAAGGCCAAAGTGAGGCACAGGCCATATAGACTGAAATAGAGAAGGATAAAATCAGCACATCCAGAGCAATCAAAGCAAGCTTCTGAAGGAGTGAGACTCATATCTAAGCCATACAAACATTGATAGTTCTTAGAGAGGCAGGGTGGTGGGTGAGAGGCCATTCAGGTGGGGAGACAGGCTGGACCAAGGTTTGAGGCTGGGGATGAACCACTGGCCAGGAATGAGCGTGTGAGTACCATTGGGGAGAGGAGTAAGAAATGAGGCAGGTCAGAGGGTTGAGGGCCACTTGTTGAGTCTTTGGGAGCCATTTGAGCTTGATATCCTTCCAATGAGGAACCAGGGAGAGTTTTTGACAAGAGAACGACATGACAAATTGGGCATGACTATATATGATGAATAATATTTAAGTGCTGAGTAGAAAATCTAACAAACCTAGAGAAGAAAACTGGGGGGGAAGGGGGATTCAACTATAAAAAGAATCTGTGTTCATGGTTCAACATGTAGAAAATACAGAAAAGTATAAGAAAAAAATTTGAGTTCTACTACTCACAGATAATTTGTTGTAATTTTTCTTTTTATTTTCTTTTACTTAGTTTTTGCATATATATATTTACATAAAACTCTTTATAAATGTAATATCTAATGTCTTACGGTATTCTAAGATAGACCAAAGTATTCCCTGGTTGGTAGATTTTTATTTTGTTTTAAAATTTCTATTTATAATAAATGTGATTTGGTAAACATTTTGTGTGGGGAGATATATGTATATGTTTAGATTTGTTTGTTTTAAATACTACCCAAAGTAGAAATATTGCATCAGAGTATATGAATAAATTAGAGAATTAAATGAACGATTTTTGGAAAACATTGCAAAATTGCTTTCCGAAAGGGTGATACTACTTTACATGTCTGTTAACAGTGTCTGATTGTATTTGTTTAAGTAACTCTAGCCTGCACTGTGTATTCTAAATTAAAAAAAATTGCTAACATGAAAGGTGTAAATACTTTAATTTTCATCTCTTTGATTCCTTGTAAAGCTGAGTATTTTCCATATGTTTGTATGCTCTGCTTTTTAAACTTCTTCTATAAATTTCTCACTAACATCCTTTGGCCAACTATTTCTATTGAAGTTATAGTATTTTCTCTTCTTTTTTTTTTTTTTAAATAATGTTTTAGAGTTTATTTATTTATTTTGGGAGAGAGAGCAGGGGAGGGGGCAAAGAGAGAAGAAGAGAGAGGATCCCAAGCAGGCTCCACGCTGCCAGCCCAGAGCTTGTCATGGGGCTCAAACCGATGAAGTGTGAGATCACTACCTGAGCTGAAACCAAGAGTTGGACGCTCGACTGACTGAGCCACACAGGCTACCCTATAGTATTTTCTTATTATTGAATGAGCTCTTTATGATGATTTTTAATAGCTATTTTTTCTGTTAAAAAGGTTTCTCTTTGAAAAATATCAGAAAATGAAGATACATATTTAAAAAAGAAAGTAAATATCAATTATAATCTAACCAATCAGAGATTAATATTGATATTGTGGTGAATATCCACACAGGTTTTTCTCTCCTGATCATATATGTGTATATATATATGTGTGTGTATATGTATATATATATATATATATATATATATACATATATATATATATGCATATAAGTAGGGATATATGTCAAAAATGAGAAAAACAGGGCCACAATTTCCATATTATTTTGTAACTGCTTTGTTTCATACAGCAGGTTACAGACATCTTTCCCATGCTAGTAAATGTAATATAGACTTATCATCATTACAATTTGGGTAGTATTGCATTGCATAGATATATACCTTGTTTATTTGATCAATATCCAATTGATATATAGAAATATTGATATATTGATTTTTTTCTATAGTAAAAACACTTACAATGAATATATTATAGTTGTAAGTAAGTGCCACTGCCCTATCTTCTGGAATATTTCTAAGTGGAATTTTTGGGTCACAGAGTGAAAATATTTGTTTTGATATATATTGCCAAACCGTTCTCTGTGACATGTTAATAATACTCCCTGTCCACTGTGGGGTACTTCTCACCATAGCACTAATGCTGAATATTACTGTTTTTTTACAACTTTGCCAATTTGGTAGGTGAAAAATAAGTGTATTTACCTTTTACTGTTGTTGTTGTTGTTCTTAGAGGGATCAAGAGACTTTTAATTTACCAACAGGCCGTTTTATATTTCCTTGTCCATATGTGGTCCAGTTTTCTTCTGGGATGTTTATACTGAGATGTTTATCTTTTTCTATGAACTCCATATACTTTTCTTTTTTATATAGTCAGTTATATCAGTTTTTTCCCTATAAATCCCTTATTTTTTTCTGATTTTCTAATTAGATCTCAGGAGGTAGTTTTTGAATTACTTTTTTGATATCTGGGAAGAACATGGCTCTGTTGAAAGATGGAGGAAGGCTGATAATTTGGAGATAGCGATAGAAACAGTTGTGCTATACATGGAGCATAATGAAGATTACAAATCTTTCCTGATTTCTAGTTGTTGTTATTTAAAGTGGCACCTCAATTCTCATGGATGTGGAAATCATCTTTTCATCTGTGTTTCTTCATTTCATATATTCAGTGGGTCAGCTTCCTCCACTTCTTCCTTTGAAACATATCTTGGGTTTGAACTTTCCTTTCTCCCCCCCCTCCCCCCCCTCCCCCCCCCCCCCCCATATCATCTGAGTCTGGATTACTGTCACATTGTGTGTGTGTGTGTGTGTGTGTGTGTGTGTGTCTGTGTGTGTGCCCTTATACCGCTCCAGGAGGGCAGATTTTTAGCCATCTTATTGACTACTGTATCCCAGCACCCAGAGCAGACCCTGAAACTAAGTAGGTGCTCAACTGATACAATTTTAAATGAACAGACGGGTTAGTAGAGAAGAGTGGGTGGTTAGCTGCTTTGCCCATCAGAGACTGCCTCTCAGAAAGAAATCAGTCTGTCTACCATCTATCAATGTGACCATCCATTATTTATTTTTTAAAGTTTTTACTTAAATTCCAGTTAGTTAACATACAGTATAATATTAGTTTCAGGTGTACCATATAGAAATTCAACAGTTTTATACATCACTTGGTGCTCATCACAACAAGTGCACTCCTTAATCCCCACCACCTATTTTTTAATACATCTTCCCTACCCACTCGCCCTTTGGCAACCATCAGTTCTCTATAGTTAAGGGTCTGTTTCTTCGCCCCTCTCTCTCTCTTTTTCCCCTTTGCTCATCTGTTTTGTTTATTAAATTCAACATATGAGTGAAGTCTTCTGGTGCTTGTCTTTCTCTGACTTATTTTATTTAACATAATTCTCTCTAGCCCCATCCATGTTGTTACAAATGGCAAGATTTAATTTCTTTATTTATGGTTGAGTAATATTCCATTGTGTGTGTGTGTGTGTGTGTGTGAGTGTGTGTGTGTGTGTGTGAGTGTGTGTGTGTGTGTGTGTGTGTGTGTGTGTACCACATCTTCTTTATTCAACAGCCGATGGATACTTGGGCTATTTCTATAATTTGACTATTGTAAATAATGCTGCTATAAACATCCAGGTGCATGTATCTCTTTGAATTAGTGTTTTTAAAATTATATTAGAGAGAGTGTGTGCAAGTAGGGGAGAGGGGCGGTGGGAGAGAGAGGGAATCTTAAACAGGCTCCATGCTCAGTGTGGAGACTGACATGGGGCTCCATACCACAACTCTGGGATCATGACCTGAGTTAAATCGAGAGTTAGGCACTCAACTGACTGAGCCACCCAGGTGTCCCTGAATTAGTATTTTTATATTCTTTGGGTAAATACCTACTAGTACAATTTCTGAATCATAGGGTAGTTCTATTTTTTAACTTTTTGAGAAACTCCTCTCTCTTTTTTTGAGAAACTCCTTACTGTTTTCCAGAATGGTTGGACCAGTTTGCATTCCCAACAACAGTGCGAGGGGGTTCCCCTTTCTCCACATCCTTGCCAGCACCTGTTGTTTCTTATGTTGCTGATTTTTGCAAATGACATATCTGATAAAGGGTTAGTATCCAAATTGTATAAAGAATGTATAAAACTCCACATCCAAAAAAATGAATACTTGAGTTAAAATGGGCAAAAAATATGAATAGACATTTTCCCATGAAGACATACAGATGGCCAACAGTCACATGAAAAGATGCTCAACATCACTGATCATTGGGGAAATACAAATCAAAACTATAATAAGGTATCTCCCCACACCTATCAGAATGGCTAAAATCAACAACACAATTACTATCCATTCTTTATTCATAAGTACCTGAAATCTCTTGTGAAAAGGGATAGTTTAAAAAAATAAATAATTTGAGGGCTTTCCAAATTTTTTCTTGTGGTTGACTTCAAGCTTCATAGCATTGTGATCTGAAAATATGCATGGTATGATCTTGACCTTTTTGCACCTGTTGAGGTCTGATTTGTGACCAAGTATGTGATCTATTCTGGAGAATGTTCTATGTACACTTGAGAGGAATGTGCATTCTGCTGTTTTAGGGTGAAATTTCTGAATATATCTGTTAAGTCCATCTTGTCCAGTGTGTCATTCAAAGCCATTGTTTCCTTGTCAATTTTCTGCTTAGATGATCTGTCCGTTGTTGTAAATGGTGTATTATAGTCCCCACTATTATTGTTTTACTATCAATGAATTTCTTCATGTTTGTGATTAATTCATTTATATGTTTGGGTGTTTCAGGTTGGGGCATAAATATTTACAATTGTTAGATTCTTGATGGATAGACTCCTTAATTATGATATAATGCCCTTCTTCATCTCTTGTTATAGTCTTTGTTTTGAAATCTAGTTTGTCTGATAGAAGTATGGCTACTCTGGCTTTCTTTTGACCACATGATAGATGATTCTCCATCCCCTCACTTTCAATCTGCAGGTGTCTTTAGGTCTAAAATGAGTCTCTTATAGGCAGAATATAGATGAATCTTTTTTTTTTAATTTTAATGTTTATTTATTTTTGAGAGAGAGAGACAGAGTGTGAACAGAAGAGGGGCAGAGAGGGAGGGAGATATAGAACCTGAAGTTGGATCCAGGCTCTGAGCTGTCAGCACAGAGCCCAATACAGGGCTTGAACTCACAGACCGTGAGATCATGACTTGAACTGAAGTAAGACGCTTAAGTGACTGAGCCACCCAGGCACCCTGAATCTTGTTTTTTAATCAGTTCTGATACACTATTTCTTTTTATTGGAGCATTAAGTCCATTTACATTCAGAGTGATTATTGAAAGGCATGAATTTTGGTGCCATTTTGTTACCTGTAGAATTGGTGTTTCTGGTGATGTTCTCTGGTCCTTAGTAGTCTTTGCTGCTTTGGTCTTCTTATTTTTTTCTCCACCCAGAAAGTCCCCCTTAAAATTTCTTGCAGGGTTGGTTTAGTAGACCCACAGCTAATATCATCCTTAATGGGGAAAAACTGAGAGCTTTCCCCTTGAGGTCAGGAGCATGACAGGGATGTCCACTCTCACCACTATTCTTCAACATAGTACTAGAAGTCCTAGCCTCAGAAATCAGACAACAGTAAGAAATAAAAGGCATACCATTTGGCAAGGAAGAAGTCAAACTTTCACTCTTCATAGATGACATGACAATCTATGTGCAAAATCTGAAAGACTTTACCAAAAAACTTCTAGAACTGATACATGAATTCAGCAAAGTCACAGGATATAAAATCAATCTACAGAGATCAGTTGCATTTCTATATACCAATAATGAAGCAGCAGAAAGAGAAATCAAGGAATCTATCCCATTTACAATTGCACCAAAACCCATAACATACCTAGGAACAAACATAACCAACAAGGTAAAAGATCCATTTGCTGAAAGCTATAGAAAGCTTATAAAAGAAACTGAAGAAGATGCAAAGAAATGGAAAAACATTCCATGCTCATGGATTGGAAGAAAAATATTGTTAAAATGTCTATACTACCCAAAGCAATCTACATAGTCAATGAAATTCCAACCAATATTGCACTGGCATTCTTCTCAGAGCTAGAACAACAGTCCTAAAATTTTTATGGAACCACAAGAGACCCTGAATAGCCAAAGTAATGTTGAAAAAAACACCAAAGCTGGAGGCACCACAATCCTGGACTTTAGTCTGTATATAAAGTTGTAGCCATCAAGATAGTATGGTACTGGCACAAAAACAGACACTCAGATCAATGGAACAGAATAGAGAACCCAGAAATGAATTCACAAATGTATGGCCAACTAACCTTCAACAAAGCAGGAAAGAATATCCAATGGAAAAAAGGTAGTCTCTTCAGAAAATGGTAATGGGAAAACCGGACAGTGACATGTAGGAGAATGAAACTGGACCACTTTCTTTTTTTTTTTTTTTCTTTTTTTTAAAAAAAAAAAAATTTTTTTTTTAACGTTTAATTATTTTTGAGACAGAGAGAGAGACAGAGCATGAACAGGGGAGGGGCAGAGAGAGAAGGAGACACAGAATCTGAAACAGGCTCCAGGCTCTGAGCACAGAGCCCGATGCAGGGCTCGAACCCACGGACTGCGAGATCATGACCTGAGCCGAAGCCGGACGCTCAACCGACCAAGCCACCCAGGCGCCCCTGGACCACTTTCTTATACCATGTACAAAAATAAATTCAAAATGAATGAAAGACCTAAATGTAAGACAGGAAACAGTCAAAATCCTAGAGTGGAAAACAGTCAGCAACCTCTTTGACCTTGGCCACAGCAACTTCTTACTAGACATGTCTCTGGAGGCAATGCAAACAAAAGCAAAAATTAACTATTGGGACCTCATCAAGATAAAAAGTTTCTGCACAATGAAGGAAACAATCAGCAAAACTAAAAGGCAACTGATGGAATGGGAGAAGATGTTTGCAAATGACATATTGAATAAAGGGTTAGTATCCAAAATCTCTTAAGAACTTATCAAACTCAACACTCAAAAAACAAATAAACCAGGGAAGAAATCAGCAGAAGACATGAATAGACACTTTTCCAAAGAGGACGTCCAGGTGGCTAACAAATACACGATGCTCAACATCACTCATTATCAGGGAAACACGAATCAAAACCACAATGAGATACCACTTTACACCTGTCAGAATGACTAAAATGAACAACTCAGGAAACAACATATGTTGGCGAGGATGTGGAGAAAGGGGAACACTTTTGCACTTTTGGTGGGAGTGCAAACTGGTGTAGTCACTTTGGAAAACAGTATGGAGGTCCCTCAAAAAATTAAAAATAGAACTATGCTACAGTCCAGCAATTGATCCAAAGGATACAGAAGTGCTGGAAGGGATACATGCACCCCAGTGTTTATAGCAGCACTATCGACAATAACCAAATTATGGAAAGAGCCCAAATGTCCATCGACTGATGAATGGATAAAGAAGATGTGGTATATACATAGAATGGAATACTACTCAGTGATAAAAAATAATGAAATCTTGCCATTTGCAGCAATGTGGATGGAACTAGAGTGTATTATGCTAAGCGAAACAAGTCAGTCAGAGACAAGTATCATATGATTTCACTCATATGTGGAATTTAAGAAACAAAAGAGATGAACATAGGGGAAAGGAAGGAAAGATAAGAGAAAAACAGAGAGGGAGGCAAACCCTAAGAGACTCTTAAATACAGAAAAGAAACTGAGTGTTGCTGGAGTGAGGTGGGTAGGGGAATGGGCTAAATGGGTGTTGGGTATTAAGGAGGATACTTGTTGGGATGGGAGCTGGATGTTATATGTAAGTGATGAATCACTTGGTTCTGTTCCTGAACAAATACTATACTGTATGTTAACTAACTTAAATTTAAATAATAAAAGAAGATCTGCTATTTAAACCTTGTGCCCCACAAGTAAAGGAATGAATTGCAGTATTATCTTGGCTTCTGTGAGTAGAACTTGAATTAAATCAAGTAGAAGGCAGAACTCACTGTGGGTGATGTTTATGGAAATCATAGGCAGATATACAGCTGGACCCTAGGAAGGGGTTTAGAATGAAGACAATGAGACTTTTGGTCTTTGGACTTTTTTCCCTTTCTGAATGTCTGCTCTTACCTATATATAATTTTTTATTAACAGTGAAAGACATTTTCCTCTTTTTCTTGGACTACAGGGATGCCAGTTTATAGCCATGTCAAAGCTCCTGAATTTGTATCTCCTCTATTCAAGAGACTTGCCTAAACTAGAATCTCTCAATTCCATTTCCAACAGAAAAGGGCCATGCATCTGTGACTTGGGGACAGAGTCATGGTGTATAAGCATGGCTTGTAGGGGCCCATGGCCTGAGGAGTAGTTAAGGGGATGCTGGGGAACTTTGCAAACAGTGTGAAGAGATGCATAGTTGCTATCATAAGCCAGGCTGTAGGCTGGGTAGAACAGGCTAGCTTTGTCAGCCAAACTCTATTGAGCTTTCTCCCTTGGAATAGCCTATCTGGGTTCAATCCATTTTGGTCAGGATTTCACAAGACTATCCAGAAGAGGGGAAAAAAATTGTAGTACTAATGGAACACCAAGGAAATGGGACTATATGGGAAAGTGTGGAACGATTTTAACACACAAACTTTGGGATTAGTGGTAGATTTATTAAGAACACAGTTCTCTACTGTTTACCTTAATTATTCTCTCTCCAGCTAGGGTTGCCAGATTTAACTGGTATGTGAGGTTATGTATGTACCATGCAATATTTAGGACATACTTATACTAAAAAAGTCTTCATTGTTTTGTTTGAAATTGTAATTTAACTAGATGTCCTGTATTTTATCTGGAGATCCTAACCTCAACACTATTAGTTATAATTGGAGAGGAAGGTTTGAGTACATTGAAATAGATTAATCATATTTTTTAAATTCAAGTCTTTTGGCACCTTGTGATTAAACTAATGTGTTTGGGGCATTAAATTATAAATCGTTTGATGCATATTCCTGGAAGGCAGGGCTGAGGGCAATGCAAAAAAGGGATACACCCATGGGGTAAACATTAGAACTGGGGCTAATCATTTCAATGTTCCTTTTTCTATCATACAAACTAAACAAAACAACCCTAAGAAACCCCATTCAGTTGTGTTTAGATTTTTAATATTAGAGATTTATTCCTTTGGCAAAAATTTCCTACATCTTGATAAGATGAATATCTACTTAGAAAGAATAGCAACAAGGCTCACCAGGCATTTTATACCTTATCAGAGTCTTATGATGAATAAGTGGTATAGTTCCAATTACTTTGTCCTCTACCCAAAACTTAGTCAAAACTAGTTGCTCCCCCTTCTACATTCCCACAGCTTTGTTTGTTTATTCATTCTACAAGTCTTTGCGGAGTACCTATCATTTATTTACCCCACATTTTTGCTAGCTACTAAGAAGCAAGCGATGTCCAGGACATCTCTGTTCTCACCTATCAGAATTCTCAGCACTATATTATGGGTGTGTTCTCCCTGCCTACCCATAGGCTAGGGGCTCCTCAAGTCTATACCCTTGGATGCTAGCATAGCATCTCACACAATTGTCAAATGGATACCTGATGCTTGAAGGGTTCTAGAGGGAAAAGTTCCAGAAAGTGTGGCTGATAGGCTGAAGATACCTTGGCTTCATTCATGATCTCCTGATAGGCTGGCTATTTCCAGAGGGTTGGCTCCCAATCAATCACACATGTCTGAAACGTTCCAAGATGATGTGGGGCTTTTTTGCACATAGGTGGACTAGTGCTGGGCACAGCAGTGTTGAGAGAGGGGCACAGAAGTGAAGCATAGAGTCTCCAAGGGGAAAAAAAAACATTACATTTAATGCAAGGTATGGACCACTGTTTCTACTAGACCTGCAGCTGTCTCAGAAAGTGTCTGGGGACTCAGACATGACTTGGAGTAGCATTTCAGCAAGTATTACATTTGATATAATACAGGAAAAGGCAATTCACTTTTTCTGAAGGTGTTGATGGCTGCTCTTATTTCCAAGGAGAGTTCTCTACACTCATGACAGTTTGACTCCTTCCCTCCGAGTGCTCCCTCCTTCATCAAAGCAGTATAAACTTCCCAAGCTACAGGGAACCTTGGACATCAGAAAGGCTACCCCTTTTATTTAGCTGACCAGGGTAAACGGGTTTGGAGAGGTGAAGTTACTTGTGTGAGGCCACATAGGAAATTCATCTTTTGATTCCTAGTCTAGTACTTCATAGTCTCCATAAATGGTTTACAAACTTTTAGATTATTTTTTACAACAGTCTTTTCACAAAATCAATTTGATGAGGGATAAATATATACACACCCATATACATAGACACATACACATTCATACACACACACATAGTTAAGGGTGGAGTTGCTCTGATTAAAGTAGGGGTGGTGACCAGCTCTACCACCCTGGTTTTCCTTTCACCCCCTTTGAAGCCTCCAATGGACCATGAGGTGTGAGGAAGGATAGCCACTACACTCTCCCACATTGTATCCTGACTTTGACCCTGAAGTTTTTTTCATAAGAAATCAAATAGCTTTCTGATCATAATCATTCTAAAGTGTGAGAAGATGCTAGATTTGCTCCATTTTGTCTCTAATGCAGCACAGAAATCTGGTGCGGGGGTGAAATTACAGACAGCCAGGAAGATGCCTAATACAGTTTGGGAACCAAGAAACTGATGGGAAAAACTGTCATCCCCCAGCCAAGCTGAAGGATGGAGATAACATGATCAGCATCTCTGCACCCACCCACTGCTTTTCAGTAGGAACACAATCTAGTTTCCTTCCTCTGTGTTTTGTGTTTCTACACTCAGATTTATGATAGAATCATCAAGTGCATTTTAACATAACAAGATTTCCCCCCAAAGGTAAATACCCAATACAGCTATTTCTACCTCTTGTTAGTGATAAGGAAGATGGAGGAAGACACAAGACGCCTGCAATGATGAAAGCTTTTAGAGGATCTTTCCCGTGAGTGTGGGACACAGCACTATTTGTTGGATGATTACATCTCTGGACAGACTCTTTTATCATTCATAGATGGAGGCAGAAACTTCTTTTTTTATTCACAATTCCCTAGATCCTGTCTAACCTAACAAAGATGGTGGCTTTCCTTTACTTCAGAATTGAACTTTTTAGTCTTTTAAAAAAGACATTTTTAATAGATGATTATCAGTATAATAGAATCAGAGAGAAGAAGTAAGATACTCTTTGGAAGACACTGTTTATGCCTTCCCAGCTCCAAGCCTTTGCTATCAAGCTAACAGATGGGCCCATCTTATTTTTCAATCTTCCCCTGGGGTTGGTATCTGAAGTATTTTTTGGGTTATTAAAGATATTTACATGTTTAAAGGGACTGTACCTCTAGCTAAAATGCAAAAACCACTTGGGTATAAGCATAGAAAATCTCTTCTTTCTGAGATAGAGAGCTATCAGCGCCATTCAAGAAATTTTTGCATTTGGATTTTCTCTTTGTCCTTGCAGTTATTCTCAGATGATGCCAAGAATTTTTAGGCAGTCACCTTAAAAAATAAAAACAGTCACCTTTTAAATACCCTAAACCCCAATCCTAAAGCAAGAGCTGTGGTAGACTACCAGAGATTTCCCCCCCGCCCCCCCCCCCCCCAATCCCTGGTCCATAGTACCCTTGTGTCTTTTTGATTTAAGGGCAATTTTCTTTTAACATATGATACATATTCGCAGTTCTAACCTCATGGCCAAAGAAAAAATATATTTGCAAGTGTTCCTTGAAGTAGAGGTGAGTTGTACATTTTATGTTCTGAATGACAAAAAGAGAGTATTTTATTACAAGCAAAGAAACTCTAGTAATAGCAAATTCTACCCTATTTAACATCAATAGAACTTGTGTGCAATAAATAATGAAATAGGAACATCCTGAAGATCAGTTCATTCAATTGCTAGCATTTGGTAATTGTGTTCCTTCTCACTGCTACAACCCTGCAAACATTGTCTATCTCCCTTACCCCTGCTGGAAGGCTCAGTTCTGCCTGACCCACTGCAGATAGCCCAAGTGAACATTCAGATTTGGCCTTTTTGCTATACCAGGTCACTGGTGTGGATAGGACCTCTGGAAATACTGAGTCGCTCAGTGAGGACCTTGTGATCTCTGTCCACGTGTCCCAGCAGAGCAGCCACATTCTCTGGAAGTTCTGTCATCTTCCTTGTGTGACCATTGAAATAATTGGTACCTTTCCAGCCCTCCACAGACTTCTGAGCTGAGGGCATCATATCTCCAAGCTCCTTATATCGTGGCAGAAGTAAGTCCAGCTCTTTGCCCAACCTTTTGTGACTGTTTTGTTTTTCCTACATCCCTTTCCAAAGTGAGCACCTTTTCTCCATTCTCATTCTCATCATGGACCTGGTGGTTGCAGGAAGTTTTTTCTGCTTGTGCAAGAAAAGGCTAATAAACAATACTGTCCCTAGGTCTGCTTACAAGATTGACCTGTGGCTGGTGTCTGAAAAGTTGGATTTTGAGAGGTTCCCATAATTCCCTAAATGATTCTCTCACTGTGCCTAAACTGTTTGTACAAATGATGTGATTTATTCTGCACACTTGCTTTCCTTCTGGGAGTCTGGAACTTTAGAATTTGCTAGGCAGAGGGTGTCTACATGAGCAGCCTCCAGTAGAAAAGTTGGGTGCTGAGTTTCTAATGAACTTCCTGGTACTTCACATATGTCATAATTTGATGCTGCAGGAATTAAGCACAATCCTATGTGACTCCGGTGGGAGAGGACTATTGGAAGCTTGCTCCTGGTTTCCTCTAGATTTTGCCCCATGTGCCTTTTCCCTTTTCTCATTTTGCTTTGTATCCTATGATAAATTTTACTGTAATAAATATTAGATACATGCTGAGTCCTGTCATTCTAGTGAAGGATCAAAACTGGGGGTGGTCTTGGGGAATCCTCCTTTTCTAACATACTGACTCTTCAGCTTGGGACTCTAGACTCTCCAGTTGTGCATTTGTCAATACCCTGCAATTGCTCTAACAGCTGTAGGAAGGGTTTCACTGTAGATAGTGTGGCAGTAACATTACCCTCATTCCACTTCCTTTTTCTTATTGAGGTGTGACTTACTTAAGTGAGATGTTCAAATCCTCTTATTTAACTTTTCTGATGTATTTCTACAAAAATCAGCTTTTACTGGGCAAGATTTGATGATGCTGTGGTTCTGAAGTTAAATCCTGGGGCCTATAATTGGAACTGTAGTAGAGGTGTGTTTGCAACAGCTTGGGAGAGTCCCAATGATGGTTTATTTTATGTGTTGACTTGACTGGGCCATGGGATGCCCAGGTATTTGCCAAACATTCTAGGTGCATCTTTGAGGGTGTTTGAGAGTATTTCTGGATGAGATTAACATTTGAATTGGTAGATTGAGTCAAGTAGATTGCCCCCTTAATGGGAGTGGCTCCCATCCAATCAGTTGAAGGCTTGAATAAAACAAAAGTCTATCATCCTTTTGCCTGACTGCCTTGAGCCAGGACAACAGTCTTATCTGCCTTCAGACTTGAACTGAAACACCAACTCCTCCTGGTCCTTTGAGCCTGTTGGACTTCAAATTGGAACTTACATCATTGGCTCTCCTGGGTCTCCAGCTTGTCTAGTTCCTGCAGGTGTTGGGATATTTCAGCCTCCATAATTATGTGAACCAATTCCTTATAGTAAGTCTCTTTACCAAAAGAATATATATTTTCTATTGGTTAATTTCTCTGGATAACCCTGACAAATGGTCCTCAAACTAAATTTTCTTGTATCAGGCAACAAGAGGGGAAATCCCACAGGAGGTAGGGTAGGTGTCTTTCCTAGGTTCAGAGTGAACTTGTCCACAGGAGCACCAGTGCCTTCAAATAAAATTTGTTCTTGACTCCAAATTCTCAGCCATAGCTGTTATTCCCACTCTAGACCCTGAAGTACAGAACATTTTATCTCTTTTCCTTTACTATGTGTCTTTAAACTCTTTCTTAAAGCTTGTTCCCTTTTAATTTTCTTTTATTTCCTTACTTTGGATACATATGCATATTTATAATTTTCATCTTGGCTGCTGTTCCCAAGTGTCTTTATACTCAAGATTGTGATTCTTGGTCCTTATTATTCTCCCTTTATTATTTTCCTTCTTTCTTTTTAATAAGGACCTATAGCTCCTTATCTGTAGCCATGGCCTACTCTTATGTATTTTCCACAAACATTGGCACAAAACTTCAGCCATCTTTGGTAAAGACACATTGGGAGACAATATGCTCATGAGTGTTGTGCATCACGCAATGTATTCTAAATGTTTATTTATTTATTTTGAGAGAAAGAGAGAGAGAGAGCATGAGCACGGGCAGGGGAAGGGCAGAGAGAGAGAGAGAGAGAGAGAGAGAGAGAGAATGAATCTGAAGCAGGCTTCATGCCATCAGTGCAGATCCTGTTGTGGGGCTCAATCCCACAAACCAGGGAGACCATGACCTAAGCAGAAACCAAGAGTTGATGCCCAACCAATTGAGCCACCCAGGCACCCTTCAGCAATGTGTTCTAAAGAAAAACATTTGAAGTGGGAAAATTTACAAAGTGGTATGGAAATGAGGGTCCAACTCCTACGTATGGTGATGCCACCCACTGCAAAGGCTCAGGCCAACCCTTTTGTCTTCTTTTTCCTTGGTTTTCTCCCTATATTTTCCTTTCCAGACATTTGGTTATACTTCCCTCTGGTTCTCCAACTGTAGGCTGACTTGTATTTTTAACAAGATCCCCAGTGATTCTGACGTGCCTGATCTGAAGACCATACCACCTGATCTCCCTGCTTCCCAGTTCTTCTATGGACTTGACCTGAGAAAGCTGGTAAGGGGTTGTGAGCAGCATCTAAACCTTGGATTGTGGGAAATTGGAGTAGTTCCTCTTGGCTTCTTTTGGTTTTGAGAAATGAGCCGAACAATACAGATAGTATTCCTGGGGGCTGAGATGGATTCATTCAATCATTCCAACTGTTTTCCCCTGAGAACCAGGATTGAAGCAAAAAACTAGAAGGCATTGTTTCTGAGATTGTTGCTGAGTTAGAGAGAAGGGCAACGTGAACCCAAATTTAATCCGCCTCTGGGTGATGAGAGACAAAACAAATAGACACCAAAAGTAGTTAAGCAACCATTAAAGACTCCTTGTTAATATGACTAGATGAGAAAACATTTAAAATTGACAAAAAAATGAGACAGGAATTTCAATAAAAGAGAACAGTCTGAACTACATTGTAGCAAAGGATTAAGGATTGAAAGAAGCCAATTTTTTTCAACGTTGCTAATTTGATGTGGGAGATTTTTAACAGAGACATATCAAACTGTCGGTGACATCAAAATAAAGGAGTCAAAACTGTCATGTACCCAGGGTACTTTGTGGTTACCCTCTGTGACATTGGCTTTGTCAGGAATTCCACTCCCAGAAATCTTTGGCATAAAAAGTGCATCACTTTGTGAAGATATTAAACAGTTGGCTCAAGAAAAAAAAGAATGTAGCCAAGAGAAAGTTCTTATTATAACAGTGTCTGTTAATGCTTCCTGGAATGGTCAAGCCAGAGACAGAGAGGGGCCTCAGGGTCCATCATTCAACCTTACAGACTTGTGTTTACAGAGCTTTCACCTTGTAGAGAATCTGTCCCACAGAAGTGGGAGGCAAGCTACAAATTCAAGCCACAGACTTTCAATTTTCTGATAGCTGCATTCAAGAAAAGAAAAGGAAACAGGAGAAATTCATTAAAGATATATTTTATTTAACCCAGATATATAAAATATATCATGTTGGCATGTGATTAAAGTAAAAATTACTAATGACATATTTTACATTCTTTTTTTGTACTCAGTGCATGTATAAAATCCTATTTGTTTTTATTGTTGTTTTTTGTTTGTTTTTGTTTACAGCACATCTCATTTCAGACTCATCATATTTCAAGGGCTCAATATCCACATGTGGATGGTGGTTAATATATTAGCAGAATTCTACAGCTTGTTTGCCTCTTCTGAGTTGCTTTGGCTGCAAAGGTGGTGCTGGCATGATTTGTGATTCAGTGAACTATAGTTCCAATTTATACGGCAAATGGAGATGTGCTTATAAAATACATTTCTGTTTTTTGTATGAATGTAGAATGTTCTATTTAAATAGTTAAACATATCCATCAATTGGTATTGATATAATATTTTAATGTTATTATAAAACATCATTTAAAAGTTGTAGAAATGCAAAGACTTTTCAACAAACACTCAACTATTTCCTGTTAGTACTCACTCTATAGCAGCATTGTTACGGGAGCTGGGGATAAGAATAATGAACAAAACAGGCATAGTCACTGCCCATATGGAGCCCACATCCTTGGTTGAGGAGGTAGGTTATAATTAAACAAACTAACTTACTGTGTGTTAGGTTAGAAGTGGTATGAAGAAAAATAAAGGAAGGGGGATAGAGGGTTTTGAGGGAGACTTTACTCATAAATTCTAACATTATCCAGTAGTGATTTAAAGTCTTTCTTCTTTTTCCTCTGAGAACCTAACAGAGACAGACTTTTATGCCCATTTTTCATCTCATTACTTCAGTGGCTATCTATTCCTTCCTCCCAAAATCTAGACCTCCTGGAATTAAAGGCACTGTATTTTATTCTTTCTGGTGCAGATGTTAACATGTCTAGGGAGAATTATCCAACTGATATTTTGAAGTTCAAGGAAAAATGCTTTTGAAATTTTTCAATTTTAGTTCTATGTTCACTGGTAGCAATGGGAAATAAAAATGAATGATGAGAGCATTAGTTCGCATGAAGCCTTAAGACGTTCTAGATCTAAACCATGAAAATTATTTACTATCACTATGTTTTTCCTTTCTGAGGTGACTTTGCTCCTATCACTACTTACATATTGCTCCAATTTGTCAAGATTTTGACAATTGAAACACAATTCAAGCCATTAAATCCTTAAAAGGGCATTTATTGGCTTTCATAACTGTAAAGCCTTCAGGTATAGCTACATCTAGGTGTTCAAATGAAATCACCAGGAATTTGTTTCTCTACCTCTCAGCCATAATTTTTACTATACTGCTTCACCCAGGAAGGGATTTTTCCATGTGGTGGTAATAGGGTTTACAGCCTGCCAGCTTAGCAACCCATGTGAAGATGCCCTTTTCTGCGGGTGCCTGGATGGCTCAGTCAGTTAAGCATCTGATTCCAGACCAGGTCATGATCTTGTAGTTCATGAGTTCAAGTCCCCCACTGGGCTCTGTGCTGACAGCTCAAAGGCTGGAACCTGCTTCTAATTCTGTGTCTCCCTCCCCCCACTTGTGCTCTCTCTCTCTCTCTCTTTCAAAAATAAATAAACATTAAAAAAAGAAAAAAAGAAAATACCTTTCCCCCAGTGAATTCAGCAAGGGTTTCTAGTGGCTTTCAGTGCCTGTGCCTATCCATGGGGGATTCAGTGTTATGACTGGCCTATCATAGGTCACATGTTCACTTTTGGAGATGTGGTGGAATTAGTCCCTTAATTAACACATCATCTGAAAATGGAGGAGAGGTGCTTCTATCAGAAGAAAGTAGAGTGGTTGCTGGGAAGGCAAACAAACAAACAAAAACCAAGCAAAACAAGAAAGAAAGAAAGAAAGAAAGAAAGAAAGAAAGAAAGAAAGAAAGAAAGAAAGAACAAAAGAAAGAAAGAAAAAGAAAGAACAAAAGAAAGAAAGAAAGAAAGAAAGAAAGAAAGAAAGAAAGAAAAGAAAGAAAAGTAAAGAAGGGAAAATGTTCACACCATGGACTAGCTATGACAGGTATGACAGGCAGCATGATTTGAAGAAAGAGCACTGTGCTCCAAGCCAAAAGACTAGGTCTGGGTACTCTATATTCTATAAATTACTAAGAAGCTATTTTACATTCTTAAATGTCACTTGTGGAGGGGGGATAATATTCCTTGTTCCACTTAATTTATATGGCTGTTGGGAGAATAAATTTTGATCAAGAATGTATAAAAGATGTGCACATCTTAAACTATAGCACAAATATTTTCTAATCCATAATCACTGGTTCCTTTATCAACCAATTGTAATTCAAGAGACTAGATGAGGAAATGCTTCCTGTTCAAACACTTTGAGTTATGGAAATTATAGCTATAGAGGAACTAATTTTTAAAGACGTTAAAAATGGAATTTGCTAAGGTTTTAAACTAGAGATATAAAGTAGCTCTTATACAGTAAGCAATAGGAGGAAATAGAAGATTTTTCAGAATCTGTTTTCAACTTCTCACTCTTAATTTCCCTTTCCATTTAGGAGCAGCTGTTTGCCTGTCCTCCCCTTTGGCTCCCAGGTTGCTTAATTAGTGCCTTGAAAAGAAGTACATGAGTAGATAACCCCACAGGAGCAAGAGATTCTGTTAGTATCTAGTTCAGTTGGCAGTACCCTAAATATTTTGCATTAGTCTAGGTCTTCCAAGAAACAGAAGCCTATATGGGATTCAATGTCCAAGGATTTCATTAGGGGAAACAACTTAGAAAAAAATGCAGAGGGAGGCAGGAGAGTCTAGGGGAGCGATCAGACTGCAACAGAAATCTGACTCCTAATGGAGAGAAGCAAAGAAGTCTTCGTAAAAGCATCATAGACTGATGTGCAGTCAAAGGAAAGCTCAGCAAGGCTATCAAGGAGTCCTGTATTTCCAGGAATGGGCTTCCATAATATCCCGGCCACACTCAGTCATTGTTTCGGAGCAGTCCATTTGAAACTTGTGGATTTAATCAGCAGGGACCTTTGCTGAATTTTGCTCCCTGTAGTTGCAGATATGTGAAGTACATTTGCATGGCCACCACGTCTTTAATTCTTTTTTTCCCACTTGTTTAATCACTAGGTATATATTGGGCATCCAATATGGTCAGGCACCCTTAAGGCATTGGAGATCTAGGAATAAATAAGACAGAAGAAGTCTCTGCCTTAATTAAGCTTACATTGTAGTAGTCTGATTATCAACTTTCCATTGGACTCCCCTGGGTTTTATGTGTCTTTCGTAGACTTATAAACTATCTACTCTCTCATTTCTGTGTACTCATTACCTATATTATTTCTGGCTTGATTGTTAAACTCCGATCATCTGATCTTAAGGATCAAAAACAAAACTAGAGAAATTGCAATATTGGCTAGTCCCAAAGGTTAAGTTTCAGGATTAGTCCAGAGGAGGATTGAAGCCCCTCATCCATCTGTAAGCTCTGTCTGGAAAGTTTTCATCAGCAAGATTATCTAATCACATTTGGAAAGAAGTGAAATTTCTTATCCTAGCATAAAAATCCCTATTTGATCATGCCTCTTCTTTTTTTAAAATTTATTTTTAAAATTTACATCCAAGTTAGTTAGCATATAGTGCAACAATGATTTCAGGAGTAAATTCCTTAATGCTCCTTACCCATTTAGCCCATCCCCCTTCCCACAACCCCTCCTGTAACTCTCTATTTGTTCTCCATATTTAAGAGTCTCTTATGTTTTGTCCCCCTCCCTGTTTTTCTATAATTTTGCTTCCCTTCCCTTATGTTCATCTGTTTTGTATCTTAAATTCCTCCTATGACTGAAGCCATATGATATTTGTCTTTCTCTGAGTGACTAATTTCACTTAGCATAGTACCCTCTAGTTGCATTCACATAGTTGCAAATGACAAGATTTCATTATTTTTGATTGCTGAGTGATACTCCATTGTCACATCTTCTTTATCCATTCATCCATCAATGGACATTTGGTCTCTTTCCATATTTTGGCTATTGTTGATAGTTGATCATGCCTCTTCTATTCTCCTCAGTCTTATTTCCCTCAGTCACCATGCTGCAGCTACATAGGCTTTATTTCTGTTCTTTGAACATACCGAGCTTTTTCTTCTTTCTCTACGGTGATTTCCTGGAAAGATTTATTTTGGCTGGCCGATTCTTGTCTCAAGATCCCTTCATAAATACTATTTCCTCAGAGAGGCTTTCTTGGCTATCCACAGTTGCCACTTTTTATATGTCACGTCACCTTATTCTAATTCTCTGTATCACCTTCATCAGAATTTGGTGTATATATAAATATTTTTTCTTTCTGTGTTTAGTGCCTTTGTCTACAACTTGAATGTAAGTTCCAAGAATGCAGAAATATTATTTATCTTGTTGATCATTCACTGCACTTCTAGTCTAGAGCCTAGAAAAATTCTTTTACAGAAGGACACTGATAATCCCTTATTGAATGAGTTAAGGGAAATGGGTGGATGAGTTTAACAGCTTCAGCACCATGGAGAGCTCCCACTAAATGGATTGGCTTCCCAAACTTCCCTGAAATGGATCTGATTTCTGACTTGTAATTAAAGGTCAGAGACTCTCTGGGAAGTTGGGACCTTTAGGTGTCCTGATTGGCTGACAGATATTTTTTTTCCTGCTTGGTTCTGTCTTGTCACTTATTGTAGAATCACATGAGATTTCCCTTATCAAGGCTGGCCAGGTCTCTTGGAGATACTACTTTAATCTAAATTTTTCTTCTCTATGTTTTATTCAGGGTAACTTTTCTTCAGGGAAGCTACTAGTTATTGAGTATCTCCTATGTCCCGGGAATTGTGCTTGTTGTTAAGAATTCATAATTGAATAAACAGGACCCTTGCTCTTGAGGAGTTTGCTGTCACCTCAGGAAACCATACTATAGAAGAAAGATGAAAGAAAGGGCTATGGGATAGAGAGAATAGAATGCCTGTGTAATTATTTCTCTATAGAGAAACACTGAGTTTTGAAGAACTGACAAGAGTTTATAAGGCAGAACATACAGAAAGGACGTTCTAGAGAGAAAAGCATGAAAAGAGACTGGAAAGTATATGATGAAATCAGAAACAGGGTGGCTGGAATATGCATGGTGGTGAGAAGCAGAAGGAAACAAAGATGAAGTGGTAGGAAAAGGCCGTATTATAAAAGATCTGAATGTTACACAAATGATTATGTAATTTTTTCCTGTAATAGCAGATAGGCTTAGAAGGTGTTTTGAGTAGGAGAGAGATAATTTCAGATGCTGCTTTCAGAATATCATTATGTTGTAAAGACTGGAGGGGATGATGGACTAAAAAGGACTTTTTAAGCAAAACCACCATCATATGCTAAGGGGTAGTTGTTGTCATTCTTATTGTAGTAAGTAAAACCATTCCTAGGAGCTATTTCGATTGGCAATATCGATTTTGATCAGTTCACTTAATAAAGACTTCTTTATTTTTTTTAGACAAATGATGCAAGTTTGTAATAGAAATAAATACAGATGAGCAATAAATCATCCCTAAACCCATCACTCAGAGATAACTATAGTTAGAAGTGTGTGTGTGTGTGTGTGTGTGTGTGTGTGTGTGTGTGTGCATGTGTGTTTAGGGGAGCTATTTTTTTTTTTTGAGGGAAGTTATTCTGCACATGTGTTTTATACATAATCTGTACACATGTTTTTTTGCTTCATAATATATCATGGACATAATTCATCATATCAATAATTATAGGTCTACCTCATTATTTTAATGGCTTTTTACACTTCCAATGGGCTGATGTACTCTTAAAATCTTTAATCAATTTCTTCCTATAAGATTTATTCCACAAAACAAGTGGAATATGGGTAAAGGTCCATGGACTATAAACTTTGGGCAGGAGGAAAATTTAGAAGATTTTTCAAGGAGAGGATTAACGTGATTGGGTAGCAGCTCGGCACAAAATTTTAAACTCTGTAAGGCTTTTCTAAGAGCCAGTAGCCTGTTAGGCTTGAGATAGGGCTGGAGGGTGACCCTTGGGGTTTTCTCTGGATGCAGGAACTCAAATGGCTTAGTTATTCTTATCTGCCAGCTGCCATGGCAGGAACTTGGCATCTTAAGCTGAGCTGCAGTGACTCTGGCAAAGATGACCAGAGGCCAGGAGTTCTTCTGGGCCTTGGGTTTCCACATCCCCAGCTATGAGCCTTTAGAGCAGAAGCTGCCAAACTTTCTGGACAAGTTCCTCTCTGTAAAATACTGTTGTGTACACACCTCAAATATATGCACATTTATTCTAAAGTTATACTTAACTGTTACTGTACTAGATATTTGGTATGTTATAAAATCTAAAGCAAATAGAAAACTTTAAAGCATGAGAATGGAAGTAAAACATTTTAAAATAAAAGCAAAATCTTTTTGCTCTCAGTTAAATATTAATAAAGCATGTAAAATAGTTACATATTATTAATATTTTAGGGAGATCAGTGTGGTTGAACTATGCTTCATTATGCTATTTTTTTTAGAGAACATGTTTTTTTTTCGATTTTCCTATATTTTATTTTATTATTTTTTTAATTTTAGAGACAGAGAGTGCAAGTGGGGGAGAGAGGCAGAGGTGGAGAAAGAGAATCCCAAGCAGGCTTCACACTCAGCACAGAGCCTGACTGAGGGCTCAATCCCATGATCCTGGGATCATGACCTGAACCAAAATCAAAAGTCTAACACTCAACAGATTGAGCAACCCAGGCACCCCTTCACTATGCTTTTTTTTTTTTTAAATCTTTATTTAAGATTTTAATACTTATAAATTATTGTCCAAATTACATTTATTTTGACACGCAATTTTCGCTATCAAAATAGAAAATACACTGCACAGAGATATACTGATCCACCAAAGGGTATAATTGGATGTACTTTGTAAATCATGGTGTTCATTTTAACATTCTATCCACTACTTCATGTAAAGGTTTTCACTGAAATTTAGCTAGTAAATTTCTATCTTTTAAAAAGTGGGTTAAGGGGCACCTGGGTGGCTCAGTCGGTTAAGTGTCTGACTTTGGCTCAGGTCACGATCTCGCGGTCTGTGAGTTTGAGCCCCACATTGGACTCTGTGCTGACAGCTCACAGCCTGGAGCTTGCTTCGGATTCTGTGTCTCCCTCTCTCTCTGCCTCTCCTCTGCTCACGCTCTTGTCTCTCTCTCTCTCAAAAATAGACAAACATTTAAAAAATTAATAAAACCTGGATTAAAACCACTGAAATTATTCATTTGGAGGACTTTTAAATAGGTTAAGAAACCAAGTTTTTATTCAAGACACAATTGAGGCAATATTAAATGGGGCAACATTTCCAACATCAGTTTTCAAAATGCTGTCTCCATAGAAAGAGTTATTTTCTTTTTACACCAAATTTGGAAGATTCTAATTTTTTTTTTATAAAAAATGAGTAGCTTAACCTTAATTTCTTTCTTTTTTCTTTTCTTTTCTTTCTTTCTTTCTTTCTTTCTTTCTTTCTTTCTTTCTTTCTTTCTTTCTTTTTTTTGCTTAACTTTAATTTCAACAACTGTTCAGTATTTTCCTGTAAAATAATCAACTAATCTCAGTGGGGTACTAATGATTTTCATGATTACGTCCTACCTCATTACAGAGTAGTATAAATATTCCACTATTCAGCAGTCTTATTTCTTTTATCAGTTAACAACTTTAGTGACATCCTGGAGCCTATAAATTTCAGTATATTGTAATACTCAAAACCCAAGCAAACAAGAGAAGACCCACTTTTGACTCTTCTGAGCTCTGTAACTCCATTCTTTCAGAACCCATTGGAGTCCTCACCTCAAATGGAGGGAACCAGTGCTGGCCTGCAAATTATGTAGTAGTAAGGCTAAATTTCTCTATTTCAGTATAAAAATTAATATAAGAGAAGTCCAGAATTACTGTACTCCAATCCTGCATGCCTCTTGAGGTTCCTAGTCACTATCAGTCCCTTCTTTTCTCTGGAATATTGTTTCCCATCTTTAAAATGGCAGGGGGAGGGGTGTTGTTGGGAGGGAAATGGATAAAATTATATGTTTGAGACTTTTTTACTCTGAAATTCTAAGATTCAGTTTCTCAACATAATAGGGTTCAACTAGCAGAAACCTGTAGGGTTAGGATGCTGGTGGATGAGTTTTATTGAAGGAGTGGGTTTAAGAGAAGTACCACTGAATGTAGATATGCTGTGATAGGTAGTCCCAGGTGGTAAAGGATGTGACTAGGCAGCAGAGATAAGGAAGTGAGGAAAAGATGATTCTGGAGACACTGCTTTTGGTTCTTACCTTGGACAGGTTCTTTTTGACTTTCTGAACCTCAGTTTCTTCATGGTAAAATGGAGTGGGGAAGGGGAGTTGGTTATATTTCAGGTCTCTTTGAGCTGTAAATGTCCCCAAGACTGTGGGGTCTTGGAGGAATAGAGAATTCCTACAAAACAGGTGTGCCTCACCCTGAAGCCCAGGGTCACCTTTTCAGTGCTGGCAAAGGTGGCCTTTGTCAGGACTGTAGCTTCTGGGTCCTGGGGACTTTTCCACAGTGGTAGCATGACAAAGCCACCAGTAGGGCTGCCTCTGGGCTCAGAATGCCCCAGCTCTGCCACTTAGTACCTGTGTGACTTTGGGCAAGGTTTCGAGTCTATCTGCCTCTCATTTTCATCATTTGTAAAACAGTGGTGATAATAAGACTTACCTCCTGGGTTGCTGGGGAGATTAAAGGTAAATTAAATAGTACAAAGTAGAGAGGTTAACACAGTGCCCAGCATATACTACATCCATAGTAAGCAGCTGTAATTATTCCTGTATTTCTTATTATGCTTCTCTCCTCTCACCTGGAGGAAACTTGCAAACTTTTTTGATCAAACCTCAAACTCGGCCCACCAAACAAAACAATAAAAACAAACTAAATTTGCAGAAATAGAAAAGTCTTTCTTCCCACTGGGTCTGTTCTGAGACCCCACGAATGATAAACTTTTCTAGTTTTTTTACAGTACTCCTTAAATATCCTTTCTTCCTTCATCCCTGCAAATGCCACCTCTTTGCCCTGAACAAATCTCAATGCCAAATACAACAAAGTCTTTTCTTTTTTCTTTCTTTTCTTCTTTTAAAGAACAGCTTGAAGCTTGGTCGAAGCAGAAATATTTCTCTGTTAGAGCTTAAAATTTGCAAGTGTAAATCTCTTCCACAGCCAGGTGCATGGGTCCAAAAAGATAAGGGTGTTAAGAGGTGCATTTCCATGTTCAAAATATCCTCAGATTAATTTGAAGGCACTTGTTAATAGCATACTATTTCTCTACTCGTGGGCACATTATTATTGCTCTTGCCAACTTGATGTCTTACAAACTCTTGATTAAAAAATGGAAGAAGGAATTAAATTTACCACTTCTAAGTTGTCCCCAAATAAATAAGCATTGGAAATACTTTTGGTTGCCTTTTTTGGAAGATGGAAGGCTTTCCAAGAAAGAGGGCAGGAGTAGAGGGCTCCAAGCCAGGAGGTTGCCCTGCAGTGAGTGCAGTCACATTGCCACAGCAGGGGGAGGGGGTGGTTACTGAGATGGAGTAGGTGCCCCAGTCACCAACCTGGGGGAGTTGGCAAGAAGACTACCCAAAATACTCCCTGAAAACATGTCAAAATAGCCCTTCATGAGTAAGTTTTGATGGACCTACTGGATTTTGTGTTTCTAAATAGCACACGTGCATCCTTAGGAGTATATGATGCTGAGCCCAAGAGGCATGTGAGGTTGCAGAATAAACATGGCATGTTCTGTAGTACCAGTTGGTCTTGACACTTCCTCTTCTCTTAAAGATTAAAATTACCAGAATATAATTTGGAAGCTGTTTAGCAAAATGTACAGTTAGGAAAGCAGACCTTGTGGTTAATCTCCATTTCACCATGTGTGGAATAGGGGTAATAACACCTATTTCCTAGGGTGGTAATGGAGACTAAATGTAATTAAGTCTAGCTCTTAGCACAATTCTTGATACCTGTAAGTGCTCAGTATGTGGTAACTATTAAGTTCTTGGTAAAAAGCAGAGTTAATTTGGTTGCAAGCAACAACATTCAACTCAGTTGAGTTTGATAAAGGGAGGTTTATTGAAGAATAGAGCAGGTAATCTCAAGGCAACCAAAGATGGGAAATATAATCCAGCTGGTTTTGTAGGGCTGATGTAGTAAATCTAAAACCAGTGACCCTTTAATTGTGCTTTTCTATATATCTTTATTCCATTTGTCTCCATATGAAATACTTTGTTGGGAAAATTTGAGAAAGTTTGACTGAATGTATTCCTAATGTTGTAGAGACAAAAGGAGAAAAAGGATAAACTGTCAGAGCAGAACTTCAGATATAATCTGGTCTGTGGATGGCCACAGGCATAGCACAGGAATTACTTCTTACTCCTCTAATGGCCATGGCAGACATCACCAATCAATCAGTCTGATGCTGAGTTCAGAGTGGACTTCATAATCCTTTTTAGCACAGCCACTAGCAAATGAATGGAGGAAGTTCATGGAAGAAAACTGATCTGCCATTCTTAATCCAACCGCTTTGTTGTAGATGAAGAATGAAGGTTTAGAGGGGGAAGTGACTAGCCCAAGGTCACATTGTTGAGCTTGAATTAGAACCACACGTTCTTTGTTTGGGGGCAAACCACAAGAGAATCAGAGTGCAATGAAGAGCTAAGCCAGTGGGCACTGGAAAACTCTGGGAAGGCTTTCTGGTAGGGATTGGAACTATCTGAACCTGAGAGCATTTGCAGTGCAAAGTAAAAGAGCAGCATTTGTAATAATGTACAGGTTTTCAAAGTTGGGAGAGGACTGGGAGACCCGGTCTTTGAGGCAAAATTCTTCCATACACTGCCCTCCTGTCTTGGTTGTTGCCATAGGAATCATTACCATCATACTTGTCTCTGCTTAAAGGCAAGGAATACAGTCTAATGCAGTGGTCTATTGTCCTGCTGGCAACTAGCTTGCTTTCTTATCATCGAGTAAATTAACGATGTCGACAATGCACAGGAGACTGATCGGTGCATTTAAAAAAATGTTTTTCATTTTTTTAAGCACCATTTTTGCTACGAGCAGATACAACACCAAGAAGAAGGTAGAGTTCCTTCTGTTTTGGTGGACCACTTCAGAAAGACGCACACATACCTCTCTTCTCTTTTCAACTGGGACCCAAGGCTATGTGTTTTATTTGCCTGTGATCTCCACTTCTAAACGGCTGAATATTTTAGAAATTCTTCACTATATTGCAGGTCTTCAGGCAGAGCCTGGTAACTGGGATTTTCAGAGACAATTTCTGCTCTGGGTTGGACACGTGGATGAGATTTCTGAGAGATGCTTTGGAGTAAGGCCCAGCTGAATTTCAATACTTGCCAGCTGTGTAACCTCAGGCAGGTTACTTAACCACTCTGTTCCTCCATTTATTCTTCTATACACTGTGAATAATACAAGCCCAGGTCTTACAGTGTTGCTCAAAAGCTCTGTGGAACAATATATGGAATACTCAGCAAAATATTCCCATAAATGAGAGCTATTAGATTTTTTATAATTAATTTGTAACTAGAATGTTCTCTTGGTTCTCTAGGATTCTGTGATTTGCTACAATAACATGCTTCAATCTCATTTAAGGATTCCTGCAAAGGGGCAATGCTAGGTATTTTTCACTTTTAACAAGACATTCTTCATTCCCAAAAGGTAGAGGTGGCATTTGAACAGGAAGGAAGGAATCTGAAAACATGATGTCAGAGCTGGAAGGACACTTAAACACTTTGAGGCCAGACAGTTCTAGTCCATCTTCTCACTTTTACAGATATATAGACCCAAGCCCAGAGAGACTAAGTGACTTGCCCAAAGTCACACAGCAAGTTTGTTACAGAGGAAAATAAATGAAGCAGGTGAGAAGTCAAGGGCTGCCTATGCTGGGCAATCTGATGTCTTTTGTTTGTTTGTTGTATTGCCTATTGATTAGTTCAGACCTTGGTGGGAGGAGGGAGTATAAGAGAGACTTGAATTCATACCCAGCCTCTGCCAATAAGTGGCTACATGACCTTGTAGCTATCTCTGAGCCTTTCTTCTCTCATTGGCAAAGATAGAATAATTCATCCTTATTTATCATTATAACAGCCTCATAAGGCTGTGGGTGAATGAAATGAGGTAATGCAAGTGAGATGGCTCAGGACAGTGTCTGATCCTTAGTAAGCACTCAGAAAACATCAGTGATGATAATGACGATGATGCTGATAGAATTCAGAAAATTAGATCTGAGTGGATCAAAAGAAACCCAGGGCGTGGATGCATGAGGAAGTCACCATTGTCAGCCCCTCTCACTTCGGTCTGTGGTGTGGTGTTCCTTGGGCATATGTTTGGCAGAGGGTACTATGTGTGTCTTCTGTGTGGCATACTACCCCCTCTCCAGCTGGGGTTGAAGAAAGAGAGAAGACTGGAGATGGGGCAGGGTGGCCAAACTTCTGACTCTGTAAAACTGCAGCCAGCAGGCTAGAGAACAGTGGAGTGCTGGGAGGATGTGATGGGTTGTAGGAGGAGACATCCTGGATTAAGGAGGTGTTAAAAAAAAAAACAAACACCTGGTTCTTAATCCACCTGATTTTCACTTGGGCTAGTGTGTCTCTTCCTTGAGTTTCTGTTTGCTCTTCTGTGAAAAGGGTGTTCTTGTGATTCATTTGTGCACTGCCGACCGGGTCCTGTTCCGTGTTGGGCACTGAACTAGGTGTGCAGCCACGGCAGACATCCTGGTTCTCCTTCGGTGTCTGGCAGAACAGTCTCTTTTGTGCTTACCACGTGGGGACGCTGTGAGGACCAGATGCTCACAGAAATAGAAGGGATTAGCAATTTAAATTATAATTACAAACTTAATTACAAATTCAAATTGCATTCTAAAAGGAACAACAACAACAATAAAAAGATTATTCTGGCATATAATGGACACCTCACAATCCTTATTAAATAGATGAGAGTATGTGAAAGGACCAAGGGCCGAATGTGTGAAAAGTACTTAAGAACAACTCTAATTACCCTTTTTTCTGGAAGAATCAAGATGGTGTCCCTGTGGAGAGAGTAGCAGTGAGGTAGGAAAGAGGTTACAGATGCCATTAGAGAAAGTGGCAAGATGTCCAAGATAGATTTCACCTTCCTCACCTGCTTGTTCAGGGCCATGTCAGCCCCTATGATGTACATATTATTTTCCAATTTCACAGCCCATCATTCTTCCCTTTTTCTTTTCTTTTCTGACTTTCCATTCTTTCATGTTAAGTAAAACCCTCTGGCACTTGCTCTCATGGGAACATTGGCTGTTAGTCAAACCTTTCGTCCCTTCAGGGAAACAAAAGCAAATCAATATATGATATTAAACAACCTGGAAGACCCTAGCGATTTAACACTTCCCATAAATGTCAGCCAGCCCTGCAGCTATGGATGGTCTCTCTCTTCACATCTGTCATTTCCTCTCTTCTCTCAGCTGTCCCTTGATGTCTCCCTTGGAGTGGCTTGGAGAGGCAAGGAAAAAATAAGCTTGGCAGAAATACTAAGAGGTAGAGCAGTCCCTGCAGCTGAAGGTAATCAAAGGGAAGCTTGATGACCTTCCTGTGTGGGATAGTGTGTCATTCAGGATTCTTTCCATTCTAAGTGACAGAAAACTCATCTCAAGTAACTAAAAAAGAAAATTTAAGGTTTAGGGAATTTAAAGTTCAGGAATAAGGATGGCTTCAGGGACAGTCGGATACTGGGGCTAAATAATGTCATTGGGAACCAATTTATTTCTTTTCATCTCTTGGCTCCGTTTTCTGTTGCTTAAGCTTGCATTCAAGCTCCCAGCAATGGGCAGTTTCTTTCATTCACTCTGTCCATGGCTGAACCCATCACTGTGTTCAGGGCAGATAGGCTGGTCTGATTGGCTTAGGATATGGGTTCTATGATCCCCACGTGGAGTTAGGGAGTTAGGGAGTTAGGGGTGGAACTCTCTCTAAAGCCTATTGGCAGAGAGTGGTGGAGAATGTGGTTTTCAGAGGGGAAACTGGGGTACACCTCTCTGGAAAATGGAGAACTGAGGGAGGCCATCACACATTACAGATGACTATGACCTGTTACTTTCTAGGGCATGTGTTCAGGCAGACCACCTAATTACATTCAGGTTATGTTGTGTATATGACTCAGGATTGTAAACCCCTCCTTGGTGATATTTGTCATTGATAAAAGTCAGGACTATTCTTTTAGAACCTGGTGATCAAATGGAAGCTCAGAGAGGGGGAAAGGATGTTCAAGCTCACTCAGTATGTGAATGGCAGAACTGGAGTGAGAAGAAAGCCTCCTGGGCTCTTCTCACCTCTCCCTCATGCCTTTGTTTCCCATTGCCCTAGTCTGCTTCTGGAAGAGCTGTCTCCTGGTTGAGTCCTGACTTAAAGGGGGGGACACTTTCTTTGTGGAGTGGGTGATTAATGGTAACACTGGAGGGTGTGGCCAGCATTGGGATCAATTGCACATTTCAACACCTGCTGCTTGAAAGCCAGGGGAGGTGATGAAAGTAAGAATGTGGAGAGAGAAGTGGCATTGTTTTGAGGAAAGGGGCACAGGTAATTCTTTTTTCCTTCTTATTTGTTCACTTCCTCTGTCTATCCTGCTCATGGACAGTCTTATGGAATGTAGAAAGAGACAGTATAGGGCAGAGAAATGAGCATTAGCTTGGAGTCCAGAGACATGAGTCCTCATCCCTAATCTGCTCTGTGACTTTAGGCAACTCCAGCCCCATCTCTGGGCCTTGTTTCCCCATTTGGGTAAAATGAGGCAGTTGGACAACAGAGATAATCCATGACTGAATGTTCTTCTATTCCATTTGGAATACTCACCTATGTAGCATGGCCTTTTATGCTTTGTCACTGTGGTACCCCCCAGAATTTGATGCCCAGGGCCTGGAGAGCACAACTTCAGGAGCACTACCTTCCCTTGGAGGTATGTAGTATGGCAGCCTCTGAGTCCCTGGCACTTAGTAAATACTCAGTAAACATTTGTAGAATGACTGAATATAATTTGAGCGGAGGCCTAGAGGAACCCAAGGAGTGTCATTCCCATTATAAGCTTCCCTCTTAAGGTCTTGAAAACTCTTCTTATTTAGAGCTTCTTTTAAAATGCAAACCATCTCTGGATTGTTTGCCCTTGAAGCTCTAAATAAATAGCATCTTTTGATTAAAAGAAAGGAAGGAACTCAGATTAGGGGCTTGAGGGTGGGGACAGTGGAGAAGTGACTAAGTAGAGGATTCTCAAGGCCACAAGGCCAGGTAAGGTGTGGAAGTTGGGTCCCTGCACAGTTTAAAAAATTGTGAAGTCTTTCAAGCATTCAAAATGAACTGACATTATAATGAACACCCATATATGTACCACTAAGTTTTGGAAATAAAATATTTCAAATTTTTTTAACATTTATTTATTTTTGAGAGGCAGAGAGAGACACAGTGTGAGTGGGGGAGGGGCAGAGAGAGAGGGAGACACAGAATCTGAAGCAGGCTCCAGGCTCTGAGCTGTCAGCACAGAGCCCGATGTGGGGCTTGAACCCACAAACTGTGTGATCATGACCTGAACCAAAGTCAGATGCTTAACAGACTGAGCCACCCAGGTGAGTCAGAAATAAAATATTTCAAATAAATCATAAGCTTCTTATGTTGGCCTTTCCCCATTCTCCTCCATTCCCAGATGAAACCATGATCATGACTGGTATTTAATAGTCCCATAATGCTTTTTATATTCTCCATGTATATATGTGTATATTAGCAATATGTAAATGTTTGCTTATTGTATAACTTTATAGAAATGGACCACATGGCATACATCATTCTGCAGTGTGCCTTTTCCTTTTCATATTGTTTTGATGCTTATCAATTGGAAACATGTAGTTCTAGTTAATTCACTTTAAGTGCTGTATAGTAATCCCTTGAATGGCAATAATATGCAGTCTAGTTTTTCACTCTCCTGTTAATGGATCTTTACGTTGCTTCTACATTTTTGCTATAACCAACACTTTGTGATGAACCTCCATGTAAGTACCTCCTTGTTATGTGTGCATGAGTTTTTCTGGGGCATATGCCTAGGAACAGGATTTCCACGCCATGCTATAGTCACATCTCCAACATTATTAAATTTTGAGACAAGTCTCCAAAAGCTTAGTACCAATTTGTACCCTTCCACCCCCTCCTTCAAGCAGTGTGAGACAACACAGTCCTGAGTGATGCTGACCAGTCTTATGAAACACTAGTCAGTCCCATTTTTATGCCATGACAAAGACCTACACACTTATGCAAACACCAACCATCCTCCTGACATGGACCCCTTCCTCTTAGAGGCAGGGAGGTGAAAGGAACAGTCTTTGGGTTTGTTTTTTTTTTTAATTTGAGTTAGACACAAATAGAGATTTTTTGGGAGCCAGTATGATATAGACTTTGAAATTTGATGGATTGGAACCCCAGCACTGCTATTTACTAGTTGTGTGTCTTTACACACATAGTTGGTCTCTCTTATTTCAGTTTTTCCCTCTGTCAAATGGGGATGGTAATAGCACTGACCTCATGAATTATTTGAAGGATCAGATGAACTAATGATACTTCTAACACTTAGCATTGTGTGTGGACTGGGACATAGTAAATGGTCAATACATAGTAGCTATTAGCATTGTTACCAGTCACATTGCTTAGTCATTATTGTTTTCTTCATCCTTTAGAGCTCCTTTCTTAGCCAGGAAGCTCACATTTTAAAACAAACAGACAAACAAACAAATATTTTGTACTGAATAAACTAAAAGAATTAAGCAGCATTTGACTCTTTATTTCACTTTTAGCTCTGAAAACCATACGTGACTGCTAAGCGCAGCTTCTGACTAGCAGAAGGAAACAGTGTTGACCCACTAGGTTGTATAAATACAGCCTCAAACAAGGAAACTTGGTTTTTAGTTGGCTAGTGTGGCCTCATCACATGTACGTGTGCAGTTTCCCCCAGCTTTTTAGAAATCTCTTACCAATGACTACTCATGATGACTTCTAGGTTATGGCTTTTGATCTAGTCCTACCTCAGTGTTTCGTTGATGGGAAAACAGATGCCCAAAGAAGAGAAACTTCTAATTCTTCCTCCATGGGGACATGGTCACTCACTTAGGGGTCAAGCCTTGTCTTGGTTCATACATATGACTAATTGGTAGAGGGTATCTGGTTATCTATTGCTGCATAAAAAAACTTCCCCAAAGTTCAGTAGCTTAAAACAACAATTTATCCTGTCTCACGTTTTTGTTGAAGGGGCTCAGTTGGGTGGTTCTCACATGGAGCTTCTCCTGTAGTTGCAGTCAGATGGAGGCTGGGGCTGTAAGCATCAGAAGGCTGGAATAGACTGGAGATTTAAGATGACTCCCTCATAGGGTCGGCAGTCTGGGCTGGCTGTCAACCGGAGTGTCTGTGCATGGTTTCTTCATGTGGTTTGGATGTCTCACAGCACGTGGCAAGGTTCTGGGAGGGATCATCTCCAGAGTGGGTGTTCTAAGAGGAAGGAAGCAGAAACTGCCAGGCCAGGTTATGGTTGGGCCCTCTTCACTTCTGCTATCTTCTACTGGTCTAGGAGATCAAGTAGGCTCTACTTCTTGTTGAGAGGGCACCAGAATCATATTGCGGAAGAGAGTGTGGGATGGGAGATGTTGCGGTTATCTTTGGGAAGGGGTAAAAACTCTGCCACAGCATTTTTTCCCTCTTCCTCCCAAGGACTTACAAACATCTGTGCTCACATGCTGAGGGAAGTAAATGAAACTGTGGCCTTTCCTCCTGGGCTCTGCCAGTTTTAGGGGTGGGAAGGAGAGGCCACTTAATCCCATTTGAAAGAATCATGGAAAGGGTGAAAAACTCTCCACTCCCTGGTGAAACAGAAATATTAAATATTTCTTAAAAAAATTCTTTACTGGAGCAACCACACACATGCTAATAAGAATAGAATTATTTTTTTAAACTTGTTTTTGGGAAATGTTCATAATAAAACATCCTGTACTTGAATTATTAAAAACAATGTTGAGTAAAGAATTGCTTAATTTAGTAAATAATTTTAAAGCAAGCCATTATTTTCCCCAAACTTGAATTTGCTGAAAGCACTCCAAGAATTTTATTACCAGCATGACTGCATAATGTAATTGTGTAATTAGTAATACATCTGACACTGTTGGAGAGATTTAGTTTTACTTAGGGCAAGAACAAATGTAGTATTTTATTATTTTTTAAGACTGCATGAGGGACACTGTTATGTGTTGCTGGTTGATTTTTTTTTTTTTTTAATACATTGTCTGGCTGAATTCACGGAGAATGAACCAACATTTATTGTTATTGGGTCTATGGATAGAACATGTGGTATAAAATTGGAATGACCTGGGTTTGAATCTTGGTGCTGCCTCTTACTTCTTATGTTTATCTTGAGCAAGTTACATAACCAAAATTTCAGATTCTTTAGCTATAAAATACTAATGAGAATTTTTATTTCGTAAAGTTGCTTTGATTCTTAAATGGGATAATGTACCCAGAAGGCCTAGGGTGGGTGGTGGGTTAGGTCCCTTTGTCTCTCTTGACAATTCTGTCTGATTGCTTGATTTTGTGAGTGACTAGGATGGTCAGTGTAACATCCAACTTGGGTGTGTTTGCTGTGCACAGGCTCGGTTTGGTGCGTGAGCTGGGTTGCCAATTGTTTCACATAGATTTACCAAGAGAAGCATCTGTTCAAGGAATCTACAACTTACATGCTTATAATTCCTCCAATTCCAGTTATAAGCACATTTTACACTGATTGAACTTTTCTTGCATTATTGGGTTTGGAGGGACAAATGTTGATTTAGGGAGAGGAGTTAGAAAGCTAATGCTGTAAACTGATGGAGTGCTGACTTCCGGTTGACTGATGAGGTTGTGTTTTGTCAGAGGCCTAGATTACAGTCCCAGTGTGGAAGGAAGAATTCTAAGCTGACTCCTGTTGACCCTCATCTCCTTATGTCATCTCCTTCCCTTGAGTGTGGGTGAAATCTGTGAATAGGACTGGCTACCACTGTTATGTTATCTGGAAAAGGGATTTTGCAGATACGATTAAGGTTACTCATCAGTTGACTCTGAGTTAAAAGGATGGGCCTCACCTAACCACACGAGCCCTTTAAATCTAGGTCTAGGGGCGCCTGGGTGGCTCAGTCGGTTAAACGTCCGACTTCGGCTCAGGTCATGATCTCACGGTCCATGGGTTCGAGCCCCGCGTCAGGCTCTGTGCTGACAGTTCAGAGCCTGGAGCCTGTTTCAGATTCTGTGTCTCCCTCTTTCTCTGACTCTCCCTGTTCATGCTCTCTCTATGTCTCAAAAATAAATAAATGTTAAAAAAAAAATTTAAATCTAGGTCTAGAAGTTAGAGATGGCATAAGAGACTCAAAGCTTGAGGGAGATTCCATGTGAAGGAGCTCCATTGCTGGCATCAGAGATGGAGGGGGGCCACATGGTGCAGACAGGGGACTGCCTCTGGGAGCTGAGAGTGACCCCTGGCTAATAGGCAGCAAGAAATGAGGACCTTGGTCCTACAACTGCAAGAAACTGCATTGTTCCTACACCCATGGAAGCTTGAGGACACAGATCTGTGGAAAGGAAGACAGCCCAGCCAACACCTCAATCTCCATGCACTCAAACATAAGCACAGAGCTCAACCATGATATGCCCAGACATTTTACCTACAGAAACTGTAAGATAATAGATATGTGTTGTTTCAAGCCACTAGGTTTGTGGTAATTTGTTATGCACAGTATAAAACTAATATGCTCCGTAATTCTCAACCTGACATCTCAGGTTGAATCATTTCCTTTCCATAGTTGTCAATTTCCTTGCCTTTAAGGAAGAGAATTTTCTGGTCTAAAACACTGATACTTATGCTAATTGTGCATCAAAATCACTTAGATTATGAGGACCAGCTGAAAATGTAGATTGCAGACCTTTCTCCTGATCTTCTGAATCAGATGATCTGGGGGTAAGCCTCGAGGCTGCATTGTTTAACAGGTTTTCCAGGTGATTCTGATGCTTGTGGTCCTGGATCATGCTGACACTGGCACTGGCAGGTAAAAAGTGACAAGAGAGTCCTTTTGTCTTTTGTTATCATTAGAGTCATAGCCATGTAGACACAGGGCTCACTGGGTATAAGGCACTTTGTGAATGCTCTATTTATCTTCTCTTGTGTAAGCTTTGTAATTACCTATCATTACCTATAAGGTAGGCCCGATTATTAGTTGAATTTCACTGTGGCTTGAGGAGGCAGCCCAAGGTTACACAGTACAGAAGTAGAACTGGAATTTAAATCTAGTCTCTGTCATTTCCAGTTGAATCTTAACCACTAAGCATATTGTCTGCCATGAAATAGAGTGTCTATATCTGTAGCACCAAACACACATCTTTGGTAGTTGAATAATAAACATATTTTGGGGGAACCTGGGTGGCTTGGTCGGTTGAGCGTCCGACTTCGGCTCAGGTCATGATCTCACGGCCCGTGAGTTCGAGCCCCGCGTCGGGCTCTGTGCTGACCACTCAGAGCCCAGAGCCTGTTTCAGATTCTGTGTCTCCCTCTCTCTCTGACCCTCCCCCATTCATGCTCTGTCTCTCTCTGTCTCAAAAATAAATAAAAACGTTAAAAAAAAAATTTAAACATATTTTGGTAGGTGAATTCTTCTCCAGGTGCCCCAGCCATCTATCCAGTGCAGGGGCATTTTTGAGACAATGGAGGGGGAGAAGAAAGAGCTGGTGAAGACCTTTTCTGCATTTGGCCTTTTACCCCATTTGTTCGAAGGCCAAAGCTGCTAAGGCTTTTGCCTCCATAAGGCCCTGCTGAATGGGTCCCAGCTGAGCACTCAGTGTTCCGGGGTAGGGAGGGCCAAGGCAGGAATTGAGTGGATACGTGGTTGGCTCCGGACTTACCACAGCTGCACCTTCACGTGGATGAGCTAACCGCAGCCACTCCCACGGTGGGACCCGTTCCCCTGGCTGGAGCTGATTAATCCAGGGCCGAACACTGGGAACCAGAAGCTTGCAATGTAAAGACTCTGATCTGGAGGTCCCTGGAGCCAAGTGCCCTTATTGACAGAGCTCTGATGAGAAGCCCACACACCCTCCCTGCTGCCTAGGCCCCGGGAACCAAACTGCCTCTTGCCCTTCTTGGATATTCCAGTATCTTTCCACTATATTCCTGCTGTGATTTAAGATAGCCAAAGTCAGACTCTGTTGCTGGGAATCAAAAGAAGCTCTGCTAATGGAGGATTGGGGACTTTCAAAGCTGCAAGGTGGCTGGAATGTCATCTGTCTCCCTGTGCGGTCCTGCGGAGATGGCAGAGCTCTCTCTGCCCTGCAAGGATCCGCCTCTGTGCCCTTCAGACTGGCCCATTTCTCTAGACTCACTCATGCCCCTCCACCATCTGTGGGAGCCCCCTCTCCCCACCCCTCCCAAACCGACTCAAGTCTGAAGGTGCCATACAAGCCCCATCTCTTCCATTTGAAAGCCTTAAAAATGTTGTGCCATAAATATTTAAAATAACTTTCCTTCTTCTCTACCCTTTCATATTTTCTCTACCTTTAACTCTCCCTGGTTGTAAAGCAAGGGTGTTCTTAGGTTGAGATAAATCTCCTTTCTATGTGAATCATGACAAATTCCAACTTTGTGGCACCAACTTTGTGCCTAACATGTCTATTAGAAGCCAGGCTTACTAATATGTAAGTGCTTCATGAAGTTTGACTTGTTTAACTTAATCTCAAAAAAATTCATTGAGGGATTGTCATTACTCCCTATTTTATAAACAATGAAATTGAAGGTTCAAGAGGTTCCAAATTAATGAGGTTATATTTCAGACTTGTCTGTGTCTCAAACAGTAACAGCAGAACCATTGCGAAGCATCTCTATTTCCCCCTTGTACCACCATTTCTGTTCCATTTATTTTTCATATTAAGAGAAAAAAAGGATAGTGGTGAGAGGTTCAGGGTAATGTGAACATCACAAGAAAGTTGGACATAAAGGGAGGGACTGGGTCTGGTTGAAGTAAAGAATAAGGGAAGACTGTCTTGAGAGTTAGCACCTGAGAAGTATGGCAGATTGCATTTTTCAAAGAAAGCAGGAATGATTCTTCTCTCCCAGGTGCTTTTCTGCATCTTCATAATCTTGTGTCAAGAGGTAGAGTCTGTGTCCTTCCCCTTGGACCTGGATGGGTCTTTGTGACTGCCTGGACAACCTCAGAGGAAGTGATGCTATGTGGCTTCTGAGGCTAAGTCATAAAAATGCCACCCTATCTTGGGATTCTCAGTCTTGTGAACTGGTCACCATGCTGCCAGGAAGCCCATCCAACTCATGGAGACACACAATCCCACAGCCCTGGCTGGGCTCCCTGCCACAGGCCAACATCTCTACTGGGGTGAATGTGCCACCTTGAAACCAATCCTTTACTTCCCACTTGAGCTATTCCAGCTACTGTCACATGAAGCAGAGGTGATCCATTTCCCTGGGGCCTGTTGAAATTATAGATTCATGAACAAAAAAATCACTGTTGTTCTAGACCACTAAGTTTTGGAGTCGTTTGTTAAACAGCAGTAGATGAATGATACAAAAGAGGCTCTAAAAGATGGAAATCTTTCTCGACAAGGTTACGAAGCCCCTATTCTGATCATTGACAGCTGCTGGTGGTAAATACAATAATATCCCTATTAGTGATGGCCTCAAGTAGGGCCATTGTAGCCATTGTAGCAGGGTTCGGTGTCATTGTTTTTTCTGGAATTTGCTCATGCTAAGTGGTTCACACTTTATCTCACTGAATTCCAATGATAATTCAATAAAATAGGTACTACTACCCTCATTTTATAGATGAGGGATCTGAGGATTGGAGAATTTGAGTTTACTTTAAGGTCACACAGATAGCTTCTAAGAAATGCTCTCTGCCCCTCCCCCCAAACTCCCTTGTGTAGTATTCCCAGGTTCTAACCTTTCCTCCCTACCTGCCCAAACTCTAAAAGAAGGCTCATTCCCTCATCCAGGCAAGGCTCATTGAAGAAATGATGCTTTTAACCAGACTCCCACAGAAGTGCGAATGACTGGTAGGTAGACCAATGCATTCTTTTACCAATCTGTTTACAAAGAGGATGCCCATTAATGAAAATGAAGAGCTCTTCTGGAGAGCATTTCTTTAGAGCTCTCCGGAGGAAGAATAACTTTTCCTAGCACTTGTTCAGATAATTTTGTGTCCTAGATGAAGGGCTGACTTGGTCCAGACAGCTCACAATTGTTTCCCCTTTTGGAAATTTGGAAAACAGGCTGAATTATGTTATTCCCTCAAAGATGTGCCCCATTCTGGGTGGTACCCATCTGTTACCACCCCTATCTTACCTGTGAGGAAACTACAGCTCAGAGGGGTTTACAGCTTTGCCCAGAATCACACAGAAGAACCAAGACTTGAATGTGGGTCTTCTAACTTCAAAAGCTGGGTCCAGTCTGCAACATGGCTGTACCTTTCCCCCCCTCCAACAACATGGATAGTTTAGGGAGGTGAATGATAAATGATGAAAGACAGCAGCTAGCAGAAGGAAAGCAGTAATCTGAACACCTAAGGGGAATCCTAAACAGTGGAAAGAAGAAAGCAAATTGTTAAAAAACCAGGAAAAAAAAAAGGAAAAGAAATAAAGCCATTTGGAAGTGCTCATTGAGTTGATGCAGTGGATAATTTAATAAGCCGTCTGTTCTGATCTGTCTTGCTTCCCTGCTCTTAGCAGGGTGCCGTATGGAAGCTCCTACTCAGTAATTATAAAGAATGATCTTTCCCCCTGTTTGGGATCTTATGGTGTGATGTGGGGAGCTCAGCTGCTAAGCTGTTTTTTTGGGGGGGGCAGAGTTTGGAGCAAATGTGAGTGTGTACGGGTGCATGTTGTGGGGGTAAGGGACTGAGTCTGGGATTGGGCTTTAAAATCTCTTTGCCCTTATAGCAACCTGATTTCTGCTCCTTTCTGAGACCTGGATGCCAGCGTGACCTTCCTGCCTTCTACTTGATCAAATCTTATCCAGCCTGTGACTTCAGGACTCAGCTTCCTGCTAACTGTCAATAAATTCGTCAGACACATGAATCCTTCCTTAGTGAATATGGTTCCTGTTCAGTTAAGAAAATTGATTCACTCACCAAATACTGAAGATCTCTGAGTGCCAGGCACTGTTATGAGAAAGTCCATGCTCTCATTGAATCTATGTTTTAGCAGAGAAGGTTTGTAGGAAGCCAAAAAAGAAAGAAATACAGATTTCAGAGACTGATAAGTGGTAAGAATACTACGGTGTCATGTTTTGTTTGGATGATCAGGGTGTGAGTTCTGAGAAGGTGTCATTAGAGTGGAGACCCAGATTATGAGAAGGTCCACTTGCAGTAGGGGCTGGGGGAGGCATGCTCCAGGCAGAGAGAGCTGTGAGAGCAGCAGCTCTGAGGGGAGGAACTGCTTGGCGTGTTGAAGGAACAGCAGAAAGTCACAGGGGACGGTGGTCAAGATGAGGCTGAGAGTGGCAGAAGCCAAATGATTCAGGACCTTAAAGGCCGGGGCAACCAGCTGGGTGACATGATCTGATTTCTATTTTGTTCTTATACCTACTCTTTGAACATGAGGGTTGGAGCGTGCTTTAGAACTCAGAGGTGACTTTTCCAAGGCTCCAGGGCTTGGTTAGTGACAGAACCAGGACAGGCACTGCTCTGATTTAAACAGGGTCCATTGTCCTTGTGATTTGCAGCCCTTCTGCAGGCACTTTCAGAGCAGAATGTATTGGAAAGATTGGGGACTGTGTTGGATCAGGTGTTCTTTTTCTTTTCTTTTCTTTTTTTTTTTTAATTGAGATACAATTGGCGTAAAACATTGTATCAGTTTAAGGGGTTGGTTTGATACCTTTATATAGGACAATATGATCACCACAGTAGCTTTAGTGAATACCTCAGGTCACATAATTGTTTCTTTTTTGTGGTAGACATTTAAGATCTAGTCTCTTAGCAACTTTGAAGTATATTATACAGTACTGTTAAGTATAGCCACTATGCTATACATTGCATCCCCAGAACGTGTTCACCTTCTAACTGCAAGTTTGTATGCTTTGGCCAGGCTCCCTAATTCACCCACCCCAGCTCCTGGTAACCATCATTCTGCTCTGTGTCAGTTTTTAAGATTCCACATACAAGTGATATCATACAGCATTTGTCTTTCTCTGTCTGACTGCTCTCACTTGGCATAACACCATCAAGATCCCTCCATGTTGTTGCAAATGGTAGGATTTTCTTATTTCTCAAGGCTGAATAATATTCTATTGTGCATATACCATTTCTTTTTATCTATTCATCTGTTGATGAACACTGGAGGTTGCTTTCATAGAGTGACTGTCCTGAGTAATGCGGCAATGAACATGGCATACAGGTATCTTTTGAGATCTTATTTTCATTTCCTTCGGAAATAACCAAGAGGTGGGATTGCTGGATCATATGGTAGTTCTATTTTTATGTTTTTGAGGAAAATGCATACTAATTTTCCAGAGTGACGACAACATTTTACATTCCTGCCAGTAGTGTACAAGCCTCCCAATTTCTCCACATCCTCACCAACATTTGTTAACTTTTTCTTCTTTTTAATAAGAGCTAGCTAAAGAGGTGTAAGGTCACATCTCAAAGTGGTTTTGATTTACATTTCCCAGGTGATTAACAATGTTGAGCCTTTATTCTACTTATATGGTGTATTACATTGATTGACTTTCAGATGCTAAACTAACCTTGGATTATTCCTGAGATAAATCCCACTTGGTTATGGTGAATACTACTTTCTATGTCACTGGATTCAGTTTGCTAGTATTTTGCTGAGGATCTACATTCATAAGGGATATATTAGCCTGTAGGTTTCTTATGATGTCTTTGCCTGATTTGACCTCTGGGTCTTCATAAAATGAGATGGGAAGTGTGCTCTCCCCTTCCATTTTTGGAAGAGATTGTGCAGAACTGGTATTAATTATTTAAATGTTTTTTTAGAATTCACCAGTCAAGCTATCTGGGTCTTGGCTTTTTTGTTGTTGTTGTTGAAAGTTCAAAAGCTACTAATTCAATCGTTTTGTTTATTATGGGTTTATTCAGATTATCTGGTGTTTTTTTTTTTTTTTTGTCAGTTTAAATAATTCGTATCTTTCTAGGAATTGGTCCATTGCATCAAAGTTATCTAATTTGTTGGCATATAGTGTTTATAGTATTCCCTTATTACTCCTCTTATTTCTGTAAGGTCAGTAATAATATCATCTCTTTCATTCTTGATTTAAGTAACTTGAGTGTCTTCTCTTTTTCTTCTTAGTCAGTCTAGCCAAAGATTTGCCAACTTTGTTGCTCTTTTCCAAGAACCAGTTTTGCTCCCATTTATTTTTATACTGTTTTCTCTTCCCCATTTCAACTATTTTAGCTCTAATCTTTATGGTCTCCATCTTTTTGCTTGTTTTGGGTTTGGTTTGCTCTTTTTCTAGTTCCTTGAGGTGGGAATTTAGGGTATTGACTTGGGAATCTTCTTTTTTTGACATAGATATTTACATCTAAACATTTCCTTCTAACCACTGTTTTTGCTGCATACTATACATTTTGATATGTTGTATTTTTAATGGGGCCTCCAACACAGATTTCTTTGTTATGCACCATGCTGCTGGCTCTTGGCTACCAGGACACTGATCTGGGGATGGAGGGGATGGGAATAGTTAAAATGTCACAGACTCCGCTGACGTTCAGTTGTTTCTCTTGGGTAGATTATTTTCAGATTGTTTTGTACCTTTGTTTAATTGCCAAGTTCTAAACTTATAGTTGATTTTAATTGTTTAGCCCATCTTTTCATTATTTTAGAGGGAGCAGGAATTCACCGAGATCCTCACTCTGCCATTCTGGCCCTTGTTCACTTTTAGCTTCTAACAACCTTTGGGCATTATCCCCTCTTGGTAGATGAGAAAAGTGAGGCTTGGGAAGATTCAGTAACTTCCTCAGGCCACGTAGCTGCTAAACAGTGAAGTCAGGATTTTAATTTGGGTAACCCCGTAGAACTTTCATCATGCTGTTCTCTGTGACCTAGATGTCTTCTTTAGATGACTCTGTCACCTCCCTCAAGTCTTTTTTCAAGTCTTCCTGCTCTGTCAGGCCTGCCCTGGCCAGCCTCCCTCTGTTGGCTGTGTTCTCAGCCTCCCCTTTAGCTGCCCTGCTGCTTTTCCCCATCACCATTTCATTTGGAAACCTACCATATTTTGATTTTATTTATTGTCTGTCACCTCTTGCTGGAAGGTCAGTTCCATGAAAGCAGTAATCCTGTGCTGTTGATTTTCCTTGCTGGATCCCCAGAGTTTGAAAGACTGCCCGGCACGTGTAAAGCTCTCAGTGAATATTTGTTGGGTCTGGCTCCAGAGCCCCAGCTCTAAACCCTAAGTTAGTAGCTGGGTTTGGACTTGAACTCTCACCTGGCTTTGTCAGAAGCCCAGGGTCCTAACAGGTTCCTCAGAGCATGGGGACCCCAGGCCTGGCTCCAGGAGATTTGTCTCGTCTCAGGTGATACAAGATTTATTCCCAGATGGCTGGGATTGGCCCTCCAGGAAGCTGTGGTGTCCTTTCCTGCCTCCCCATATATTTTCCCTTCCCCTGCCAGTAGCTGTCAGTGACACTGTTTCCCTGGTGTGGGAATGTTGGAACTAGGGCAGGGGCCAACTGTCTTCTGGGGGCTTTTCCCTGCAGTCAGCTGATGGCAGCATTTGCAGGGAGTGGATCTGCCATAGGCAGAGAGAGTGGAGTGTGTGTGTGTGTGTGTGTGTAAGCACACATATGTACACATAGCAGGGAACAGCTGTATGTGCAAGGTCTCAGGTGGGAACTGCCTTAGGTGTAGCAGCCAAGAGAGGTCATTCTGGAAGGAGCAGACTGGACTGAGGTGAGGCAGGTGGGGGAGGTGGGGGAAGGGCACTGCATCCATGAGCTCTAGGGGCAGGGGGGATACTAGATGGAGCCGAGCTAGCCCTGAATGTGAGAGCAGCCACCCCAACCTTCTGCCTGTGCCTTCTTGGGGTCATCCCTCCTCTGGGGCTCTGACACGCTTTTGCAGCGACCGAGTCAGTCTCAGATAACAGATGTGATGTCAGGCCTGGAGAGCCATTCAGGCACACCCCTCACCTGACAGAAGATTGAGGCCCAGAGAGATCGGGCGGCTTGTCCAAAATCACATAGGAGGTTGGTGGCAGATTCTTAACTCTTGCGCCTGAGTTCTTTCTACCACTGGAACTTCTATTTTTTTTTTCTTTCTCCATTCCTTTCCGTAAAAAAATGTACCTCCGACAGAGGAAGTACTGCATTAAATACTTTCCACTCATTACATGCATTAATTTTCCCCGAATGAGGCAGGTTCTGCAATTATCCATACTTTGCAGCTGAGAAGCTGAGGCTCAGAGAGGGAGGGAACTTTGTGAAGGTTGCACAGTCCGTGGGTGGCAACGTGAGCATTCTAATCCACGTCTGCTTGCCTGCTCACCTCGCCCCAGGCTCCAGCCCCTCTTTACCCTTCAGTGGCCGATAAGCCAGCCAGATGCTATAGAGCTCTGTGGAGGGCAAGGAGGTGGAGTGAGTTAGGCTGACCCTGGGATGCTCCACCCTTCTGTCCCCAGCCTCATCAGAAGTGTCGTCCAACCTCATCCAGGTTAACCAGAGGTGGGTTAACCTCTATCAGAGCGTGTTTCGGGGCCCAGAACCCCTTGGGGAATGGGCTTCCTGCTGCTTGCAAGCTCTGGGCCTTCTGATTTGCAGTTGCCAATTTGCCCTTCATTGTCCTGCACCGGTGGCTTGGCCCTCATGGTGGCACAGACTCACTATTCCCCACTTGGCTTGCACAGCACTGTCAGTAGCCACTACCCTACTTGATAGTGTTGAGTGTGCTTTTCTCATGACACATCTCCTATTCTCCTCTGTGGGATTCGTCTCACTGTGACCCCCCCGTTTTCCAATGAGAAACACTGAAATCTGATGTTAAAGGTACGTTAAAACCCCCACGGCCACAAAATTAACAAGGAATGGAGCTGGGGCTCAGGCCATCCTAGCTCTCTGTCCCCCAGATTTGCTGGTTTGGGGTAGTGACTGCCATTCTGTGACTGTCCATGTGTTTCTTAATCAGTCCTCTATGTTTGCAGCTGAGGTGAATGAGGCTCAGAGGGTTGGGACTTGCTCTGGGCCGCCTAGGTGGCAGGTGAGAGAACAGTGGAGCAAACTGTGTGCATGAGCCAAGCTGTTATAGATTGATGGTGTCCCCCCAAATGTAATGTTTAAGTTCTAGCCCACAGTGCCTCAGAATGTGAACTTACCTGGGAATAGGGTCGTTGCAGATGCAGTTAGTTAAATTAAAATGAGGTCCTGCTGGAGAGAGAGGCCCGTAATCCAGGATGATGGATGTCTTTATAAAAGGGAAATCTGGATGCAGATGTGCACACAGGGAGAACGCCACAGGAAGATAAAGACAGAGATTGGGCTGATGCTTCTACAGGCCCAGGAATGCCAGACATTTCCAGAAAACTGCCGGAAGCTGGAAGAAGAGGCAGGGGCGAGACTCTGCCTCGTGGCCCTAAGGAAGAACCACCCCAGGCAGCACCTTGATTTCACCCTTCCGGCCTCCAGAGCTGGGGGACCGAGGATTTCTGTTGTTTGCCCCCCCGACCCCTGCAAGTATGTGGTACTCTGTTCCAGCAGGCCTAGGAAACAAATGCACAAGCCCGTGTTCTTACTGACTCCATGGCGCTGCCTCCTGTTCCCAGAATGCTGGGTTTTTAGAGCTGAGAGGGGTTTTCTTCTAAGTTCCAGACCAAAGGGATAACAACCCCTGTGAGTGAATCGCATTGAGACAGCCAAGAGGCCAGAGGGCCAAGCAGTAGTTTGGGGGTGGGGGTGGGGGTGCTGCTGGCTGAGGCGGGGCAGGAGGAGAGCGCTTTCTGCCCTACAGGGAAAAGACAGCCTCACAGCCTCAGGAAGCGGGCACAGAGCGCCTCACTCCCTCACTCAGGAGAGGCTGACTTTTGGAACATCGGTTAGGCTAGAGCATTCTGATGTGTGAGGGGCCCAGGAGGACCCAGGGGGTGTAGCAGTACAGGACGGAGAACTGGAGAACTGCTGTGCCACTCACTGTGCTGTGGGACCTTGGGACAACCTCCTGCCCTCTCTGGGCCTCACTGAAATGGTTTGACTAGATGATGCCTCAGGGCTCTGAAAATCTCTGTCTCCAATCTGATCTAAAGGAAGAGGAAACAAAGGGAATGTTGTCATTTGGAGATATCAAAGAACTACTTTGGGCAGCTCCTTTCCAATTTGGCTTCATGCGTTTTGATGAGGCAGGCTGCTCTTTCCTCAGCATGCCAACCACTACCTGTTTCTTCCCTTGACTTTCAAAGCCCTCATTTCAGGATAATGATGGTGATGATGACTATTGATAAACACTCTGTACCTAAGTCGGGGAGGGGGGAAGTACTGAAAACAATAAGGCTCACTCTCAAGGAGCTTACACTGGTTCTTTCGGCTGAGGCTGTGCCGAGTAGTTGTGAGATTTTGGACTAGTCCCTGTCTCTGTCTGGTTTTTCCATATGTAATGTGAGGGTGTTGGTCTAGGTCTGTGGTTCGGACCGTGGTCTCTGGACCAGGGACCTCAGCATCACCTGGGAACTTGCTGGACATACAAATCCTCAGACCTCAGCCCAGTCCTACTGGGAAAGAAGGGCCTTTCTGGTTATTTCTCTCCCTCTTGAAACTTTTAATACCTCCCTCTTATCCCTCCTTTCTCACGGTGTCCTCTGATGACAGGAGCTTATTAGGGTGGGGGATTTTCCACAGGCCTGTTTCAGAGGTCCTGGGGAGGAGTTTTAATTGCCAGACTTCACACCGAGGGTGTTAACATTTATTAAAGTCAGCTCCTCTGATTGCCTTTTAACAAGGCGGCGACTGTGCACAGGAGATAACGCTGGGCACAGTCCGGTGGGGCCTCAGAGGCGGCTTAAAATAATCAGGCCCTGGCAAAACAGGAAGGCAGCCCAGCATGGTGTTGGTGGTGCCATCGCCTCGGCTTTCTGCCCCAGCTGGCTGCTGGAGGGGCCGGGCTGCGTGGGCCCTGGGGTGGCTTCCCTCAACAAGCTGGGCACAGGAGAGCGGCAGGGAAAGGCCTGGGATGTTCCACCTGGGAACAGAGCTGTTAGAAGGCCAGTGTCCCACGAGCCAAAGCTCCGAATCTGGGCTCTGCCTCTCTCCTGGTGCAGATTTGAACCTTACACTTGCATGATTTTGAGGGGAGGGACGGGAGCAGGCAAACCGCGTATTGTCAGGTCGTGGAGAGTGAAACTGCACCCAAGGCCCTGGATCTAATTTTGATTTGCTGCAGCTGCCGTGGGCCTTTGTCCCAGCACTTTGCCTCGCCTCTTGGGGCCCTGGGTTGGCACGCCACAGCACTGATGTTTCCAGCTGCGTTCTCTTGGTCTCAGGGTACAGCCGCCGTGTTGCTGGGTCACCCCTGCAGGGCTGAAGGGTTCTCACTTCTCTGGGGGCAACGAGGAGCTGGACACTCTCTGTTCCTTCCTCCCATCCACCTGGAGCAGCTCTGATTTCATCTGGTTTGTGCCATGGAGGTGTGACAAGACATTCTCGCAGAGTGAAAAGCAGAGCAAGGTTGTTGGAAACCTCTGTGCTTTGTGGCTGCTCTTTACTGTGCACTGACCTCCTTGTCCCTCCCTCCTCCCTCCGCACCTTCTCCGGGTCCTGCATCCTGGTGAAAGGCAGGCCCCACCCAGCACACGTCCCTTCTCTCCCTCCTTGTCCCTAAATCCCATCTGTTGTTACAGGTTGCGGATTCTTCCCCCCAGGGGCTCCAGAATGTGTCTCCTCTCTTGCTCTTTGTGATGGTCCTGGCTTAGGACCTTTTGAACTTACAGTGGAGTCTCCAGACCGTTCCTTCTGTTTCTGGCCCTGCCACCTCAATCCCTTCTTCCCTTGGCCAGAGTCATCTTGTCGAATGCCACCATGCGCCAGGGTATTCCCCTGCCCAATGCCTCCCTTTGCACACCAAATCCAAGCTTTGTGGTTCAGGTTTCTGGGGGCCTCCATGAGCTGTGCATCTTTCCAGCCTTCACACTCGCCTCTTGCCCTCTCTGCTCAGCCAAACCAAACTCCTGGTTTCCTAGATACTGTCCAACTAACTCAGGCGTTATTCCCTCTCTGGGGTCTTCCCTGCCTCGCTGGGCACGGTAAATAATTCTCTCCTCTGTGCCTCTAGTAAAACTTGCATCCCCCAAGATTATAATTGTTTGCAAAAAACTGTCTTTCCTACAAGCCTGTGAGTTCCTCAAGGGTATAGAGAGCACGAACAATTCCACTTTGTACTGACAATATGTGGCAGATACTTCATCTGGACCCTTTTGAAATGAATTCTGCAGGGATGCTCAAAGAACCCCTTTCCTCCCCTCCACACCCTGTTTTCAAAGTACACTGGCATTTGCCTGGAGGTTGATGGTCAAAGTAACTGAGCCTGTCATGTTGGTGGAATGTAATAGGCATCTGGGTAGGCACCGAAGGGCTGAAGTAGCAGGTAAAATTTCTAATTGCTGTGGACCTTCGGCTGGCCCCTTGACTTCTTTGGACTTCAGTTTCTCTACAGGTATATTCGACGATTTGACAGCAATGAGACCCTTCTTTGTGTTTGGCACATAAGACTGAGATCCAGGGGCATGTATCCCACTACTAATAATTATTTACCAAATTATCAAGTATGTGCCAGGTACTGTGCAAAGGCTAAGACCCACCTTGTCTTATCTGATTCTCTAGTAACCCACGGAGAGAACTATTATTCCACCATCACCCCCCTCCTGGAGGTCCAGAAACGTGTAAGCTACTCGTGCGAGGTCATGATGGAAGAGCCAGGATTCAAACTCAGATGTGGAAAATTCCAAATGGCTAACACCCAGGCTATCTGGTTTTCCAGACTAGAATGGAGAGCCACCCATGGTCCAGAGAAGGTGAAGCCTTCCCTCACAGTGTTTGGAAGTGCTCTGTGGTGAGAACAGGGGTAGGCTCTGGTTAGGAGGGCTTTGGTGTGGAACACGGTTACCGTGGAAAATTCTGTAAGTCACCCACCACAGCTTTCCACAGCATACACATGCAGGGAGCACATTTTCACCTCCTGGGCCTCGGAAGACTTCATTATGGGGATGATGAAGAAGATGATGATGTATAACTCACTACAGGGGAGATATGTTCAGAGAAGAGTTGGCATCCACATTCATCACCATGAGTCTGTCTGCCCTGGCACCTCTGACCATGGCACCGCCCCTCACCCCAACCTCATGCCACTCTCTTCTCCCACTGTGCTCTGGCCATATGCACCTTCCTGTGGTTGCTAGCACCTGTCAACCTTATTGGTACCTCATGGAGTTTGCAGTGGCTGTTCCCTCTGCACGAGTGCTTTTCCCTCTACTCTTTATTGCCTCATCTCTCATGACCAGCCACAAATGTCACCTCCTCAGAAAAGCCTTTCTTGATTTTCTGCCCTAAATATCTCCCTCCCAGGGCATCTGGGTGGCTCAGTTGGTTGAGCGTCTGACTCTTGATCTCAGCTCAGGTCTTGATCTCATGGTTATGAGCCCAAGCCCCATGTTGGGCTCCGTGCTGCGCGTGAAGCCTACTTACAAAGGAAAAAGAAAAAAAAAAAAAAAAAACGAAATGAAAAAAAAAAAAAACAAAAAATGAAATATCTCTCTCCCTTTCCAAGCTATACCCTGCCCTGTCTTTCTGTTAGTTTCTTTCATAGCTTAGTAGTTATTCTCCTTCACTTTTTTAGTGTCCTCAATTCTCCTATTCCCTCAGGTGTAGGAACTCCAAGGGCATAGGCTTTATACATATTCTGCATGGCAGTATCCTCACCCAGTGCCTGGAACATGAGGATGATAAAAAAAATACCTGGTGGGTGAACAACCAAATGACTAAAGGATGGCCAGCCCTCATGTGACTTGCTCTATTCCTAACTAGGTGATACTCTAACTTTGGCCAGTCCTGAACTTCTCTGGGCCTCAGTTTTCCCACCTCTAGAATGAGGACTTTGGGAAAGAACAAAGGTCTGCAGATTTAAGGCCTAGAGAGCAAATATTTTAGGTTTTGTGGGCCATATGGTCTTTGGTGCAACCACTCAACTCTGTTGTTCCAGCATGAAGCAGCTATTGGCAACTTGTAAAACAAAGGGCATGGTTGTGTACTAATAAAGCTTTATTTACAAAACCAGGAGGCCAGCCTGGGGGCCATAGTTCACCAATCCCTGACTTTGAAGGCCACTGGAGACCTTATAGCTTGGACATTTTAAATCACTTATCGGTGTCCTTCTAAGGAGCCTGTTTGGCGTGGTTGCTTGGCCTTAAGGTTGAAAATCCCACTTCTGATAGCATGTATGTCCTCGAGCCTCAAAGAGACAAATGAACAAGGGAAGGAGTAATGGACCCGTGAAGGCTGCATGGCAAGACAACAGATTATAAACACTGTTTGAAGGCTTTCCTGAGATGTACTAATACAGAAAGTTGTGGAATACGGAGATTACCTTTGGAAAGCATCCACAGGGTTCTTTTCTCAAGCTGCTCCCTTCCCCGAAGACTTGCCCAATCTCCAGCCTCACCGACCCTGGAACATGCAGTCTGTGTGTGGGGGCTCATCTCCCCTCGGTTGCACACTGCCTTTCCTACCCACTGCGTTATAATCTCCTTGACAACAGAGAATTTTGTTTCTTTCTTTTTCCCACATGGCATCTAATATTGTCTGGGCCCATAGAGGTGCTGAATAAACATTGAATTTACATCCTGGCCTCCCCTTCCCATTATGCATTGTTCAAGAGGCTTATGCCATCATGAGGATGGGCCTCAGTGGCTTTTATCTTTTGTTGGATCCTGTTCTCTGTGTTGTCTGGCATCTGGCTTACCAGATACATATCAATGTCATTTCCAGTCAGGTCAAGCAACTCTGATGGTCAGATGGCTATCATCGGATACGGTGGGAGTCAGGGGGCAAGACAGCAGCCTGGGAGGGGATGCGGGCACTGGACTTGGAATGAAAACATCTTGGCGTTAAGATACCATCCACCACTAGCTTGCTTAGGGACTTTAAGCAAGGCACTGAATAAACCACTTAAGCCAAAGCCTGAGTTTCTTTATCTTTAGGTTATCGTCCATCTACCCTTTGGTTTTTTTGTGTGAGGACGAAGTACAGTAGTTTATGGGAAGGTAGCGGTAAAGAGTAAAGGGCCAGACTGACCTCATAATAATTATCAGTAACAAGCCACCATCCACTCTCACCTCCTAACTGGCCTTCCAGCTTCCACCTTTGCCCACAGAGTCTATTGTCTAAGTGGCAGCCAGAGTCATCCTATAAAGGTGACTTGGATCCTAGATCATGTCACTCCTCTGCTCCACCTCCAATGGCTCCCATCTCACTGAAAGTCCAAGTCCTCATGACGGCTGACAAGGCCCCACACACCACCTGGTCCTGTGTTCTCTGACATCGTCTCTACTCTAGTGACCTCTTTTGTTGTTCCCACCTCAGGACATTTGCATTTGCTATTCTCAGTCCCTGGAATATTCCTTCCCTAGCATCTACATGGCTTACGGCATCACTTGCTCAGAGTTTTACCCAAAGATTCCCCTTCTTTCTCAGGGAGGCCCTCCCGGCCAGCTTTTTAAAAATCGCATCCCTTCCCCCTTTCCTGTGTTACTTTTTTTCTGCAGCACTTACTACAAGCTAACATAATATTTACACTCTTTTGTTTTCATTTGTTCCTGAGCTGAGTGGACATTTCATAAGGCAGGGATTTTTATTTATTCACTGTTATGTTCCCAGTGTTAAGCACAGTGCTTGCCACATAGTGGGTGCTTAATAAGTATTTGTTAAGTGAGTAACCAAGTTACAGGTTCATTAGCCCGATAAGGCTGCCTGTGAGGGAACACAGGACCTGGGGAGATAGGGAGGTCCCTCATTTCCTACACGGTGGTCCAATTAATGCTTACCTTTTTCCCATTGGGTATCTATGGAGACAGCATATTAAAGGGTTTAAGGGGTTGAACTTGGCAATCAGACTAAGATCAAGTCTGGTGTTTACTTCTTACTAGCTGTGTGAGCTTCAGCGAATACTCGACCTCTCTGAACGTAAGTTTCTTAACTGGGAAATGATCATTTCTACTTGGAAGGTTGTCGTGAGGATTAAATGGGGATTATCATTTGTGGAGAGAGTTTGGACAAGTACGTATCCCATGGTACATTGTTGGTTATTGGTAGCTATTTTTAAGTCAGTAACGGTATAATAACATCATCAGCATCTTCTAAAAATGCATTGGAAAGAGCATAATTTTAACAGCTCAGAGTCGTTCCAAAAATGCCTTTCGCTTTTAAACTTGCAACCGTTTTTCTGCTGTTTTGAAAGGCAGGTTGTGTCCTTTCCCCTGCTTCTTTCCATCCTTCCCATCTTTCCTCTATTCCATGCACACCTGAATTTTCATCCCATCTGTGCCCTGCGTCTTGACTCCAGTCATTTTGCTACTAGAAGCCTCAGTTTCCATATCTTTGCAATGGTGCCAAAAGTCCCTGCCATACCTCCCTTGCAGAGGTACTGAGAGGCCAAACAGAGAAGCTGGCTGTGCCCAGTAAACCGTAACAAGCCCTACAAATATGAGGTCTGCCCCTACGTTTTTATCGCCTCTTCCCAGCAGTGGTTTGTTTTGAGAGCCCAGCCGAGCCTCCCTCTTCTTGCCCATCCTGGGGAATTAGACAGAGCATGTGCACAATGCGCACAGCTTGCTTTTCAGTCTCTGATTCTGTGGATTTATAATAGATGCCTCCCTGAAGCCAAGGTTGAGTTTATCTTTGGAGAACCATTTAAAAACAATGTTATATTGGAGATGACTTTCAGTTCAGCACAATAATTTAATTTTAATTATTGATGTGACTTGAACCTGGCGTTTTGGATCTGTTTAGGCCCCTTGAAAGCTTGAAGATTTTTCAACACTGTGCGTCCCCTAATTTACCCTCTATCCAGAGGTTTTCTGCATCAAGTAAACATACTGTAATTCCGTTATCATGGTTCTCTGGAGAAATCAACTGCATCGTTGGTGTTGAACTAGAAAATTCATCAGCAAGGGGCGAGGGTTGGTGACAGCAGCAAGGGGCAGGGAGTCAGACTGCTTCCCTTTATCCTTGCCTCCTTTGTCTGTAGGGCCCTGCAAGGCTGAGGAATTCAGCCCTCGGTTCTGGAGATTTAAAGTATTAGAATGGGCGGCGGGGGTGGGGGGGTGGGGAATAACCCTTTTGGAAATCAGCCAGTTCAGGGATGGCACATGAATTTCTTTTCATGTGCCGGTGGAGAAGCGGTACTTCCTGAAGCAAGTTGTTGAGGATTTGGAGTCCATATCTCTTTATGTAGCAATTTATTCTATCCTTACCACACCCCAGGCATTTTCCCAAGCCCCTCCATCGTTTGTTTGTGTTAACTCACTTAATTCTAGCTACAAGATGATGAGGCAGGCACCGTAAATAATCTGTTCTCTAAAAATGAGAAAACTGAACTAACTGGCTTCACATCACAAGGTTTATAAGAGGTCGGGCTGGGATTCAGATCCCGGAGGTTGGAGTCCATTAAGATCCAGTATTGTCTTTTTGTTTGTTTTTTATTTTAGAGAGAGTGTGAGTGGGAGAGAGGAGCAGAGGGAGAGAGAGAGAGAGAGACAGAAAGAGAGAGAGAGAGAGAGATACACACACATAGAGTCAGACAGATAATCCCAAGCAGGCTCCAAATGCAGTGCAGAGCCCGAGGCAGGGGCTTGATCCCATGATCTTCGGATCATGACCTGAGCCTAAATCAAGAGTCGAGTGTGCTCAACCGACTGAGCCACCTAGGCTCCCTGAGATCTGGTAGTATTGTGAACTGCCTGACCTAGAGTCTGACAAATAGTGAAAACTGGAAGAACCAGGGCTGGGCAAGTGCTGCCTTTATTATCACTTGAGATTGCTATGGTAACCATACATTTCCCCCCCACTCAGGAGACAGTTGCATCAAATACTCCCCTTTTGCCTGGCTGCCCTCTACTCCCTCTTTTGTCCCAGCTGAAAATCCCTTCAATAGAGGCTTTGCCTGATCCCTCTCGGTCATCCTTCTGGTCCCAAATTGGTGCCCCCGTTATCATCCCACATTGCATGCTTTGTGCTTCCTTTTCTATGTTTGCCTAAATTTGTAGTATTAAATACATATTTGCATGCTCATTTGTTGAACACCTTTCTCCTCCACCTGTGTGTGGACCGCCTGATGATGTGTCCTCAGAGTTTGGAAGATGCTGGGCACTCCATTGTTAGAGGAGGAGCCTGGATGGCTGCTTACCTGGGGTACCCTAGAGTAGTGTGTTTCAAACTATGGGTCATGATCCTTTAGTCTTGAAATCCATCGTTTTCGACAGCATTTAAAAGCATGAAAAAGAAGAACAAGTCCTACAGGACTTCACATGTGGAAGTGATATGTGTTATTTTGTGAAGCTTTTACCACGGTGTGAGTCGAGTGGGTTGGATGTAAACGTATTTCTGTGCATTACACGTGAAGATTTTGAAAGCCCTGGTCTAAGGTGGATTCCCACAGAGGCTGGAGAGTGGGACCAGGTGACCTCTGAGGTCTCTCCTTGCTGATGCTAGGGGATCTATAGGCCAGGCGAGGGCATTTGGAGCCCAGAGCTAATTCCCCTCCATCTGATGCATTATATTTTTCAAGGCTATTTGATTATGCCTGGATGCTTTGGAGGCGATCTCTCTCTTGTTCAATTAAGCTCATGCTTGCTTTTCAGCCTGCTAAATGAAGCCTTTGATCACAATTGAGAATTCACTGTTTCCATTGGTATTACAGCTCTAAATTTGCCCATTTCCAACAGCCGCTGATTCTAATTGAAATAGAAGGACTGTGGGGTTTTTTTTTCTTTGGGGTTTAATTGTGTTTTTCTCCTTATGTATTGCCAAATGGTCTCTTTTTAAGAGGAGAAGGGGGTAGGATTGGAGAACAATGTGACAGAGCTTTTCTGGGCTAAGGGGCGCAGCGGGTTATAGCGTTTAAGATGCAATGTTGCCAAGACAGAGGATTGAACCAGAAAACCAGATTTTATTTCCTTTTGAAAAATATTTTTCAAAAATGTGCCTTAGTGGTAGATTAAGAAAATTTCTGGGCACACTTAGGCTCCTGTTTGCTCTTTTCCCAATAATCTTCCTACTCCAAGCATGGACATGTCAGCACTACCTTAGAGCAATGGTAGAAATGCAGAATCTTAGGCCCTGCCCCAGACTTGCCACACTTGAATGTATACTTTTATGTGTCCTGTGGGTGATTCCTGAGCACATTTCAGTTTGAGAAGTGCGGTCTTGCAAGACCAAAAGTACGGTTGGCATGGGTGAGAAAGTGATTGAACTTGTTGGGGACTTGTTGGATAAAACATGGGAACTCTGTGATCAGGAAGTTAAGCTGGAGTATTAGTCAGGGGTCTCTAGGGAGACAGAGCCAATAGAATGTGTGTGAACCAGAAAGAGCTGATGTTACAGACTGTCTTAGTGTTTGAGGGCTGCTGTAACAGAATACCATGGACTGGGTGGCTTCAAACAAAAGAAATGTGTTTCTCACAGTTCTGGAGGCTGCAGGTGCAAGGTCAGGGTGCCGCAGGGTTGGGTTCTGGTGAGGGTTCCTTTCTGGGTTGCAGATAATGCCTTCTCCTTGTATCCTTACCTCGCAGAGAGCAGAAAGAGGAGCAAATTGTCTTATGACTCTTCAAAGGGCACTAATCCCACTCATGAAGGCTCCATCCTCATGAACTTATCTAATCTTAGTTATGTCCCAAAGTCCCCACCTCTTTTAAAAAATTTTTTTTAAATGTTTGTTTATTTTTGAGAGAGAGAAAGAGAGAAAATGAGAGAGAGAGAGAGAGAGAGAGAGAGAGAGAGAGAGATCGAGCGTGAGCAGGGGAGGGACAGAGAGAGGGAGACACAGAATCCGAAGCAGGCTCCAGGCTCCGAGCTGTCAGCACAGAGACGGACATGGGCCTCGAACTCATGAAACATGAGATCATGGCCTGAGCTGAAGTTGGACACATAACTGACTGAGCCATACAGGCGCTTCCCCACAAAGTCCCCACCTCTTAATATCTTCCCATGGGGATGGATGTAGGGTATTAAGACAAGAATTTTGGGGAGGCGCAAACATTCAGTACAGAACACACATGAAATCTGAAGGCAGTCTGCTGGGAGAATCCCTTCTTGATGAGGGGTGTAGAGGAGGTCAGCCTTTTTGTTCTAGTCAGGCTTTCAACTGATTGGATGAGGCCCACCTACATTCTGGAAAGCAATCTGCTTTATTCCAGATTCACTGATTTAATAGAAATCTCTTCCACAAACACCCTCACAGAAACAGCCAGAATAATGTCTGGTCAAATATTGGCACAACGGTTCGGCCATGTTGACACAAAATTAGCCATCACAGTTGGAAAGAAATTAGGGAAAAGACACAGAGAGAGATCCTACATGGTCACTGGAAGGCATTGTTTTCCAAAGTTTTATTTTTTCCATCAAAGAACCAGTGCCTATATTCTGGACCTTTAGATTTTCTTTCAAAGGCCTGATGCCAGAGAGGAGCCAGGTCTTGGGAAGAACAGTGGCTCCAGCAGGTCCTGGGGAGAGCCTGGTTTGTCCCCTGCAGTTAGCTCAGAGTCTTGACAATTAAAGCACACCAGGGGCCCACCCTTCTCCATCACTTACTAGGTGTGATTCTGGGCAAGCCTCTTAAATCCAAAGGCCTCAGTTTCTTAATCTGTAAAATCGGATTATAAGGGTTCTTGTTCATAGGATTGTCATGGGTTTGAAAGGAGATAGCGTTCTAAGAGCAGTTAGCACAGAGGCCTGGCCCAGGGTGTTTAATACACAATAGCTGCTACTGTTGGTGTTGTTTTCTGCTATTGTTTTCTGTCCCTGGTACTGTTGCCTCTTTCAATTCTGATGGATGTTCCCCTTATCTGGCTTAGGTCTCAAAGTTAAGCATGTACAGTTCAACTACCAGTGGATGCCTCTTTCAGAAGCAAGATTGTTGGGTCAAAATCTGGTATCCTTATAAGCAGGGGGAGAGGCCCAATTTTTTTAATAATTACTATTGTACTGAAATGAATCATTCCAAGGAGGGGGGCAGGTGGAAATATAACCCCTAAGCCGGGTATACTTATTTTCTGATAAAATGCATTCTTCAAAGACTGGAAGTTCCAGCATCTCTGAGCAGTGGCTGGAATGAGACCATCCCTTGTCTCCACCGCCCCAGACTGTCTGTGTTTCTGCTCTATTGTGTCTCCCCTGCCCCAGTTAGGCTCCCGCCCCATGTACTACATTTCAGTAGCCTAGTTTAGTCCAATCCTCTCAAGCAGATAGAGGGAAGTGTTTTCAATTAGCAAGATCTCATTGCTGAGGGCACTAAGAGACAGTTCTTCTGGAGCAGAGAAACTAATTGAACGTATGTTGTGTATTTACTGGAGGAGGAAGCTCCTCACTAGGGTTTTAGTGTTCTCGTACTTGCTGGCCTGGGGCCGCTCCAGCCATGAGCTCATCCTTCACAGCCACCTAGCCCAGCATCCCTCAGGATGTGTAAATCCCCTCTGCAATAGCCCTGGCAGTGGCTGTGCAGCCCCTGCACACACACACTGAGGGAGTGGCTCATCTACAAGGCAGCCCATTTCTTGCTTGGGCACCTCTGCTGTTAGATACTTGGAATTTGTTCTTTTTTTTATGGTGAGTACGACTTTGAGGGCTGAACACTCCTCCTTGTCATATTTTTCAAAATTCTCACCGTCATGGTCATTACTTTTTAATGTCCTTCTGTTTCTGTTTTTGCCCTCCCCTCCCCTCCATACAAGTATTAAAAGGCACAGAAATAAGAGAAGCAGTGGTGAATTGATTCATTCCTTCACTTATTCACTATTCAACAAACATTCATTAAATGTTTGCTATTTACCAGGGACGCCTGGGTGGCTCAGTTGGTTGAGCGTCCAACTTGGGCTCAGGTCACGATCTCATGGTTTGTGGGTTTGAGCCCTGTGTTGGGCTCTGTGCTGACAGCTTGCTCAGAACCTAGAGCCTGCTTTGGATTCTGTGTCTCCTTCTTTTTCTGCCCCTCCCCTGCTCATGCTCTGTCTCCCTCTGTCTCTCAAAAATAAATAAATATAAAGAAATAATTTTAAAAACTGTCTGCTATTTACCAGATACTCTTAAAGGATTGTCTGACAGACCAGGTTCCTAGTCTCATGGAACATTTTCTAGTAGACTGGACAGATGACAAACAAGTAAACCAACAAGATAATTATAGGGTGACAAGTTTTTGGGTAAAAATAAGGAGAAATGATCATGAGACCTGTGGTGTGTGTGTATAAGAGAGACTGGGATTGATTGGTTTTCCTCTACATGGAGTGGTCGGGAAAGGGTCCTTGGGGAGGTGATGTTTGGGCCTATATCTAAAAAAAGTAGGAAATATGCCATGCAAAGGATTGGAGACAGTAGAGAGAACAGGAAGGACGAAGACCTTAGGGTGGGAAGAGAGAGGTGTGCTGGATGGACTGAAAAAGCCCATTGAAGCAGAATCTTCAGGAGCAAGGGAGAGAAGGATGATGCAAGATGCTCATGGAGAAAGGAAGCTAGGGCCAGCACCAAAAGGCCTTGCAAACTAAGGAAAGGAGTTTAGATTTTTTTTTTTTTATGCAGTAGGAAGTTTATTGGAGGCTTCTAATGGAGTTTAGTGGTATGATGTAAGTTTTAGAAAGAACACTCTGAAAAAAAAGCACTCTGGTTATGTGTGGAGAATGAATTGCAGGGTGGAAAGGGGCTAGTGGGAGGACCAATGAGGAGCTATCGCAGTACTTAGGTTATGGTCAAGAGGATGCATTTCAGCTATGTGCTTGGAGGCAGAAACACCAGGACTTGGTGATGAATTGGACATCTTGGGCAAAGGAAAGAGTATCATCTCTTTATCTGAAATATATCAGAGGGATGTTTGGGTGCAGGTACCAGAGCCTGAGTGTTTTCAGCCCCTCAAAATTCATTTGTGGAAATCCTAACCCCCAATGCATTGGTATTAGGAAATGGGGCCTTTGGGATGTGATTAAGTCATGAGGTGGAACCCACGTGAATACGATTAGTGCCTTTCTAAAAGAAACCCCAGAGAGCTCCGGTGCCCTGTCCACCATGCAAGGACATAGAAGATAACCCGGGAAGCAGGCCCTCACCAGACACCAAATCTGCTGACATCTTGATCTCAGACTCTCCAGCCACTAGAACTAGAAGTAATAAATGTTTGTTGTTTAAGCCACCCTGTCTATGGTATTTTTGTTATAGCAACCTGAAGGGGCTAAAACCCTGCAAAAGGAGAGAAAGAATCCATTAAACTAGATCTCCAAGGATAGTGGGGGCAGCCTATTCCTGGAAGATATTTCAGTTTTAACCTGAAATCACGTCAAGACATGGAAACTATATGGATGAATGCATAGAAGGTGCCAGAAGAGGTCTCAGCCACCCTTTTTATGCACAGATGAGTTAGTAGGGAATAGAAAAAACTAAAGTCACAAAGCAAGTTAGTGGCAGAGCCAAGACTAGAATCAAGTCCTGCTATCTGGGCTTGTGCTGTTTCTATTATCCCACTTTAAATGAGGGTTCTTGGACCAGGGTATTAAAGGTCACAAAAATGAGGCATCTAGGAGGATCTAAGGTGTTTTGGTCATTTGATGGGATAATAATGGGAAAAAAATAGAATGATTTTCATCTAGTTTATTCCTTTTTCTTAAATTCTTTATGGTTTCCCATTGTACACTATACTCCAAGCTTGACAAGGGTAGGAACGACCCCTATTCTATACACTTACCAGCTGGCTCCATTTTGGTATGTATTAGGTACTCAGTAAATGCTGATGAATGAATGAATACATGTTTCAGAAGTTGAGCTCATCCACAGGTATTTTCTAAGGAAATCCTTCCTGCTGATTAAATGTTTATCTTATTTTGGGCTGGTATCCCAATAGGCTATTCAGGCCAGGGATCAGATTATCCTGCTCCATTCCACACTGGTTGCGTGACATTTTGGAGACATTCCTTAAGTCATACTTTGAAGAATGTTAGAAATTGGGTGGTTGGAGATCTTGAAACAATAGTGAATGTTGTTAAAAGATCTGAGGATATTGAGCCTGAGGTAGAGCGAAGGAAGAGTTTGATATTCAGAAGGCTGTCTTATTAAAATGGTCTGACTTAATTTGGGGGTGGGCATCCCAGATAGTAGAATGAGGACCAATGGCTCCCATTTTCAGGAAGAAGGAAAGATTCTAATTCCAGTAAGGGTGAACAAAAAAGCATAGCCATTTGAAAATTAAATGGACTTTCTAGACTGAGGTAGAATAGTGAATTGGTTGATATGGAATGCATTCTTGCCAAGAGTGTTGTTAAAGGAGATGTCTGATTTTATGGAGGCTGGAGTAGATTTCTTATTTTTTCCAACCTGAGATTCTAAGGTATTTCTAGAAAGTTGGTATTCATTCATTCATTCATTCATTCATCACCTACTCTGTGTCAGGCTCAGTGATGAATATACACTGGTGAATAAAACACACCCGGTCTCTGTACTTTTGAGTTTATAAACCAGTAGGATAAAGAGATTGTCCATTTGTTCCCCCACAGTGCTAAAGGCCTCTTGATCATAAAACCTTCTAAATGGCACAAAATATCTTCAAACATTCCTCTTTATTAGAGCCAAATCCAGTGCCAAATAGAAATCCAGAAAACCCCAACTAGAACTGTAATGGTAGAAAGCACAGGAAGCTGTAACTTTCATCTTCCTACAAATGAAGTTCTCCTCCGCCCTGTTCCTTCTCAGTTTGTCTCAGCCAAGAGCAATCTCTGTCTACAAGTAGCTTTCAGTGACAATTATAGTGAATGTTGTTCCAAGAACCATCTTTGCTAGAGTCAGGGGACATGGTAGTGTTTTGGGGTCTTTTTTTTGAGAGTAGTGACATTGGGGATATGTAGGATCCTCTGGTAAGGCTTTCCTCCTTGGCACTGTCCTCTAGGCCCGGGGTGTGTTTGAATAAGGCAGCCAAATCTCATTAGAAATAAAGAGATGGGTCAAGCATGCACTAGTTCCTTCTGAGCTTAGTATAGTCGCCAGAATCTTCTCTTTCTCTCTATTTTATTTTATTTTATTTTATTTTATTTTATTTTATTTTATTTTATTTTATTTTATTTTATTTTACTTTATTTTTCATTTCATCTTGAGCACATTCAAAATATGTCCCCTTGAAAGGGAGTTGCCCCGGTGGGCAACTGCATGAAGCAGAGAAGAGGTTCATGAAGTGTCTGTCTACTCCATTCATTCTCACTGTTTCTTAAAGCTGCTTTCTTGATGAGGAAGATAGTTTTTTTCTAGTTTCTCTTGGCCTGGTTCAATTTATTCCTTAAGTCGTACTCATCAATAAATAGGGCTTGAGTTATAGGCTGAGATTCTTTAAATCTCTTTTAGGCAATTCTCATCATGTCCATTAAGTGATAGGTGATCCCTTATTGGCGCTTACTAACTCTGAACCCTAAAAATGTATCTAACTTATGATCTGTCCAGATCTCAAGCCCCAGGCTTTCTCTCTTTCTCTGTCTCCTGAGAGGCTCAGACTTGCTTTTCATCAGGAATACTCATTCAGTAATTGCATTTATCTTTGACCAACAGTGCTTAGAGTTCATGGATAACAAAGAGTAAGAATATATTTATAGCACTCTATATGTTACCTTATGTGAAAATTTAAAGTATTTATTTTGACAGCAGCACTTAAAACCAGGTATTATTGTGTAGAATGACATTTATCATTCCACAAACATTTCTTGGCTGCTGCGAGAGTGTAGTGGTAGGTAGGCAGGTTTTGGAGTCAGAACAGTTCAAATCTTCATCTTTTTCCACCTATGTGCATTGGAATAAGGCACTAGCCACTCTGAGTGTCAGCAACCCAATCTGTATAACATGGCTAATAATGGCATCTGCCTCAAAGAGGATTAAATAAGATAATATATATTCAGTGTTTGACATATAGTAAGCATGTAATACATGTAAGGGTTAAAACATTGTACCTTCTTGCCATGAATCCTGGAGTAACTGAGTTGGAGCAAAGGCTAAAGGAAATGAATCCCTAGTACAAATTGAGCATGGTGTTACTAATTATAAGTATCTTTTCTCCAAATATTTTCTTGTTTATCTCTACTTCCATCTTTGTACTGCCCTGGGTCTTCTCATAGATATTGAACCCCATCTGTTCTCACTTATATTCAGTTGCTATTTAGAATATAAGCGTTAATTATCTCCTTAACACCTCACTGCTACTAATTCTGAGCACTCTGTGTTCTTGGTTCCTTTGGTTTATACCATCTGCCCAGAGTCCCATACCACTTGTCTTTATTATCTCTTGTGTTTTGGTGGTTCTTGACTCTCCTTTAAACATAATATATTTGGAATAACTTCCTCTATTTTTAAAATATTTTTTTCTGATTATAAAAGTAATTCTTATAAAAATTGGAATAATACAGGGAAAACAGCCTGTTTCGTAACCTTTCCACCAAGACAGAACAAAGATATATATGTTAAATATATTTTCTTCTAGTCCTTTTATCCCTATGAGCCTCTATATGTGTTTTAAACTTAGGATCATGTCATGTATCAGATGAGAGCTGACTATAAGTATCAAAATAACCAACTCAAACTGGCTAGTAAAATGAGTAGATTAGTTCACATAACTGAAAATCCAAAGGTAGAGTAGAATTTAGGATTATCTTAATCCAGTGTTTCTGCCTTCATTTTGTGTAATTCTCTCAGCTCCATCATCTTCTGCTTCAACTAATAAAGCATGGCTTTAGCAATCCCAGGCACTGTATCTATACACAAAAAGTCCAGGGGAATAGGTGCTCTTTCTAAAAACCCCATTAAGTGTAGAAACCCCTATCCAAAAGTTACCAGCAAACTTTCCTTCCCATCTCATTGCCCCCAATTAAGCAATGTGTCCACCCCTGAATCAAGACTGTAAAGGGAGATCAATTTACCATAATTGGCCTGGATCAGCGGTTCTCATATTTGAGTGTGCTTCAGAATCCCCTTGGGGGCTGGTAAAAATTCAGATTTGGGGTTTACTCCAGTGTTTCTGATTTAGCAGATCAAGGTGAAGTAATTTGCATTTCTAACAAGTTTCCAGGTGATGCTCATGTTTCTGGTCCAGAGACCACGTGTTGAAAACCACTGGCTTAGATAAGTTTGAGCCCCTTTTCGGAAATGGTTTCAAGTTCCGCAAATACTTTGTGGCCATGCAAAACAGGAAGGATGAACTGGATAGTGGAGAGAAAATCTAGGTGTTCACTACATCCTTGGATACTTCTCCCATGTCATATATTTTTTTTAAATGTGTGGATTTCATTAGTAAAATAAACCATGGTACTTCCTTATAATGGAATATTACAAACCAGTCTTCTCATGTTGGGCATTGGTGGTTTTACTATTTTAGTATTTTGCTGTTATAAATTACACAGAAATATCAATGTACAGAATCACTTGTATGCTGTTCTGATTATTACCCCAGGATACATTCTTAGAAGTAGAATTGCCCTTCTAGTTATTCTTATCTCACTGACTCAGGGCTCTTTTTTTTTTTTTTTTTTTTCCAAGTGAATAAATGTTCCATTTTTCTCCCCTAGCTTTCTTACAGGAGCAGACTTTTATATCCTGCATACATTGAAATTTTCTCACCGAACAGAACCATTTGGGGACAGGATGGGAGGAAGGACGGGATGACTCAGTGAGTGAAATGAGCAGGTGAAAGGTCCAGACATTTGTGAGTGTGGGGCTTGCTCAGGGAGCAGGAAACCCTGAATGAGGATTTGTGGAGTAGAGGCAGTTAAGGTGGGAAAGGAGACTTGGGACAGTTGGAGCTTGAATTTTTCCTTTTGGGTTGTGTTTCCTAGATTTCAGTCATTTGCTATACCATTTTTACAATTTTTTTCATATCTATGTCCCACCCGTGTTATTATAAAAGTTTTTAGTCAACTCAAATTAATTTACTTTTTGTAGAAACTTTATATATCTAGGGTTAATAGAAAACCATTATTAGTTACTATAAATAGAAACTCATCATATTTATAATAACAATGTTATTAAATTCTAATTCAGTAATGCTGCCCACTACAGACTCTGAACTACAAAATGCTCTCTTTTTGTTGTGGAAGAGATAAGCATCTATTAAGAGTTGCTAAAGACATACTATATCCAACTAGGAACTCTTGCCTTGATATCAACAGAAAGATAAAGGGACCGATAGCAAAGAAAATAACTTTCTTATGGTGTGAATGAATGTTATTTTTATTTTTTAATACTTTATTTTTTAATTTACATATTTGTTTTTAAATTTACATCCAAGTTAGTTAGCATATAGTACTATAATGATTTCAGGAGTAGATTCCAGTGTTTATCCCCTATGTATAACACCCATTGCCCATCCCAACAAGTGTCCTCCCTAATGCCCTTACCCGTTTAGCCCATCCACCCTGCCGCAACCCCTCCAGCAACCCTCTCTGTTCTCCATATCTAAGAGTCTTTTATATTTTATCCCCCTCCCCATTTTTATAGTAGTTTTGCTTCCCTTCCCTTATGTTCATCTGTTTTGTATCTTAAAGTCCTCATGTGAGTGAAGTCATGTGATGTTTGTCTTTCTCTGACTGGCTAATTTCTCTTAGCATAATACCCTCTAGTTCCATCCATGTAGTTGCAAATGGAAAGATTTCATTCTTTTTGACTGCTGAGTAATACTCCATTACACACACACACACACACACACACACACACACCCCACATCTTTTATACCCCTTTTATCCATTCATCCATCAATGGACATTTGGACTCTTTCCAAACATTGGCTATTGTCGATAGCACTACTATAAATATTGGGGTGCATGTGCCCCTTTGTAACAGCATACCTGTATCCCTTGGATAAATACCTAGTAGTGCAATTGCTGGGTCATAGGGTAGTTCTATTTTTAATTTTTTGAGGAACCTCCATAGTGTTGTCCAGAGTAGCTGCACCAGTTTGCAGTCCCACCAGCAGTGCAAAAGAAATCCTCTCCCTCCACATCTTTGCCAACATCTGTTGCTGCCTCAGTTGTTAATGTTAGCCATTCTGACTGGTGTGAGGTGATATCTCATTGTGGTTTTGATTTGTATTTCCCTGATGATGAGGGATGTTGAGTATTTTTTCATGTGTCAGTTGGCCATCAGGATGTCTTCTTTGGAGAAGTGTCTATTCATGTCTTTTACCCATTTCTTCACTAGATTATTTGTTTTTGGGGGGTGTTGAGTTTGAGAAGTTCTTTATAGATTTTGGATACTAACCCTTTATCTGATATGTCATTTGCAAATATCTTCTCCCATTCCGTCTCCCCTTCTGGTTGCCTTTTAGTTTTGCTGATTGTTTCCTTCAGTGTGCAGAAGCTTTTTATTTTGGTGAGGTCCCAATAGTTCATTTTCGCTTTTGTTTCCCTTGCCTCCAGTGATGTGTTTGCTGTGGCTAAGGTCAAAGAGATTTTTGCCTGCTTTCTTCTTGAGGATTTTGATGGATTCCTGTCTTACGTTTAGGTCTTTCATCCATTTTGAGTTTATTTTTGTGTATGGTTTAAGAAAGTGGTCCAGGTTCATTCTTCTGCATGTCACTGTCCAGTTTCCCCAGCACCACTTGCTGAAGAGGCTGTCTTTATTCCATTGGATGTTCTTTCCTGCTTTGTCAAAGGTTAGTTGGTCATACGTTTGTGGGTCAATTTCTGGGTTCTCTATTCTGTTCCACTGATCTGAATGTCTGTTCTTGTGCCAGTACCATACTGTCTTGATGATTACAGCTTTGTAGTATAGCTTGAAGTCTGGGATTGTGATGCCTCCTGCTTTGGTTTTCTTTTTCAAGATTGCTTTGGCTATTCAGGGTCTTTTCTAGTTCCATACAAATTTTAGGAGTATTTGTTCTAGCTCTGTGAAGAATGCTGGTGTTATTTTGATAGGGATTGCATTGAATATGTAGATTGCTTTGGGTAGTATCGACATTTTACCAATATTTGTTCTTCCAATCGAGGAGCATGGAATCTTTTTCCATTTTTTTTTTTTGTGTCTTCTTCAATTTCTTTCATAAGATTTCTATAGTTTTCAGTGTATAGATTTTTCACCTCTTTGGTTGGATTTATTCCTAGGTATTTTATGTTTTTTTTGTGCAACTGTAAATGGGATTGATTCCTTGGCTTCTCTTTCTGTCACTTCATTGTTGGTATATAGGAATGCAACTGATTTCTGTGCATTGAATTTATATCCTGCAACTTTGCTGAATTCATGAATCAATTCTAGCAGTTTTTTGGTGGAATGTTTTGGGTTTTCCATATAGAGTATCATGTCATCTGTGAAGAGTGAAAGTTTGACCTCCTCCTGGCCGATTTGGATGCCTTTTATTTCTTTGTGTTGTCTGATTGCAGAGGCTAATACTTCCAATACTATGTTGAATAACAGTGGTGAGAGTGGACATCCCTGTCTTGTTCCTGATCTTAGGGGGAAAGCTCTCAGTTTTTCCCCATTGAGGATGATGTTAGTGTTGGGTCATTCAAATATGGCTTTTATGATCTCGAGGTATGCTCTTTCTATCCCTACTTTTGTGAGGGTTTTTAACAAGAAAGGATGCTGTATTTTGTCAAATGCTTTCTTTGCATCTATTGAGAAGATCATATGGTTCTTGTACTTTCTTTTATTAATGTGATGAATCACGTTAATTGTTTAATGGATATTGAACCAGCCCTGCATCCCAGGTATAAATCCCGCTTGGTTTTGGTGAATAATTTGTTTAATGTATTGTTGGAGCCAGTTGGCTAATATCTTGTTGAGTATTTTTGCATCCGTGTTCATTGGGGAAATTGGTCTATAGTTCTCCTTTTTAGTGGAGTCTCTGTCTGGTTTTGGAATCAAGGTAATGCTGGCTTCATAGAAAGAGTTTGGAAGTTTTCCTTCCATTTCTATTTTTTGGAACAGCTTCAAGAGAATAGGTGTTAACTCTTCCTTAAATGTGTGGTAGAATTCTCCTGGAAAGCCATCTGGCCCCGGACTCTTGTTTTTTGGCAGATTTTTGATTACTTAATTCAATTTCCTTACTGGTTATGGGTCTGTTCAAATTTTCTATTTCTTCCCGTTTCAGTTTTGGTAGTGTATATGTTTCTAGGAATTTGTCCATTTATTCCAGATTGCCCATTTTATTGGCATGTAATTGCTCATAATATTCTCTTACTATTGTTTTTATTTCTGCTGTGTTGGTTGTAATCTCTCCTCTTTCATTCTTGATTTTATTTATTTGGGTCCTTTCCTTTTTCGTTTTGATCAAACTAGCTAGTGGTGTGTCAATTTTGTTAATTCTTTCAAAGAACCAGCTTCTGGTTTCATTGATCTGTTCTACTGTTTTTTTTTTTTGGTTTTGGTAGCATTAATTTCTGCTCTAATCTTTATTATTTCCTGTTTTCTGCTGGTTTTGGGTTTTATTTGCTGTTCTTTTTCCAGCTCCTTAAGGTGTAAGGTTAGGTTGTGTATCTGAGATCTTTCTTCTTTCTTTAGGAAGGCCTGGATTGCTATATACTTTCCTCTTGTGACCACCTTTGCTGTGTCCCAACACATTTTGGGTTGTGGTGTTATCATTTCCAATGACTTCCATATACTTTTAAATTTCCTCTTTAACTGCTTGGTTAGCCCATTCATTCTTTAGTAGGATGTTCTCAGTCTCCAAGTATTTGTTACCTTTCCAATTTTTTTCTTGTGGTTGACTTCGAGTTTCATAATGTTGTGGTCTGAAAATATGCACAGTATGATCTCAATCTTGTTGTATTTACTTAGGGCTGATTTGTGTCCCAGTATGTGGTCTATTCTGGAGAACGTTCCATGTGCACTGGAGAAGAATGTATATTCTGCTGCTTTAGGATGAAATGTTCTGAATATATCTGTTAAGTCCATCTGGTCCAGTGTGTCATTAGCCACTGTTTCCTTGTTGATTTTTTGATTAGATGATCTGTCCATTGCTGTGAGTGAGTGGGGTGTTGAAGTCTCCTACTATTATGGTATTACTATCAATGAGTTTCTTTATGTTTGTGATTAATTGATTAATATTTTTGGTTACTTCACATTTGGTGCATAAATGTTTACAATTGTTAGGACTTCTTGGTGGATAGACCCCTTGATTATGATATAATGCCCTTCTACATCCATTGATACAGTCTTTATTTTAAAGTCTAGATTGTCTGATAGAAGTATGGCTACTCCAGCTTTCTTTTGTTGACCATTAGCATGATAGATGGTTCTCCATCCCCTTATTTTCAATCTGAAGGTTCTTTAGGTCTAAAATGGGTCTCTTGTAAACAGCATGTAGATGGATCTTGTTTTCTTATCCATTCTGTTACCCTATCTTTTGATTGGAGCATTCAGTCTATTGACATTTAGAGTGAGTACTGAAAGATATGAATTTATTGCCATTATGATGCTGTAGAGTTGAAGTTTCTGGTGGTGTTCTCTCGTCCTTTCTAGTCTTTGTTGCTTTTGGTCTTGTTTTTTTTTTTGTTGTTGTTGTTTATTTTTGTTTTGGTTTTTTTTTGTTTTTGTTTCTTTTTTGTCTTTTCTCCCCGTTAAAATTTCTTGCAGGTCTGGTTTAGTGGTCACAAACTCCTTTAGTTTTTGTTTATCTGGGAAACTTTTAATCTCTCCTATTTTGAATGACAGCCTTGCTGGATAAAAAATTCTTGGCTGCATGGTTTTCTGATTCAGCACATTGAATATATCCTACCACTCCTTTCTGGCCTGCCAAGTTTCTGTGGATAGGTCTGCTGCAAACCTGATCTGTCTTTCTTGTAGGCTAGGGACTTTATTCCCTTGCTGCTTTCATGATTCTCTCCTTGCCTGAGTATTTTGTGAATTTGACTATGATATGCCTTGCTGATGGTCAGTTTTTGTTGAATCTAATGGGGGTCCTCTGTGCTTCCTGGATTTTGATGTCTGTGTCTTTCCCCAGGTTAGGAAAGTTTTCCGGTATGATTTGCTCATGTAATCTTTCTACCCCTATTTCTCTCTCTTCCTCTTCTGGGACCCCTATGGTTTTTATGTTGTTCCTTTTTAACTGAGTCACTGATTTCTCTAATTCTTAAATTGTGCTCTTTTGCCTTAATCTCTTTTTTTCTGCTTCATTATTCTCTATACATTTTTCGTCTATATCGCTGATTCTCTGTTCTGCCTCATCCATCCTTGCTGCTGCTGCATCCATCTGTGATTGCAGCTCAGTTATAGCATTCTTAATTTCATTCCGGCCAATTTTTGCTTTGTGCATCTCTGCAGAAAGGGATTCTAATCTATTTTTGACTCCAGCTAGTATTCTTATTATTGTGATTCTAAATTCTGGTTCAGACATCTTGCTTGTATCTGTGTTGGTTACTTCACCAAGCTGGCTGTCGTTTCTTTGTGCTCTTTCTTTTGGGGTGAATTCCTTCATTTTGTCATTTTGAAGGGAGAAAAGGAATTAATGAAGTAGAAAAATTAAAATTAAAAAAAATTAAAATTAAAAAAATTAAAATTAAAAATACACACACACACGAATAAATGATACTATATCCTAGGTGTGTTTCGGTCTGGGTGTTGAAAGTGGTTTGACAGATTAGAGGAAAAAAAGGGGGGGAGGTAAAGGAAATCGTTTGAGAATTTGAAAAAATGAATACACTGAAGTAGACTAAAATGAGATGATGGGAGTAAAATAGAATTTGAAAAAATTTACACAGAAGTAAAGAATATAGTAAAAAAATTAAATAAAAATATTTTTAATAAAAATTAAAAATAAAAATGAATTTTTTCTCTTTCTGTATTTAAGAAAAAGAAAAGAAACAAAAAAGAAAAAAGAGAAAGAAAGAAGGAAATCATTTGAGAATTTGAAAAAGTGAATATACTGTAGTAGACTAAAATAAAATGATGGAAGCAAAAGAGAATTTGAAAAAATTTACACAAAGTAAAAAATATAGTAAAAAAATTAAAGAAAAATATGTTTAAGAAAAATTGAGAATAAAAATGAATTTTTCTCTTTCTGTATTCAATAAAAAGAAAAGAAATGGAAAAGAGGGAAAAAAAGAAAGAAAATTGAATAGATGGACCAATGAAATATGATTGAAATTACATCCAGTTTCCCCTAGATGTCGAACTATGAAGCACTTTATAATCCATAAACTAAATTGGTAGAGAGACTTGTAGTGTTCTTCGAGGGCAGTTGGCCCAGTTGGTGGGGCTTGGTGTAATGGCTCCATTCTCCCCTAGATGGCACTGCTTAGTTTACTGGGGTGGATTGTCACAGTGAGTGTAGGTGCATGTATGAGAGGGGTGAAAATGGTGTCACCCAGGTACCCAGTCTCTAGTATTAGAACTCTGTGCCTTCCCCAACCAGCAATCAAGCAACCCTCCATTGTCTCCAGCTTCTGTCTACTCTCCGCTTCTACACTGTCCATGATCAAGCTGTCAGCCTGCCAGGAGGCACCTCCCTCCCAAGTTTTATCTCAGATGGGGCTGTGTTTCCAAACTCCTCACTTCTGAGGGTTCTCAAACTTTGTCCTGCTCAGACCCTTGGGGGAGGGTCTCCCTGAGCAATGGCTGGGTGTCAGCCCACCCCCAGGAATGTTCATGTGATCGTGCTGCTGCCAATGCCCAGAGGCTGTGGCTGGGTGTCATCCTGCCCCAGAAATGTTCGCACGATTGTGTAGCAGCAGCCGTTTCAGGGATTATAGTAAACCACAACACCCATCTGGTGCCAGGCTTCACCCTTAACGTCCTTGTTCCAATACCAGCAAATGTGGCTGTTTTCTGGGGTCTGCTGGGACCTTTGCCTGTGGGGAGGCTGCACAGCCTCTACCAAATGTCCTCCCAGCAGGGAAACTGCCTCTCTCCATGTGGCCTGAGAACACCTCAGAGCTTGTCTGCTCCTGGGGATTTGCCTTTCCCACCAGAGCACTGCCAGGTATCGAGCTGTGGAGTTTCAGACTCTGTGCTCCCCTGTTTATAGTGTCTTAATGGAATTTAAACTCTCTCCTTTCTCCCTTTTTTTTGTTCAGTCCCTTGCAGTCCCTTTCTCCTTTATCCCTTTTTTGTTCATTCCACTCTTTCTTTCTCTCCAGCTGCTTTTGGAGGGAGTGTTTTTCCTGTACTCTCCCCCTGTTTCCATCCTCTTCTCTGCAAGCAAAACCAGCTCCCTGCCCTCCTTGGTTTCTTTCTCCCCCAGTTCACCTCTCTGTGCCATGCACCTGCTAATTTTTGTGGTTCAAGTTGTGCAGGTTGTTGTGTTAATCCTCAAATAACTTTTCAAGGCATGCAAGATGGTTTGGCGTTGATCTAGCTGAATTTCAGGGATGAGAGAGGCAAAAAAGGGTTCCATGCTGTTCTTCCATCTTGGCCCCTCTCGAATGAATATTATTTAATGTCAAATTATACACTTCCTAAGATCATGAACATTCCATTCTTAGGGCACTGATAGGCTAGGCTAATGTGCCTCAAACATCAGAGCTACTTAGAATTAGAATCTTGGAATTCTTGGAATCCCTTGGAATCAGAATCTCTGGGAATGCTTGTAGAAGGTGGGCCCAGCAATCTGCATTTACCAAGTCTTCAGGTGATTCTCATGCTTACATAAATTTAGAGAAGTACTACTAAGGTATAGAGAATCCTTAAGTTTTTTCTTCTCATTTTTATAAAGGATTTTATGTGGAAATAGTGAAGAATTTACAGAAAACTTGCAAATATAGCATGAAGACTTTCTGCTCTTCCCTTTATCTGATTTATTAATTATTAAAATGACCTTATTTGCTTTATTACTCTTTGTATCCTGTCACCTCTCTGTGTCTCTCTCTCTTGTCTCTCTCTTCATCTCTCTTTGTCTCTGTCTCCATCTCCATGTATATTTTCCCCCACGTTATTTGGGAATAAGTTAGATACACCATGCACCTTTATCTCTAAATACCTTATTGTGTACAGTACAGTTACTAACTTCAGGAAATTTCACATTGATATAATGTTTATCTGTGTATAGTACATATTCTAATTTTGTCAGCTGACAAATAACCATAATCCAATATAGTAATAACAACTTTTATACCATTTTTGCCCTACAGTATAGGGTCCATTCTGTGATCACATATTGTATTTAGTTGTCATGTCTTCTTAGCCTTTAATCTGGAGCAATTCCTTAGTCTTTCTTTATGTTTTACATTATTGACTTTTTGAAAGAATAAAGTTGTTCTCCCTCTGTACTGGAATATTCTTTATTTTGGATTAGTCTGACATTTCCTCATGTAGATCTTCATAAAAACAGGCTATGCATTCCTGGCTGGAATACTCTATAGTTGATATTGCATCCATCCCAGAGTAGTACATCCAGAGCCACAATGTTCATCTGCCATCCACTGGTACTGTTAATTTTGATCACCTAGTCAAAGTATTGTCTGAATTCTCCATTATATAGTTAGTATTTCCCCTTTGCAATGAGCAGACGATCTATGTGAGGGATAAGCTTTAAGAACAAGCAAATATTCTGTTCTTCAACATTAAGCATGGATGTGCTGGGATCAGCAATGTGGAAAGTGGATGGAATAGAAGAGAAAGAAGACAGAGAAGCCAGAAAAGAGCCAGAGAAGAGAATGAGATCTGAAAACACTTAGGTCAGGGACTGGGGAATTGCTGAAACCATGTGAATTGTTGCATTTGCTCAGATAATCCTGGGCCTAAGAGGCATCATTTCCATAGTTTATCAAATCTATTTCGATAAATGTTTTACATGCTCTTGAAAATAATACATATTTTTGTGGTTATTGGATATAATGTTCCATATGTGTTAATTATGACAGATCATGTTAACTTCTATATTCTTACTGATTTTTTTTTATCAGTTTATCAGTTACTGAGAAAGGTAGGTAAAATTTCCAACTATGATTGGATTTTTAGCTTTATTTTGTCAGCTATTGCTTCATCTATTTTGAAAATATATTTAATGCACCCTCTGCAAAAAAATCTTTTGTGTCCTTATATGCAAAGTATGTGTCTTGTAAACAATATGTAATTGGGTTTTGCTTTTTTATCCAGTCTAACAATTAATGTCTTTTAATTGGAATATTTAGTCTATTTACATTTAATTACTGAGATAGTTCTGTTTAATTATATGGTATTACTATTTTCTATTTGATTTATCTTTGTCCCTTTATTTTGGATTAATCAATTATTTTCATTGTTAATTTTTTTTTCTTTCCTGTTAGCTTTTTAATCGTTTTTCCTTCAGTGGTTTCCCTAGAAATTCCATTATACTTCCTGGATTTATTATAGACTCTTTAGATTAGTACTTTTATCACTTTCAAAATGATGCAGGAACTTTAAAATAGTTGAACTCCATTTACCTCTCTCATCTTTTATGCTATTATTGTTACAGATTTTAAGTCTACATATATTTTATTTTAATCTTTTTATTTTTATTTTATTGTATTTTTCTTCTCTTTTAAGCCAAAAATTTTACACGTATTTTTAAACACAAAAACTCCACCAATCCTCTGTTCACCTTTTCTAATCTGCTATTGAACCTATATTTCAAATTCTTAATATAAATGTGTTTTCAGTTCTAAAATTTTCATTTGATTTTTAAAATAGATCCTAGGTGTTTGGTAAATTTGTATATTATTTTGAACATATTAATCATAATTAAAGTTCTTGTATGATACCTTACCACCTGAATCATCTGTGGGTCTATTTCTATTGACCCTTTACTTTTTGATGTTTACTTATCTGGTCCTGGTCCTGCATTTTGTTTTTATTTTTTTCCTTTAGCATGCCTTATAATGTTTTTTTAAGATAATGGATATTGTGGGTAAAAAGTTGTAAAAGTTTTAGATGAAGTTATCTTTCTCCAAAGAGGTTGAGTTTTCTCCTAGCAAGCAGATAGAACACAGGTGAATCAGCTTGATATTGTCTTAGGCTTTCTTATGATTGGCCTATTTCAGTTTTGCCTTTAATCCTAGGGTGTGGCTCTTATTACTAGGGTGTGACCCTTATTGACCTTAGGATCTTTTACAAAGGCCTCTCCACCTTGTTGGGACTTGAAGTGCAACCTTCATCTCTTCATGTTCATGTGATGGCTGAAATATTTACTTAGATTTATAAGCTTCCAGTTGCTTTTTTGCTACTGCATGTCTTGGAGTCTTTCTCTGCATAGAATGTGATCAATAATTTGAGAGGAATATATGCCCTGTGCCCAGGTTCTATTTTCTATGGGATTTTGCCCACAAGTCCCAACTGCTTTGTCAGCTCTGAATATTGACTTTTGTCTCTTCAGCTAGTTAGGCTGCCATTTTCTTCTTGGGCTCTATTCATATACACTATAATTTGGAAAATGATCTCAAACAAAAAAGCCAGAATAGATAGCTCCTTTGTAAAATTTCTCTAAAATCACAGGGCCTCACGTTCTGCCTGCATTGATTGTGCTACAATGGCTTCAAACATTTTTTTTTTTTTTTTTTACATATTTTGTGCAGATTTCATATTGTATTTGACAAGAGAGCTGTCTGGTAGACGGTACTCTCTCGTGGTCGGGCTTTGGAAGTCTTTTATCTCAGTTTTAAGTGAAGAAATTTAAGGGTAGAGAAGTTATGTAAATTTCCCAAGGTCAAATAGCTTGTAAATGACAGATCTGGGATTTAAACCTAGGTCTTTTTGGCTCTCAAACTTATATTCTCATTCATGACCCTTACTACATCCTTAATAATAATAGCTGCCACGTATCGAGGGCCTATTTAGCTGCCAGGCAATGTTAGTTGCTTTCCAAATAATAACTCTTTTCTTTACAAAAATCTTATCAAAGTGGAGTTGTTGTCTCTGTCTTACATACGTGGAAACTGAACTCAGTTCATATCTCTTTTTATGGGTATAGAGAACATCAATAGCCACATATGGGTCTGAATCCAAAACTCTTTCGAGCTCTCAATTTCTGTGTCATCCATCACCCTCATATTAGAACATAATTGTTAGATGTATGAACTTGGTCAATCATTTTTGTAAGCACTGAAATTATAATTTGTAAAATGTGAATACATTGTTTGGACTCTCTAATAATGTTTTGTTTGCAAGGGAGATCATGGGCAGGAAGACTTAATGTAAAGCCACATGGCATTTTGTAGACATGAGTGTTAATGGGGGAATAGTTTTCCAACTCAAGGTGTAATGTTAATTGATTTTTCTTATCTTCTGCACATGATAATTTCCTTAATTTTGATTTTATTTGACTCAGTTTCAACATATGTGCATTCAGCAGGTACTGTTCGCCTAACACTCCAGGGGAGACAAGCAAGTGTCAATGGCTCAGCCTCTGTCTTCTGTAAGCCTAATAATCTTATTTGAGAAACAAAGATCACAGCCTGAGATTATTATATTAGAAATGAATAGATCAAGTGCTATATGACACATAAACAAGGAGTAAAACATGTGGCACTGACGCTTTTGTTTTGAGTGTTCAGGAAATGTAGGAAGAACTTTCAGAGGTCAGACTATAGTTTGCCTGCCCAAATTAGAATCTTTGCTCTATTGCTTACAACTATATGACCTTTGGCAAGTTACTTACCCTTCTTTTATTTATTTATTTATTTATTTATTTATTTATTTATTTATTTTTAATTGTAATTAATTTATTTTTTAAATTACATCCAAGTTACTTAGCATGTAGTGCAACAATGATTTCAGGAGTAGATTCCTTAATTCCCCTTACCCATTTAGCCCATCCACCCTCCCACAACCTCTCCAGCAACCCTCTGTTCTCCATATCTAAGAGTCTCTTATGTTTTGTCCCCCTCCCTGTTTTTATATTATTTTTGCGTCCTTTCCCTTATGTTCATCTATTTTGTATCTTAAAGTCCTCATGTGAATGAAGTCATATATTTGTGTTTCTCTGACTCATTTCACTTAGCATAATACCCTCTAGTTCCATCCACATATTTGCAAATGGCAAGATTTCATTCTTTTTGATTGCTGAGTAATACTCCATTGTGTGTGTGTGTGTGTGTGTGTGTGTGTGTGTGTGTGTGTGTTTGTGTGTGTACACATACCACATACCAAATCTTCTTTATCCATTCATCCATTGATGGACATTAGGGCTTTTTGCATACTTTGGCTATTATTGATAGTGCTGCTATAAACATTGTGGTGCATGTGTCCCTTCAAAACAGCACACCTGTATCCCGTGGATAAATGCCTAGTAGTGTAATTCCTGGGTCGTAGGGTAGTTCTATTTTTAATTTTTTGAGGAACCTCCATACTGTTTTCCAAAGTGGCTGCACCAGCTTGCATTCCCACCAGCAGTGCAAGAAAGATCCTCTTTCTCCAAATCCTCACCAACATCTGTTGTTGCCTGAGTTGTTAATGTTAGCCATTCTGACAGGTGTAAGGTGGTATCTCATTGTGGTTTTGATTTGTATTTCCTGATGATCAGTGATGTTTGGCATTTTTTCATGTGTCAGTTGGCAATCAGGATGTCTTCTTTGGAGAAGTGTCTATTCATGTCTTTTGCCCATTTCTTCACTGGATTATTTTTTTGGGGGGGTTGTTGAGTTTGAGAAGTTCTTTATAGATTTTGGATACTAACCCTTTATCTGATATGTCGTTTGCAAATATCTTCTCCCATTCCGTCTCCCCTTCTGCTGGGTTTTTAGTTTTGCTGATTGTTTCCTTCACTGTGTGGAAGCTTTTTATTTTGATGAAGTTCCAATAGTTCAATTTTGCTTTTGTTTCCCTTGCCTCCAGTGACATGTTGAGTAAGAAGTTGCTGTGGCCAAGGTCAAAGAGATTTTTGCTTGCTTTCTCCTTGAGGATTTTGATGGCTTCCTGTCTTACGCTTAGGTCTTTCATCCATTTTGAGTTTCTTTTTGTGTATGGTTTAAGAAAGTGGTCCAGGTTCATTTTTCTGCATGTCGCTGTCCAGTTTTCCCAGAACCACTTGCTGAAGAAGCTGTGTTTATTCCATTGGATGTTCTTTCCTGCTTTGTCAAAGATTAGTTGGCCATACATTTCTGGGTCAATTTCTGGGTTCTCTATTCTGTTCCATTGATCTGAGTGTCTGTTTTTTTGCCAAAGTTACTTACCCTTCTAAGCCTTGTTTCCCATTTGTAAAATGGAGATAATACTAGTATCTAATTAGCAGGATTATTGTGGAGGAATTTATCTATATCAGTGTTTAACATGGTACCTTCCTCAATACACACTTTTTATGATTCTTAATAATTTAAAACTTATTTTAACTGTTATTGAGGAGTATTTATGGAGGATAATAGGATTTGGTTTGAAGAGGTACAACTGTTTGTAGAAAGACAAAAGCCCATTTTCCAGAGTGCTAATGAGAAATGAGCAGAAGGAATAGCTAGACACATTTATGCCCATAATTTGGAAAACAGCCTTTGGCTCCTTCTTTAAATTTGGCATCAGTTTCCAAGCTGTTGGCTAAACCTAGTTTTATCAGCTAAGGATATGAGAATTGAAGAGAAAGAATCAAGTAAAGTAGGTATTGGTGTTTCTCCTTAAGATTTTTACCATTCCTTCTCTGTTTCTAGGGGCTTATACAGAAAGCTTCAACATTCTGAGTTCTTTATCTCTTTGCCTTCCCTCTGGTGTTCCCATGGAATTAAGGGTTGCTTGTTTTGGGGAGATAGGTTCATTTGCATGTAGGATAAAATCTCATTACTTATAATGATTGTAACTCCATTTTAGTCATCCTTCTAAATCTATAGTTCACAGAGCAGTCATATAAAAAATGATCATTCCCACATTCCCATTATACTTAAACCTCACATGGTGACATTAGGCAACTTCAGCTTCCCCAGATTTTGAAGTTCCTCTCTTTTTCCCCATTGCTTTGGGGCTAGCTGTGTTGTCACCACATCTGCAGTGGCTCAGACCTTTCTGGTGCAGGTGTCTTAGGAATAAGTCAGTGCACAGCAGAAGTCCATTCATGAGCAGTTCTTTTATGGGATCTGGAAGACTGACAAGGTGAGCTGGTGCCAGAGTCTCTGCACCTCTTCCCTCCATCTCCAAGCTTCTTTGGGCTAACACAGGCAGGGATCGGGCCTTATCCTGTGGGCAAACTCTGGTGGAATAGCTAAGTCCAGAGTCAGGCCAATATAACAAGAGATTTGAGAAATATGACAACTAAACAACAACAACAACAACAACAACAACAACAACAACAACAACCAAAACCTCAACAGACTGAATTGGCCATTCTGTCAGAGGCAAAAATACCAGGAAAACAAAAAAGCAGACAAGCAAACAAAACAGATGACCAAGAATCCCAAATTAATCTAAAAAGAAATCAGGGAAGTAATTTAAAGTATGACACAAAAACAATCTTTGTGCTTTTCTGTTGTTTTCTAATGTTTCAGCAGTGAATTTGTATTTTTGAAAAAGGGAATTTATTGGCTCATTTAAACTAAAAATACAGCTTGGCTTGATTTAGGATGCATCTGATATCTCTAAGGACCCATCTTTCAGCTTGGCTTCCCAGTGCCTTTGTGGTCAGGTTACCTCTCCCCAGCCCATGGGAGCTGGAAGAAGGCTGCTGGCTCATGTCTAGAAGAAAAAGCGTATACTTTTTTGATTAACATGATATATACTCATTGTGAAGAAGAATGAATATGAATATTATTGATGGAGCAAGGTCCCAGAAGACAAAGACAGGAGTGGGTCCAGGGTGCCTGGGATAGCAGGACACACACACATTTCCCCCATATCAAGAAGACTGTTATGCATGGATGTGGATACATTGCTATGTTTGCCCCAGCTCTAATGGTCTCTGATTCTCCAGAGATGAGATACTCCTACCTGCCTCAATATTCCATCCCAGACTGATTAACATTCTGGTCAAGTATATGTTTGGTATGTTTAATCTAAGTCACCCTTTTTAGAAGATGTAATATATATATATATACATATATATAAACATACATATATATTTAGTATATACTATATACTAAATACATATATATACATACATATATATATGTATGTATATATATGTATATATATATGTGTATATATATATATATATGTATGTATATATATGTATATATATGTATATATATATGTATTTACACACACACACACACACACATATATATATATGGTGTGTTATACCTTTGGGGAAATCAACTACATGTTATGCACCAGAGTGCTACGACATTAAATCTATCCCCAGCCTTCTCCAGCAAGGTGGTTTGTGTCTTCTGTATATAAACTGCTGAGTTGCTATCATGATTTGCAATAGAGAATGAGGCATCCCTAGATCACGAGGAAGGAAGGAGGAATGTGGGAAGAGACACCTCAGGGCCTGAAATTATCAAATGTGGTGACATCCAAGATTCCTGAATTTGGTGATAATTCAGAAAGCCTATCACCATTATGTTGAGTATCCATCAACATCAACTTAGGCTTATTGAATGCTTTCCATGTATTGGGAGAGTCAAAGAAAAGAAGACAGGCTGGTTGAGGACACAATCTAGGCCTGGATGCAATGGGATTTAACTGAATCCATATTTAGAAGTGTTAGAGGGCAAGGTCACTGCAGTGACTCTCGAGTGGTTTTTAGACCACCTGTACTCCTTCTGACTCACTGGAGTGTTAAGTTGTGAATTCTTGAGCTCCCAGATCTACTGAGTCATGATCTCTAGGGAGTGGCCCAGTATTTTTAATATATTTCTTCTCTCTCCCCTGTTCATGTACATTAAAGTATGAGGACTGGGGGCAGGTCTCCAGCACAAGGCTTCATGAAGGTGGAAAGTGAGAACTGAGCTTGGTGTTGAAAGATGGAGAGTAGCAGGAATGGCTTTCCGGATAGTGGGAAGCCAGATGAAAAGAGAGGTATGGAACAAGGCTCATTCTGTGGGTGGTGAGGAAAAATTTGGATGGGGAAAATGGTACCAGTTGAAGAATGTGGACAATAAAACTGAAAAATAATTGAGTAACAAGATTGAGAACCAACATTTCTCCAGTTCTCTGCTTAAAAAAAATTGTTTGATTATATATTTGTATATATGTACATGTATTATGTGTGCATTATATATGAATTTGTATGTACAACACATTGTCATAAACATTCATAGAGTTTTATAGCACCTCCCAACTTACCCTCTACTCAATAGGCACAAAACTCAGATTTTCAGGAAAATAAAGCAATTAATGCCATATTCTTTTTTGTTCTGGGATTCATAAAATAACTTATGAAGCATGATAGCAATACAATAAACAACTTAAAGTTCTTAAAACATTGTCCTCCATAAGGAAAATAAATAGACTAATTTAATATTTCATAATTAAGCTTTATCTTAGAAAATGAGTCTTGTTTTTTTCCCCATATATACTCGACTTCCATTCTTCCATGAAAGAATAGGCATCAGTAAATCCTGTTATCTTATGCTGTTAAATAAAAGAACTTACTGAGTTTACCAGTTTTGAATGCTATCAATCTGGTAATGATATTTGATATATCATTAATATGTATACGTTATTGCACATTTTGCTTCCATCATCACTATGCATGTAGTATGGCTCTTATGCTTTGGATGTTTCTTATTGTATTCTTATCCATGTGCGGTGAAGAGAGAGATAAACCACTCATTCTTCTCTCATCTGTCTCTGTTGTTTTCCATTTTACAAATTAGCTGACCTCCTTGGTATAGTTCAGGAGGCTTGTTAGCCACAGGAAAATCCATAAATCCCTGTGTTGAGCCTGCTGTGTGGAATTGCCAGCATGAGAAGAAGCTTGATTCTGTCTATACCTGAATTATGTTCTTGCGACTTTGGGTTTGAGGCTCGTGTTCAAAGCTATAGTGAATTTTCTCTGTCAGTGGCAGCTTAATGTGGATGACATATCCTCCTGATCGTTCAGTGAGCTAGCCTTTGCAAATTAATTCTTTTTCTGAATTGGCTTTTGACTTGTCTCATTTCCTATATTTTATTTCATATGATCACACTCATTTAAATTAGGTGAAAGTTCATCAAGCTGTTATTACAAGATGAGGTAATGGGCATAAATTTAATAATATAGTTTAAACTGTGGGTAAAGCTCTAAGAAATTGGAGTCACTGTAAAATCAAATCCATACCACTTCAGTAATTCATAATTGTCACAAAATGAAGAGTACAGGTAGGAGGTCATGAGGCCTATGAAAACCCCACTTTGCTAGCTAAAAAATCAACTTATCTACTCATTTTTTTTTCTAATTTGAGAAAATATATCAGGATGAGTCAGCGACAATAATCCTTTGTTATAAGGATACCCTTGAATTTAGCCTAATATATAAAATAAATATATTGTTTGTAATCTTCAGTAGCTTAAGTATTTTTCATGTTATGATACTTAGCACTAACCCTGACAATTGGTGGAAATGCCCCACAGGGCTGTTGTGGTTGGCAATGGGGGAGTCCCTTGCAGAGGTGTGACCGAGGTGTGATGAACCGATGTATAATCTTAGGGTAGGCAAGATGAACTGGAGGTGAGGATAGAACAGGGAAATCACTGAGAAGATTGCTTTAGTAACCCAGGGAAAACCCAACGTGAGCCTTCTTGGCTGTTGGTGGTGGGACTTAGGAAGAGGGACAGCTGAGGGAGGGGAAGTGGCAAGAAGTCTTTGGAAGAGGCCAGTAGGAGGACACATGGCATCTGTATGAGATGAATATTTTCAGTGGCATCCTGTCTCCCGAGGAATGTAAAAGGAACAAATTGGGGCAGTAATACGCTCTGTGTGGCAGCCAATATTCAGGTTACCCTGGGGAGAGACATGAAAAACTTCTGTTTGCAGGGACGACAAGTCATTTCCATCTCCCTGGGCTGAGCGAAAGCCCCAGCTGTGTGATTTCTTAGCCAATTATGGGAACTTGCACAGCAAATGCAATGCATTTAATGCAAGGTCACAAATCTGGGGCAAATTTCTGCTTTGAAGATTTTCTTATTTCATCTGCAATTTGCTTTTTATGGTTCTCACTTACAGGGATGTATGGTGGTGTCAAGGCAGCCACTAAGGCACCTTCCTCCTACTCTTGCCTTCATCCTGCATCTTGCAAGGCAAATGATGGACAGCTTGATGGGTTCCCATCAGGGCTCTGCCACCAGGGCATTGAGTTGGCTCCCCAGAATAGGTGGGGTTGGGTAAGGTAGAGTGGTTGCCCCATAGTGACCTTCTTAGTTGGCTCCCAGGGAAGGAGCTTGGACTGAGATTTGGGGTTTCTTTTTTTTTAATATGAAATTTATTGTCAAATTGGTTTCCATACAACACCCAGTGCTCATCCCAACAGGTGCCCTCTTCAATGCCCATCACCCACTTTCCCCTCCATCCCACCCCCCATCAACCCTGTTTATTCTCAGTTTTTAGTAGTCCCCTCCCCCATGGTGTTCTGCTAAGTTTCTCAGGATCCACATAGGAGTGAAAACATACGGTATCTGTCTTTCTCTGTATGACTTATTTCACCTAGCATAACACTCCAGTTCCATCCACGTTGCTACAAAAGGCCATGTTTCATTCTTTCTCATTGCCAAGTAGTATTCCATTGTATATATAAGCCACAATTTCTTTATCCATTCATCAGTTGATGAACATTTAGGCTCTTTCCATAATTTGGCTATTGTTAAAAGTGCTGCTACAAACATTGGGGTACAAGTGCCCCTATGCATCAGCACTCCTGTATCCCTTGGGTAAATTCCTAGCAGTGCTATTGCTGGGTCATAGGGTAGATCTATTTTTAATTTTTTGAGGAACCTCCACACTGTTTTCCAGAGCAGCTGCACCAGTTTGCATTCCCACTAACATTGCAAGAGGGTTCCCGTTTCTCCACATCCTCGCCAGCTTCTATAGTCTCCTGATTTGTTCATTTTAGTCACTCTGACTGGTGTGAGGTGGTATCTCAGTGTGGTTTTGAATTGTATTTCCCAGATGAGGAGCGATGTTGAGCATCTTTTCATGTGGCTGTTGGCCATCTGGATGTCTTCTTTAGAGAAGTGTCTATTCATGTTTTCTGCCCATTTCTTCACTGGGTTATTTGTTTTTTGGGTGTGGAGTTTGGTGAGTTCTTTATAGATTTTGGATACTAGCCCTTTGTCTGATATGTCATTTGCAAATATCTTTTCCCATTCTGTTGGTTGCCTTTTAGTTTTGTTGATTGTTTCCTTTGCAGTGCAGAAGCTTTTTACCTTCATGAGGTCCCAATAGTTCATTTTTGCTTTTAATTCCCTTGCCTTTGGAGATGTGTGAAGTAAGAAATTGCTGTGGCTGAGGTCATAGAGGTTTCTTCCTGCTTTCTCCTCTAGGGCTTTGATGGTTTCCTGTCTCACATTCAGGTCCTTCATCCATTTTCAGTTTATTTTTGTGAATGGTGTAAGAAAGTAGTCTAGTTTCATCCTTCTGCATGTTGCTGTCCAGTTCTCCCAGCACCATTTGTTCAAGAGACTGTCTTTTTTCCATTGGATATTCTTTCCTGCTTTGTCAAAGATTAGTTGGCCATACTTTCATAGGTCCAGTTCTGGAGTCTCTCTTCTATTCCATTGGTCTATTTTTGTGCCAATACCATGCTTTACAATACAACTTTGTAGTAGAGGCTAAAGTCTGGGATTGTGATGCCTCCCTCTTTGGTCTTCTTCAAAATTACTTTGGCTATTCGGGGCCTTTTGTGGTTCCATACAAATTTTAGGATTGTTTGTTCTAGCTTTGAGAAGAATGCTGGTGCAATTTTGATTGGGATTGCATTGAATGTGTAGATAGCTTTGGGTAGTATTGACATTTTGACAATATTTATTCTTCCAACCCAGGAGCATGGAATGTTTTTCCATTTCTTTATGTCTTCTTTAATTTCCTTCATAAGCTTTCTATAGTTTTCAGCATACAGATCTTTTACATCTTTGGTTAGATTTATTCCTAGGTATTTTATGCTTCTTGGTGCAATTGTGAATGGGATCAGTTTCTTTATTTGTCTTTCTGTTGCTTCATTGTTAGTGTATAAGAATGCAACTGATTTCTGTACATTGATTTTGTATCCTGCGACTTTGCTGAATTCATGTATCAGTTCTAGCAGCCTTTTGGTGTAGTCTATCAGGTTTTCCATATATATCATGTCATCTGCAAAAAGTGAAAGCTTGACTTCATCTTTGCCAATTTTGATGCCTTTGATGTCCTTTTGTTCTGATTGCTGATGCTAGAACTTCCAACACTATGTTAAACAACAGTGGTGGGAGTGGACATCCCTGTCGTGTTCCTGATCTCAGGGAGGAAGCTCTCAGTTTTTCCCCATTGAGGATGATATTAGCTGTGGGCTTTTCATAAAAGGCTTTTATGATGTTTAAGTATGTTCCTTCTATCCCGACTTTCTCAAGGGTTTTTATTAAGAAAGATGCTGAATTTTGTCAAATGCTTTTTCTGCATCGATTGACAGGATCATGTGGTTCTTATCTTTTCTTTTATTAATGTGATGTATCATATTGACTGATTTGTGAATGTTGAACCCACCCTGCAGCCCAGGAATGAATCCCACTTGATCATGGTGAATAATTCTTTTTATATGCTGTTGAATTCGATTTGCTACTATCTTTTTGAGAATTTTTGCTTCCATATTCATCAGGGATATTGGCCTGCAGTTGTCTTTTTTTGCTGGGTCTCTGTCTGGTTTGGGAACCAAAGTAATGCTGGCTTCATAGAATGAATCTGGAAGTTTTCCTTCCCTTTCTATTTTTTGGAACAGCTTGAGAAAGATAGGTATTATCTCTGCTTTAAATGTCTGGTAGAATTCCCCAGGGAAGCCATCTGGTCCTGGACTCTTACTTGTTGGGAGATTTTTGATAACTGATTCAATTTCTTCACTGGTTATAGGTCTGTTTAAGTTTTCTGTTTCTTCCTGATTGAGTTTTGGAAGTGTGTGGGTGTTTAGGAATTTGTCCGTTTCTTCCAGTTTGTCCAGTTTGTTGGCATATAATTTTTCATAGTATTCCCTGATAATTGCTTGTATTTCTGAGGGATTGGTTGTAATAATTCCATTTTCATTCATGATTTTATCTGTTTGGGTTATCTCCCTTTTCTTTTTGAGAAGCCTGGCTAGAGGTTTATCAATTTTGTTTATTTTTTCAAAAAACCAACTCTTGGTTTCATTGATCTGCTCTACGGGTTTTTTTGTTTTTTGTTTTGTTTTTTGTTTTTTTTTTTAGATTCTATATTGTTTATTTCTGGTCTGATCTTTATTATTTCTCCTGTTGGGTTTGGGGTGTCTTTGCTGTTCTGCTTCTATTTCCTTTAGGTGTGCTGTTAGATTATGTATTTGGGATTTTTCTTGTTTCTTGAGATAGGCCTGGATTGCAATGTATATTCCACTCAGGACTGCCTTTGCTGCGTCCCAAAGCATTTGGATTGTTGTATTTTCATTCTCATTTGTTTCCATATATTTTTTAATTTCTTCTCTAATTGCCTGGTTGACCCATTCATTCTTTAGTAGGGTGTTCTTTAACCTCCATGCTTTTGGAGGTTTTCCAGACTTTTTCCTATGGGTGATTTCAAGTTTCATAGCATTGTGGTCTGAAAGTGTGCATGGTATGATATCAATTCTTTTATACTTATGAAGGGCTGTTTTTGTGACCCAGTACATGATCTATCTTGGAGAATGTTCCATGTGTACTTGAGAAGAAAGTATATTCTGTTGCTTTGGGATGCAGAGTTCTAAATATATCTGTCAAGTCCATCTGTTCCAGTGTATCATTCAGGGTCCTTGTTTCTTTATTGATTCTGTGTCTGGATGATCCATCCATTGTTGTAAGTAGGGTATTAAAGTCCCCTGCAATTACCACATTCTTATCAATAAGGTCGCTTATGTTTGTGATTGGTTGTTTTATATATTTGGGGGCTCCCGAATTCGGTGCATGGACATTTATAATTGTTAGCTCTTCCTGATGGATAGACCCCATAATTATTATATAATGCCCTTCTTCATCTCTTGTTACAGCCTTTGATTTAGAGTCTAGTTTGTCTGATATAAGTATGGCTACTCCAGCTTTCTTTTGACTTCCAGTAGCATGATAGATAGTTCTCCATCCCCTCACTTCTAATCTGAAGGTGTTCTCAGGTCTAAAATGAGTCTCTTGTAGACAGCCAATAGATGGGTCTTGTTTTTTTTTTTTTTTTTTTTTTTTTTTTTATACACTCTGATACCCTATGTCTTTTGGTTGGAGCATTTAGTCCATTTACATTCAGTGTTATTATTGAAAGATATGGGTTTAAAGTCATTGTGATGTCTGTAGGTTTCATGCTTGTAGTGATGTCTCTGGTAGTTTGTGGTCCTTGCAACATTTCACTCACAGAGTCCCCCTTAGGATCTCTTGTAGGGCTGGTTTAGTGGTGATGAATTCCTTCAGTTTTTGTTTCTTTGGGAAGACCTTTATCTCTCCTATTCTGAATGACAGACTTGCTGGATAAAGGATTCTCGGCTGCATATTTTTTTCTGTTCATCACATTAAAGATTTCCTGCCATTCCTTTCTGGCCTGCCAAGTTTCAGTAGGTAGGTCTGCCAGTATTCTTATGGGTCTCCTTTTGTAAGTTAGAGCTTGTTTATCTCAACCTGCCTTCAAAATTTTCTCTTTATCCTTGTATTTTTCCAGTTTTCACTATGATATGTTATGCAGAAGATAGATTCAAACTACGTCTGAAGGAAGTTCTATGTGTCTCTTGGATTTCAATGCCTTTTTCCTTCCCCAGATCAAGGAAGTTCTCAGCTATGATTTGTTCAAGTACACCTTCAGCCCCTTTCTCTCTCTCTTCCTCTTCTGGAATTCCTATGATACGGATATTGTTCTGTTTGATTGCATCACTTAGTTCTCTAATTCTCCCCTCATACTCCTGGATTTTTTTATCTCTCTTTTTCTCAGCTTCCTCTTTTTCCATAATTCTATCTTCTAATTCACCTATTCTCTCCTCTTCCTCTTCAATCCTTGCTATGGCCACCTCCATTTTATTTTGCACCTCATTTATAGCATTTTTTAGCTCCTCATGACTATTTCTTAGTCTCTTGACCTCTGTAGCAGTAGATTCTCTGCTGTCCTCTATGCTTCTTTCAAGCCCAGCAATTAATTTTATGGCTATGACTCTAAATTCTTATTCCATTATATTGCTTAAATCATTTTTTATCAATTCATTAGCTGTCACTACTTCCTGGAGTTTCTTTTGAGGAGAATTCTTCCGTCATTTTGGATAGTCCCTGTGGTGGCTCCAAACTGCAGGGCACTTCCCCTGTGCTGTCTGGAGTAACTTGTGTTGGTGGGTGGGGCCACAGTCATACCTGATGTCTGCCCCCAACCCACTGCTGGGGCGTGGTGTGTACCGTATCTTCCCCCTCTCCCAGGGCAGGACTCACTGTGTAGTGGTGTGGCCCCTGTCTGGGCTACTTGCACATTTCCAGGCTTGTGGTGTTGCTTCTATGGGATCTGGCATATTAGCTGGGGTGGATCCGCAAGGTGCACAGTGGTGGGAGGGGCAGGCTTAGCTTGCTTTGCTGTTGGTGGTCCCCTGAGGGAGGGGCCCTGCAGCACCAGGAGGAAAGCAGACCCATTGGAAGGATGGATCCACAGAAGCACAGCGTTGGGTGTTTGTGCAGTGCAAGCAAGTTTGGTGACAGGTACTGGTTCCCTTTGAGGTTTCGGCTGGGGGATGGGAGAGGGAGATGGTGCTGGCCACTGCCTCTGTTCCCCGCTGAGCTGAGCTCTGTCTTCCAGGGCTCAACAACTCTCCCTCCCAGTGTCCTCTTGTCCTCCCCACTCTCTGAGAGCAGAGCTGTTGACTTTTAACATTCCAGATGTTAAGTCCCACTGGCTGTCAGAACTCACAGAGTCCAGCCCCTCCACTTTTGCAAGCCAGACTTCAGGGGCTCTGCCTTGCCTGATGGGCTGCCCCTCCACTGCCCCAGATCCCTCCCACCAGTCCATTTAGTGCACACCGCCTCTCCACCCTTCCTACCCTCTTCTGTGGGCCTCTTGTCTACGTTTGGCTCCAGAGAGTCTGTTCTGCTAGTCTTCTTGTGGTTTTCTGGGTTATTTAGGCAGATGTGGGTGGAATCTAAGCGATCAGCAGGATGAGGTGAGCCCAGCATCCTGCTATGCCACCATCTTCCTCTGACTAACCTGGGATTTCTTTATGTAAAGAGAAGATGACTGCGAAAACCTGGGCATATCCTAAAAGCCATTGAAATTCTCTAAAAGATTTGTTCCAAAGACCTTCACCATTATTTTATTTCTCGTTTTTCCAGTGATTGTTTGGTCCTTTTACCCTGAACTATGAGGATAGTGGCTCATGGCTTTCCTGCCATGCTGTGTACACAGACTTTATTTTAGTTACAGTTTATGCAGATTGTCTGACTTCCTGGCTCTCTCTGGGGACCGACTTCTAATGACGTCAGCTAGCATGAAATAGTTTTTCCTCTACAAGCAGGGATGAAGGAGCCCTCTCTTCATTCTCTTACTTCCCTCCTGCCAAAATAACAAATAATAATAATTATTAATAATAATAATAAAAGAGGTAACTTACAAAAACTATATTCAAAGAGAATAATAAAGTAGGAAGGATCTGTCTTCACAACCAGGTACTAGTGGGGACAGGGGTGTTGCTGTCTAGGACAGTTGTCCTGGGTATATCTGGATGTAACTGGTAGGCTGAAAAATGCTCCCCTAAAGATATGTCCACATCCTAATTCCTAGGACCTGTAATAGTTACTTTATTTGAAAAAAAAATTCTTTGCAGATGTGATTAAGGGTCTTGAAATGAAGAGATCATTCTAGAATATCTGGATGACCCTAAAACCAATCGTGTGTCCTTCTTAGAACACGGCAGAGAAATATTTCATACTCACAGAAGAGTAAGAGGCAATGTGACCACAGAGGCAGTAACTAGAATGATGTGACATAGGCCAGGAAGGCCGACATACCCCACAGCTGGAAGAGGCAAGGGAGAGATTCTCCCTTAGTCTCTGGATGGAGTGTGGCCCTGCTGACCCTTGACTTCAGCTCAACAAAACTGATTTCATACTTTCTCACCTCTAGAACTGTGAGAGAATAACTTTTAATTGTTTTAAGTCACCAGTTTGTAGTGATTGGTTACAGCTGCCATAGAAAACTACTTTACAAGCTGTTTTTTCTGCACATGGCTGTATTAAGGAGTCTAGTGTCTAAGTATGGGAAATGGCACACAAAACTTGGGGAGAGTGGAAAGTTCAGGAAGTATCTTCCCAATGTTTTGGTCTTCATAGAACTCAAAAGTTGATGTGAAAACAACAACTTGAGGTCATCTAGGGTCCATCATTTTTTTTTTTTTTTTTGTCTTCCCTCTAATAATTAAGTACCTACCATGAATCAAGCACTTTGCCAGGCATCGACTCTTGGATTTTCTTTTTCAAAACACTTTCTGTATAAGTCCAACCTTTCTTACCTGATCATAACCTTGAACTTTTACCATGTGGATGAGCTTCTTTGATAAAGAAATATAGAAATATTAGCTGATAAGGATAACTGAACTGGTGAGGTGACTGATATGCCTTTCCTTTCTTCTTCATCAACCATAAGTGGTGAACTTTCCATGGCTCTAAAATTGAATCAAATCCATAAAAAATATTGATTGCTTAAGGCTTGAGCTGGAAGCAACCTCTTGGTAATAGAAGAACAGGAAGACATACAGCCTTGGGGTAATCGGAAAATTCCAGGTCAAACCAGAGTCAGTCTGGAGCAGTGGCTAGTATTTGTTTGTTTGTTTGTTTGTTTTTAAAGAAAATATTTTAAATATTTTTATTTAGTTTAGAGAGTGAGAGAGTGCACAAGAGGGGGACGGGGCAGAGGGAGAAAGAGAGAGAGAGAATCTTAAGCAGGCTCCACACTCAGCATGGAACCTGATATGGGCATTGATTCCATGACCCTGTGACCGGGGCCAGAGCTGAAATCAAGAGTCTGATGCTCAACCGACTGAACTACCAGGTACCTCAGAAAATGTTTTAATTGAAAGCATATATCCACATTGGTACAATCTAGCTTGGGTCACTAATGAGCTATGAATGTTCAAAGGGAAGGAAGTAGGAAGGGGGACAGGACAGTGAAGAAGGAGTACCTGAGGGAAGGCCCTTTGGATCTCTAAGGACATCTTTTGCCTAGCAGCAAGGACCAGCAAAAGATTTCACCAGGTTTTGCTCGCCAGGTTTAGGGGCTTATTCAGAAACAGGAAGTATGGCAGCAGGCAATATGCATCTGCAAACAGCGCCAAATCCACCAAGTTTTATTCATAGTCAGAAAGCCCAAGACAGTAGTTTAGAATGGGTCTCTTTTGACCTGGGTAGTGCTTTTTGCTGTCTGAATTTTAATTTTCCCATTGGCACAATGAAAGTTTTGGATTAGAGAATTTCAGTTCTGTGGCACTAGAGAATTTTAAATGTTAGACCTAAAAGGGATGCTATAGAACTCTTTGCCCATTCTAGCTATTTTACAGATCAGAAGAATAAGGCTCAGAATATAGAAAAGACTTGCCCAAAGCCCAAGGCATTGGTGAAGGTAGGATTAAAATCTAAAGTCTGGGGAGGAGGTGCTCCTGGTTGGCTTACTCGGTTGAGCGTCTGACTCTTGATTTAGGCTCAGGTCATGATCCCAGGATCATGGGATTGAGCCTGTGCATTGGGCTCCGAGCTGAGCATGGAGCCTGGTTGAGATTCTCTCTCTCCCTTTCTCTGCTCCTCCCCTGCTCTCTCTCTAAAATAATATAAACAAACAAACAAACAAACAAACAAACTACAGATTTGAGAATTTCACAATTAAAAAAATCTAACATCTGGGGCTTCTGGTACAGGTTCTCTCCTTTATCTTCTGGATTTTAATTAAGAGGATTATTCATGGGTTGATTCATTGATTATTCATGGATGGATTTCAAGGTATCTATAACCTCCCTGAATTTGTATGCCAAAATTTTGTTAATGTCTATATGTTTTTAAAAATGTTGATTTATGTTTTGCAAGAGAGAAAGCAAACACAAGTAGGGAAGGGGCAGAGAGAGATGGAGACACAGAATTCAAATCAGGCTCCAGGCTCTGAGCTGTCAGCACACAGCACAATGCGGGACTCTGACTCACGAGCTGTGACATCATGACCTGAGCCAAAGTCGGATGCTTGACCAACTGAGCCACCCAGGGGCCCCCCTATATGTATTTTTTTTAATGAAAGAAAATCTTTAATATGATCTCCAGAGACAACTAAGACCTTTTCAAGAAGCCATCCATCCATTAATTCCACAAAGATTAATTGTGCCTCTGCTACATGTCAGGCCCTCTTTCACATACTAAAAATGGAGCAGTAGACAGCACAGGCAGGGGTCCCTGCTCTCAAGGAGGTTATATTTTATAGGTGGGGGTGATAGATAGTTAACAAGTAAAGTGTATGTCAATTGGTGATATGTGTATGGAAAAAAATGAAGCAGGGATAGGGGCAGGGAGTGCAGAGCACCACTCTGCTTTACTTGGGTTGAAATGAAATCTTTCACATGCGTGCCAAGACTCCTTGCCCTAAAGACTGGGAGCACATTACAATGAAAGGGACGCAGCATGCTGTGTTATGACCACTTTACAAGGAGGCAGCTAGAGGCAGAGGCAGTGTCCTCAAAAAAGTTCTGATCCTGCTCCTTTGGTCATTTTCAGTGATGTCTGTGCTAGGAAGGTGAGTGATTCATTTTCCTGAGCCATCTGACGTTGGTTACCAGGCCATCATTACTCACAGGGTGCCACATGCTGTCCAGTGCCCCAGATAGTGATGGTTTCCATGTCAGCATTATTTATGACTTATTGCATTACTGCATCCTGGGGAGGAAGGGAGGCAGGGAGGCAGCTACAGCAGTTGATGGAGGTTCTGTGGTTGGAGATGAATAAAGGGTAACCTTTTTGTGGTCTTTACTGCTTTCTCAAAGCTTTTTGAGCTTGATTGGATCATTACATGGTTCTTGGAGACATGGCCAATCTGGTTAATCCCACTTTAAAGATTTATCATCCAACAGGCATAGGGGTGTGGGGTAGTATAGCGTTACAAGCAGGGTCAAGGATTAAAATACAGATCCTCTTGTCGCCTTGTAAGAGTCCTTCCTCTGCCATCCACATCCTTGATTTCATCCCTGTTTTCTCTGTTTCCTGTGTATTACGTGTTCAATCCAGCAGTGAATGCTTCTCTTTGGAAATATATCTAGACTCTGACCTCTTCTCACCATCCCATCATGGCCACCCTAGACCAGCCCCCTATTATCTCTTGCATGGACTGTTGCAGTAAACTGCTAATTGGCCTCCTTGCTGAGCCCCTCCCCCACCCGACACCCAGCAGTCAAGAGCGACTCTCTCTTTCTTTTTTTTAAAGTTTATTTATTTATTTTGGGAGAGAGAAAGTGTGAGCGAGCAGGGAGGGACAGAGAGGGAGAGAGAGAATCCCAAGCAGGCTCTGCACTCTTCATACTGAGCCTGATGCAGGGCCTGAACTCATGAACTGTAAAAGCATGACCTGAGCCGAAATCAAAAGTCAGATGCTTAACTGACTGAGCCACCCAGGCACCCTAAGAGTGACTCTCTTAAATATAAGTTGAATCAAGTTATGCTCTGCATAAAGCCCCCCCTAGTTATTTTCCATCTTTCAGAATAAGATCCAAACTTCCTGTTTTGCCCCCCAAGTCCCCGCATGATCTCACCTGTTACTCCCATCTTCAGCCTAATTTCCCCCTTCTTGTCCCTTTTTCATGATCTGCTTGGGTAACACTGGTCTCTGCTTTTCCTTGAATTTGACAAGTACATTGCCATTCAGAGACTTTGTGCCTGTTCTTCCCTGTACCTGGCAGTTCTCAGATATTTCCATGATGTTTCTTTTACTTCATTCAAGTCTCTGCTTCTGTGTCAATTCACCAGAGGTGTTTCTTACCCATTTGTGTAAAACAGCAGCTCCTGTCACTTCCTGTCTTCTCATGTTGCTTTATTTGTTTTCACAATATTTATCCGTACCTGGTGTTTTAGTATAATTGTTCGTTTAGTTATTGGCTTTCCTGTTAGAATTTAACCTCCTTGGGAGTAGTGACTTTGCATTATCCACTCTTCAGTGTCAGGCACACAGTAGGTACATTCATTTGTTAAACATATGAATGAAAGAATGAAAATGTCCCTCTAATCCAAGACATTTATTGAGGCTGTTCAATGCTGGTGATGATTATCAAAGGCCAGGGCTGCCATAATGGAATACCACATCCTGGGTGGCTTAAGCAACAGAAATATATTTTCCCACATTGCTGACGCCAGAAGTCCAGGATCAAGGTGCCAGCATGGTTGGGTTCTGGTGTGGCCGCACTCCTGGTAATGACCTCATTTAACCTTTATTATCTCCTTAAAGGCCCCAACTCCAAATATAGTCACATTGGTGGTTAGGATTTCAACATATAAATCTGGGCCAGTGGGGGGTAGGGGTGTTGCAGACACTATTCAGTCCATAATAGAGATTAACATTTATTAATCACCCACTATGTGCCAGGCACTATGCAAAATACTTTACATATTTTCTCATCTAACTATTACCCCTATTTTACAGACAAAGAAACTGAGGGTTAGCAGAAATTTACCTAATTTTCTCAAGATGCAATGCTATTAAATAGAGAAGCTGGGACTTCGACCCAGATATGACCCTAAAACCTGATTTTTTAAAAAATTCACCTATAGTCTACAGATTTCCATTTCATTTGGAGGACATAATGGAAATAGCTTCCTTGAAATTGATTTTAAACTTTTCCATTTGTTTCTTCTGTTTTCCTTGCCCCAGGCAAACATTTTCCTTTCTTCGGAATTCTAATTTCTGTCACCATGGTTTAGTTTTGCCTATTCTGGAATTTCCTATGGAGCGAACCTTGCAATACCTAGCTTTGTGTCTGGCTACTTTTGCTCATTGTATGTGTGTCAATAGTTTGTTTTAATTGTTTGTGTAGGATGAATTAATCTCAGCTGATTGATCATATACTTCTCTCCAGCATTGCCCGGACTATTATATTAACCCTTGGCCAAAGCTAGGGAATCTAATAACTGGAGGTAAGTGATGTTTTATAACCATGTGTATGAGGGTGTTTTGGGCCAGGTTATACAAGCCTGTCAGTTTGTTCATTAATAATAATTAGATTGATGGCTTGTATCTGGTTTTCATGGAGCCTGAGAAGGGTTGAAAGCAGAGATTGGACACGTAGCTCTAATGTGCAAACCAGATCACTATAAGAAACCTCTCCTGCAAGCAGACCTTTGGCTTCCTGATTCTAAGATTGTGTACATGTCAGTGGTGGTTTGAGAGCCAAAGACAGTATGGGTCCTGGGCAACCCAACACAGTCATGAAAAGATAAGGAAATCTATACTTCAGACCTCCTGTTACTGCTGTATTATATCCTTTGTCTATATCAAGGTTTCTTCCTGAGGATAAACTGTTTTGAGTCTTGTGTATCCTTTTAGCAATCAAACCACTTAAAGTAATTAACATTTTATTAACATAGCTGAGTAGCATTTCACTGCATGAAAATACTATAATTTATTTATCAATTTACCTATTTCATCATTCCAGTTTTAGGCTATGGTGCCATGGAAATTCTTGTGCAAATAATTTTATGTGTGTATATTTTTATTTCTCTTGGGAAAATTCTTGTTCATTTGTGTTCATTATCTATTGTTTAATAGAAAATTATCACAGATTTGGTGGTTTAAAACAACACACATTTCTTTTCTCACAGTTTCTGTGGATCAGAAATCTATATACTATTTAACTGGTCCTCTTCTTCAGAGTTGCTTACAAAGTTGTGATCAAGGTATCTGCTAGGGTTGGGTCTTTTTTTTTTTTTTAATATGAAATTTATTGTCAGATTGGTTTCCATATGACACCCAGTGCTCATCCCAACAGGTTAGGCTTGGGTCTTATCTGAATGCTCAGTTGAGAAAGAATCCAGTTCCAAGCTCAGGTGGTTGTTGGCAGGATTTAGTTCCTTGTGGGCTGTTGAACTGAAGGCCTCAGTTTCTAGTAGGCTGCTGGCTGGAGGCCATCCTCAGTTCCTTGCCATATTGGCTTCTCCAAGATGTCAGCTTGATTTATCAAAGTGTACAAGCTGGAAAGGCAACTGAGAGAGCCTGCTACCTAGATAGAAGTGACAACCTATTGTAATCTAACAGTGGAAGTGACATCTCTTCAATGTTGGTGTATTCTCTTGTTAGAAGCAAGTTACTCAAGGGGAGGGAATTGTACGAGGCCACAACAGGAAACAGAGATTATTCGGCACCATCTTAACAACTGCCTACTACAAGAATTGAATATCTGGATCACAGAGTACGTGTATAAGTAACTGTACACAGAACTGATAAGTTCTTCTCTAAAGTAGTTGTATTATTTGCATACCCATCAGCAATGTATGAGAGTTCCAGTTGCCTTATCAGTTGCCTTATCCTCTTTTCAGTACTTGGTATTATTAGACATTTAAAAATTTTTAAAAATTTTGTATTTACTTATTTTGAGAGAGAGAGAGAGAGAGAGAGAGAGAGAGAGAAGCAGAGAGAGAGAAAGAGAGGCAGAGGGAGAGGGAGAGAGAGAACTCCAAGCAGGTCCCATGCTACCAGCACAGAGCCTGATGTGGGGACCAATCTCATGAACAGTGAGATCGTGACCTGAGCCAAAATCAAGAGTCAGATGCTTAACCAACTGAGTCACCCAGGATCCCCTAACAGACATTTTTTTTTTTTTTAGCTTATGTATTGGGTATGAAATGGTATCCCATTAGAAATTTAATTTACATTTCTCTTATGGCTAATCATGTTGGGTATCTTTTATTTGTTTGTTAGTCCTTCATGTATCTCTTTTGTGAACAGAAAATGACTGAGCCACCCAGGCGCCCCCCAAACAGTCTCTTATTATCCTTTTAGTGTCTATAGGATCTATGGTAATAAGACCCTTTTGTTACCACTTATAGGTGATATATATTGTCTTTCTTCCCTTAGTTATGCTAGCTGGGTGTTGGTCAGTTTTGCTTATCTTTTCAGAAAAACAGCTTTTGGCTTTGTTAGTTTTCTTTGTTACCTATCTTTTAAAAAATTATGTTGGTTTATGTTCTTATCTGTATTATTTTAACCTATTTACTTTGGATTTTCTCTGTTTTTCCCCATAGCTTTTTAAGGTGGAACTTTTGGTCATTAATTTAAACCTTTTTTCTTTTTTAACTTAAGCATTTAAAAACACAAATTTACCTTTGGGACGCCCGCGTGTCTCAGTTGGTTAAGCATCAGACTTCGGCTCAGGTCATGATATCATGGTTTGTGAGTTGGAGCCCCTGAAGTGGGCTCTGTGCTGACAGCTCAGAGCCTGGAGCCCACTTTGGATTCTGTCTCCCTCTCTGTCCCTCCCTCACTTGTGGTCTGTCTCTCAAAAATAAATAAACATTTAAAAAAATAATAAAACCACAAATCTACCTGTAAATACTGCTTTAATTGCATCTCACACATTTTGATAGGTTGTGTTTTTATTTTCTTTTACATAGGAATATTTAAAAATTATTTTTGTGGTTTCTTCTTTGTCTCATGAATCATTTAGAGGGGTGTTTAATTTCTAATATTTGTGAATTTTCAGATATCATATAGTTAATGGTTTCTAAATTAAGTCAGTGGTAGTCAAAAAACATACTTTGTATAATTTTAATCCTCTGAAATTTATTTACTTGTGTTGTCACTTTGGTTATAGTCCATCTTGGTTATTGTTCCATGTACATTTGAAAAGTATGTGCGTCCTGCAATTTTTGGGTATAGTGTTCTTTAGATATCAATTAGTTTAAATTGATTGACCATGTCGTTCAAATATACTATATACTTACTGATATTTTGGCCTACTTGGTCTATCATTTACTTACAGTGGGCTGTTAAAATCTACTCTGATTATGAAATTGTCTAATTCCTTTTATTACTTTCAATTTTTGTTCCACTACTATTGAGAGTTTGTTGTTAGAATATACATTTATGATTGTCATGGCTTGTTGATAAATTGACCCTTCTATTTCTCTGAAATGTACATATTTATCTGTTAATACTCTTTGTCATGAAGTCTTTTTTTTTTTTTTTTTTTTTTTTTTTTTTATTTTATTTTTGGGACAGAGAGAGACAGAGCATGAACGGGGGAGGGGCAGAGAGAGAGGGAGACACAGAATCGGAAACAGGCTCCAGGCTCCGAGCCATCAGCCCAGAGCCTGACGCGGGGCTCGAACTCACGGACCGCGAGATCGTGACCTGGCTGAAGTCCGACGCTTAACCGACTGCGCCACCCAGGCGCCCCTGTCATGAAGTCTTTTTGATAATAATATACCACATATCAGCTTTGTTGTGCTTCTTCTTTGTATGGTAACTTTTCCTTCTTTTTACCACCAATTTGTTTGTGTCTTGTATTTAAAATGAATACAAATGGTTCTTGCTTTTTATCCTGGCTGATAATATCTGTGATTTCATTGGAGTAATCTGCATACATTTGATGTAATTGTTCATATGGATGGATTTTAATCTATCATCTTGCTATTTCTTTTCTATTTATCCTCTGTTCTTTGATTCTTCTTTTGTATTGAGTTGTAAGTTAGTACATCTGTCTTCTCCATTTTTAAAAATATCTAACTCTTTGTATTAAATTTTTAGTGTTTGATAACAGGATTAAAATATTTTCTTAATTTATCACAGTGTAATTTCGTCAAACATGACTCTGGGTGTTTCTGTGAGGGTGTCTGTGGATGAGATTAATGTTGATGTCAAGTAGACTGAGTAAAGCAGATTGTTCTCTTTAATTTGAGTGAGCCTCATGTGATCAGTTGAAGGCCAAAATAGAACAAAAATGCTAACTCTCCTCTGAATAAGAGAGAATTTTCCTGGGGTTCCTGGGTGGCTCAATTGGTTAAGGGTCCCACTTTTGGTTTTGGCTCAGGTCATGATCTCACAGTGCATGAATTTGAGCCCCGTGTCAGGTTCTGTGCTGAGAGCACAGCACCTGCTTGGCATTCTCTTTCTCCCTCTCTTTGCCTTCTCCTGCTTGTGCTCTCTCTCTCTCTCTCTCAAAATAAATAAATAATTTAAAAAAAGAACTACTAAAAAAGAGAATTTTCCCATTTGACAGCCTTCAATCTGGGGCATCAGCTTTCTTCTTGTCTTGATACTTGAACTGAAACACTGGGTGTTCTTAGGTCTCAACTCTGCTGGTGTTTGAAATGAAACTAAACCATCAGCTCCCCCTATTTTAAGGCCTTTGTATTTGACTAGAACTTTAACCTTGGCTCTCTTGAGTCTCCAGCTTGCTGACTCACCTTGCAGACCTTGGAATTGATGAGCTTCCATAATTGTATGAGCCAATTCCTTATAATAAATCTCTTCATATATTATATATAATGACATAGTATACTACATATAGCATATTATTTATTTTACATATAATGTAATAAATCTTTTTTTATCTATATCTGTATCTATAATTATATAGATTTCTTATTGGCTCTGTTTCTCTGGAGAATTGTAGTACAGGCTAATTTATGGCTTTTTTCCTTTGATAGGAAAAAATTTTTTTTCTTGACCACATGCCACTTTTTATAGATTTTATGTCTAATAATCTTCTTAGTGTATCCTGAATGTTTTATACAGCAAGTTTTAGAGACTCTGCATTCTGTTATCTTCCTCCAAAGAGAATTGGGTTTTATTTTAGTAGGGAGTTAGATTGCTGGTACAGCAGTTTGAACTTCTCAAGGCTTAATTTTATTCTTTGCGTGAGTGGGTCTATTATGGGTTTACCCTTAATGCTAGGGTGAATCCCTTAATCTTTGGATATAGTCTTCCCTCCTGAGTCATGGCCCTTCTGAAGTTTCAGTGGACAGCCTGAGATGGTTGCCAAGGCCCTATAACTTGGTAGAATTTGAATTTCAAATTCAGTCTCTCCTATGGCAGGAAACTGCTGATATTTCTGTTCACCTCTTCCAGGTGTTATTTTCCTCCTTAGTTCTGTTGAGTCTCACCCCATGAACATGCAATTCAGGGATCAGTCAAAAAGTTGAAGATTGCTTATATACAGATTTTCCTGATTCCTTCCTTTTATAGATTTCCCCTTTAATTTCTAGACCTCTGTCAACCTTAAACTCTCTCCTCCACTTTCTCTGGCCAGTAAAACTGGAGATTTCCCTTTTAACTCTATCCACGAAGATATTACTACACAGACTGGAGAGTTTCTTCATGGTAGAGTGCAAATAATTGTGGATCTCAACCAAGGAGAGTCCCTTCTTTCAATATTAAGTCTCTCCCAGTTTCTGCTTACTTTTACTTGCTCTCTAGAGTCTTCAAACAGTTGTTTTAAAATATATATTTTTTTAGAGTTTATAATGGTTATAGTTGGAGGTTAGTCTCCTAAAATCTACTTTGCCATTATTGGAAGCCAGAAGTCCTTAGACATGATTTTTATCTGTACAAAATAGTATAGCTATAACCACATTATAGAAAGTGTCATAGTGTGGGAAGTGCTAACAGAAACATATACGTTTTTGTGATAGTACAAAGTGGAGGAAGGATTAGTTCATCCCTGGGATAACTTAGAAGGTTTTTCAGAGAAGATGATATTTGAGTTAGATCTTGAAGAATGTATAGATACACACCTATACATTCAGAAATTTGAAGCAATAATATGTAGAGAAAAGCATAAGTCAGTGGCATGAAAAATGTTTGGCAAGTAGCTCTTGTGGCATAGAATGGAGGCTTGTCGAGGGCATTTAAATGACCCCAGTCTAATCCCCTCTTTACAAATGAGGAAGCTCAACATTATGCAGCTAATTCATAGAAAAATAAGGACTCAAATCCCTCTTGTCAGAGTCCTAGCCAAGACTTCCTTTGATCCCATCTTGTTATAGTATGTGTTGGACTATGTATAGTGGTGTTATTGGTCCTGGATCTGGTATCCATGGTCCTCTGGTATCTGGCCTCATTTTATATAGGCAACATCTTGTGAACCCAAAGTGTTATCATCACCTGCACTTGATGCTCATGTCTGCATGCTAACCTGTTTCTATTGTGTCTCCTACCTAAATAATTTTTCTTTATCTTCTTCCTGCCCATAATTCCTTGTGACACCTAAGGGTTATCCAATCTCTGCCATGTATTGTTCTTGGCAATGTGATTACAAGTATGAAAGCAATAAAGTCCCTGCCCTGCAAAAATGTGGTGGGAAAGGAAGAGGAGGGACCAGATAACTATAGCCTGGTATGATAAGAACTTTGATTAGGAAAATACCAAGGTCTGTGGGATCACAGTAGCAGGGCACCCCATCCATTTGGGATAGGGTGTGTGTATCACAGAAAATATGCTGTAGGAAGTGATGTGCTGATTAAGGATCCGTGGAGTCAGATGATAGGAAGGAAGAGGGAAGCATTCTAGGTAGATGAAGAAGAGGGTGAGTGGAATTCATCTGGGGGACCCAAAGATTATTCAGTATGGATGAAGTTTAAAGAACTAAGATGGGTCTGGTAAAGGAGGACATTGGGAGGTGAGCAGGACCCAGCTTAGCAAGGGTCTTGTTTGGAATTTTAAGGTATTTGGACCTTATCTTGAGGGTACTGGGGAGGTGTTGAAAGTTTTAACAGAAGTTTGAATCACATTTTCGTCTCATCACTCTGGTGCTGTGTAGATAATGGATGGAGGGGAGCAAAAGTGGGCTCTGGAAGGCCTGAGAAGACAATCGTAGTGGTTTAGGGAGGAGAGGATGGTATGGACTCGATGGTGGCAGCAGAGATGGAAATGACATAATTGAGATATATTTTGGAGGAAAAAATATGAAAAATTTGCAAGCAAATTGGATGTAGGTGTTCAAGGGAAAAAGCAATTGGCTCCCAGGTTAATGGCTTGAACATCTGAGTAGATGGCAATACCACTTAATGAGATGGGAAAGACTAGGGAGAAAGTGGCTGGTGGTGGAGGGGTAGAGTCATGAGTCCTGCTTTGCAGCGGTTGATATCAAATTGGGAGCTACAGCTCAGAGCTGGAGGTAGAGTTTTAATGTTGTCATCTTGTAGTGGCACTTCAAGGCATAGGATTGTTTGAGATCACCCAGGAAGAGAGTACATAGATGAAAGAGGACTCATAACCAGGGCTATCAATACTAATAGGGTAGGTAGAGAAGGAGTTTTCCTCAAAGACAATAGGAAAAAACAGCCAGTGAGGAAGGATATACCCCTGCATATATAAATGCACAAGAATGTTTTAAAGGCCCTTATAAGATCTGTAGGGAAAAACATCTTGTCTCACCCAGCCCTTTTTAAGCTTATTTCTTCATAGAACCCTCTTTAGCAAGAACTCCTAATCAATTCTCCTTGAAAATGTACCTATAGGTAATGATACATACTAAGACCTTGGATCATGGACGCTGCATAATAAGGATCATGACATTTTATCTGTCTGGGATAGGTGAGAACATCTCCTCAAGCCAGGCTTCCAAAAAGGAAAAAAAAATACATCACATAATTATGGAAGCCAGACTAAGTGGACAGAGGCTTAGGGGTTAAGGATTCTAGTTTCTTTGAACAGAGGTCTGTAATCATCAGAATATGATATTCTGGTTTTCTTGGGGGAACTTGGGGGAATCTAAGGCTGCCTGTATACAGGTTTTTAATTTTATTTAAAAGAATTAAACAGATACAGTAATTGTTGTGCCAGGTCCTGTACTTCAAGAGCAGATCAGTGTAGGAAGCAGGTTCTGTCATGATCCTCGCTTCACAGATGAGTCGTTTGAGATTTAAAATGGTTCTATAACTTGCACAAGTGGAGGAATTTGGATTCAAACTTAGGTCACCTGGCTCTAAGCCCAGGCTGGGGAACACTGCCATACTGACCTGAGGGCACCGAGCCCTGAGGCTTTTTCTGTGTTGACCTGCCTTCCTTTCGTATCCTCTTGATTGGACTCTTGAGGTGAGGGACTGGAAACCCCAGAGGGTACCAGTCTGGTTTTCTTCATCGGGGGATTCCTGGGGCCCTTGACATTCCCCTCATAGGTGGCTGCTTGAAAGGCATTTTTAAAAAAGCATCTGATGCTGTGACTTTGTAATAGTACCTTGAGGCGGTTCAGTCCCTTCACCTGCTGGGCTTTAGCATGGAAAATGCACTTAGCCCCGCAGAACTTTTGGGATGAGGACCAATTGCTATGAAGGGCTAGGATAAGAGGTAGCCACCCAGGGAGACAGCTGTGATCAAGCCCAGGCGGCCAACCGCTTCCCACGGCCAGTCCTACTTGGATGTGGGCGTCAGCACATACCATGCTCGCAGGCAATGCTTTTTAATCTCTGGAATGCTTTTTATGGTCTTTGAGCAACATGACTGATATTGGCAAGTGTTGCCGTCTCTTTGCCCTGGGACCTGGGGTCCTCTGTTCTCCACCTCTCCTGTTCTCTGTGTGTGTGCTTGTTTAAATTTCCACATGTCCAGATGCCTCCTTTTTTAGGTAATTTTTTGAAGGTCCTTTCATTGTGACTGGCGCTGATCTTTGTTCTCTGGATGTTTCTTTGACTCTCAGATTTACCAACTATAAAATGGGGGAGGGTAGTTGGATGAGACGTCCTCTAAGGTTTTTAAAAATAGTAATAATGTGGCCAAAATTTCCTGACATCTTACTAGATGCTAGAGTTGGTCCTTTTTGTTCATGATATCATTTAATCCTGCCAACAATCAGAAGGAGGAGAGGTTGAGGTAGCTTGCCAGAGAATACACAACTTGTGGGAGATGGTTGGAATTTGAATCTGGATTGACTGCAGGCCTGTGGGTGCAGCCCTGTGTGCTCAGCAGGTTTGGGTATTCCCATTTCACAGGCTGACCGTGGAGGCCCCATGAGGGCAAGGTTCACAGAAGGAGGTTGCTAAAAGGGAAGTTTAGAGCACAGCTTCTTACCCCAGGGTTTGTGGACATGTAGGGAGACAGGAAGTAGATTTCAGGCAGATCCCATGATCTTCTTCAAACTGAATTGTGAAGTGTGTGTGTGTGCATTTTTCCTGGAATGGGATTCATATTCCTGCATCAGATTCTCAAAGGGGTCTGTGACCTCAAAACACAAGATGTGTGGTTGTTCTTAACAGCTGTGTGATCCTATTGAGAATCTGATCAAAGTTAAGGACACACTTCCAGCAAAAACAAACAAACAACAAGAACAAAAAGAAAACAGAAAACCAAAACAAAAACCTTTGAGATATTTAGGGATGATCATCTTATTCTGTAAAAGAAGAGAGAGACTCAGAGAGGAAAATCATTCATTCACACAGTGGTGCTAGAATAATAATGGTATTGATGAGGTTAGCGATGGCAATGATGATGGTTTCAGTAGCAAATACCATTTACCGGGAACATAGTACATTCAAGGCACCATCCTAACTACTGTACTGGGATTGTCTCCTTTAATACTCATATCAACCCTGTGAGACAATTACAGTTAACTTCATTTTATTTCTCAGCTTTATTTGGAGTATAATTGACAAAACTGTAAAATATTTAAAGTATACAATGAGATTTGATGTACGCATACACTGTGAAAGAGTCTCCACCCCCACTGAGTTCTACCTCCATCACGTCACATCCTTTTTGTTTTGTTTTTTTTCAAATGTTATTTATTTATTTTGAGAGAGGGTGAGAGAGGGAGCGAGCAAGTGTGTGCCCTTGCTCGCGTGTGCGCCAGGGAGGGGCAGAAAGAGAGGGAGAGAGAATCCCAAGCAAGCTCTATGCTGTCAGCACAGAGCCTCATGTGGGGCTTGAACTCACAAACCATGAGATAATGACCTGAACCAAAATTAAGAGTTGGACGCTTAACTCCCTAAGCCACCCAGGTGCCCCCATCACCTCACATCTTTACCTTTATTTGTTTGTGTGTTTGTTTATCGAAGTGAGAACACTTAAGTTCTACTCTTGGCAATTTTTCATCCTATAATACAGTGTTATCAACTATAGTTACCATGTTTTACATTAGATCCTCAGACTTAATCATCTTATAACTGAAAGTTTGTACTCTTTTACCGACATGGCTCTATTTCTCCCACCCTCAGGTAACTACTTTCTACTCTCTGTTTCTATGAGCTTTATTATTATTCTTATTTATTTTACATTCCACATATAAGTGATGCCATGAAGCATTTTTCTTCCTCTGTCTGGCTTATTTCAATTAGCATAGTGCCTTCTACTTGTTGCAAATGACAAGATTTCTTTCTTTTCAAAGGCTGAATAAGATTTCATTGTGTACACCCACAAACACACACACAGTAGAATTTTCTTTATCCATTCATCCATCGATGGGTACTTAGGTTGTTTCTATATCTTGGCTAGTGTGAATATTGATGCAATGAACATGGTAGTACAGATTTCTGTTTGATATAATGACTTCATTTCTTTTGGATATAACCCAGAAGTGGGGTTGCTGGATCATATGATATTTGTATTTTTAATTTTTTGAGGAAACTCCATACTATTTTGCATAGTGGCTCTATCAGTTTACAATGCTACCAAAGCACACAAGGGTTCCCTTTTCACCACATCTTCATTCACTTTCTTTAATAGCTGAGGAAGCCAAGGTCCTCCGAGGTTAAATAACTTGTCCAGATATCCCACAGCGAGGGAATGGATGACATAATAATAGATTCCAAAGAGCTTCTATCCCAGGACTCTTATCATACCTTACAAAAACAGAAGGCAGCTGGGCCCTGTCCCCTGGAATCCTGGAGCTTGCCCTCCTTCACGGTTGGCTTGTGGAAGTCAGCAGCATGGCCTTGTGGGTCTCCCATGGCATATATACCGCTGAAGGCCTTGGGGGTGGCAGAAATGCCCTCACCAGGGAGCTGGGTTCCTAGCCACTCATTGCAGTGACACTTACAGATGAAACACATTTTCTTAACAAATAAGAATCTAATGGATTAGGTTTTTATCTAATTATGCATTCTGCATTAAAGCTGGGCCTCTCCCAGCCTGATGCTGCCAGCATAATTAAACTTAATGTACTTTTAATGGTGTCTTTTTAACTCAAGCATTCACATGCAATTAGCATCAAATGGGGATGAGCTGTCCCGGGTCTAGAGGCTCTTCTTCACCTTGCCCCCCCTCCTCCTGCCATCAGGTGTGAATGAATCATGGACCTTAAGGTTTGGGAAACTGTTAGTTTGGGGGGTAAAGATGCCTTGTAATGCTAATCACTTTAATTTGTGTCAACAAAATGGCATCCTCCTGTCATTTGGCTTTAATTCCAGTAAACACCCCTGAAAGCTGTATGTGTTATACTACCACCATGATGCTAGTTCCTGCGAGCTGGGCATTTATGTTCCTTATCTCCCCTCCTCTTCCACTGCCCCGTGAATTGTGGTATTTTGTCACTTTTACTGGTGGGGAAAACTGTGACTCAGATGGAAATATTTTCCCAGCTCAAATAGCTGGAAAGAGGTGAGGACCAGTCAGTATTCATCCCCAGTGCTGGGTCCCTTCCTGAATGTACGCCCTTGCAGACGGAAGAAGGTGGAAGCTGGGGCAGACCTTTGCAGTGCTCATGATCTATGAACACTAGTATTTCCAGCCTTGTTTGTCCCTCATGCTCCCTTCTTTGCCCCTGCCACCACACCTCAATGCCAGCCCCCTCAGGTCTCTGGCATGCACCCTGATGCACAGTCCTGGTTTCCCCACTCAGGCTTCCCCCAGCCCCCACTCCCTGTCTCACTCTCCTGCTCTGTGCTATTGCATCCCATCGTCTGGTGTCAGAGGTGTCACCTCTGCCAAATTCCTTTCCCAATTCCTCCTGCTTCCTTCCCCTTGATTTTAAAGCACTTTATTTCTATTGCTAATACAAGAAAGGCTTTGATGTGTCATAATTGAATTATTCATATGTCTCTATTACTAACTTGATTGTGAACTGCAGGAGATAAGGGATGTTTATAATGTTTCTCTTCTTCCTCCCCTGCACCTGATGTATAATTCTGTACTTATTACATAGTTGGCTCTGATGCAAGGATAATATTTGAAATACTTAGCAACTGGTACGGTGTGTGCACTGACCCATGAGAATGGACTCTGACTGTCCTGGTGGGTATATGTGTAAAATTTCAACCCTGTCCTGATATGTGCATAGGAAATTGAAACAGCCAATGGAAATCTACTAAAAGGATTTCTTGTTAGTCCCTTACCACCATACTGTCTTCAAAATGATCTACTGCACCCCCTGTTTCTTTCAGGCATTCCGTCTCTGATCTCATATCCACTTTACTTACCATGCTCTAGACTTCTGATCCTCTGACCCTCCAAATCACTCCAGCCTCAGGATGTTGGCTCCCCTTTGCCTTCTGACACCATGGCTAGCTCCCTCAAATTGGTCAGCGATCTGCTCAGACATTATCTTAGAGAGGATCCCTTGTCCATCCTACTATAGATCCTCCTTATTCCCCTCCACTCAGTCTCTCATGCCTCCCTGATTATCTCTCAGAGCAATGACTACAATATTTTGTTTACTAATGGCTTACTTATTAGTGTTCTATTCGTTATCAGAATGTATGTTCCACACCAGTATAAATCTTTGCGTCTTCGTCACAGCTATAGCCCCACCTAGTACACATTAGGTACTTGAGAAATTTGATTGTTTATTCACTGAAGAAGCGAATATGTGAGTGAATGAATGAAGGAATGAATGAATTAATATGAAAGGAAATCTCTTTCATTTGAAAACCATTAGCGCTGATATGCATGAGCTAGACATTTTGCACCCGGGGCATATAGGGATGAACAAGGAAGCTCACTTGGGAGGACACATTGGTTGCAAAGAAACCTCTCAAGTTGCATGAGTGCTGGGAGGGTTTTTCCTGGGGAGAAGTACAGGGACTGTAGCCTAAAGTGGGAATTTTTTGGATTTAAGACTGGGCCTCCTACATCAGCTTGTGCTTTCATGTTTACTCCATGTATGGCCCTGCATCCTTCTGTGAAACACACTCATTCTTCTCTCCACCAAGTGTAGCTCCTCCTCACCCTCTGTGCCATTCTGTCTGCCATAAATTCATCTTGCGCATGGCGTGGGCTTGTCCTGGCCCTGACTCAACTCTGATGCCATGCTACTCATGCTTGGAGCCTGAACCTCCATGGCTCCCGGGAGCCACTCTGCTGTGGGGGCCCTCCCACCATACTTTCAGGTCCCATAAAAGTTTCTAATTTCTTTTAAAGATCTTGGATATATATGACTCATGCCTGGGTTTAATTTGCCTTACCTGATCAATAGAAAGTAACAGAGAAGGCATCTAGCCCGGTCATTACCACCTGTTCACCCTACAGATAACTCCCACGTTTGGGGGGTACATGGGGGGGTACATGTGTATCAGGTACTGTGCCACTAGTACTGGTGTTATCTTCACTTTACAGATGGGTAAACTAAGGCTCAGTGAGGTTTCAAAGTTTGAGCCTGGCTTATCTGAATCTAGCTCTCCCATTCTTTCTTCTTCTTCTTCTTCTTCTTCTCCTTCTCCTCCTCCTCCTCCTCCTCCTCCTCCTCCTCCTCCTCCTCCTTCCCTTCCTCCTCCTCCTCCTCCTTCCCTTCCTCCTCCTCCTCCTCCTTCCCTTCCTCCTCCTCCTCCTTTTTCTTCTTCTTCTTCTTCTTCTTCTTCTTCTTCTTCTTCTTCTTCTTCTTCAGTAGACTCCATACCCTATGGAGCCCAACCCAGGACTTGAACTCAGGCTTGAACTCACAACTGTGAGATCAAGACCTGAGCTGAAATCAAGGGGTGAATGCTTAACTGACTGAGCCACCCAGGCACCCTGTGGCTCTCGCATTCTTAACCAGGAAACTCTTCTCCCTTCCTTTTCTCTGGCACCCCTCCACCACTTTCTTTTTGAGATGTTTTCCTTCTTCTGGTTTTGACTTCTACAGACAAAGGCATGAGGTTATTCAGCTGTTGAATAGATTCCTATAGATCAGTCAGCATCTCATCACCAGGAAAGTTTAGAATTTCACTTACCACCCAAATCAGCAGGTCCTAAACAGTTAAAGAAAGCAAAGTGTTTGTTCCCTGGCTGCCATGAGGCCAGTCCCCCAGAACTTTCTCAGCAGGTCCACTGCCCTGTGGGTTTCCTTCTGTCACTGGGTAGCATAGGATTGAATCCCTTTCCTTAAAACCTCTGTGGTTGGTTCTGTTTTAAGAAATGCATTGTAAGAAATGCATTTCTAAGTCTATGCTAATTTTCAAGATAGTCAAATGTTATGGCACAGAGATGCATTAATATGCACATATATTTATTTGTGAGCATATGTGAAAAGGCCTGGAAGGATTCCCTCCGAAGTAGAAATAGTGGTCTCTCCTAGAGAAGGGAGTGGGAATAGGGGAGCTCCAGTCTTTATGAGACAGATTTCAATGTAGTTTTCATTTTTTTCCAATGGACAATTGCTTCTTTAATTAAAGAAATTAAACACCAAGAAATATTGTTTTATGAAAGAATGGATATAGTCTTGGGTAAAATCCTGTGGCCTCTCTGGGTTCCAGTTTTCTTATTTACAAAATGAGAAATGAAGTGATCTCTAAGGGCCCCACCACAGCACTAATATTCTCCAATTCTTTCTATTCTATCTTATAAAGTGCAGACTGTGTCGATCAGCAGATCATCAACGAGGTAGGGGACTGCTGTAATTTGTTTTTTAAGAGTAAATAAAGTTAGAGGCTCAATGTGTTCTGCTCTCAGAAGCTATGCAGCACCTCATCCAGCTCATTCATTTCAGATACTTACTGAATACCTACTGTGGGCCAGAGAGGATTCCAGGTGCATGGGGCAGAACGGTGAAAAAGAGTGCAGAGACCCCTGCACTTGCCAGAAACAAGACAGAATACAAGAAGATAAAACACAGTCATCTCAGGTTTGGATAACTGGCATGAAAGGACCAAGGTACATGGAAAAAGGATGCCCAGAGGAGCCTTTCTCAGGAGGAGACATTGAGCTGCTGCCCACCAGGAAGATGAGAATGAGCAGGTGGGCACAAAGATGCAGGAAGGGCATTCTGGGAGGAGGGTCATGTTCAAAGGTCTGGAGGTGGGAAGGGCTTAGTGCTTTGGATGTTGGTGAGGCAAGAGGAGCACAGAGGGCAAGGTGGGGGATGAGATGGCAGGGTCAGAGGGGTAGGCATAGGCCAGGTCCTGCAGACTAATGATTCTCTGAGTCTGAAACTTAGATTTTACTTGAAGAACAGTGGATGTCCATGGAAGATATTTTGTGGGAGACTGATGTGTTCTGATAAGGCTGTCATCAGTGTGGATGGGGAGAAAGGGAAGGACTTCTTATTTATTTTGAGGTAGAACTGACAAGCCTTAGCAATGAAGTAGGTGAGGAGAGTGGGGCAAAAACAGGGGAGGGGGGAGGAAGGATGTTCTAGAACTAAGTGCCCACCCTGAACAGAGCCCTGCCAGGGAGCCATAGCCAAGGGTGGGGGCACAGATGGAAATGTTCATTTCCTTTAGGCCTAGGATCTCTGCTCTGTTCTTAGAATTGAAGAGAAGCGAGATGTAAGGTATGGCCTTGACTTTAAGGAGCTTACTGGCATTTTTAGGTTGTGAGACACATCACACAAGGTAACTGTGCCATTAGAAAAAAAAATGCCTGAAAATTCTTTGTGGCATTCATGTCCCCTCTGCTTGACTTGGAGCACACCAGTGACTGCTTTGACTGATAGAGTCTGGCAGGAGCGATGCCATGTGGGTTTCAAGGGAAAGCTATGAAGGGAAATGCCTTGTTCATAGTACTCATGCTTGGAGCCTGATCCTCTGTGACTCCTGGGAGTTACTCTGCTACAGGAGAGTTCCCTAAGTGGCAGACCTAGTCTTCAAGCCATCCCAGGGCAGGGGCAAGATATGAGGTCCAAGGAATCTCCATATGATTTCAGTCCCCACTCTGCGAGTCATGCTTAGCCTTGAGTCTTCCTACCCGAAGTCTCAGACATCATGGAGCAGAGAAGAGCTGTCTCTGCTGTGCCCTGTTCAAAGTCCTGACCCACACAATCTGGTTGTTTTATGATACTAAATTTTGGAGCAGTTTGTTACACAGCAATAAAAACCAGAGCAGTCAAAGCCGATCCGAAGATGCTGCGTGCTGACTGATCCCAACACTATGAGATTCTGGCAAAGGCACAACTGTGGAGACAGTAAAAAGGTCAATGGCTGCCAGGGGTGGTGGGGGAAGGGATGAACAGGCAGAGAACAAAGGAGTTTTAGGGCAGAGAAATTATTCTGTATGACATTATAATGATGGATACATGCTGTTCTGCATTTGTCCAAACTCTTAGACTACACAACACCAACAGGGAACCCTAATGTAAACTATGGACTTTGAGTGATAAGGATGTGTCACTATGCATTCATCAATTGTAACAAATGTACCACTCTGCCAGGGAGGTGTTGACAGTGGAGAAGTCTCTGCATGGGTAGGGCAGGTTGGGAATCTCTGTACCTTGTTTTCATTTTTGCTGTGAACCTAAAACTGCTCTTAAAAATTAATGCTTTAAAAATACAAAAACAGAGTAGCAGTCTAGATTGGTAAATCCTTGGTTGGGATATTTATGTTGTCTGCATTTTGGTCCTGGCTTTAGCAAAAAATCATTCACTCTGGGTTTTGTTTCTAAGCACAGATTATTTGCACCACTTGGAGACTTGATGCTAATTTCCTTGATGTCAGTCTGAGTGGCTCAGGAGGAGAGAGAATGGTTTCAGCACCGCCAACCCCAATATCCATATACCTGGTGGCCTCTATGGGGGCACTCTGTCGTGTGCAGAACCAGCCTGTGCAATCAGTTCAAACTGCCTTGATTGTCACAGGGTGGCAGATTTCCCACCTTCTTTTCTTCTCCATTTCTCTTCATCTTCCTTGAGGATCTTTGGCCTTGGAAACAAATGCCAGGGAAGGTGTACAGGGAAGGCTATAGGAGTTCTAGATTCCCTGCCACCCTCTCACTCTGTGACGTTGGATAAGTCTTATTCCTTCTGTGGGACTCCGTCCTTTATTTGCGAAATAGGAATTTGGACAAGAATTAAATAACGCTTTTATTTATGTTTTATTTGTTTTTGCATGAGAGCCAATTGAGGAAAAGTAAAATTACGAAGTTTGGGGAAGCATTTCTTCCTCCCTAAGTCAAAATGAAAATGGTGTTTTGAAGCAAAAAGCCACACTGAAGCTGCTTAACTGCCACTTTGTCATAATAACTAACATTTGTCATATATGAGGTCTAGAGTGGGCCCAGCATTGTGCTAAGTGCTTTACATGCTTTAAGGTTATTTAGTTAACCCTTTGTGGCAGACATTGTTGTCCCCATTTTACAGATGAGAAGACAGAGTCTCAGGCAGTTTAACTGACTGCCCAGTGTTAGCCAACTGTTAGGATTTGAACACAAGACACGGTACCACCACTCTTAGCTACTGTCCTGCCTTCTTTTAGCTCATCCCAGACATGAAGACCCCTTCTGGAGCTTGTGTTTTGTGATTTTGCAATCTTGTGGACCCTTCCTCCTCAGAATTGACTCCTTCAATGGCCTTAGAGAAGAGCTAGGACTCAGTGGAGTCCTTCATACCTTTACTGATGACCAATTCCTACTTCTGCAAGAAAATATCCAAGCCACGTGCAGACATGAGGCTTCCTCAGCACTCCATGTCCTGGCTGAGCTTTAGCCACTGAGAATGACAATGACAGAGATACCCCACAACCACCTGCTTTCCCCTGCCCACTTCCCAGACCACTTTCTACTTGAGGACAGGACCCTTTCTCAAAGTCCTCAACTCTTGATGAATGTAAACAACAGAACCATGGCCTCTGATACTGGACAACTTCGGAAGCCCTCTAGCCTCATGGTTAGATGGTTAGGCTCTGGGGTCCCACAGACTTGGACTCCAGTTTTGACTCTGCCCTTTAAGTAGCTTGACCAAGATAGAAAATTATATTTTCTCTTGGCCTCAGTTTCCTCATTTATAATACAACAATCACAGTCTCTCTATAGCACAGGTTCTTATAAGGGTTAAATGCATAATAATGCAAAATGTTTAACATTGTGCTAATTAAATATGAGCTTCTACTTTTTTTTTCTTCATCTTGATGTTGTAGTAGTTGGTGATATTGAACTAACTGGGGCTACATTTTGGGGGTAAAGTGATGAGTTGGGCATCACAGAATGCAGAGGAGGGCACAAACTTTGGAAGTCATAGTAATACTAACACTCCTTTACAACTAGTGTAGGACATTGCGATTTACAAAATGCACACATACACATATACATATACATATACATATACATATACATATACACATACACATAGCCTTAGTTGATCCTTGATGTGTTCCTGGAAAGTGAGGAAACCATATCATATGATGTATTATTGAGACCGTGGAGATGTTTATCTTGAGGTGTATAGGAGAGGACAAGGTGAGAATTACTTTCAGCTCTCTGGGAAGAGGGGGGACACTTAGGAGGGGAAGCCAAGAACCAGTGCCCAGAAACACGTATTACAATTTGAAAGTCAGAGCAGGCAGACATAGCTACCCAGGGGAGGTCATCAGTATCCATGTTCCTGGAAGTATGTAAGTAAGAGGCATGGGTTGGTGCCCATCCCACCCAGCCCTCTAGTTGTCTTAATTGTGAGAACCCAGGATTCTGTGAAGTCCCAGATGATTAACTCAACAGGCAGAAAATGATAATCCCGAATACTGGACATCTGTGATCTCTCTTCACCTTTCTCTCCCTGGCACAGGCAAGACTACACCTTCATAATGAGATTAGAGGAGTGGGAATGCCACTTCTGTGAGGTTGGGGCAGTGAGTCTGCTCTGTCTGCAGTCTTCTGACTTGAATTCCACATATGCTTCTTGCCACCGTTGCTCCTGCTGTACTGGACTGGGACAGGGGTGGGCAGGGATGGCTCATTATGCCGAAGTGGGAGGCAGGGGCCATGAGAAGCGTGGGCTCTGGAAGAATGTCATCCAGCGGGAAAGGAGCATGTGGTGGAACAGAGGAGAAAAGAGCAAAGGCAATCACACCTGCAGGCAGGCTGATCACATTCCGTGAGGGTGGGCACTACCAAGTTAAAAGAAAATGGCAGTGGTGACACCTGTCTTAGGGGTCCGCAGGAGGAAGAGCTTCTGCAGATTTGACCATGTAATGAGCCTTGGTTTTCTGTGGCAAGGAGACAGGCAGAGCTGCACGTAGAGAATACAGAAGCACACTTTGCCTGAGATATAATCCTTGATTCCAGTCATCCATTATTAATTCATTAATTTATTGAGTACTGAACACATGCTAGGCTTGGTGAGATAGTGGGTGAGGGAGGTTTCTGGGGCTGTGGTTAAACGTTCTGGGTTGGGCTTGGACAGCCCATGAATCCTTGTGGGCTCTGTTTCCTTATCTGTAAAATGGGGATATGAGTGCCTGCCCCATGCCCCTTACAGGGTTACTGTGAAGCTAGAATGAGGTCATTTGTGTAGAAAATATTTCTTCAACTGGCCCTGCAACAACCCTTTCTTTAGTGGGCCTGGGAGAAAAGAGAGGATGACAAGTAACTGATTTTCATTGTCAATGCACATCTCTTATAAACAGATCAGAGGCTAGTTTACAAGTATGATTCTGGGTCCTTAATGAGGATTCAACATTAATCTTCTTGCCAGGCTTGGATACAGGGGATTTGGGAGGCAGACAATTCTGAACTGCAAGACTGTCTCCACCAATTGGCAGTTCTGTGATGGAGGGCAAGTGGTTTAACCTTTCTAAGAGGCACAGGTGAAAGCAAAGATAATGCCTGCCTTTCAGACCATTTTTATAGGCATTAAGAGAGACAGAGAGAGAGTGAGCGCGTATATGTTTGCCATCAGGTACAGGAACTGGCTTCATTGAAAGGTATATGTACCTGACTGAGACCTCCTGGTGCCCCAGAAGTTGAATAATCTGACACCCTTCTGATTGATATTCTTTAATTATTTTTTTTATCACCATGTAGAATACAGAGTACAGGCTATTAGGGATAACACCAGCACTATCTCTATCTGTGTGTGCCAAAGAAGAATGTAAAAAGCTCTTGGTTAACACCTTAGAAAGCTTTCATTGCAATTATCTGGAGGTTCTCCTTGAGGCACTCTGGTGAGCAGAATTTTCTGCATCTCCTTAAATTTCTAGTGATGGCAACAAAAACATCTGTCCTGTCAGACCACCATTTAGTGTGGCGCTGCCTGCAAAACAATGATTAGTTTCCTTCTTCTCTACTTTTGTATTTGTAGGGCCATCCCTTGGCTGATTACATCCTCAAGTTAGCTGGTACAGGCTTTTACTTTTTTCCTCCACATAAAGGGTATCACATGACCAGCAACTGTCTGGCATTCTCAAGAGATAGAGTGCAGAGATCATGAGTCAAGAAGCTCATATTTCAGTCCTAGATCACCACCTTTTGCTTATGTGACTTTAGGCAAGTCTCTTGATCTTCCTAAGTCTCAGTTTTAATTTATAAAATGGAAAAATAATGATACCTACTCTGTCCACCATTCAGGACATTGCTATGTATCAAGACAGGCAGTAGTTATGAAAGAGATTTGTGGCTACAGGATTCTGTGGCATTGTGAAAGATTATTATTTTAGAGCAACCATGACTCTAAGCAAAAGCATCACATACAGTGAGTGGAATTTTGTCTATGAGCCAATGGGGTGGGAATAGATTTTTCAGGGACTCTCTAGAAGTACTAAACTGCTGCTTGACCTTGCTGGCCTATGTATCAGTGTGGTTTGCCTCTACCATTTTTCTCTTTATGTATTCTCATTTATCTATGCAGTATACCTCAAGTCCTGATGGGATTTATGCATTTCATGTTTTTCTTTCCATCAAAGGCACTGCATTTAATGCAAAGTTGATGGCTAACTGTAGGTGTTCAATCTCTGCTGCAGAAGAGAAATAAACATGAAACAACAAAGCTCTCCTTCTCTCCCTGCAATGGTTCTGTGTGTGTGTGTGTGTGTGTGTGTGTGTGTGTGTGTGTGTGTAGGAGAGACAGAGAGAGGGAGATGGGAGGAGGGATGAGGAAGGAGGAGAAGGGAGGAAGGGAACAGGAGAGAGGGAGGTATAGATCCTTTGATAATATCCTCCTTTTCAAAGGATGAAGGAAATAAAATTTTATGTACAGAAAGAAACCCTTTTTGAAGCCCTACTTATTGCTTCTTTAACACTAAATCTTTTTCAGAGAATTTTCAGGTATTTATGAGTTAACAGTCTCAGCATCCCTCAGAAGACGGGTCCATAGGAAAACATTCTTTTCCCTGATAGCAGAGGAGAAAATGGAGGCTGACAGGAGTCGGGATGGTGACCCTGGTGCCTCAGCACTTGCAAATGGGTTTGGACAGGAAACATTTGAATTTAGTCAGACCAGTTTGAAACCAGTTGCCAGAATAGAAACCACTGATTAGAGCTCAATTACTGACTTTTTCTTAAGTACTTATTATACAGTTTCTAGCTGGTCAGTGACTGATGAATCAGGATTCCTTAGGTTGTTAGAGATGGAAATCTAACCCAAAGTAGCTTAGGCAGATGAGGCAAGTGATTAACTCTCATCCCTGGGTAACCGGCTAAAGTCTGGCCTTTGGAACTGGGTCCAGGCCCTCAGATGACATCAGGACTCTTTTCCTACATCATGCATCTTGGCTTGGGTCAGTTGGCTTTGTTCTCTCCTACTGCAAAAAATCTTTATCTACATGAGTCCGAAGATAGCCCTTGGATAATTTTAGCTTGGATTCAAAATGCAAAGGCCTTCTTCTCACTTGAGCTACAGATTAAAAAGTCTTGGGAAAGGGTTTGAATTGGCCAGATTTGGGTCACAAGATCATGTCTAGCCTAATCACTGTGGCCAGGGCAGAATAGGACTATTCTGGCCTGGGCCAGAGGTGTGTAGAAGGACAGGCTACCAAGGTAGGCAGCGCAGCCAACACCACGTGATTCCATGGGAGTGAGACCAGCTCCCCAAAGGAAGGGATGCCAACTGTTAGAGCCCAGAGATGTCTATTATCCGTACAGCACTGGATTCTTCCTAATGGTTTTCCAATAGCTGAGAAGTTAGTTTTTATATCATTGCTAAATGGTTTCTCAGCAGTTCATTAAACTGATTACTCAATCAAATGAAATTAACAGCTGTTTTTTGCCTTTTCCTCTCTAAATGAGTTCATGTCTAAAGACAGGCCCTCTAAGTCACAACACATTTTTATTGAAAGAAATATCAAAACAATTTTTTTTCCTGATCATGGTTTCATGGCAAGATGAAGAAAAGGATGATGAACAATTTTCCTTCTAACAGATCTAGATAAACATTTTTTAAAGCATTGTTTTCCTCCCAGAATTATTTATCTAACTGCTTAATCTTCCACTTCAAACTCCACATACGTCCAACCGCGGGCTTCTCTGCTGAATAACCAATTTCTTTTGTCTTTGTGTGATTACTTTTCAGGTAGGCACATTAAAGCAAGGGCCTCCTAATTGTAAAATTGTGGTATTTTCCTTCAGCAGCCTTGAATTTTGCATTCTGAATTCTTTGCTTACCTCCTTGTGTCCCTATCCCAAGTGCCTCTTTACTATTCCTATCAAAAGCTAGTATTAGGAAAACACCTGGTAACAAGCATTTTAACCCAGTTTGCCTCTGCCAGTTGTTCTTGCTTACCAAGAACATTTCTAAAGAAACTTAAGTTTGTGCAATAAAAAAGGTTTTGTCCCGGATAAGAAATTTTGGGACACAGTAAACATAAAAAAAAATTTTTTTTTAGTTGGGGGACAATTTTATCACTATTCTGAAGTCCCACCCTCCAGGCATTTGCCCACTTTAGATCTGAGACTAGTCCTCGTAAGAATTTTCAACAATTTTCCTCAATCCAAAAAAAAGCTTTCCCAGATCATGGTCCAGTTTATCCAGGTACACTTAACTAGCTCTACAGAGCCAGATGAAAAGCCAGACAGTGAGCTTTAGGGTTGTATGCATGTGAGAAGATCTCTCTCTACATGCAAAGTACCCAGGACTTGGAGCCAGGAGAACTAGCTTCTAGCCAGTCTTGGTTTAACTAGGAACTTACACCACTCTGGGAAAGTCAATAATTTTCTAGGGCCTCAAGGTCATTTATTTATGGAATATAGTTGGATAAAATAATAATTAGATGATTTCTAAGGCCCCTACCATTTGAACTTTTCTGACTCTCTTCCATTTAGGTAAAACATTTATCCATAGGAAATGCGACTATCTCTCCCCAAGGATATGTAAGCATGAAATCAGACAATGTACATAAAATGCCTGGCACAGAGCAGATGTCAAACAAATGGTAGTGGTAATGCTGATCACCATTAATGATTGTACCACATAGTTCCTGTAATGTGGTGTTTAGGGACTGATTTTGTGGGCTGTTTTCTTTGTCGGTAGTAGCGGCCTTACTGTGGCAATAGTCCAAATGTAGACACACACTTATTTAGAATCCTTAGATCCAAGGAGCCCCTGCCATGTGATACATATAAGATACTATTATCAACATTTACCATGGGCCCAAAATACCTCCACTCCTCAGGAATTGATGAAAATGTTTTACTACGGCTGGAATGGGGCTGGAATGGTGAATATGTTGCAAAGCACCTGTCTTTCCTCATTTTGTGCTCCTGACTTGATTTATAAACCCATCTTGGTTCCTTTTATTGGCTATAGACTGGATCAAAAATCCTTGCATCACAATGTCTTTGGTGGTACAATACCCATTAGTGCCCTGAAAGTCATTACCTTTTTCCCTGGTCAGGCAAGTACCATCCACAGGTGGCAGGTCTGTCTCCTACTGGGGCTTTTTTTTTTTTTTTTTAATTGTCATGTGGACAGATGGCTTCCTATAATCTGTAATGGGAATTCCTGTGTTGTAGGAATTATACAAAATCTAGGTGTCTAAAGTTCCACTTCTACCTCTGAGCCTCGGTTTGCTCAGGAAGGAAAGTGGGGTGGTAATTCGGCACCACAGGCTAACTGCCATGGTGATTATATTTGGTAGGTATAGAGCACACCTAGCACAGTGCCTGGCACAGAGTAGGTGCCCAAAATACATGCTTCTTGCTAAACTCAATACCTGATACCAGAATGGATTTCTTCCTCAGCCCCCAAAACTTCAACTCCCTATTTCATGATGTATTAAATAAACACTCCTCACGCCCAGTCCAGCCTTCTCTGTCATTGCTTGCCTGGACATGCGGCACAAGCTGCATTGTACTTGCCCTTTTCCCAAACGGACCCTGCCTCTTCCTGCCCTGACGCTCTGACTCATTCTGCACCTCCTTCTTTGAATGCCTTTTCTGTCTCTGACTGTGTAATGCCTACCCAGGCAACACAAGAATGTCATCACCTCCTTCCCTTATTTCCCCAGAGCTCTGCCTCCTTTGGGCACTAAAAGGCAATTCACTTCTACCTCTCTCATTCCTCAGGTCATTCAACAGATACTGATTGAGGTTCTATTATGTACCTGGCATTGTGCTGTGGCAACAGGGTCCCTGGTCTTGTGAGTGTATTTTAGATGGGAAGAGGCAGACAGTAAGCAAGTAGACAAGATATGATTAGGTGGTGATGAGTAATGTGAGACTGAATGACATCAGGGCTAGTCTGCATAGGGTGGAGAGGGAAGGATGTTCTGGGGGAGACAACATTTTTAGCCAAGACATGGGTAAGGAGCTAGCCTTGCAAGTGAAAAGGGTTTCAAGTGGAGGAACCAACAGGCACAAGAGCCTTAAGATGGAGCTAAGCATGGCATGTTGGGGATGCCATGCATGTTTGAGAAACAGGACAGAAGCTGGGTGGCCGGAAAATTGTGATCAGGGAGAAAATGAATAGCACCTATTCAGAGTCCCCTTTTTAAAGGCTGGACACAAGGTGGCAAGCAGCATGTGGAAGCCTGGATCCAGGCACTTCAACTTTTTCCATCTACTTTAACCTTGTGTTATACTTAATGGTGTTTCTGAGCTTTATTTTTTCTTCCTATTATTGACACTCCACGAGACAGGACTATCATTTATTTGACTCCTTATTCCCCATGACATCTACCTGTGGACATGGGTACTCATTATGTATGTTGATGAGAAGAAAAAGTGTATATTCTGGGATTAGAAATGAAGCTTATCCAGTTTTTTTGTGGGTGTGGGGTGGGTGTGGTAGGGATCACCTGGACACCTCTCAGCTGATTCTAGCTGCAGAGCCACCTGCAAAAGGAGACTGGGTAGAGCATAAGCTCTTCTGCAGGCAGAGCCCCTACTGCCTCCTGAGCCACAGCTGTTGGCTCTGGCTGCCTGATTGAACCCCCAGCCATGGCTTCTTTGGGCTCCATAGATTTATGCTGTGGGCCAAACACTTCTGAGTTTAGTTTACTTCCCTAAACCTGGTTTCTTCCTTGACAAAATCCTGTAACTGTTCATCTTCTCTGATGGTTCACCTGATTCAGGATCCCTGCCCTTTTACTCTCCAGCCTTATTCTGCCATCGTCCATGCTCAACTTGGTATTGCAATGCTGTAATTACATAAGATGGGGTTTCTCAACCTCGGCACTATTGATATTTTGGGCCGGATAATTCTTTGTTGTGGGAAGTTGCACTGTGTGTTGTAGAAATTTAGTGGCGTCCCTGGGTTTTTACCCACTAAATGCCGTCAGCACCTCTGCCCATAGTTGTGGCAACAAAAAATATCTCCAGACATTGCCAACTGTCCGGGAGGCACAAAATCTGCTCTGGTTGAGAATCAGTGACATAAGGCTACAACTAAGAGGGATCTTAGAGATCAATTAGATGAATCCCACTTATCCCACTTCACAAATGAGGTCACTGAGGCCCAGAGTAGGAAATGTGTTGCCCAAGGTCACACCACAAATTGGCAGCAATGTAGGCAATCGGCTTCATATTTTTTTCAATCTCCAGTGTGTTTCGTTAGTGTGGTGAAATCTTAGGAGGCAGTCAGGTAAAGTGAAAAGGTGGTGGCTTTAGAGAGACAGAGTGGGATTGGAATCTAGGTCAAGTCATTGACTGGCTGCATGACTTTGGGTTCTGAATCTGAGTTTCCGTTTCCTCTTATGCAAAGTGGGGGTGATAAATCCCCACCTCGCAGGATTGTTTTGAGGACTAAAGGAGAGATTTGTCCTAGCTTCTTACCCGGTATGCAGTTAGTGCTTAGCCAATGCTGGTTCCCTTCTTCCTTGTAGGGCTATGAAAATGGCAAGTGTGGTATGGAGAAGTTAGGCTTGTCTTAGTAGGACTCAGAGTGCCCATGGAAGATTAGGTCAGTAGGCACTTCTTTCCAGTGGACTATGTTAAAAATGCAAGTGGTGGGATTTGGTGTTTGTAATGGAAACAGCCAAGTAGTTTTCCCATTTGGAAAATAACTGGCTGTGTTGAAAGCTGATTCATTTCACAAAGTTATTTCCCACCCCCACCATGCCCTTTCCTGAGGAGATATCTTTGATAATTGTATCTTATCTCTAATGTCCTGTGTCTCTCTCTTCTCCCAGGAGAATGTTATGTTATTATAGACATGCCTAAGGAGGAAAGGAGTGTTCAGACCCCATGTCCTTGGGAACAGTATCTTTTCTTCCTCTTTTATCAGGTGAATCTAATGGTATTTTCTCTTGGGAACAGGGAGATTTGACTCCATCTGGTAACTTGCATTCTGGTGTTAGTCTGACCACTGACAGAAATAACCCTAATATAGTTCTTGGTAATTTTCAGATAAGTTTTTATGAGCGTTTTCTCTGACTCCCAAGCTGACACAACTGCAGTGGTTCTCAATCCGGGCTGCATATTGTAATCACTTACAAGTTTAAAAGAAAACCAGACAACACCAATACACTGACAAATATGCCTGAGCTCAGATAAACCATATTTGGAGATGTATCTTGGGCACTAGTGATTTTGTGTAAAGTTCAATAGGTGATTCCAGTGTGCAATTAGCATCCAGTATCACTGCTTATTTTGACACAAGATATCCTAGATCTTTGATGAGAAAGATGAGGCTCAGAGAAGTTAATAATATTCTTGTCCAAGATTGTAAAGGAAGAAGGAAGAGAAGCCAGGTATTGTGAATCCTGATCTAGGTCTTTCCACTGTACCAATTTGCTTCTATACTCATGATGTGATCTGGAAACTTCAAGAAATAAAAGCTTTTTGAAAATTACAAAGCACTGAAGTAAGGTTGTCAGTGGCCAGACTAACACCAGAACACAGACTACCTGATGGCAGTCAAGTCTCCATAGTCCCAAGGGGAAAATGCCATTGTATTTGGTAAAAAGGAAGATGGCTTCTTATGCAAGAACTCAGTTTTCTTAGCTGTAAAGTGAGATAGGAATGTATTGCCTAGACATTCTTTCCTTGAAAGAACATTAGCATTTGGTGAGGAAAGAACTTGCCATTTTGTTTCTTAATTAGGATAAGTTGAGTTTTGAGATTTCATTGAAAGATATTCATGCTCATTTCTGTAGGGTATTGCTGACTCTCTCTGAAGTCTATATTAGGGTGTTATTGAACAAATAACCTGAATAGGGCTATAAAAGATGCAAGATAAAGTAAGGAAAATCAGTGGATATGTATGTCAACTTTCACACCTGTGGCATCTCCTTGACTCCAGGGGCAGTCCATATACTCTGAGGATACTCTGACCATTAGGAACTCCTTTCTGTAGCTGAGACTAAGTCCATTGTCCTGTAACTCCCAGAATGGATCCTGGTCTTAGTCATACAAAAAGCTAGTACAAAAAGCTAGCACCATTTCCCCAGGATGGCCCTGAAGATCCTTCTTCAGGCTGAATCAACTATTTTGCAGGGGACCTGCTTTTCAGTCCCCTTTCCAATGTGCTTGCTGCTCCCTAGCCTGGATCTATTTTAAAGGGACGATAAGAAACTCTTTCTCCTCTTCTCCATTTTTGCAGTCCGGTCTGGAGTAGTGATTTCTACTAACTCAGAGAGACAGGTTGGCTTTCCCAAAGGTGTAGCAGGTATAGCTGTAAAGCATTCTTTTTTTAAAAAAAAAGTTATTTTGGCTTTATAAGAAGGTAGAGAACTGCTTGCCTGCTATTTTCCTGACCATCATGCATCATGACCTGGTTACCAGTGAGATAGGTAATGTAAAGGCTTTGGATTCAGGCAGACCCAGTTCAAATCCTAGTTCTGTCACTTATAGGAACGTGAGCAAGTTATGTAATCTTATAAAGTCTGACTTCCTCTTTCAGAAGGCCCTACCTGAGAGGGCCATTATAGTAATATAGAAAGTATGAAGTGTGCTTAACATAGCATAGGCTCAGTACATGGTGACATATGCTCTTATAGCCATTATGATCATTATCCCAGCTATTTGAAAGAAAGGTGACAGAGATTAATTTTCTCCACCTGTCAGTGTTTCTCCACAGAAACACTGTTAAAGTGTTTCTTCATTCAGAGGCACCCTACATGCTGGAGGTGACTGTAGGTGTTGAAATAATGATTGGAGCTTCAATCAAAAGAACACGAGTCCACTGGTTTCTTTGCCTTCCTTCAACCCTTTACCATAGAGATGGTGGTTACTCTCTGAAATGGCACAATTAGAACTTTGTTAATTTATTTGAGATCTCTGACCCCTGTTAATATGCCAAATTCCTTGGGAAAGAAAACATTTGAAGTTGTTCTTAATCATCAGTATCTAAATGTCAATAAATGTCAGATCCTTTAGAGAAAGCCCATCTTGCTGGAGTGAAAGAAAAACTTGCAGGAAAGAATGAGAGGATCATGTGGTGTGGGACCAGGATGATCTATGTTTAAGCATGGTCTAAACTGGTTTTGGTTGTGACTCCGCACATCACGGATACACCTAGACTCCAGTCTGGGGGTGTCTGGAAGATATACCCTGTGAGCCATCCAGTTCTCTGGAGGTACTGTAACCACTGTATGTCAAGCCCTGCTCCCTATGCAGTTGGAACTGTGGCCCTTGAAAACCAATATTACTCGGGTTTTTTGCTTTGTTTTGTTTTGTTTTTGTTTTTTGTTTTGGTTATCCTGTTTGAATGAATAACTCACGGTGAACTAGTTTAGCTGAAATGACTCATTTGAGAGCTGTTTGTGAATCAGGAATGGTGGTTACCATTAAAAATGTTCAGCAATAAGGAAACAACATAACCTTTAGAGCTTTGGCTTCAGAAATGGCACAAAAATGGAATGGACAAATATGAAAAGTAGATAATGGATCCACAGTGATTTAATTCTTGGTGATACTTTCATTTTATGCAAATACCAAAAGAAAAGAAAAAAACAAACCCTGGCTACTTGAAAGAAAAACAGGAACCAAAAAAATATTTAGTGTTTGATCAAGCAAAAATCCTTTCACACATCTGTCAAGAGAATTAAAACAAATATAGATGTTAAATAAAAGGCCCAGGTACCAAAGAGCAAAATTTAATGAAAGCCAGAACTGTTAAGTATGGATTCCTGTTGAGAAAAATGTCAATCTCTTTCAGAGTTTTCCCAGTACTCTATTTTTAAGAAAAGTGTAGTAAAAATACATAATACAAGTTAACTTTTTTCTTGCTTTTGTTTTCCCCCGTCACCCCTCTATTGATAAAAAGCATCTTCTGTGGAGTCTTGGACCCCCACACAGCATATACTCTCATTGTTAGCTTAGATGGTCTCTCCCTATCAGATCATGTTAGTGGTGAGCTCAGTGGCTGGAGAGGCATCTTACCAAAGGAAAAGGTCTTTGAAGCATGTTGATAGAGAGATATTTCTAACTCCTCTGAAATGCACTCCCTAATGACAGGTCATATCATATTCTGCAGTGGTAGGCTAAGGGCTGACAAAAATCTGGTGGGAGGACAGGGTTTGGGGAGGACATCAGCTGGCAGTAGTGAGAAGTAAAAAAATCCATCTTGAGGGTCCTGCTTCACGTACCATGCCCACATTGACACATGAAAAGACTGAACGACACTTGAGTTGAAAGGGCATAGAGTTTGATTTGGGGATGGTTCTTTGCTACGGCTGATACTAGGAGAATGGGGGAGACATAGAGATGGTGGGTGTCCACTGAGAGAATCCACAGATGAAGCCAATCATGCTGCACCTACTTGTTGGTAGGCTCCCAAACCTTTAGTCTGTCAGCTGCTAATGATAACCCCTAGCAGAGAAGACTGGAGAGAAGTAGGGGGTAAGGAAACAAGCCAGAACATGGTTATCAATAAAAGCTAAAGACACATGGCACGCACTGAATCATGCACCTAGGAGAGTGGCTGCTGGACAGCTGGAAGCCAATTGCACCAAGAATGAGAGTTGGGATCTCCAAGAAAGCTATGTACCAGGAACCCCCTTTCCAACTAAAGTTGCAGTCAGCCTGAGCCTCTCTCTATGTACCCTGTCACTTCTCTAAACTTGCTTTAGTTCAGCTTTATAGTCACAATCATGGGCATATTGAGTCTGGTCATTGGAATAATACATCCTCATTCTGTCTCAGCCAGGGGGAAGGTCAGCCTTCTTGGGTTAGAAGTTGGGGTCAGTGATCTTAAGGTCCCCAATGTCATTATCAACTTAATTCATCTCCTTGTTTTCCTTAAAGTAATTCAGCCTTGGGTATTTTACTTTCTAAAGTGGCCACATGCTAAAACAACATTTTTATATGGACATAAAAATCCAAGTTCTCCAGGTCAGCAAAACTCTAAGCTGACTTGGTCTCTTAATCCTAGGACAGCGCACACCATGGAAGGTTCTGTTGCTTGTGGGCTTCAACGATGCTTCCTCTTCCAAAATTCTTCCATCCTTTTTTTTTTTTTTTTTTTTGCATTCAGTTTGCATAGCATTTTCCCCCATATCAGAGGCTCCAAAGAGAGTCTACTCCACAGTGGGGTTCCTGCTCAGATGTCAAGCAAATGAAAAGTGACAATCATGGGCAATATCTCCCGGGCTGTCAGTTATTCCCAAGGCTGTACTTGGTTCAGGAGGCCAATTCAGCCACCAGAGTGCCTTTGGGCTTGAGCATAGCAGAAAGACATACTGCTCAGTGCTGAGGTTGACTCTGTGAAGAAACCACCTAAGGTCTATGGGATGGCTGTTACGCATTAAAGGAAGCTCTCTCTGAGACTCCAGCAAGAACTTTGTGAGTCCTCCTCTGACTGCACACCTGCCTTTGTCCTCTCCACCACCCTTGGTCTGAATTGCTTTTTGCACATGTTCTCAGCTACATCAGTGTCTAGGAGGTGCCCTTCCTGGGGAAGGCAGTCCACTTCTCCAACAACATCCATTCTTATCCATGTCTTGGGGTCGACAAATGGAGGGTAACTTAGAGAGCTCCCATAGCGAATTAGTTTGAAGGTTGCCTCTTTCCTTTTGCTTGCTTGTAAAGTGGAGCGAATCTTTAATCTCCAATCTGAAAACTGAAGAGACATGGGTAGGGAGTTGGGAATAAGAAGCCAGGAGGAGGAAGGGGCCTAACAGAACCTTCAAACCATGGATATTAGTAAGAAAGAAAATCTTGCACACACTAAGACACATTAACAAATGAATTAAAAGAAAACAGTACAGTTTCCTCATTAATGTTCCTATGACTCCATTTTCAGAGACACAGGCTCTGTTCAACAGGGTTATTCTCCCCTTATTGCGGTGCAGTGTTATTTATCATCCTCACTTAGCAAACGGAAAAGGGTGAAAGAACATCAAAAAAGGAAAAGGGACGGCAAAATGATTTTTCAATTCTTCAGGAAAATCTGGTGAATCATCTGATCCTTGTGGTCATGGTGGTTGGTGGCGGTTGCGTTTCAATTTTACTGTTTTTGGCACTGAAGGGCTTGGTATGGAATTGGGGGAGCTTGAGCTTGCTCCCCAAGGGGTCTCCATCTGCTCCAGTTACAATCCTGTGGCTCCCAAGGGCATCCCTGAACTGTGGCTCATGCAGGGAATCGACTGCATGGACTTGGGGAAGTCATGGCTGACCACCCGGCCGTTTTCTCCACTGCCGCCACCGCTGGTTCCTGCCCCACTGTTTCGCGGGAGTGTCGATGTCCGTATGGCTTCATTGATGGATTGCTGTGGGATCAAACAGAAACCCTTTTCAGGAGGACCGGGGGTTCTTCCCCAGGCCCTTGGCAGTGACTGGTAAGGAGAATGAGTCAAAGCTGGACTTAAAATCTCACTCCACTTTTCCTCCCCACCCAACCCCTTTCCTTATCTGGAATGCTAACCTTGGCTTCCCATGAACTCACAAAACAGCTGTGTGGCTCTGGACAAGTCTGATCTCATCTCTGGACCTCCTGTTCTCTCTGTGTAATGAGGTGTGTTAGACTAGGTGGTCACTAAGATCCTTTCTAAAAGTTCTTATATTCTGTGATTTCTGAAGATGGAAGTATTCCATGGTAGTATTAATGATAATAAATGTAGCAACATGATCAAGTGGAAAAGCTCTAGAAAGGGGTTTGGAAAACTTGGGATTTTAGTTCTGGTTCTGACATCAACTAGTTGTATGACCTTGTGCATATCTCCTTACCTCTCTAGACCTTTAAAATCTCCATGTTTGTAAAATGTGATGATCTATGCACCTGCAGACTTTTGTTAGCAAGAATGGTGCTACTGCGTGAAAAATGATTTGAAATGTTAAAAAAAAAAAGAAGTATGTTACTGCTGAGTTAAAATTTAAAACCACCTCTGATTTGATTTAGGAAAAATTCTTTCCTGCCTCTAGTAATATGTGTTATGGGAATATAGGACTTGTTTGAATAATAGTAAAAATGTAATTGGAAAGAAGCATGTGCTAAAGAAAATGAGAATGCATTCCAAAGATCATTATCTGAAGGTCAGCTGCTTCCCAACAGCACATATAACCTGACTTCTAGACTGACACATCAGTTCATTGCTATTAAGCTTGTGATTTCCAAAATATTAGACTTCTAGATATGAAAAGGACTCCAGTGATCCCTTAAGGGTCAGATGAGTGAGGTAGAATGTTCAAGACCACAACCTGGAATTAGAACCATATCTTATTAGATAAGAAGAAGGGTTCTGTTCTGAGTTCCTTTGGAGAAAGAAGCTTCATGACATGAAATCCAAACCTGTCTCTCTTCTTGTCACTTTTAATTTCCTATTAAGAGATACTCATAGAATTTTTGAGGTGGGGGTTGATTTCTTGGGAATCATATATAGGAGAATTGTCTATGAGTTGAGAGGTGTCTGAGACCAATTGTACCAATCCTTCAATTCTGTTCTCACCTCCTTCTTGAAGCCATCCGAGACTGTACCATCAAGTGTTTGCCCCCTTCAGCCTAGTACTCCTACATTACACATGCTTTTGTAATGGTTCTGCTTCAGGTATGTGTGTTTTCTCTTCTTTAAGAGAGCTGTCTGGAGGAGGGCAGGGTTCATTTTTCCCCCAGTCTATAGCTGTCTCCCATAGTGCCCAGCATGTAGTTAGATGCTGAATAGATATCCTTAAATTTGTCTAAAAAAAAACAAAAACAAAATCCAACCACCTAGAACCCTTCTCAACAAGTTTATGAATTTTCTTCTCTGCATATTTCCATGATCCTAGTGATCAGAGAAGTCAGTCACTCTCTGGTGGCCAGATAGACATAAACAGCAGTTTGACCTAATTTTTATTCTTTGTACTATACTATGCTGGAAGTATTATTACTAGCAATTCTGACAGTGTTTTTTTTTAAGAGTTCTTTCTTTTTAAAATCCCTGATTCAGACAGATTTGCCCCAAAGGATGCTCTACCCACACTGGTTCTGCCTCCTCCTCAAGCCTCCGGACTTGATTTATTTATATTCTGCCTTGATTGTCCTCCACTCAAGAGGAAATGTGCCCTGGATTGCATTATTCTAAGTGAAGGCCAAATAAAAACTACTGTGATGCTCTATGGGGGAAATGTGAGAAGAAAACCCAAGGAATTAATGGTTACTTATTCTCATTTATGCTTATTTGTGTGTATGGGAATGAGGAAACATTCTATGGATTAACTTGGGATGTTTATCTTTTATGATTTTTCTCTACCACATCCCTTTAATTAAAAAATAAAGTTTAAAGTTCACACAGATAATCCTGGGCTTTGTTTCTAAAAAAGTCTCACATATTCCCATAATATTCTATTGAAGTTGGTGATACTTGATGAATTTATCTTAAAGGAGAAGATTGGTGGCATAGTAAATATTGGTGCCTACCAAAGTCTGAGATAACTTAGCTAGGCATGTAGCTAAAACCCTCCATGTTCACACCATTCAGAAATGGTTTTCTTGGAAGTTAAGGGCTTCTCCAAGGTCAATAACTCCATAATCCTATTGACAGTGAGTGCTACCTGCTTACCGGCTTCTTTTCTAAGACACTTATGGGATCTCAGGAGAACAGATGAATGGAGTCAAAACTTTGGAGTGGAAAGCAATACTACAAATGACTAGATCATTAGTTCTCAAATTTGACTGCACAATGGAGTTATCTGGGGAGTTTTCGGGGGAAAAGCACTGATGCCTCAGATATACCCTCAAAGATGTTGACTTACTAGGTGTGATGCATGGCCTGGACATCTGGGCTTTTAAAAACTCCTCAGGTGATTCTAATATGCAAGAAAGGTTGAAATACACACATCTAGTTTATATCCTTCACTTTATAGAGAAAGTGAGGACTTCGGACCAACTGACTTAAGGTTGTAGTTATCTGTCACCTAGTGTCAAAGTGGATGACCTTCTAATTGTACCCTCTGTAGCTAGGCTATCATAAGCTGATGTCCTTCTTCCCCTTGCCTCTAGGAAATGAAGTTCTCCCTCGTCCATCCTTGACATACCAGCCATTCTTAAAGTTCATCCTTACAGTTGTTTTTGAAGCTGATACCCAGGGAGAAAAGTGTGAGTTAAAAGTCCAACCTCCAGCACCCCCAGGTTAATTCTTGAGAGACTCACTTCTCTAACAGTGTTTACATCCAAACCCCCAGCCACTTGCTTTTCTAAGAAAAGTCTTCCCAGACTCTGCACATCCTAGAACATCCTAATAAAAGCTCAAACCTCAGTGATGACCTCCTACTAGCATGTGTGCTAAGCGCCAGAGTGCCTGCTGTGGAGGACACACCCCTGTGTTACCAAGTCTCTCAGCTGCTTGATAATTCTAGGCAAACATGTAAAGCTTCAGCTGCTGTGTCTTAAATACAGTTCATGTCAGTATTGCCACATACAATTTTTTTCCACAGGGAGAAATATGGGCAATAATACAGACCCTGGTTGTCTTTAATGTCAGTGAAGGACTCAGTTTTGGTCTGTTTCTCCAGGCAGAGGAAAGGGGATCTGAGACTTCAATCTGGAGCATGTCTTAGGTTATGTATCTTTGCAACTATATGACCACTTAAATCTTACTCAAATGGTGTGGTTGTCTGAAGTCCCTTTCTGAGTCCCCACCTCTCATGTGTTCTCTTCTTCCTGAAGTCTTCTTATGCTCCGGTGAGCGTGGACTTCTTCCTATTTCTGGGCATAAGTTCTAATCTTTGGGTGTCTCACACATGTACATCCTTTGCAGGCAATGCCTTTCCCCTGGTTAATTCCTTCCATACTTCAAGTCTGCTAGATACCAGTTTCTCAGGGGAACCTCTCTGATCTGTCCCAGCCCTCATTCCCTCAACAGGACTTGACAGTCCAACATTTTTCTTCAAACACTCACTGAACATGTAAGTATCTATTTACTTTCTGTCTTCCCATCATACTTGTAGCTTCTTGAGAACAGAAGCTATGTCTATTTTGTTCCTGAGTGTGTCCCCAGTGCCGAGCAATGCCTCATACAGTGGTGCTCAGTATGTCTTTGTGGAAGGAATGCCTCCAGGATGATTTCCCACTGTCCTGTGACACCTATCGTGTGTCTTGTTCCTATGACATATCAAAAAGGAAAGGGGTTCGACAACACACAAGCAATAGATTACTAATCATGGATGGCCTCAACAACTACCTCAGGAAAACCTAAGGATAGGGCTGCATCTTATTTGTCTATGTACTGTGGCTGCCACTTGAGGACACACATGGTAGGTACTCAGAATGATCTTTTCCTCCATTGGAAGTCTAATTCCTGTTTTTCTAGCTCCTAGCTTGTGTGACCTTACTAGGACAAACTACTTAAGCTTCTTTGAATCCCTATTTCTTCATCTGAAGAATTGTAAGCACAACACATTACAGGGTTAATGAAATGTATATAAAGTACTTTGAACATGGAAGTTACTAAAAAGATGTCATCTTCCCTTCTTTTCTTGTTCTTCCCTTTTCTACCCCCTTCCTTTTCTTCTTATCTCTTCTTTGCACAGTGGGGAAAGGCTCTTTGACCATGGTTGAGAAATTGGGGGTTGGCCCTCAACTATGTTTAGGGGCTCAAGATCTTAAAAGTTGGCCAAACACAGTGATCAAGGAAAGGAACAGGAAGGAAGTTTCTCACCAACGGCCTGTGACACTGTTAACGTGTCTGTAAAGAGCTAACTGCCTCTGGGGAAGGCTAATTACAGAATAATAAAGAAAACTATCAAGTTGTGAACTCATCTGAGAGGCAGGTTGATAGTGTTCTACTTTTCTCCTTTGGATAAGAGAGAAGTTGGTGGGGCTTCAGAACTGAAGGGCTGGGTTGATTAAGAAAGACAGTAAAAGTATCTTCTCTGCAGTTGGAAGATTAAAACATCTATTAGGAACCTTGATGAGTTGGGCAGAAGTTGTGCCGAACAATGGAATTAATTATAAAATATTGTGGTGAAAGATCCTGATGAATGAGTCTAAGAGATCCTGATGTTGGCTTCTGAGAAATTTGACATCTTTGTAAAGGAAAGGGTGCGAATGTCCCCCAACAAGTTATGGCATGACTCAGTGGCCTCTTCTAAGGATTCTTGTCTTAACCTGAATGTTGTGATTTCAGTGGTGAAAGCCAACTGTCTAGTTTTAAGAGGATCCCAGTCTTTAACCACCCTGGTACCGTTACCTGGCACTGACCATGATTATTGGGACATGGTAATCCCATGGGAAGGGTCAGAGGTCCAAGCAGTTCCTGCTTGATGGATGCCTGCTCTCATGTGATTTTATGAACACAAAAAGATGGGGCCAGAACCACTTTGGATGATGATGTTTGTGCTTCCAGCCTGGGTGGTTTTGATGGTCGTATTTGTTTACCCAAATAGCAGCTCTCCCCCATGCATCACTTCATCCTTCAAGAGTTTTTCTCTTCTGGGGACAATTCTACGTAATTTTACTGATAATTATCCTATGTGTGTGGAATGTCCAAAGAGAAATTAGACATACTTCTTAACTTAAAGAACTCACAATCTATATAGCTCAAAAAACCTAGGACACGTAAGTAGGGGCAGTAAAAGGAAAGTCTTAAAAAGACTGTAGCTGATCACTAATGGGAAAAATAATTATTATAAATAGTAGTTATCAGTGTGAGTATTGTTATTTATTGAGAGCTTATTATGACCCAGGAATTTTGACAATCCCTTTATGTCCATTTATCACACAATGCTCACAATAATTTTATGAGATATGTCCTACCACTAGCCCCATTCTATAGAAAATGAGGATCAGAGAGCTACTGGAGCTTGTCCCAGATGACACAGTTGGCAAATAGAGCAGGCAGAATTTATGCTCAGACAGTCTCTAGAGCCTGTGCTTTAGGCCACCACACTGCACCATGCTCTCGGGGACCAGTGAGAAGGAGATCCTGCGATATGTAGCAGGCCAATCTTGAACCCTTGGTTTGGTCATAGCTCACGTGGAAGGTTTTGGGGTGTTATAAAGGTTGTAGTTCACCTAGCTTTTTTTCTGTTCTCCTCTGCCTCCAGAGTGGGCTTTCCTCACTTTGGAGAATTTTTGGGCTTATGTTCGGGTGGAATAGGCAAATAAATCTTTGTTTAGGTTCTAGGGGACCTTATTGTGCTTGTCAAGCTCTTTGGAGGTCTACCCTGGGTTTAAGGTCTGAGGCCCATGCTTTTGCTCTGCTTTGTCCTTTCTGAGAAGACCTGGTGTGGGTGAGCTGGTTAAGGGTAGGAATGAGGTGTTCCTAGGTCCGCTGGCTAAATACCATCATACTACCATCCCTTAATTGTTCCTTGTTATTGTATCTTGGTTACATTGCCTTTTAAATTGGCCCTATGGGCAGAAGATGGGGAGAGAGATTAGCCTGCATTAAGGCACATGGGTGGGAAGCACAAGGTGGGTGGCTAGAGTATGGAGTATGTAAGAGCAGATTGCTTGGGAGGGGAAAGTAGGCTGGAACCATGATGTGGAAATGCTGAATGCCAGGACAGAAGGTCTGAATGCCAGGACAGAAGGCCCTCCTCCTCCAACTCCCACTCTCTGTGTACAGAACTGAATACAGAGTTTCCAAACAGGGGAAGCAAATGTCCAGCAATGTCTTCTCCAAGAGCGACCCTGGAGATATGTGTAGGGCTGTTGCCCCAAGGCTGGGAGTGGCTAGGCAAGAGGCTATGGTCGTGATTCAACAGTGGGTATATACTGAGGTTATATAGGCTTCTCAGGGCACGTTCTAGGAGAGCAAATCCTACCAATGAATCTTCTTAGTCTGGTCAAACCAACGTAACAGCCTAGGGTACATTGCTCAGTGACTGCATTTCCCTCCACTTTTGTTGGTCTGAATCCCACTTGTCCTTCCTCTTAATTTTTGCCTCTTCCTGGAAGCCTTCTCTAATTTATGCCTCCTCTGTATTCCTATAGGCCTTCCTATCTGTAAGTTGCTTCACTGAGTAATTTTGCTGTGCAATTTTTTGTTGTTGAAGGTCACAGATTGTATCTCTAACCTCTGTCTCATTATGATATCTTGCTCATGGTGTTGCCTACATAATTAACACTTGCATAAATATTTTCTTATTGAAGCTAAATCATGAAATGTGAGGGGTCTTGAAGGCTATTTAATCCAAACTCCCTTTGAGTATTTGAACCTATATCCTCCCCCAGAGTTACTCGGCCTCTACTTGTATACCTCCAGTGATGGGAGGCTTGCTACTTATTGGGATAGTCCATTTCCTTTCCCAGTAGCTCTGAAAGAACATTAGATCTCACTGTGTTAACCTCTGTTCTCCATAGCTTTTAGTTATTAGTTCGTATTGTACACTTTGGGACCCCACAGAACTCGTCTATTTTTTTTCCCACCTGCAAAGTCTTCACGTTTTTATAGACAGCTCTCATATCCTCCACAATTCTTTTTTCCGGCTATTTGCCTTCAGCAAATAGGGTCATCTAGCTAACCTGCTGCTCTTCTGTGCATGATTCTCTTTGCCAAAGGCCATCTCACAGTAGAATAACTAAGAAAAGACCTAACTCACCAAGCATGGCAAGATTATCTATCTTACAGAGGGTAGACACCCTCTCCTGTATTTTGAGAGCTACACTTCTGTTAATGAAAACTCAGAGAGAATCTACTTTTGCAGCAACCACTCTTGCCTCACATTGTGTTGACTGTCCACTTAAACTCCTAACTTTTAATCTCACCACCCCATCTCTGGCTGGTACAGTTGTTTCCCAGGCCTTATGTTGACTCTGACACATCCCATCTCCCTTCCTTTCTCATAGCTGTCTCCTTTCCCATCACCTTTCCCATCTGAGCTTTCTGGGCCCCTGCCCAGAGCTAACTTCAACTTGTTTCACTCTCCACCCTTTCTAGCACACTCCCAGGAAACCCAGCTGTATCACAAAACAGGGTAGGAAAAAGGCCTGGGAAGACGATGCCACCTTCATCCGCTTGGATTCGCTACGGGATTTGTAGCAGAACTCGATTAAGGCAACCAGCATGGCTAGTCCAAGTCCTCCAATCAGGATGTAGAACACGCCTGCCACATTGCTGAGGCTCAGAGCACTTGTCTTGTCCTAGGAAGGGGAGGAGGGAAGGGGGCAGGGGGAAGAGTAAAGTGAGCCAAAAGACTAGAGACCATCCAAGCAACAGCATTTTTACACACATACACTCAACCCCATCACCCTTTTTAACATTCAAAATAGTCGGAGAGGCTTTTTATTCATTGATAGAGTGCTAAATATTCCTAGGAAAAAGGTCTGTGTGTGTGTGTGTGTGTGTGTGTGTGTGTGTGTGTGTGTGTGACAATATCCCAAAGCATCCCTGATTATATTTAATTTATAATTACGTTTCCCTCCCTCCACAATGCCTGTTCTGGAGCAAGAGGCACCACAAGAAATTCAGGCAGCTTCTACCAAAATCTGCATCCTTGGGCTTACCCTATTCTTTCAGAGAATGTGTGCCTCCCTTTCTAGTTCAGTTCCTGTCCCCCACCTCTCTGTTGTGCAAAACATCGGCCTTGCTTATTGTTTATGTCTCTGAGTGTTTTTCTGAGTTGGCATTTAAAGTGAACTTTTCCCTAGATGTACGTTTAATTTCAACTTAATAAGAGAGTTATTGCACACATAATAAAGACAAATCAATGTGTACTTTTAACTTACTGATCTGAGTCTCAATCTAGGGAAAAAAGAAAACAGTGGGGGGGGGGGGTCTTAGAATAGTAAAAAGGCACTTGGATAGAAAAATGGCTCTATTAAATCCCAGTAATTATGTTTAATTGGTGTCATTTTTCTGTTGGAGGTGCTTGCTAAAAGACATCGTAGGCAGACTCAGGTAGCTGAATTTAGAAATCTCTGGTGCCTACAGTAAAAGATCTTACACTGGTTCTGGATGAACAAAGTCATGGAACAGACTAATTCCCAGGGCTGGGGGATAAGTACCCATGTCCAGTAGTGGGTAGACAGAGCTCACTTTGTGGGGCCTGAGAAAGGCCATCAGTCTGGTGAGACTGTCCCTGCATTCTGTCACCTCCAGTCAGGTTCAAACTGTCGGACTGAGGAAACTGGGGACCAGTTTCCTTTGGGCACCAAAGGAAACTGGTGGTCAGGGTGAGAGTTATAGCTCAGAGAGAGGCGGAAAGTGCTCAGTCAAAATTTTGACACAGGCAAGTGAACGTCTTTAAATCTTCAAAGAATACTCATTCTTAGATGTCATGGTGGCTCTAACATCTTCGTTTATATTGTTTGCTCATGTACAACAAGTTTCTCATTGAATTAAAATGAAATGCACACTTCAGCTGGCACAGGTACACACCATGGTTGGTTAGTTGGTAACAATGGATAGGATATAGCTTTTATGTCTCTGTATGTATTCTTTTTCAGGTGGGGATGGAGGCAAGCCAAACAAAAGGTGAACTGTCTTGCCCTAGGGACTCCTTGGACATCTGCCTATTAAGATCTGGACGTGTGGAAAGGAGTTTGCAATGGACTAAGTCAGTGGGCTCTGCCCTAGTTCCACTTGGTGCATTGTACAGGATTCAGCAGGGCTGAGCTTGGGGACTGCAGCTGGCAAATAGGAGCATGCCTTCCCTCCCCAGAAGCAGCACTAGCTAGCAGAGCTGTAGGATTATCTAAAGCACACCCCTTTGGTGGCTTCCTGTATTGCTAAAGCAGATGGCTCTTGAATATGGGTTACACTTGGCAAGGCATAGTCTGGCTTTGGAAGCAGTGGAAATGATTTTTCCAAGGGGTAGAATTTCTCCTGCTCTGGTATAATGGCCTGATAAGGGATATGCCCAAAATGCTTGGTTCAAGAGTTGGCTAGACAAGTAAATCCCCACTTTGTGTGGTTTTTCAGAACACTCAAAATGTCTCCCTGTTTGTCATTCAGGAGGTCTGTAATCCTGTTTCTGAGACCAGGATTTATGGTCAGTAGAAGTTCCTATAAAACTCGTCTGTGTGGGGGGAAAATTTTTTTTTTAAAAACCAAACCAACTTTTCTGTATAGACGGGGCTAGGGGTAAGGTGGGGAGGCATGTTAATGTGTCATCAGTTCACACCTTAAAAAAGAGTGGTTGACAGTGATGCTCAGAGGGAGTGGATGAGGAACAGGCCTGGGGGAAGGTGGTGCGCAGGAATCTGGGAGGAAAGAAAGAAGTCCTGTTGGCTTCACATGCTAATCAGCCTTTCAATAGCTGAAGTGCATCTTGCCTCCTTGGTCACCAACACTTTGTGTTTTCTTCCTCGTGGTCTTTTCAAGTTCACCTTGGTTGACGATTGTCTTCAAGGATAAGGGAGTAGTGGGCATCCTTTTTTTTTTGTTTTTTTTTTTGGTCACTCTCTTCAAGAAACCCTAAGAAGGCATCTACCTCCTTGGCCATAGAGGGTGGGGTGTCTATTTCTGGTATACCTGGGAAGGAAGCAGGATGAGATCTTCATATGAAAGTAGGGATAAAGGGCATATTGTATGTAATTGCAGAAGAAGAAACATCCAGTGGCTGAGCACTTGACTATGTCTGGAGGTGGAGAGCATCTTTCACTTCTGAAGGAGGTCTCTGGCCTACAGAGACCGCAATGTGTGTTGGAGGACACATCCCATACAAACAGAGAGGGTAGCCACAAGGTATGGGGAGTTCCACCTCTTGCAGGACAGACAGTGCCACTCATCCCCTTCTTATGCCAACACAGGGGGTGAGGGAAAGACTTCTGGAATCAAGGGGGCACCCGGGACCTTTCCCTACCTGTATTAGGAAGCAAACTTAGATGTAGCACGACTGTCTAATCTGGCATAATTTGATAGGGTGTGGAATGAAAGGCTGGTGTTGCTATTTTCTTAGCTCGCATAGTTGGGGAGTTTACATTTAGGCAAGGTTTTATGATCTCCCTTATGTGTACCATTTGCTTTTTGATCACACCAACTTTAGTTCTTTCAAAGGAGGCCCGAGGCCGCGGTCTTCTGTTTAGTTGCCTTTAATGACTCTCTTTGACTCACTCTGGGAATATGATGGGATATCCAGGAGCAGGGTTAAAAATCCACTTTTAATCAGACCAGAGCTCTGATTCCTCCATACAAGAGGATGTGTTTCTTCATGGACTTATGTACGAACAGCTGTGTTCATGTTTCCTGGGAAAGCTACAAGCTTCCCAGATATGACCAGGGAGAGAGAAAAGCTAGAACCTAAGTCTTTTGAGCACCCTTCTGGGGGACTCCATTCTCCTCCCATCCCATAGCAGCTGTACTCCCAAAAGCCAGGCAGCTTGTTGGTGGGAGTGAAAAAGTCACAACTTGTCTTCTGCCAGGAGGGAGGGAAGAGAGTGACAGCACTGAGAAGAATGACAGGTGAAAAGAAAACCCCCAAAAAATCCATCTTTCAGAATTGTTGGGCTTGTTGTCATGGTGATGAGCACCCCCACCCTTCATCCATCCCCCTTAACCTGTTGTCTTGAATTGTCGCCTCCCTCATGTGGAAAGGAGAGGTTTTAATTTTCACATTTTTTCTTGCTCTTCCCACATAATGGGGGACTGTCCCAGACTCCCTCTGTGTTTCTGAGCCAACATCCCGTCCAAGAATATGGGGCTGGCTTAAGTCTTCATGAAGAGGTTTGAGCCAGGCCTGAGCAGGAGGGACTTGAAGCTTTTTTTTAATGGCTTAAGTAGAAAGTTCCAAGGAGAAGCCAAAGCCTTTGGCCATAGGACCATTCCCTCCCATAGAGACTGGTGGTGCCCATCATCCAAGGCCTGCTAAGTCTGGACCAAGCCTTCAGGTTTCTCCAACTGCTTCTTATCTTCCTGTTAAGAGTGTGAACTCCTACAAAGCAAAGCCTCCAGCTCCTGCTCTTCTTTCCATTCCATAGGAATTCCACACATTTTCTGATGTCTGTACATTTGGACTTTTAGGGGCTGCCTTCAATTGTTTCACATGCTGAATGTGTGACCTGACTTGCCTTTTCAGGGTCGAGAGAGAAGTCCAACCCATTTCCTACCTACTAGCCTTCCTGCTGTAATAGGCTTTCACTTGTGCTTTTCCAGAACTTAGATTTTTAGCCCATGAGCCATTTTCCCGAGTGGTTGATTATTTCCTAGGAATAGAGACTCAGTAGTTGGCTAGGCTCACTTACTAGCTAGGACCAAAGTGAGGAAGCTACGGGGAGGTAGATTTGATTCAACTAAGGAAGATCTTTTGATTCAGTAGAGCTGTCCAAATGTGGAATGTTTTGCCATGGATGGTGGTGAGTACGCCAAACATAGATGCAGTCAGGAAAAAACTGATGGGGTCATCTAAGGGATTCGAGCACTAGATAGTTAGGTGAAGTGACCTTTGACACCCCAACCCCAAGAGATTTGGGGCATCTGAGGAGTTCCTAGAGGGCCTGAGATCATTGAGCCTCTTATAAATTCTCCCTAGAGACTAACTTCTTTAGGGGATGCAAAAAAGGAACTCACGTTAATTGGCAACTTCTGCTGTTTCCATTTCCAATCTAGGCCAGTTCCCCAGCCTGCATATTTTCCCCAAGAGCAACACAGGATGAGAATCGGCCCATTGTACTAATAATTGGCAAGGCAAATGCTGTGAAAGTAAGGGTTGTGGGGGCGGCTCTTGTCAGCAGTGTGTGCTCAGGGACTGGCTGCTGTACAATGCACCACAGAACATCCTGACTTGAAACAAAACTGCAGCAGAGAACTCAAGGAGATGGTATGGGTCTTGGAGGGGAATCCAGCTAGCTGAAGCTGAGGCCTCTT